>NC_090656.1:94722684-95322684 GCF_040937935.1 Hyperolius riggenbachi
GCTGACTAAAGAAGCGATGGCCTGGGTGTGAGGGGTCGCTGGTGATCTTTAATGCTCTGGAGTACAGCCTGTAATGGTAAAGGAGGTCCAGAGAGGGAAGGGATCTCCCGATGATCCTCTCCGCTGATCTTATGACCCTCTGCAGTTTGAGTCTGTTGCTGGCAGAGGAGTTAGCGTACCAAACCAGGATGGAAGAGCATAGGACAGATTCGATTGTAGCGGAGTAGAAGTTTGTCAGAAGTTTTTGGGCCATACCAAACTTTTTTAGTTGGCGGAGAAACAAAAGGCTCTGTTGGGCTTTCCTCTGTGTGGAGGCAGTGTTGGCCTTCCACTTAACGTCATTAGAGATGGTTGTGCCCAGAAGGCGGACTCTTTCCACCTCCTTGCCATCGATGCAGATTGGGGGCAGGGTGGAGGCGCATCTCCTGAAATCAACAATCATCTCCACAGTTTTCGCTGCGTTTAGGACCAATCCGTTCTCTCTGCACCAGTGACAGACACCTTCAACCTGGTGGCGCTACTCTTTCTCATCATTATTGGTGATGAGTAGTGTTGGGCGAACAGTGTTCGCCACTGTTCGGGTTCTGCAGAACATCACCCTGTTCGGGTGATGTTCGAGTTCGGCCGAACACCTGATGGTGCTCGGCCAAACCGTTCGGCCGCATGTCCGAACTAAGAGCGCATGGCCGAACGTTCCCCGAACGTTCGGCTAGCGCTGTGATTGGCAGAACGGGTCACGTGGTTCGGACCCGAACACGCTCTGATTGGCCGAACGGCCACATGGTTCGGGTAATTAAATACCCGAACCACGTCATATCTCCACCATTTCTCTGTGGGTTTAGCTTTGGGTAGGCAGGCAGGGTAGTTCGCTCTCCAGCCACGCTAGCCAGGGTCCCCCCCAGTCATTGTGTGTCGCTGCTGGGAACAGTAGTACACCGCTCGCTCAGCCACACTATATATAGCATTGTTTACTGCCACTGTGTACCTCGCTCAGCCACACTATATATAGCATTGTTTACTGCCACTCTGTGTACACGGCTCAGCCAGACTATATAGCTTTGTGTGTACTGCCACTCTGTGTACACCACTCAGCCAGACTATATAGCATTGTTTACTGCCACTCTGTGTACACCGCTCAGCCAGACTATATAGCATTGTGCGTACTGCCACTCTGTGTACACCGCTCAGCCAGACTATATAGCATTGTGTGTACTGCCACTGTGTACCTCGCTCAGCCAGACTATATAGCATTGTTTACTGCCACTCTGTGTACACGGCTCAGCCAGACTATATAGCATTGTGTGTACTGCCACTCTGTGTACACGGCTCAGCCAGACTATATAGCATTGTTTACTGCCACTCTGTGTACACGGCTCAGCCAGACTATATAGCATTGTGTGTACTGCCACTCTGTGTACACCGCTCAGCCAGACTATATAGCATTGTGTGTACTGCCACTCTGTGTACACCGCTCAGCCAGACTATATAGCATTGTTTACTGCCACTCTGTGTACACCGCTCAGCCAGACTATATAGCATTGTTTACTGCCACTCTGTGTACACCGCTCAGCCAGACTATATAGCATTGTGTGTACTGCCACTCTGTGTACACCGCTCAGCCAGACTATATAGCATTGTGTGTACTGCCACTCTGTGTACACCGCTCAGCCAGACTATATAGCATTGTGTGTACTGCCACTCTGTGTACACCGCTCAGCCAGACTATATAGCATTGTGTGTACTGCCACTCTGTGTACACCGCTCAGCCAGACTATATAGCATTGTTTACTGCCACTCTGTGTACACGGCTCAGCCACACTATATAGCATTGTTTACTGCCACTCTATGTTCACCGCTCAGCCAGACTATATAGCATTGTGTGTACTGCCACTCTGTGTACACCGCTCAGCCAGACTATATAGCATTGTGTGTACTGCCACTCTGTGTACACCGCTCAGCCAGACTATATAGCATTGTTTACTGCCACTCTGTGTACACCGCTCAGCCAGACTATATAGCACTGTGTGTACTGCCACTCTGTGTACACCGCTCAGCCAGACTATATACCATTGTTTACTGACACTCTGTGTACACGGCTCAGCCACACTATATAGCATTGTTTACTGCCACTCTGTGTACACCGCTCAGCCAGACTATATAGCATTGTGTGTACTGCCACTCTGTGTACACGGCTCAGCCACACTATATAACATTGTGTGTACTGCCACTCTGTGTACACGGCTCAGCCACACTATATAGCATTGTGTGTACTGCCACTCTGTGTACACCGCTCAGCCAGACTAAATAGCATTGTGTGTACTGCCACTCTGTGTACACCGCTCAGTCAGACTATATAGCATTGTTTACTGCCACTCTGTGTCTGCTGGGAACAGTAGTACACCACTCACCCGCCACTGTATAGCATTGTGCTCTGTGTCGCTGCTGGCAATAGTGGTACACCGCTCACCCACCACTGTATAGCATTTCTGTACTGCCACTGTACTGCTGCCAGTCAGCGTGTACTTTAAGGATAAGTGAAATGAGGAAGAAATCCGGTGAAAGAGGGAGGGGCAAGGGAAGAGGTGTTTCCACTGACGGTTCACGTACAGGCCACAGGGGAGCACCCAAGAAAACCCACTCAATACCGCCCATGTTGTCCAGGACAACAACCCTCACAAATCCAAAAGAACAGGACCAGATAATTACTTGGATGACATCTCAAGCGTCCAGCAGTGGGTTAAGCAGCACCAGCACATCACGCACGAGGTCCGAGTCCTCAGCCAGTTACAAGGAGCCAGTGGGCACAAAGCTGACACAACCGGCAGCGACACCACGCACACAACTACCAGATAACCAGTCCGATGAATTACCTCAGGACACAATGGGGTATTTGCAGGAGCTATTCCCAGGCCAACAAACTTCCACCTTTGAAAGGTCAATGGAGGAACAGCCAGAAATGTTGTGCCCGGATTCACAACCATTAACTGTGGGAAATGCATCGGGCACTGAAATACAAGGCGAGTCCGAGGACTTTGAAACCCAAATCCCAGAGCAAGTTGGGCAGGAGGGGTTGCAATTGGAGGAGGTCGGCCGAGAAGCTCTGGAAGACGACGTTGGAGTGAGCTGCGCAGAGGTTGTTCTGGGGAGCTCTACTCCACGGCGGCGGCCCCCCACAATGACATATGACGAGTTTGAGGAGATGGAAGAGGAGGGTATGGACAATATGGACATAGACCCAGATTTTGTTTGTGAACGAGAACATCGCCGTCGTAGCAGCAGCACAGATGAGTCTGTTGAAGAACCCACTGCTGCACGAGTTCGCCTTGTGCCACAAGGTAGGCGGCGCGCAATTTCAGGCACCACAAGCGTGGAAGTTCAAGTGAGAGGCAAAAGAGGCGCAAACAGAAATCGCCAGCAAGGCAGGTGCTCCAAAGTCTGGGCTTTCTTTGAAGACTGCACTGAGGATGTTACCATGGCAATTTGCAAGGTGTGCAAGACCCGCCTGAGCAGGGGGAAAAGTATTAACAACCTCTCCACCACCAGCATGAGCCGCCACATGCTATCCAAACATCCCACTCTGTGGGCAAACGCGGCAGGACAGGGTACCAGCAACACTGCCTCCCTTGGGTTCACCAGACTCACCACCAGACCCGCCTCAGCAGCAGCAGTAGCCCAGCCATTGCGTGGTTCACAACATTCACAAACATCAGACGACGCTGACACTGTCACTTTCCGGAGTAGTGCTCTTGAGGTCTCCCAGTGTTCATCAAACACAACAACCAACAGCCCTTCCATGTGCAGCGCTACGGTTCAGTTGTCTGTGTCGGAGATGTTTGAGCGCAAGAGGAAATTGCCAGCAAATGACCCCCGGGCCGTGGCAGTAACAGCCAGCATAGCCAAGCTTCTGGCCTGCGAAATGCTGCCATATCGAGTGGTGGAGACAAACAGCTTCAAGGGCATGATGTCAGTGGCCATCCCACTTTACGTGGTTCCCAGCCGCTACCACTTTGCGCGCTCTGCAGTGCCTGAGTTGCATGAGCACGTGGTCAGCAAAATAACCCGAAGCTTGAAGAATGCCGTTGCCTGCAAGGTTCACCTCACCACTGACACCTGGACGAGTGCGTTCGGCCAGGGTCGATACATCTCCCTTACCGCGCACTGGGTGAACCTTGTGGAGCCTGGCAGCGATTCCTCACCTGCTACGGCGCAGGTGTTGCCCACGCCGCAAACAGCTGCACCGCCGTCCCTCCCACTGGATAACAACAGCAGCACCTACCTCTCTGACTCCTTCTCCTCCAACGCATCTCAAAGCTGTACCTCATCCGGAAACGCTAACCCAGCACCAGCAGCAGTAGGATCGTGGAAGCAGTGCAGCACAGGTGTTGGCATGCGTCAGCAAGCGTTGCTGAAGCTGATCTGCCTTGGGGATAAGCAGCACACAGGGGAGGAAATTTGGAGGGGAATAAAGGAACAGACGGATTTGTGGCTGGCACCGCTGGACCTGAAACCGGGCATGGTTGTGTGTGATAATGGGAGTAATCTCATTCGCGCTTTAAGGTTGGCTAAGCTGACACACATCCCTTGCCTGGCGCACGTGATGAACCTAGTAGTTCAGCGGTTCCTGAAGACATACCCAGGCGTGGCCGATCTTCTGTTGAAGGTGCGTCGAGTGGCCAAACATTGTAGAAATTCCAGTACTGCTTCGGGGTCACTCGCCAAGATGCAGGAGCGCTTCAATCTCCCCCACCATCGCTTGCTGTGTGATGTCCCTACGCGCTGGAATTCTATGCTGCACATGCTAGCCCGCTTTTGTGAGCAGAAGAGTGCAGTGGTCCAGTACATGACGGCGCAGTACCGAGGCGCATCCGGACAGCTGCCAAGCTTCTGTGGATCCGATTGGGCCAACATGTTGGACCTCTGCCAAGTCCTCCAAAATTTTGAGCAATCCACGTTGCTTGTGAGCAGTGACAACTCTTCAGTCAGCATTACCATACCACTGCTGTGTTTACTGAAGAGGTCAATGTTGAAAATCAAGGAAACAGCTGTCATGATGCAACTGGGGGAATCTGAAGGAGAAAACGATCAGCGTGATGGTACCAACATCAGGCCATCCGCTTCAGGAAACGCTGGCCCCAGCAGCTATGACGAAGAAGAGGAGGAGGAACAGCTGGAGTTGGAGCAGGAATTTCATGCCACCACTGACGAGGGCCAGAGCGGTGCACGTTGGACTTCCACAATTCAGCGCGAATGGTCAGCAGAAGCAGACCAGGAGGAAGGTGACGACTATGATGCATCACAACAACTATCACAACGCTCACAAGAGGATGATGAGGATTCTGGTAGGACTCTGGCACACATGGCTCAATTCATGCTAGACTGCATTGAACGCGACCCACGCATTGTGTGCATTCTGGACAACACCAATTACTGGGTTTATACCCTTCTGGATCCACGGTACAAACACAATGTTCCAAAACTGCTTGAAGAAAGAGTCAGACAGGTCAAAATGGAAGAATACCAGCAGTCCCTTGTGGAGACTTTAGAGAGGAGATTGACATCCTCCCCCTCCTCTAGCCAGTTGTACGCCGACAGACTGACTTCCGCAAACCCAGGACGACCAGGAGGGCAGCAAACAACGCAAGCCGCAGCTAGTGCCCAAAAGGGAATGGTATCGGCAGTGTCCTTGGAGTGGGAAAATTTTCTGACACCCATGCAGCAGCAGCCCACTGAACAGCAAGCGTGCAGATCCACCTCCAACACCGATCTCCTGGAGAAGATGGTCAAGGACTACATGTCAGATGACGTAGCTGTGTCGAACAATCCATCTGCACCCTTCAACTATTGGGTATCGAAGCTAGACACCTGGCACGAACTGGCAATGTACGCAATAGAGGTGCTGGCTTGCCCAGCAGCCAGCGTTATGTCGGAACGCTGTTTCAGTGCTGCCGGAGGCATCGTCACAGATCGGCGTATCCGCCTCTCCACAGAAAATGCAGACCGTCTGACTCAAATTAAAATGAATCAATCCTGGATTGGAAACGACTACGCAACACTCCAGGACCCCAACCAAGTAACATGACCAATGAACATCTGGGATGGTTTAGCGTTTCCAGCCCCTGTTTATTGAACCTCTCATCTGTATTACATTTATGACTGCATGGCGGCAAAAAGCATTGCTGCTATATCCGCACGCTTTTTGTCCTCATGCAAGGCCTGGGTTGTTGTGTCTCAAAAAGCATGGCCTTCTCCTCCTGCGCCTGCTCCTGTTCCATCACGTGTGCTGCTGCTGCTGCTGGGTTAGCATTGCCGGTCCCTGTTTATGGAACCTCTTATCTTTATTACATTTATGACTGCATGGCGGTACAAAGCATGCTATCCGCACGCTTTTTGTCCTCATGCAAGGCCTGGGTTTTTGTGTCTCAAAAAGCATGGCCTTCTCCTCCTGCGCCTGCTCCTGTTCCATCACGTCTGCTGCTGCTGGGTTAGCGTTGCCGCGTGGTCCCTGTTTATTGAACCACTTATCTTTATTACATTTATGACTGCATGGCGGTACAAAGCATGCTATCCGCACGCTTCTTGTCCTCATGCAAGGCCTGGGTTGTTGTGTCTCACAAAGAGTGGCCTTCTCCTCCTGCGCCTCCTCCTGTTCCATCACGTCTGCTGCTGCTGGGTTAGCGTTGCCGCGTGGTCCCTGTTTATTGAACCACTTATCTTTATTACATTTATGACTGCATGGTGGTACAAAGCATGCTATCCGCACGCTTCTTGTCCTCATGCAAGGCCTGGGTTGTTGTGTCTCAAAGCGTGGCCTTCTCCTCCTGCGCCTCCTCCTGTTCCATCACGTGTGCTGCTGCTGCTGGGTTAGCGTTGCCGGTCCCTGTTTATGGAACCTCTTATCTTTATTACATTTATGACTGCATGGCGGTACAAAGCATGCTATCCGGACGCTTCTTGTCCTCATGCAAGGCCTGGGTTGTTGTGTCTCACAAAGCGTGGCCTTCTCCTCCTGCGCCTCCTCCTGTTCCATCACGTCTGCTGCTGCTGGGTTAGCGTTGCCGCGTGGTTCCTGTTTATTGAACCACTTATCTTTATTACATTTATGACTGCATGGTGGTACAAAGCATGCTATCCGCACGCTTCTTGTCCTCATGCAAGGCCTGGGTTGTTGTGTCTCACAAAGAGTGGCCTTCTCCTCCTGCGCCTCCTCCTGTTCCATCACGTCTGCTGCTGCTGGGTTAGCGTTGCCGCGTGGTCCCTGTTTATTGAACCACTTATCTTTATTACATTTATGACTGCATGGTGGTACAAAGCATGCTATCCGCACGCTTCTTGTCCTCATGCAAGGCCTGGGTTGTTGTGTCTCAAAGCGTGGCCTTCTCCTCCTGCGCCTCCTCCTGTTCCATCACGTGTGCTGCTGCTGCTGGGTTAGCGTTGCCGGTCCCTGGTTATGGAACCTCTTATCTTTATTACATTTATGACTGCATGGCGGTACAAAGCATGCTATCCGCACGCTTCTTGTCCTCATGCAAGGCCTGGGTTGTTGTGTCTCACAAAGCGTGGCCTTCTCCTCCTGCGCCTCCTCCTGTTCTATCACGTCTGCTGCTGCTGGGTTAGCGTTGCCGCGTGGTCCCTGTTTATTGAACCACTTATCTTTATTACATTTATGACTGCATGGCGGTACAAAGCATGCTATCCGCACGCTTCTTGTCCTCATGCAAGGCCTGGGTTGTTGTGTCTCAAAGTGTGGCCTTCTCCTCCTGCGCCTCCTCCTGTTCCATCACGTGTGCTGCTGCTGCTGCTGCTGGGTTAGCGTTGCCGGTCCCTGTTTATGGAACCTCTTATCTTTATTACATTTATGACTGCATGGCGGTACAAAGCATGCTATCCGGACGCTTCTTGTCCTCATGCAAGGCCTGGGTTGTTGTGTCTCACAAAGCGTGGCCTTCTCCTCCTGCGCCTCCTCCTGTTCCATCACGTCTGCTGCTGCTGGGTTAGCGTTGCCGCGTGGTTCCTGTTTATTGAACCACTTATCTTTATTACATTTATGACTGCATGGCGGTACAAAGCATGCTATCCGCACACTTCTTGTCCTCATGCAAGGCCTGGGTTGTTGTGTCTCAAAGCGTGGCCTTCTCCTCCTGCGCCTCCTCCTGTTCCATCACGTGTGCTGCTGCTGCTGGGTTAGCGTTGCCGGTCCCTGGTTATGGAACCTCTTATCTTTATTACATTTATGACTGCATGGCGGTACAAAGCATGCTATCCGCACGCTTCTTGTCCTCATGCAAGGCCTGGGTTGTTGTGTCTCACAAAGCGTGGCCTTCTCCTCCTGCGCCTCCTCCTGTTCTATCACGTCTGCTGCTGCTGGGTTAGCGTTGCCGCGTGGTCCCTGTTTATTGAACCACTTATCTTTATTACATTTATGACTGCATGGCGGTACAAAGCATGCTATCCGCACGCTTCTTGTCCTCATGCAAGGCCTGGGTTGTTGTGTCTCAAAGCGTGGCCTTCTCCTCATGCGCCTCCTCCTGTTCCATCACGTGTGCTGCTGCTGCTGCTGCTGGGTTAGCGTTGCCGGTCCCTGTTTATGGAACCTCTTATCTTTATTACATTTATGACTGCATGGCGGTACAAAGCATGCTATCCGGACGCTTCTTGTCCTCATGCAAGGCCTGGGTTGTTGTGTCTCACAAAGCGTGGCCTTCTCCTCCTGCGCCTCCTCCTGTTCCATCACGTCTGCTGCTGCTGGGTTAGCGTTGCCGCGTGGTCCCTGTTTATTGAACCACTTATCTTTATTACATTTATGACTGCATGGCGGTACAAAGCATGCTATCCGCACACTTCTTGTCCTCATGCAAGGCCTGGGTTGTTGTGTCTCAAAGCGTGGCCTTCTCCTCCTGCGCCTCCTCCTGTTCCATCACGTGTGCTGCTGCTGGTGCTGGGTTAGCGTTACCGGTCCCTTTTCCTGGAACCTCTTCTCTGTATTACATTTATGACTGCATGGCGAAAAAAAGCATGTTACCTGTGCAAAGAAACATGACATTTTCCACATTTAAAAGACAGTTTTTCCTTTGAAACTTTACAATCAATTTTCTCAAAAACTATAAGTTCTTTTTCAAATATTTTTTTTCCTCTTGTACCCACTCCCAAGGTGCACATACCCTGCTAATTTGGGGTATGTAGCATGTAAGGAAGCCTTACAAAGCACGAAAGTTCGGGTCCCCATTGACTTCCATTATGTTCGGAGTTCGGCGCCAACACCCGAACATCGCGGCGATGTTCGGCGAACGTTCGCGAACCCGAACATCTAGGTGTTCGCCCAACACTAGTGATGAGACCGACAATGATCGTGTCGTCAGCGAATTTGATTACTTTTACTGAGTCTGACGTGGATTTGCAGTTATTTGTATACAGAGAGAACAGAAACGGCGACAGAAATACAGAAACAAGATACAAAAATATACCCACAATGCAATGGCAATGTACGTGATCTTATAGCACTAAATGTAGTCGGGTATTCACGTGAAAAAAAACCCCAAAACTTATGATATAATGAATTGTATGTGCAGTACGGATAATTCATAGAACATTACCAAAAAATGTGTCTCATATTTTGATTTTCAGTTACATAGATTTTTTTTTTATAACATTGCATCATTCTCTAATATTTGCAGTTTACACACTACACTCCATATTTTAAACTATGAAACAGAGCAGGAACGTTTAAAGGGTCATTAGCTCTGCAGTAAAACCTTAAAGGATACCTGAGATGACATGTAACATGATGAGATAGACATGTGTATGTACAGTGCCTAGCACACAAATAACTATGCTGTGTTCCTTTTTTTCTTTCTCTGCCTGAAAGAGTTAAACGTCAGGTATGTAAGTGGCAGTTCCTGTCTCAGTCAGGACTGGGTCAGACTCAGGACCGGATTTACCATAAGGCACCGTAGGCACGTGCCTGCAGGCACCTGATGATGGAAAGGTGGCTCACTCCCCTCCACAAGTGCCTCCCTCCCTCCTTATCTATGCAGAGTCCCAAGCGGAGTGTAAATGAGAGGTTACTCACCCGGGTCTCAGCATTCCACTGACTAGTCCCATCAGTCGAGGGCACCTCTAGCTACCTAATACTTTGGGGCACCTGTATCTAAGGGCAATTGAACTAAGGGAGAAGTGAAAGCTGGGCCAGCCAGTACACTCTTACTTTCATGGAGGGCAATGTCTAGGCTGCCAGGACATCTGTGCCTATAGGCTCCTGCGATGTAAATCCCGGCCTGGTCAGACTACAGTGTGACCCTCACTGATAAGAAATTACAACTATAAAACACTTTCCTAGTAGAGATGGCCCGAATGGTTCGCCGGCGGACGGTTCCCGGCGAACTTCGGTGGTTCGCATTCGCGGAGAAACGTGAACTTTATGGCGGTTTGATTCGCCTCCTATACTACATCATTAGGGTCAACTTTGACCCTCTACATCACAGTCAGCAGGCACATTGTAGCCAATCAGGCTACACTCCCTCCTGGAGCCCCCCCCTTATAAAAGGCAGGCAGCGTCAGGCATTGGACTCACTCGTGTGCCTGCAGTAATTAGAGAAGGGAGAGCTGCTGCAGACTCACATAGGGAAAGCTTAGTTAGGCTCTTGTAGGCTTGTTAGCTTGCTCCTTGCTGATTCTTATTGCTAAAAAAAGCACCCCTCAACAGCTCTTTTGAGAGCTAATCTTGTTCTTGTGATCTCTTTTTTTTTTTTTTTTTTTTGTGTGTGGCCCACTTGCATTATATACAGCCCTGTCAGTCAGTCGCAGCTGACCTTTGGCACCTTAATTCATACTGTGCCACTGCCAGGCCCAGCACATTCAGTGACTACCTGTGTGTGTGACAGGCAGCTGCAGATTTGTAATCCCATCCCAATCACTGCACCTGTTAACTGTTAAGTGCACCTACCTACCTACCTACGGGCAGGCGGGCGGGCGGAGAATACTCACTTCACTTCCACGTATCAGCCGCTGGAACGCTGCATCGCCGTCACGTGCCTCTTTTGCGCCTCCAGCATTGGAGCTGGACAGCTCTTTTGAAAGATAATATTCTTCTGATGTGTTTTTTTTTTGCGTGTGACACTGACACTGCATACTGTAGATACAGCCCTGCCTGTAGCAGCTGTGCCAGGCCCAGCAAGCACACAGTATTACCACTGCATATCTTTCAAAACAGCTCTTTAGAGAGCTAATATTCTTCTGATGTGTTTTTTTTTGTGTGACACTGACACTGCATAGATACAGCCCTGTCTGTCACAGCTGGCCCTTGCAGTACTACTGTGCAAGGCCCAGCACACCGTATTTCCACTGTGCATACCTTTCCGCTGTATCCGTGTGACAGCACACTGTATTATACCAGTGGATACCTTTCCCCTGTATCTGTGTGGCAGCATACTGTATTATACCAGTGGAAACCTTTCACCTGTATCTGTGTGACAGCATACTGTATTATACCAGTGGAAACCTTTCCCCTGTATCTGTGTGACAGCATACTGTATTATACCAGTGCATACCTTTCCGCTGTACTGTGTGACAGCACACTGTATTATACCAGTGCATACCTTTCCCCTGTATCTGTGTGACAGCACACTCTATTATACCAGTGGATACCTTTCCCCTGTATCTGTGTGGCAGCATACTGTATTATGCCAGTGCATACCTTTCCCCTGTATTTGTGTGACAGCACACTCTATTATACCAGTGGATACCTTTCCCCTGTATCTGTGTGGCAGCACACTGTATTATACCAGTGGAAACCTTTCCCCTGTATCTGTGTGACAGCATACTGTATTATACCAGTGCATACCTTTCTGCTGTACTGTGTGACAGCACACTGTATTATACCAGTGCATACCTTTCCCCTGTATCTGTGTGACAGCACACTCTATTATACCAGTGGATACCTTTCCCCTGTATCTGTGTGGCAGCATACTGTATTATACCAGTGCATACCTTTCCCCTGTATCTGTGTGGCAGCATACTGTATTATACCAGTGGATACTTTTCCGCTGTATCTGTGTGACAGCACTCTGGTATTAGCTCTTGAATTACCACAGTTATCAAAGTAACATACCAGGGAAAAAAATCATTGTAGACATTTATAAGTAACTTCAATTTTCATTTAATAAAAAAAAAACAAAAAACGTATTTTTCAATTTTCATCATCATGGCCTGCACTCTCGCCAACATGCGCACAAGCACGACCATCACTACACAAACATTTCCGCCGAGAGGACTGACAGTTTATGTCCTGGCTGTTTGCGGCAGTGCAATAAACAGTGAGTTTGGTCTGTCAGTGTGAAGCAGTATATTACTTACACTACCTGATCCATGAGGATCCATGATCATAATAAAAGCGGGATTAGCCAGTCACAAATTCAAACTCCATTTAAACACTGCACTGTGTTTATAATGCTGCCAGGAATCTCACCCTGCGTTGCAAGCATTTCAATCTATTCAGAAATGTCTCTCTGTAATTATCTTATCTAAGTCAACTAGGCTTTATTCTCTTGCCATCGCCAAAGACAGTGAGAGAGGGAAGCTGGTCATCTCCCCTCCCACAATCCTGCTTCCTAGTGATTGGATGAGAGCAGTTCAGTGTGACAGGCTGAGCTGAAATCTGATCCTGTGCTCACACGTGTTTAGAAAGCAAGTCAGAGAGGACACTGCAGATTGGAGGAGAAAAGTAATGGTGGCCACTAATGATCCAATCTTTTTCATCCAATCTTACCAAATCTATGCAGTAGAAGAGTAAACTGAGTGAATATACTGAATGGATGTGATGAAACGCGGAAAAGCCGCTGTCTCTCAAGGCGAGGCGGCTGTTTAAGCGTCCAGCATGGCGTCACAACGCGGAAAAAACGCCGCATGCCGCTTAGGCAGAGCGGCGGAATCCGCATTGGAGGCGGCTCCCGCACTCAGTTCACTGGATACATTGCAAGACAGTACTGGTGTGGCTGGGACTGATAGTCCACCAAGATTCAGACTTACACGCGCGCGATCACACATGTGGGAGCACCCAGATCCGTAGTCAGATCCGCAAGTGTGCCGGGACCAGCTGGAGCTGTAATCCTACACTTAGCTAGATTCTGTTGATAGCTAAAGTAGTAGTTTGATTGTGATTATCTGTTATGACTTTTGCCTGCCTTGACTACCCTTCTGAACTCTGATCTTGTACCTCGTTATTTCTGATACTCTGTTGCCGAACCCCGGCTCGCTCCTAGACTCTGTTTCTGCCTCCTGATTTTGTACCCCGATATATCTGATACCCCGTTGCCGAACCCTGCCTGTACTTTGACTCTGCCTTTGTCTGCTGATCTTGTACTTTATCTGTCTGTGTGTTTACGACCTGGCTTGTCCGACCTCGAGAACCGACCTTACCGTTAGAGGCGGTTCCTCGCTCTGTTAGCGATCCTTCCTCCTGAGGGTCACTTTCAGATATACCTTCCTACTGTCAGTCTGACTCCTCCCGTCTTGGAGAGCTCAGGTCTGCGGAAGGAATCTGTGCAGTACTCCTTGCTGCATTGAGGCCTTGTCCTCTAAGTGTTACAGTTACACCAAACACTACACTCTACTCAGGTGAACAGAGGTTAGTTTGTATATCGGATTATCGGTGAGACTGCAGATCACTTATAATCTGGTATATATCTGTATTTCCGGTGATACTGCAGATCACCGGTAATCAGATACTCTCTGCGCCCACCGATCGTTACAGAACGCCAGACCAAATACAAAATGGACGCAAACACTGATTGTCTGGGTGTACTTGCCACTTCGGTGGACAACATCAATCAAGTACTGGGCGCCCACATGACTCTTATTGATGCCCTATCAGGGTCTGTACAAATCCTCCAGACATCAGTGGATCATGTGCGATCCTCTCCTAGCTCTGACATACGTATGCCTGTACCTGAAAGCTTTTCCGGCCACAGATCTGACTTCCGGAATTTTAGGAGTAGAGTATTGTCCTATTTTGAGTTGAGACCCCAATCTTCGGGTACTGAGACCCAGAGGGTCACGTTTATTTTTTTTTTTTAAACATATTTTATTGAGCCAAATATATCAAGAGTTTACAACGGCATTTTCCACAAGTGGGTTTTTTACATTCCAGTCAAGATAATACATAATATAATCTAATCGCATGTAGAATTTGCAAGAAAAGCTATCAGCTCATTTTCTTAGTTAACAATCTATGGTTATCCTCAACCTGAGGAAACCCAAACAAAAACTACCAAACTGTGTATCATTGCAGACACCCACTCCCACCCATATACCCATTTCCTTATTGGACCAAGACACAACATTATTTCCAGATCCAGAAGCCCCCTTTTTTTTCTCTGAATCCCCTGAACTCCATGGGTCCAGATTTCATATTTATTTTACCTTAGAGGGTACAAACCAACCTCAGACTTATTAAGTTCCAACATCAAATATTCCTAGTGATCCATCAATGCGACCCAGAAGATACCATTTCGTTGATTTGAACGGTTCCATGAGGTCTCTTATTACCGACCTCGAAATGTACTTTTTAATAAACTGACTCCATAGTTTAAAAAATGTTGCTGTCGCCTTTGATTTGTTTTGTTCCGCGTCGAATTTGTCAATATACATTAATGAAGTTATTGTATCTACTAGATTTTTCTGGGATGGGGGTAGAGAATGTACCCATTGTCTCAAAATAGATTTCTTTGCTGCCATGAATATATAATGTTCTATTGGTCTAATGAATTTACTTTTAGAAGTATCTGATGGGTCACACACATGGAACAAAGCCTCCCATACAGTCAAATCTTTCCTCTTGGGTATAATGACCTTACACATTCTTTCCACTTTTTTCCAAAACCGTTTGATAGTGGGGCATGTCCATAACAGATGGCCCAAATCTGGTAAGTAAGCATCGCATTTTGGACATGATGTCAAATATTTAGTATTTGGAGGTAGATGTCTAAAATCAAAGGCGTAGTAACCCTTGGTAATAATTTTTAGCTGCATCTCTCTCCAAGTTTCTCCTTTGATCTGATTTCTCAAATCCATCCAACCTTTGTTCAATAGTGGGTCTAGCTTTTCTACAGTACAATCTAAAAATTTTGCCCAATATTTTAAATGACCCGTCGGGGGTCTCTTAGATCTAAAGAGTCTGAGATCATTGTAGAGTTCTGAGATTGATCTATGGCTCTTCAGATCTCCCATCAGCCTTATTAACTTGTCATGGTTAGGCAGCTGAGGTCCTCCCAAAACATGGGTAACATATGTCTTAATTTGAAAGTAAAGAAACTTGTGGGTATCTCTTAAGTTATATTTATATTTCAGAGCATCAAAATCATATATTCTTCCACCTTCATTTAATATTTGGGATAACTTCTCTATGCCTTTGTTTCTCCAGATAGTAGCCATAGCATTCCACCTTCCCCCCGGGAAGTCCGGGGAGGACCAGAGAGGCATATAGGGGGATAAGTGGCCCTGTAGGCCCAAAAATTTTCGCAATTCTCGCCATGCTACACATGTGTCTCTAACCAATATATTTGTTTTAATGTGTTTAGGTAGATCAGAAAGTTTAACATGCAGTATCCCAGCCAAGGACCAAGGTCTGACCAATTCTCCTTCTAGTGTCGTGTTAGTCACCACCTCCATTCCCCCCAACCAGTCTCTGACATGACGTACAATGGCGGCTAAATTGTATGCGTGTAAGTTTGGAAAATTAACTCCTATCCGATCAATTGGGTTCTGAAGAATTCTCAGTGGAATTCTGGCTCTTTTGCCTTGCCATAGAAAATCTTTAAATGCCTTAGTGAGTCTCTGATTATCCTTGTGTTTAAACAGAAGGGGAAGTGTTTGCAGCGGGTAGAGGAGTCTCCCAAAACTAATCATTTTAATTAAATGGCATCTTCCCAGTATAGATAATGGCAGCTTCTCCCATCTTGATAATTCCATTATTACTTTATCTATTATTGGGGTTATGTTTAATTGGTAAATCTGGGTGGCTAATCTTGGTATCTTTATGCCCAGATATTGTATATAGTTCTTAGCTAGGTGGATTCCCAGACTTTCAGCTTTTTCACCTCCCCTTCTCATATGTGCCTTCTCATCCAAAAATAGAATAGCTGATTTAGATCTATTGACAGCCAGACCTGATATCTCTTTGAATGTTTCCAATAGTTGAAAGACAGTTTCCAGATCTTTCTCTGGATTATCTAAATAAAGCAAAATGTCGTCCGCAAAGAGGGAGCAGCGGATCTCCTCCCTACCCACTTGTATTCCTTTAAAAAACATTATTAGTGCGGAAAAATTCCGCCAGGGGTTCCACCGCCAGATTGAACAGCAGAGGTGATAGTGGGCATCCCTGCCGGGTTCCCCTTCCCAAAAAAAATGGGTCAGAAGCCGTACTACCTATCAACAAACGTGCCCTAGGGTGGGTGTACATTAAATGTACATATTTTAAAAATAGCCCCTCAAAGCCCATCATTGTCATTACCTGATCGAGCCATCCCCAGCTTATGCTGTCGAAGGCCTTCTCGGCGTCCAGCGACAAAATTGCCCCTGAACCCCGAGAAGGCCCACACACCCTATGATTTTCCAGTACCGCCAGAACTCGTCTTATGTTCAGAACTGCTGCCCTACCCCTTACAAAACCCACTTGAGAGTTTTTAACTAGTTTGGGGAGGATGTCTGCTAGTCTGTCTGCTAATATTTTTGATAGGATTTTAGAGTCACAATTAAGTAGCGATATGGGACGGTAAGATCCTGGGTCAAGTAAATCCTTGTCTTTCTTTGGCAGTACCTTAATGTATGCTTCATTACTGGCCGGGGGGAATTTTCCTATTTCAAGTATGTAATTATACAGGGAGGCTAGGGTGGGCAGGATGACTGGTTGCAAACATTTATAAAATTCTATTGGGTAGCCATCAGGCCCCGGAGCTTTCCCATTTCGACTATTCTTTACTGTTGCTTTGACTTCTCCTAAGGATATTGGAGCATTTAGATATTCCAAGTCTTGTTCAGATAATTGTGGGAGGGCGACTTTACTTAGAATTTTCTGGGCTTTAGCTTGGTGAAAGGGGATGGGGTCGTATAATTTAGCATAATATTCCTGGAATATTTTTGCAATTTTTTCTGGATTTGTATGGATCATGCCATTTTTATCTTTTAGGTGTGTGATATGGTAAATTTTGTGTTTACCTCTTGCTAGGTTTGCAAGCAGTCTTCCTGCCTTGTTACCATATTTATAAAAAGTCCAGTCTGTCTTCTTCCTCCAGAAGGATGCATATCTGTTATAGCATAAATCATAAGCTGCTTTGGCATCTATCCACGCTAGTCTAGTAATGTCAGTCATCTGGTCTATGTAGTCTGTATATGACTGTCTTGCTCGTTCTGCAGCTTTGTTATAGTCGTCTAATGACTTCTTTTTCCTATGGTTTATATATGATATTATCTCACCCCTCAGAACAGCTTTCGCTGTTTCCCAGTATAATATTTGATCTTTTTCATGTTTTGCATTGTTTCTAGCAAAGTCTGCCCACCACATCTTAATTTGTGCCGAGAAGTCTTCATCATTCAACAAATGGGCCGGAAACCTCCAGTGTCTAAAGTTAGAGCTTCTGGAGAAAGTCAGATCCAACTGTAGAGTAACGGGGGCATGGTCGGAGATTACTATTTCTCTGATATCCGATCTTCTCACCTTTGACATTGTGTACGCATCTACCAAGAACAAATCTATACGGGAAAGAGATTGGTGTGGAGGTGAGTAGAAGGAAAAATCCCTGTCTAGTGGATGTAAGAATCGCCATGCATCAGTGTAATTGAGAGTTTCTACAAATGAGGACATTCTCCTATCATTATCTAGAATTTTTGCTCGCTTGTCTGTTTTGGTGGTTTGACGTCTGTCTTCTCTAGGATCTATCACAGAGTTCCAATCTCCTCCAATGATACATGGTGTTGAAGGGTCTAACTCATTTATCAAAGTTGTGATGCTGCTCAGGAATTTCCCATTTGACTCATTGGGGCCATATACATTTAATATTACCAATTGCTTCCCATGAACATCTAATGTTATCTTTGCCCATCTTCCGTCTATCTGGTCCACCTGCTGATCAATGATTTGGCATTGCAGAGATCTGTTTATAAGTATCAAGACCCCCGCTTTTTTGTGAGTTGCTGGGGCTCCGATCACATGACCCACCCATAGTTTCTGCATATACTTGAACTCCCCCGCAGTCAAATGGGTTTCCTGCAGCAGAGCCACATCAGTCCTAAGCTTTTTTAAATGTCTGAGGACCTTGATCCTTTTTTCCCCTGTTCTTAGCCCTTTCACATTCCAAGTTGTCACCTGGATCTCATGGAGGCTGAAATAAAAATATCGTTAACATGTTAGTTTTTGATGCAATTAACAGAGAAAGATGTGTCCCAGCCGAGCACATCTCCCTCCCAATCTGAGTGGGGTCAAGAAGAGATGAGTGGGTGCCTGCAATGAAATTAACCACAACGTTTAACGCATTATAACCAGAACTTTTAGCAGCTGACACAGAAGGTATTACCTGTTCTCTCAGCTGACTTCCTTTTTTCCTCATGCATACCATATAGAGACTTCTGCTTAATCTAGTGCTGGTATATCTATCGATATATAATGTAGTAAAGCACTTATGGCTACCGTAAAGGAAAATCAAGATGTACCAGAACATGAGGGCGAACATTTCCCCCCAGTCCTGTCACAGTTATTTCAGTCTGCTCCGTCCCAGCCCCTAACAACAGATCGGATATAGTCTAGGTACTATGTGTGCGCCCCCCCGCCCGCACCGTCCCCCCCGCCCCCCCCCCCCCCGCAAAGAGGGGAAGGGGGGGCGGGGGGGGGGCAGGGAGCCGGGGGGCGCACACCTTTCCACTATGAACATTAAGTTGAGCCCTCCCCAACACTCCACCCAAATCATACAGTTTCCCTCCTCCTCATTTTTGGGTTATCAGGTGCCTATTGGTGAATAAAAGACATTTCTCTATAACTCAATGCTCTAAAACACTCTTTGTCACACCTTTGAGTAACTATTGGTGATAAGAGGGGGTTAAGAATCTATCGCTTCTATTGTTCAGTTCAGTTGGTGATTCGCGATAGTTGAGGGAGGGGGGGAGGGCAAGGCATATATATCATTGAACAGAGACTGCTAAACAATGCTACATGGGCCCGCGTTTCTCCGCGGGATTGGTCAGCATTTCTCCCACAGGAGCTAACCAATCTGTCCCAGATAGACTCATACACAAAAAAACTTGAGGAATATTATGCCCAGCTACTGGCTTCTGCCGCTTGTGCTTCCTGCTCCCTCCATGATTCCTGTGGTGTTTCGAGTCTAGGGGACTTTGGCGCTGGACCCTTCACAGGGGAGTCAGGAGGGACTGTATCTTGGTGTTCTGGGGAGTTTGCGGGTGAAGAATTCCTGGAACGAGGTGAGGTATTCCGGCGTTCCGATGAGATCGTTTGCTCCACATCCAATGTCTTGATATAATCCATGCTCTCTGCCGGGCTTGTGAAGGATTGAATTGGTTCGTTTTGTAGAAAAATTCTCAGCACAGCCGGATATGCTAGGGCAAAGCGTATGCTCTTTTTTATGAGGAGCTGGCAGGAGGGCACAAATTCTTTCCGTGCTTTAGAGACTTCTGCCGAATAGTCTGAAAAGATCAGTATTTTGTGGCCCTGAACAGTAAGTGTTTTTTGCAGGCGATATGCTCTCAGTATTTGCGTTTTGTCATTAAAGTCTAAGAAGCGGGCGATCACTACCCGAGGCCGGTTGTTATTTGGCTTTACTGGGCCTAGCCTATGGGCTCTCTCCACTTTGAACGGGCCCTCAAGGCCTAGTGCTTCTGGTATTAGTCCTGCGCATATTTCTGCTAGTTCCTCAGGCCTGTAAGACTCAGGGAAACCTACAAATTTCAAATTGTTTCGGCGGGACCTATTTTCTAGATCTTCGATACGATCCGCCATCACATACTGTTGCTTCTCCTGTAAGTCGCTTTTCTTACTGAGGGATTCATATTTGTCTTCCAGGGTGCTCACCCGCTTCTCCACCTCATCCAATCTACCGGTGTGCGCTTGTACCTGGGCCGCTATCGGAGCCAGATGCGTATCTAGGGACTGGGTTATAACATTGGTCACATCTTGCTGCAGGTGCTGTGCTACTTCTGCCGCTAATCTCCCATAGTCAATTTGAAACGACCTACCCGAGTCCTCTGTATCACTCGCGCTGTCCTGATCAGCTACCGCCGCCATCTTTGAGCGCGTGGTTGCTCCCGTCTTTCCCTTCCCGGTATCTTTCATCCGCAGAGCTTTGGCCACAAATTTGTCCATCTGTGTTTTCCGGAGTGTCTCCTGAGTCCTTTCCAGCCCTGTGGGAGTAAGGTGAGCGGGGTCTCTGCTCGGATGTACGTGGATATTCAGGGCTGCGGGACGGAGCTCAGAAGCATGCGTCTCCTACATGAGGCGCCGGAACCGGAAGTCAGGGTCACGTTTATAAAGACTTTGTTGTCCGGCGACTCCCAGTCTTGGGCATATAGCCTGCCCGCCGGAGACAAAGCTCTTACCTCTGTAGAGGAATTCTTTAAAGCTATGGCAGTAATTTACGACGATTCGGACCTTGCTTCGACTTCTGAGCGGAAGCTCAAGCTTTTGCGTCAAGGCGAAGGTCCGGTCGAAGATTACGCGGCCGAGTTTAGGAGGTGGTCAGTTACGGCCAGGTGGGACACTTATGCCCTATTAGATCGTTTCTTGTCAGGGCTGTCCGATGAGGTCTCTGATTTGATGTTAAGCCAGCCCGAGCCCAGAACAGTCGATGAGGCCATCTCAGCGGCCATCCGAATCGACCGCAGGCTGCGCTACCAAAAACAGACCAGGGGTAGTTCCCGTGTCAGAGGGGTATCTTACACTACGATCCCAGTGACTCCACCTCCTACTATTGCACCTTCTCCCGTCTTGCCTCCATCCGAGCCAATACAGATTGCTCGGTCAAAATTGACCCAGGTAGAGCGAAGACGGAGAATGACCGAACAGCTGTGTCTGTACTGTGCTGAAGGGGGGCATATAGTACAAAACTGCCCTAACAAGCCGGGAAGATGCTACCGTTTAGGAGTGGTAGGGGGTAGCACCCTAGGTGCCCGGCTCATACCCTTAAACGAAAAACGTTTGCTCCTTCCCTGTATGATTACATGGGGGGACAAATCTGAAGCCACAGAAGCCTTTGTTGATTCAGGCTCCGCGGCTAACTTTATGAGTTCAGAGTTTGCAGAAAAGTTGGGCATTCCGCTCACCTCAGTAAAACCACCTATCCAGGTTACTGCTGTGGACGACTCCCCGCTGCAAAGGGACCGTCCGCTGTCTCAGACACCAGAGGTGGAAGTCACTATTGGGGTTCTGCATAATGAAAGTCTAAGTTTCTTTGTATTACACATGACCACCTCCACAATTGTTTTAGGAATGCCCTGGCTGCAGCTCCATTCGCCACAGATTAATTGGGCTACAGGACAATTAACTAGTTGGTCAGACTTCTGTTCCCAACAGTGTCTAGGGAAGGTGACTTTAGGTCAGACCAAGTTGCATGTGGAGGGGGTTCCCGAGCAATACTCCGAGTTCTCGGTTGTATTCTGTCCCAAGGCTGCTGACAAGTTACCTCCTCATCGCCCTTTCGATTGCCCCATCGATCTCCGTGCCGGTTGTATGCCCCCTAGGGGTCACTTGTATAATTTGTCTGGACCAGAGAAAATAGCGATGCAGGAGTACATTCGTGACAATTTAGCCAAAGGGTTCATTCGCCCCTCCCGGTCGCCTGCAGGGGCCGGTTTCTTTTTTGTTAAGAAAAAAGATGGAGGGCTGCGACCATGCATCGACTACCGTGGCCTGAATAAAATCACGGTGAAGAATCGTTATCCGTTACCATTGATAGACGATTTATTTACGCAAGTCACGAACGCTAAGATCTTTTCAAAATTAGATCTGAGGGGTGCATACAACCTGGTCCGCATTAGAAAGGGTGATGAATGGAAGACGGCCTTTAACACTCCCGACGGGCATTACGAGTACTTAGTGATGCCCTTCGGGTTGTGCAATGCGCCAGCCGTCTTTCAAGAATTAATCAACGAGGTATTCAGGGAGGTGTTGGGTAGATTTGTACTAGTATACCTTGACGATATACTAATCTATTCCAACAACCTCCCCGAGCACAGGGTCCACGTTAAATTCGTGTTGGACAAATTGAGGCAAAATATGCTGTATGCCAAGGTGGAGAAATGTATTTTCGAGGTGACCACTGTCACATTTTTAGGGTATGTGATCTCCACCTCAGGCCTGTCAATGGATCCTGCCAAGGTCACAGCTGTCCTGGAATGGCCACAGCCAGTGGGGTTGAAGCCCCTGCAAAGATTTTTAGGTTTTGCGAATTACTATAGGAGGTTCATAAAGGGATACTCCACGATAATTGCCCCTCTTACCAGTCTCACAAAAAAGGGGGCAGATACCAACCACTGGTCTCCTGAGGCTGTGGCAGCTTTTTCTCACTTGAAAAAATTGTTTTGCTCTGCACCCATATTGAGACACGTAGACACCTCTTACCCATTCATTGTGGAGGTTGATGCCTCAGAAGTTGGAGTAGGGGCTGTGCTGTGCTGTCTCAACGCTCTGGGCTGCAGGGGAGGTTGCACCCGTGTGCCTATTTCTCTCGGAGGTTTTCACCGGCAGAGAAAAACTACGACATAGGCAACCGGGAACTTCTGGCCATTAAATTGGCATTTGAAGAATGGCGCCACTGGTTAGAAGGGGCAGAACACACGATCACGGTGTATACTGATCACAAGAATCTGGAATACATCGAGGGGGCTAAGAGACTAAGTCCCCGACAGGCCCGTTGGTCGTTATTTTTTACGAGGTTCAGATTTATTATCACATATACTCCAGGCAGCAAAAACATCAAGGCAGATGCCCTGTCCAGATGTTTCGAATTAGAGACAGCACAGCCCCCCGCTCCTGAGTCCATCATCCCGCAGAGGCTGGTGTTAGCAGCCACAGAGACCTGGGAGGATTGGACAAAGGTTTTGGGTCCCTTTCAGCAGGATGTCCCTGAGGGGAAACCGGAGGGGGTCTTGTTTATCCCACTGTTTTTTCGTCTACAGGTCTTACAAATGTTTCACGCCCATAAGAGTGCTGGTCACCCTGGTGCTGCCAGAACGCAGGATCTGATTGCCAGGTGTGCTTGGTGGCCTTCTATGGCAACAGACTGCAAGGAATATGTCAGGGAATGTGCGGTATGTGCCAAAAGTAAACCCTCCCGGCAGGCACCTGTCGGTACCTTACAGCCTTTGCCCGCCCCGAGTGAACCATGGACCCACTTGTCCATGGATTTTGTGGGTGAGCTCCCCAGGTCTGAAGGCATGTCGGTCATTTGGGTGGTAGTCGACCGCTTCAGCAAAATGGCCCATTTCGTGCCTTTGAAAGGACTCCCCTCGGCCCAAGAATTGGCTGACCTATTCATCGTCCACATTTTCCGGCTGCACAGCATTCCGGAGAACATTGTGTCCGATCGGGGAGTCCAATTTATCTCTAAATTCTGGAGGGCATTCTGCCACCAAATGGGCATGAAGCTTTCTTTCTCGTCAGGCTACCACCCACAGACGAATGGGCAGACTGAACGAATTAATCAGTCTTTAGAACAGTTTTTAAGATGTTACGTTGCGGAGGCACAGAATGACTGGGTGAAGTTTCTGGCTTTTGCAGAATTTGCGCAGAATAATTTAAAGAGTTCTTCTTCTGGTTTTTCCCCGTTCCAGATTGTGACAGGGAGGTCGCCCAAGTTCTCCCCTTTGCCAGTTGCCTCTTCTCCATTCCCAGTGCTGGAGGATTGGCAGAGGTCACTCAGGGACAATTGGGGAATTGTTAGAGATAATTTGCAGAAAGCGTTCCAAAGTCAAAAGGGTCAAGCGGACAAGAGACGTTCCATGGAATGGAAGTTTCAGCCAGGGGATTTAGTCTGGGTGTCCACACGTCACTTGACCCTGAAGCAGCCTTCTGCCAAACTGGGCCCCAGGTTTGTGGGTCCGTTTTCTGTGACCAAAAAGATCAACAACGTCACTTATACCGTTGATCTCCCCGCCAGCATGCGTGGGGTGAGATCATTTCACGTATCCCTGCTCAAACCAGCAGTCCATGTGGGCCCTACTCCTCCTCCTCCTGTCCTGGTGGATAGTCATCCTGAGTTCAAAGTAGAGAAAATTTTGGACTCTCGCATTGTCCAGAACTCGGTACAGTATCTGGTACACTGGAAGGGATATGGCATTGAGGAGAGACAGTGGGTACCGGGGACTCGCATGCATGCGGATGAGTTGAGGAAAGAGTTTCATGCCTTACACCCCGAGAAGCCTGGTAGGAGTTGTCCGGAGTCCACTCCTCGGGGGGGGGGGGGGGGGGGCTGGGGGTACTGTGATGAAACGCGGAAAAGCCGCTGTCTCTCAAGGCGAGGCGGCTGTTTCCGCGTCCAGCATGGCGTCACAACGCGGAAAAAACGCTGCATGCCGCTTAGGCAGAGCGGCGGAATCCGCATTGGAGGCGGCTCCCGCACTCAGTTCACTGGATACATTGCAAGACAGTACTGGTGTGGCTGGGACTGATAGTCCACCAAGATTCAGACTTACACGCGCGCGATCACACATGTGGGAGCACCCAGATCCGTAGTCAGATCCGCAAGTGTGCCGGGACCAGCTGGAGCTGTAATCCTACACTTAGCTAGATTCTGTTGATAGCTAAAGTACTAGTTTGATTGTGATTATCTGTTATGACTTTTGCCTGCCTTGACTACCCTTCTGAACTCTGATCTTGTACCTCGTTATTTCTGATACTCTGTTGCCGAACCCCGGCTCGCTCCTAGACTCTGTTTCTGCCTCCTGATTTTGTACCCCGATATATCTGATACCCTGTTGCCGAACCCTGCCTGTACTTTGACTCTGCCTTTGTCTGCTGATCTTGTACTTTATCTGTCTGTGTGTTTACGACCTGGCTTGTCCGACCTCGAGAACCGACCTTGCCGTTAGAGGCGGTTCCTCGCTCTGTTAGCGATCCTTCCTCCTGAGGGTCACTTTCAGATATACCTTCCTACTGTCAGTCTGACTCCTCCCGTCTTGGAGAGCTCAGGTCTGCGGAAGGAATCTGTGCAGTACTCCTTGCTGCATTGAGGCCTTGTCCTCTAAGTGTTACAGTTACACCAAACACTACACTCTACTCAGGTGAACAGAGGTTAGTTTGTATATCGGATTATCGGTGAGACTGCAGATCACTTATAATCTGGTATATATCTGTATTTCCGGTGATACTGCAGATCACCGGTAATCAGATACTCTCTGCGCCCACCGATCGTTACAATGGATACTATAGGCAGTTCCCTTATATTATATAGAAATGGTAAGATTGGATGAAAACGATTGGATCATTAGTGGCCACCCTAAGGGAGGAAATTACATAAGAATTAGCTTCAGTCTTAAGCTGGCCACTAACGGTCCAATTTCTAGCGAAAAATCGTTCGAGCGATCAGAAATTTTGATCGGACGAAAAAACGTTCACTACACCATCAACTAACCAATCATTGCTTCCTATCTATCACAACCACCAAGAAAATCTAAATTTTCGTTTGACGAAAATTCATTCGGGCGACATTTTTTTCACTCGTTCATAATCGATTGCGTCCACCAATGGAGATTATTTACAACCAGAATTTCTGATCGCTCAAACGATTTTTCGCTAGAAATTGGACCGTTAGTGGCCAGCTTTAGGGTAACTGTCATAAACAGAATTCTCTTCATTTACCATATAAAATTCACTGACATCAAAACGTGGACAATGCAATGCATCTGTTATTTAAGTAGAACAAGTATTTATCAACTAATATATGTGTTTTATTTTCCTGGCATAGTATGGCTGACCCTGCTGCTTTAAGCGAGTTGTAAATGATTAAACTGAAAGCAGCATTTTCCTGATATTTGCGGCAGTGGCTATAATTTAAGCATTCTGAGAATGAAAAGCTCACATTTAATCTGCAGGAGTTAACACATATAGAAAACACTATTCTTCTACAGGAGAAAATTCCAGCTGTTGAACTGCAGTCTTTCTGATTGCATCTCGAGAATTATCCTAATGTACTTTTTTATGCTGTAACGGAGAAAATAACATCTATTATCTTTAAGTGTTTATGTTGACGCCCCCTCATAGCAAGCAGCCCTGCATGCCTCCAGATTTTGATTTTTCTTTTTAATTCCCATGTTAGTTTGCCATTTCTTCCTTTAGAGCATAAAGCAATCTGAGTATATTGAAATGTTTAGCACATGATAGGTTGACTGTGTTTATCCATACTTGCACACTAGATTAGTAAGAAGTTGGAACTATGGGTAACACAAAAAGCTTGATAAAGCCCCCATGGCTTGTCACTTATCCGCAGAAAGGTGAAATTGAGATCTGTGTTTTTAATTATAATTTAGAAACAGGTACTTATGCAGACTTGCTGGGAGTGACTCAGAGGTCCCACTTAGATTGCATTTTGTAATTATTATAATTATTAAGCATTTATGTAGCACTGACACATTTCTCACCATACTTTACAGAGTACATCAGAGTGCATGTCACTCACTGTTCCTTAAAGAGTAATTGTCAGACACAAAATAAAATTCCATTTACCCACTGCTCTGTGTTAATATGCAGCCTGAAACCTTACCCTGCATTGCAAGCACTCCAATCTATTTAGAAACATTTCTGCAGTAATAAATCGTATCTCAGTCAGCCTGGCTATGTTTGCCATTACAAACTAGAATAAATCTTGTAATCCCCCTTTTCCTGCTCCTCACTGATTGGCTCAGGACAGTTCAGTGAGCTGCTGAAATCTGATCTATGCTGTGCTCACATGTTTACAAAGCAAGCTAGCTATGACAGTGCAGTTTCTAGGAGAAAAGCAAGTAAGGGAGGAAATGACGTCAGGATTGGCTTCAGTCAGAGGGAATCAAGGTGGCAAATGCCAGGAACAGAATTATCCTTATATAATAAATAAAATCCACTGAAATCAAAACATGGGCAGTAGAATACATCTGTCATGTAAGTATAACAAGTAGTTATCTACTTATATATGTGTTTTTCCCTGGGATAGTATTGCTGTCCATGCTGCTTTAACCACTTCGCCATATCTGGACGCATATATCCGTCCAGATAGGCAGTGGTGCTGCAGCCGTGTGGTGCGCGCGATCGGGCGCGCGCCCACGCGCGCTCCCGCTGCCTCCCGCTGCCCCCCCCCGATCAGTGAATGGGAATATAATTCCCATTCACCGATCTAAATCCCCGGCAGAAATACCGACGCTTTCTCATCAGAGAGCGTGGTATTTCTGCCCCCAGGAAACTTCTTCTCTTCTTTTTAGTTCCTAGATGCGACATCGTTCGCATCTAGGAATTTTTTGAATGTGGCCATCTTGTGGCCAAATAGTAAACTGCACCCACATACCTGTACTGAATAAAAAAATACATTACATTACATCTAAAATTGGCTATTTACCTCCCAAACTAAAATTACCCAAATACAGTTTTGTATTAAAAAATTTTTTAAAAAAATTACAATTAAAAAAAAAAAAAACTACATAAATAGTTACCTAAGGGTCTGAACTTTTTAAATATACATGTCAAGAGAGTATCTTATTAAATTTTTTAAAATTATAAGCTTGTAAATAGTGATGGACGCAAATTGAAAAAATGCACCTTTATTTCTAAATAAAATATCGGCACCATAAATTGTGATAGGGATGTAATTTAAATGGTGTAATAAGCGGGACAAATGGGCACATAAAATGCATGGGTTTTAATTACTGTAGCATTTATTAATTTTAAACTATAATGGCCAAAAACTGAGAAATAATGATTTTTTTCCATTTCTATCTTAATCTTCCTGTTAAAATGTATTTACAGTAAAGTGGCTCTTAGCAAAATGTACTACCTAAAGAAAGCCTAATTAGTGGCGGAAAAAACGAGATATAGATCAATTAATTTTGATAAGTAGCGATAAAGTTATTAGCGAATGAATGGGAGGTGAACATTGCTCGGATGCATAAGATTTTCGAAGCTGTAGGCTGAAGTGGTTAAGAGGGCTCACAAAGTAATATTTCTACCATAGTCTAGGGCCAATGAATTTGTCAGTATATGCTTGGGTTGTGGGAGTAAACATGAGCATACTAGGAGATGTAGTCTGTGAATGTGAGTACAGAGATAGTCTGCCGGGAATTAGAACATTTGGCAACTGCGGTCTAACCCTGGAGAACATGGTAAATGCCATATGGATGGTGGTGGTGGTGGGGGGGGGGGGGGGCA
Organism: Hyperolius riggenbachi; assembly: GCF_040937935.1. Taxonomy (NCBI): domain Eukaryota; kingdom Metazoa; phylum Chordata; class Amphibia; order Anura; family Hyperoliidae; genus Hyperolius; species Hyperolius riggenbachi. Next base: position 94,751,063 of record NC_090656.1, read on the forward strand.
GGTTGGCTAGAGGAGCAGCACCTCGCAGGTAAGTAATGACTCTGACCCAAACCGGCCTCCCCCCACAACACACTCCATTACAAACCATTATAAACAAAAATATTCCAGGTGCTCAGTTGCTTTTCAGCAGTCTATCAGGCTTTCCTTTGCTTTGCTCTAGGGTGCAGTAGTAGCTATTAGGGATAAGCAAATTTTTTAAGCAAAACAATTTTGCTAAGTGTCACGGAACAGCCGTAAGAAACGCGGGCGAATTGGAAGGACCATTACAGGAATCAGAAATGACATCCCTGGGGTTTTTTTTTTTCTTTTTTCTCTCTTTCCCTCCTTCCACCAACATGATTTCTGGTCCCCAGGACAAGGGGAGGACTCATCTCATGTTCTAAGGGGGTGTGTGGCCCTGCCCTCACTCCCTCCTACTGGATCAGGGGCATAAGAATGGCAGAGGAGACAAACTCAGTGTCCTCCACCCTGAAATATCTTGAACTCATCTGTGCCAGCTTGAGGATATGCTGGCATCCACCTGGTCTGAATTCTGAACTTTGATTGAAACCAAGAACTTTATGATTCTTCCCACAAAAAGGACATCTTTCCAGGAACTAAGTATTTTTTCTCCCTTCTTTTATTTTTCATACTGGCTATTACTGTTTTAATAATTGTTGATTTTAATAATTGTCTGTATATATTAATTATTTATATTGCCGTAAATAAACGACTTTATCAAAGTCATTCACTGTCCGCTACCCTGCTTATCAGCCGCACCACTGAACCAGACCTCTGGAGAGACGCTACTACTATTGTTTGTTGTTGGCTAGACAGAATAGAGTGTGTTTAACCGTTTTTATTCGCAGGACTAGTCAGTCAGCGGGCTCCTCGGGCCCATGGTAACCGAGGGTGGTGGCAGTTAGTTATACCCTGAATCGTGTGTGAGTTGTAATTACCCGTATCTCACAGGCTCCCTCCTGGTTTGTCTGCGGCTAATTCCCAACGGTTCCTGCGCATTGACTGCGACCAGAGTTCGCAAGAACCGTGCGCTGGCACCGTTTGGAAGGCCATTTACAGTCAGCCACCAGGGCTTTTGTGACAGTGTTAGGCAGCGGTTGGGACCTGTGTTGTGCTGAAAAGTATCTAAGATAGCGCTAGCGCTATCCAGAAACGAACTAATTCGTTGGTGTAGCTGGAAGGCAATATATTTTTTATATATACAGAGAGACTGTGTAGCCAGTACCCCTCCCCAAAAGTTTTATTTTATTTGGCGTGGAAATGTCCGGGAACTACAAGCTCATGGCCGTATCAGACCTGGAAAATCTTTGTCAGCTGCGGGGCATTGACACCCTCCGCAAGAACAAACAGGACATGGTAAATGACTTGTTTCAATGGGATACCCAGCAACTGCGGGAGCCGGAGGTGTCCGCTGAAGTGGATACCAGCCCATCTGACCCAAGTCAAGGGGAACCAGAGACTGAAGATTCTGCGCGTACAGAGGTTGAGCATCCTGCTGGCCCTGCTGCAACAGTTACGCCAGAGACTGTCAGTGTGGACCCCAATCCCAGAGTTTCTGGAAGTACTCACCCGGAAACAGCCAGTACTGGACTGTCCGTTTGTACTGACCCGGTAATGCAGCAGGCATTACGAAAGCTGATGGAGACTGACCTGGAAAAGTACATGCAGTACATGGAAGCCCGTGAGGAGTGGGAACGCCAATCTGCAGAACGCAAGGCTGCTGCTGCAGAACGCCACGCGGAGAGGGATGCCGCTGAGCGAGAACGGGAGCGCCAACAACAGCATGAGCTAAACATGGCAAAAGTGCAACAGGCCAGCCGGAGTTCTTCGCCCAGCCTCCCTGCTGAAGGAGCTGCACCACCCGTAAGTGCAAAATTTAAATTCGCTAATATTGAGAAAGACACAGACATTGACTTGTTTTTGCGGTCTTTTGAAAAGGCCTGCCGTCAGTATCGTCTGTCCCAAGACCAGTGGGCCAGACATCTGACACCTTTGCTGCGCTACAAAGCGCTTGATGCTTTCGCAGAATTGCCTGCGGAGAAAGATAATGATTATGCCGCTATAAAAGACGCTATCATTACTAGGAATCAGAAATGACATCCCTGGGGTTTTTTTTTTCTTTTTTTTTCTTTTTTCTCTCTTTCCCTCCTTCCACCAACAGGGCCCTAGTCATCTGCAGAGAGTCCCTGGCTTCAAGCTGTGCTGATGGCCCATCCATCAGGTATAGGTGACAAGCACCATGACAGAAGCAATCTAGAGTGGAAAAACTCAGACACTCGGGCTCCTTCCCCAGCAGAGGAGCCGACATGTGGCTTGCTGCTGCCAGCTTCAAAAACAACCTCACCTAGGGATGACCTGCTGTCAATCCCAGATGTAGATTATATTCCATAAACTGCTATATGTGTCATATTTTCTGTGTTGCCAGGCTGGCAGACCCTCCAAACTAACAGAGCATGCTTGGCCCTGTCCTGCGCTGGTTCTGAGAACATTTCAGAACATTCTGAGGTAAAGACTGTCAGTTAGGCAGTTCGAAAGTGCCCTGATGATACTACAGGGGTCCCAACCCTCATGTTTGGTATCAGGCTGCTGGGTAAATCGAGGCAGACCTGAAAATATTAGTAAATCTGCCCTGACCTGTACGGTTCTGTGAGATAGAGCCCATATGTGGTTAAGACATGATTTCTGGTCCCCAGGACAAGGGGAGGACTCATCTCATGTACTAAGGGGGTGTGTGGCCCTGCCCTCACTCCCTCCTACTGGATCAGGGGCATAAGAATGGGAGAGGAGACAAACTCAGTGTCCTCCACCCTGAAACATCTTGAACTCATCTGTGCCAGCTTGAGGATATGCTGGCATCCACCTGGTCTGAACTCTGAACTTTGATTGAAACCAAGAACTTTATGATTCTTCCCACAAAAAGGACATCTTTCCAGGAACTAAGTATTTTTTCTCCCTTCTTTTATTTTTCATACTGGCTATTACTGTTTTAATAATTGTTGATTTTAATAATTGTCTGTATATATTAATTATTTATATTGCCGTGAATAAACGACTTTATCAAAGTCATTCACTGTCCGCTACCCTGCTTATCAGCCGCACCACGGAACCAGACCTCTGGAGAGACGCTACTACTATTGTTTGTTGTTGGCTAGACAGAATAGAGTGTGTTTAACCGTTTTTATTCGCAGGACTAGTCAGTCAGCGGGCTCCTCGGGCCCATGGTAACCGAGGTGGTGGCAGTTAGTTATATCCTGAATCGTGTGTGAGTTGTAATTACCCGTATCTCACAGGCTCCCTCCTGGTTTGTCTGCGGCTAATTCCCAACGGTTCCTGCGCATTGACTGCGACCAGTGTTCGCAAGAACCGTGTGCTGGCACCGTTTGGAAGGCCATTTGCAGTCAGCCACCAGGGCTTCTGTGACACTAAGGTAATGTGATACTTTCACAAAAAGTTTCACATCTGCAGGTGGGTACACAACTGGCTTTTTAACGTGAAAATACTTGCGCATGATGGACAATTAAATGGAAATGTGCACAATGTCATAATTTACGGTAACTGTACTAGTGCAGAATTATGTACAAATGCGCGCAATATTAACCCTTGGAAGAAGAGTAGTAATGAACAATTATGTGAAAATGTGCACAATATTAACCTTTATGGTAACAGCAGTAATACACAATTATGTGCAAATGTGCACAATATTAACCTTTATGGTAACAGCAGTAATACACAATTATGTGCAAATGTGCACAATATTAAACTTTATGGTAACTGCAGTAATACACAATTATGTGCAAATGTGCACAATATTAACCTTTATGGTAACACCAGTAATACACAATTATGTGCAAATGTGCACAATATTAACCTTTATGGTAACAGCAGTAATACACAATTATGTGCAAATGTGCACAATATTAACCTTTTATTTATAAACACAAAAAGAGTAAAGCCTTGAATCCATTCAGCTGTATATCAGCAATGACAGTGGCTGACTGCCTTTGCTTGTGTAGTGTGTGTTTAGCCAAAAAACTATTCACCACTACTGTTTCTATACACTTACTGACCGTGTCAATCCAATCAGTATCCGTCTTTCTTCCTATGGACAGAGTGAAATTAGAGAACAGAATGAAAAATCCTCCCACTCTCCGCTTATAAAGTGATAATATGCTCCTAATTTCTATTGGTTTCTAGTTGCAGGCTCTACTTTGTTTGATTGGCAGGACTATCTGGTAATACTCCATTGGATATACAAAAAGAAAAAAGGTAACGTCTCCCAAATGATTTACCTCATGGCAAATTGTGGTCTCAGGCTCATGAAAAATTCTGCTTATGTGAATTGACCAGATTTGCCACAAACCTGATTTTGCAATTTTCACCTGCTCATCTGTGATAAAACACGGAAAGGCCGCCGTGTGTACTGGCGGCAAGGCGGCTGATTCCGCGTCCAGCGCGACGGTTTGCACGCAGCAGCGTGCGTCTGGTGTGGCTGGGCCTGTTAGTTCACACAGGCTGAGGAATACGCGCGCGCGCTCTGGGAGGCAGAACCTTTATGACAAACCTGGTCAGCTGACCTCAAAGCAAGTGGCTATTGGTTGATCGCTGATGGGTGGCGCCGGAGAGCGCCGCCCTATATATAGTCACTGCTGGTCAGTCTCAAGTTGTCTGCCTTTGCGAAGACTTACGTGAAAGCACTCAGACCTTAGTCAGATCCTACAGTGTGTTAGAACCAGGAGGACCTGGGAATTCACACTGAGCCATATTACTTCTGTGTATTATTGTGTTATACTTCAGACTAGTTCCAGGGTGTCGAGACCACGGACCTCACACCCAAGATTAGGGACTCTGTGTTATCATTCTGTTATACTCCAGACTAGTTCCAGGGTGTCGAGACCACGGACCTCACACCCAAGATTAGGGACTCTGTGTTATGATTCTGTTATAATCCAGACTAGTTTCAGGGTGTCGAGACCACGGACCTCACACCCAAGTCTAGGAATACTCTGTACCATCATATTGTACTCCAGACTAGTTCCAGGGTGTAGAGACCACGGACCTCACACCCAAGACTAGGCATTGTTGATATCTGTTATGACCTATTGCATTCCTGACTATCCCTCTGCTTTCTGATTCGGTACCTACGCATATCTGATTACCTGTTGCCAAACCCTGCCTGCCTTTGGATACCGAATCAGCCTTCTGTCTATGAACCTTGTCTGTCTGTGTGTTGCCGACCTGGCTTGCCCGACCTTGAGAGCTATCTCTCTCCTTAAGCGATAGTCTCCAGACCTGTTAGTGACATCCACCTTTCAGGTGTCACTCACTCACAGGTTCTTCCTACCTTCAGCCTGGGACTCCACCCCTTTGGAGGTCTCAGGCTGTTGGACGGTTTTTGCACTTCTCAAAAGGCAGTATCGCCCATACTGCCAGAGACCATCTGCTCCTCGGGTGGTCTTACTCAAATTAATTACTGTTGCACCAAACACTCACATTATAAAGGTGTCCAGAGGTTAGTTATACTTAGATTATCGGTGATTCTGCAGATCATCAATAATCGGGTATAATCTGTATTCTTGGTGATACTGCAGATCACCAATAATCAGATTCTCTCTGTGTGCTGACACCGATCGTTACATCATCCCTACTAGAAATAAATGGATTCTGTTGATCTTTTCACTTCTCATAATTAGGTCTGGTACAGCATCCAAGTAAGTCAGTTGTTGCATTTATCTGTTGCATTAATTGCACAAATTTAAAAGCTACAGTTAGAGGGATGGGTAACACAGAAGAATTGATTATACCTTCATGGCCTACCATGTATGCACAGTATTGGAAGATAAATGGAACTGATGTGTTTAAAGTGGACCTGAGAAACGCACCCTGTATGTATTTAGAGTTTAGTCTATTTAATTTCCCCTCCTTTGTGTCTAATCACATGTTGTAATTTAATCTCTGCCCCGTGTCACATGACTGCCACTGCAGATATGTTCATTTGAAAGCAAAGGCTGTTAACAATATGGCCTTGAATCACTAAGTCAAATAGCATGCCTTATCCGAGTTAACACGCCTTATCAGAGATAACACGCCTTATCAAAGTTAACACGCCTTATCAGAGCAGCACAAACTTAAGCCTGCTAGTTGGCAATGACAAGAGCTCTACTCGTCCTGCCCTGAGCCCCTGTGGGTTCGTAGTGCTCTCTATGCTACTTTGATAAGGCACGTTAACTTTGATAAGGCGTGTTATCTCTGATAAGGCGTGTTAACTTGGATAAGGCATGCTATTTGTCTTAGTGAATCAAGTCCTATGTCTGCTTCCATGAATCAGGAAGTAGATACACTGCATATTTATTGCAGGATTTGTATCCGCTGTAACAAACAAATGTTTTTCTTTGAAGGTTATTATGCTGTTGTGTATCTTTTAGAGCAGAGAGGAGTTCTGAGTTAAGGTCTTTAAAGCCGAGCTAAATTCAAAATTGAACAATAAAAAATTCTAACAGCAATCCGGTTGGAAAGTGAAAACACTGTACAGAAACAAAGTGATAGACAAAATAGTTAGTGGGCAAGGCTGACCATGTGACAGTGAAACATGGGATCTGAGGCTTAAAGAAACTGTCCCAGAAATATTAAAATTCAAAACACATACAAGTAACAAGTACGTTTCTTCCGGAATAAAATGAGCCATAAATAACTTTTCTCCTGTGTTGCTGGCATTTATAATAAGTAGTAGAAATCTGACATTACTGACAGAGCAAATGCCATTCACTAAGTCCATTCTGAAAATAAAGAAATCCCTGTGAACCCCCATGAGGAGATGGGCTAGTCCAAAACCGGTCGGTTCTGTCCGATTTTTACTATCTACTGTAAGTGACAGCAATAGGAGAAAAGTAATTTATGGCTCATTTTGCTCTGGAAGAAACGCACCTCTTAATTGTATAAGTTTACATATATTTTAAATTTTAAGACTTTCGCTACAGATGTCCTTTAACTATGGGGGAGCAGCCACTGCAGCCACAGGTTGGCAAAGAGCTGTGGGGTTCACCAATCACTACCTTTTCCTTCATCCGTTACATGGGACCACTGTCCAGGTCAGGTGTATTTGTGGCTACAATTGTCATGAATTTTGAAGCTCATGATGGCCACACTTATTTTATGACCCTTTAAAGAAGTGCTGTGAGGGTTAAGGTTTATGAAACTTGCTGGAAATGATGATAACAGTGTATAGCTTGATGTTCAAGATACCCAGAACTCCCTCTTTGCAAAATATAACCATCAGTGCAGTGACGTAGCCTCTGAGCTATGGGCCCTGGTGCAATCTGTACAATAAATCGGCCTTGTACAATAAATAGGTAAAGGTGTTTTGAATGGTTTCCCACAAACACCCCCCCCCCCTCCGGCCTTTTCCTCTTTCAAGTGGACCTGAACTCTTGTACAGGACAGAAGTGAAGCATAACATAATGCACCCTGTATGTGTTTAGAGAGTTTAGCCTCTCTAATTTCACCTCATCTGTGACTAATCACAAGTTGAAATTTGATCTCAGCTGTGTCAGCTAGCTGCCACGGCAGAGCAGCTAATTGGTAAACACAGGATGTTAACCCTATCTTTGCTTCTGTGAATGCAAGAAGTAGACACACTGCAGATTTATTGCAAGATTTGTATCAGCTGTAACAAAGAAAGGAGCACAGAGGAAGTTCTGAGGTCCGCTCTCAGTCCTTCTCTTGCTGCACAGTGTTTTTTCTGCAATGTATAAGGTACAGAATCCTAGCGGCTGCTGGTGCAAGCAGCGTGCTCCCAGCGCATCATTTCCAGCAGGGCGAGCTGAGTGTGACGGCAGATTTTCTGCAGCAATGACATCTCTATGTGATTGAATTTATTTCAGGAGCATGCATCTGTTAAGTGAATGGCTTAGCTGGAACTGCTAGTTGGATGTTTTGGTTAAATCAGCTGTGAATTCTCTCAGCTCAATTGGGGTTTAGGAATGTTATTAGAGTAAACCTAACTTTACTCAGATAAATGAATCCGCCAATCCATTTCACAGTTAAAACCCTTGAAAAAAAAGAGGTTCTTTATCCGCTGCAGGTTTATGTTGTATCCATTGGGAATGGAGAAATGCCCGAAAAGAACAAGAAGAGCCTTGATGAATTTCAACGCTCAGGTAAAGATATGTTGAATTGATTTTTTTTAAATGCTTATACAGTATTTCCACAATTTTAGTACAGTTTTTGTTTCTTTGAATTGCTCCAGTGGAGCACCTGTCAACAAAGTGTTTGCAAGCCTGCATACCATACCTAGCTACCTTAGCAGGAAAGGCTGCTGCTGCTAACAAGATTTTGTTGAGCCCAGGTGAGTTTCTTTGTTAGACTAAAGTCACACCCCTTTTCATGCTTGCCAAGCCTCCCATTGTACAGTGCCCTGGCCTTACCCAGCCTTGCCACGCTCCTTGCATGCTTGTCACATCCTCATTGTCCCTAGTAATCTGATTGTCATGCCCCTGCTCTAATACTGAAGGAAGGCAATTGTCAGTTAGGGAGGGGGAAGGGGGGAGTGGGGTTAATTTATGTTTAAGCCTACTGTTAGATTTTTGTCTTTGTGGGAATACCTCTGAGCTCAGTACATCGCTATTTGTGACAGGAGCCAGTGCAGTACTGCTAGTAAGACTGCATTATGTACGATCTTATGACTAAATAGTAGTGCACTGACTCACCACAGGGCCACTTTAAAGCAGGTGTGTCACCATAAAAATCAAATTTTAACAGCAACTGGTCGGAGTGTATTAAGTGATAAAGATGCTAATCCTGCATTCAAAACTTTCAAAACTTTTTCTGCTGTTATGATTTGGAGTTATCACATACTTAAAGAGAACCTGTACTGAGTAAAAATATTTAAAATAAACACGTGAGGTAACTTCAAATTAACATTGCATAGTTACCTTGCCATCAGTTCTCAGAAACTCACCATTTTCTTCTGACAATAATCCATTCCAGTTCTGACAATATTTTGTTAGACCTGAAATATATCAGTTGCTGTAAGTAAAATATCAGTTGCTGTCAGTTATAGCTGAGAGGAAAACTGATGTACCAGGTAATGTCCATGTTTCCCTATGGCTCAAGTGGGCGATGTTACAGTTTAACTGTGTGCTGACCAGAAAGCTGTTATGGGTAATGGCCATTTTCAAAATGGAGGATGGAAAATTCCCTTGATCACAGTGAACAAACAGGACGCGGGACAGGAGAAAGACACTGAGGAGTAGACTACATGGAAGGTAAGTATGACTTGTGTATGCTTATTTTGGCTTTTAATTTTCAGTTCAGGTTTTCTTTAAGGCGCACTGGCCCTTTGGAGGAGAAAAGAAAAAAGGGCAGAAATGACATCACAAGTGTAACGATTGGTGTCAGCATGCAGAGAGAATCTGATTATTGGTGATCTGCAGTATCACCAAGAATACAGATATATACCCGATTATTGATGATCTGCAGAATCACAGATAATACAGAAATATTGCTAACCTCTGGACACCTGAAGCGTGTAAGTGTTTGGTGTAACAGTAGTAAGTGGACCACCGGGGTAGCAGGTGGTCCAATGAGTAGAGACAGACTCTACTGCAGTCAAGGACTCTAGGAGAAGGAGACCCTGACTGATTTTGTAGCAGTGCCCCCTCTGAGGAGCAGGGGGCCCCTGCAGGAAGGCTGAGCACCCAAGGGGTGGGTGACAGCCAGAAAGGTCGGGCAGGCCGGGTCGGCAACACATAGACAGATAAAGTACAAAGACAGGAAGCTGATTCGGTATCCAAGGCAAGCAGGGTTTGGCAACAGGTAATCAGAAATGCAAGGTACCGAATCAGAAAGCAAAGGGAAAGTCAGGACAGCAATAAGTCATAACAGATATCAAACAATGCCTAGTCTGGGTGTGAGGTCCGTGGTCTCTACACCCTGGAACTAGTCTGATGTATAACAGAATGATAACACAAGTTCCCTAGTCTGGGTGTGAGGTCCATGGTCTCTACACCCTGGAACTAGTCTGATGTATAACAGAATGATAAAACAAGTTCCCTAGTCTGGGTGTGAGGTCTGTGGTCTCTACACCCTGGAACTAGTCTGATGTATAACAGAATGATAACACAAGTTCCCTAGTCTGGGTGTGAGGTCCGTGGTCTCTACACCCTGGAACTGGTCTAAGGAATAACACAGATGATACACAGTATTCCTAGTCTGGGGTGTGAGGTCCGTGGTCTCTACACCCTGGAACTGGTCTAAGGAATAACACAGATGATACACTGTATTCCTAGTCTGGGGTGTGAGGTCCGTGGTCTCTACACCCTGGAACTGGTCTAAAGAATAACACAGATTATACACAGTAAACTGGCTAAGTGTGGATTCCCAGGTCCACCTGGTTCAACCACACTGAAGGATCTGACTAAGGTCTGAGTGCTAACACATAGGTATTCGCAAAGCCAGACAACCAGCAACTGAACAGCAAGAGATATATATAGTACAGCGCTCCACAGCGCCGCCTAGCTCCCATCAACCAATCACCTGCTGAGCTGGGATCAGCTGACCGCCTCGATCAGCTGACCCTTCTCCTATCGGCATAGTGGGATAGACGCCAAAAGTCCCGGGGAAAAATCTGGATTTGACGCAAAGCAGCGTTTTAAGGGCAGAAATCACATTGAATGCTAAATTGCAGGCCTAAAGTGCTAAAGTGACACATTGAGCGGCAATGTAAACACGATGGCCGGGAAGCACACATTTGCAGTATGGCTGGTGGTCTCTCAACTTCTGGATCTCCTTCTCGTCGGCAGCATGGCTGGAGGTCTCCTTTTAGGTTTCCTAGGCAGCATGGGGAGAAATCAACTGATGTAGCAATTCAAGCAGGCCGCAGCATATCAGCTGAGCGGCACTTTAAACTATAGTCTCTCCCTCCTCCATGATTGGATGGCCACAGCAGCCCCAGCATTGGCTAATGAGAAGCTGGTGCTGCTGCTATTGGCCAATCTCCCCCTGCTTGCTGCTCCGTGACAAGGTACTGTCATGGAGAAATCAGAGGCCCCTGCAGAGGGTGCGGGGCATTTTTCAAGCGCGGTCCTGGGGCGATTTCCCCACTTGCCACCCCCAAAGGCTGCCTCTGGTCTCAGAAACAGGAGGGATGTTCACCCCTAAAGGGGATGCAAATAGCAGTAAAACTCCTAAAGAGACTAACACCTTCCCACGTCAGCCAAAGCAAAATGTATAAAACTCTATAAATGTTATTGCTGGAATTACATTTACTTTCATAAGATACCTTTGCTTTCCAGCCAACATTTCTTCATTGTTTTTTCGTAAGGCAGTGTTTTCTGGTGTTCGCTTACATTATTTGGTGCAACAGAAAAAGCCTCATTTATTTTGGTTTGCAGTCATCCGTTGCGCTGTTGCAGGCCAAAGTCTCTGCTGTCATATTCAGCTCTGAAGCTCTGAGTGATATTCAGCTGAACAGAGAGGCAGTCATCGTATTCTAAAACACGCCGCTTGTACCGCAGCCTGGTTTCCATCGGCGGGGAAATGACCCTGTGATTACCAGGTCAAACCCCATCGAGACTCATTTATTTTACACTTCAGAAAGCTCCTATTTCTCTCCAGCGTTTGTTCACCTCCTTTCATAAAATCAAATAAAGAGATTGGTCTTCGTAGCTTTGATTCGTATTAGTGATGGGATCTGAGCTTTTGTAAACAGTAACAGAAAAAAAGGAGTTAACACATCTTGCTAAAACCAAGGAAATAAAAGGCTCAATTGTTAAAACAGGCATGAATGCGGGATTGCTGGAAAAAAAAAGTGACTGAAAATATACTAAACAAACAGCTGGATAAAAATGATGTACTTGTAGCCCAGTATGTAATTACAATCAGGGACAGATTTACTGTAAGGCACTGTAGGCACATGCCTACAGGCGCCTGGTAATGGAAAGGCTTCTCACTCCCCTCCTCAAGTGCCTACATCCCTCCTTCCCTATGCAGTGTCCCGAGCAGAGTGTAAATGAGAGGTTACTCACCCGGGTCTTGTCATTCCACCAACCTGATCTCACTTAAGCCTGGGGCATCTCTAGCTACCTAGTACTTGGGGGTACCTCTAGCTACGTAATACCGAGGATAGCTCTGGATACCTAACACTAAGGGGCACTTGTAAATACCTATGATGGGCAAGGGAACTAAGAGAGAAGTGAGAGCTGGGCCAATTAGCACACTTTTGGTGAGGTTCAGACGGTGTTTGTAGGTTCATGTAGGGTGAAGTCTAGGGTGCCAGGACATTTTGTGCCTATAGGCTCCTGTGATGTAAATCCAGGCCTGATTACAATTGCTGTGTTGCCATGCTAATAGCTGGAAATGTTGCTGTAAATAATAAAACATATTGGAATTTTTTGTACAATTTCCCTGATATGTTTGCCAGTGATTGTATCTATAAAACATTTCTGCAAACTGCAATAAGAGGTTATCTATAGATAAATAATGTCTATCTACGAGGGTCACCCAGAAAGTAACACCTCTTTGATTTTATCTGCCACGCAAGGTATTTTTTCAGTATCATTTAAACTGCATTTGTCTGGATAACTTCTACTCTACCTGCACCGCTTGTTTGCAGAATGCTGGTGTTTGTTCTATGCTATTAACATGACCCCGCCCCCCCCCCCCCCCAATTCCTCCATACCATAGGTGAGGAGTGTGATGCTACTACAACAAAGGGATTAAAAACCTTGTAAAAAGATATGATAAACGCTTAAATAAAGGAGGTGATTATTTAGATAAATAATCATAAAACGCAGTGTGCCTAAAAAAAAAAAAATACGTTGTGAGGCCTAGTGGATTTCTCACCTTTCTTCAGTCTTGATACCCAACCTCCTCCACAGTCTTTACCCTATGTGGCGCCTCCCCGCTCCGCTGAGGGATGACAAGTAGGTCGCTCCAGCACTCGGTTACTACCAGACCTAAGTGCACAATGTATTAGGACTGAGGCCAGCAAGGTAAAAGTACCACCAGAACCACACTAGATAGGTACGGGCAGGAATATTGAACAGTTCAGGTCAGCAACAGGTGACCAATAGCACGGTTAAAAATCACAAATCGTTAGCCAGTCCAGTAACACTCCAGGGGCCATGCATGATAGATCAGAATAATATGGCACCAAAGGATGAGGCAATATCAGGTCAAGTTCAGTTCCAAAGGTCAGTCCAGGCATCAAGAGGCAATTAGACAAATAACAGGATCAAGAGGCAAAGCAAGGTCATACACAAATAATCCATGAAATCAGGCTCAGCAGAGTAGTACAAGGTAGCTTTAATGGGCAAAGACACAACGAACAGAGCAGACTGAAATAAGCAGAGAGCATCATGGAACCACAAACTCAAGCATCTAATTGGCTGCTGCATTGTATTGCATTCTGAAGCTAGCTGCTCGAGGCGACTCCCAGAGGACACAGGCTCGTCGTGGGCTTGAATGGAAGGTAAGTATGCATAATGTTTTCTTAATTTCTTTGACGCAGTTCCGTTCTCCGCCAGCCTCCCGGGGTCACCTCTGTAGCAGCCGCCGACATGGCAGCTCACGCAGGTGCAATAGCACCATCCCACTTCAAGAAAAGCCAGGTAGGATCGGGACTGCACTACTGCACAGCACAGGCATGAGCCGTCTGCACCTGCACAGTAGCACGGACCCGATTGGGCTTTCTTCAGGAGGCCCAACACTGAAATGGGCTAATGTACGATGATGGGGGAGCCTCTTTAGGATCCAGAGGTTTCCCTCTCCTGAGGTAAGTATCCATTTTTTTTCTATAAATGTCACAGGTTTCCATTCACTTTTATGAGAAAATCAGAAAAACTATCAAAATCAGATCGGAAATTATCTCTCGAGCCATCTACTGTATCTGCCAAAAAAAACCTCATGGGGCTTGATTCACAAAACGGTGCTAACCTACTTAGCACGTCTAAAGTCTTTAAACGTGCTAACCAGGGTGCTAAGTAGGTTAGCACCAGATTTCTCAATCAGATTGCGCGCAAAGTTTTACGCGCAAAGTTTTACGCGCACAAAGTCCTATGCGCGCGCTAAGTCCCATAGGCTTTAATGGGCACTTCGCGCGGAGCGCCCTGCGCGTAAAGTTTTGCGCTCGAAAAGCTGGTTTAGACGTGCTAAGGGGATTTTCACAGGCGTGCTAACAGTTAGCCCATGGTGCATTACATTATTTTTTTATCTTTATAGAAACAGGAATTGGGAGGGGAGACACAAAAAATTATGCAAATGGCTAAACAGATTCAGAAAGATAGTGATTAATTACCAAACAGCCAGACAACTTGATAACGAAGCTGTCAGGTAATTAATTGTTTACTCTCTTAATTTGATTTGCTCTGTGCAAACAACAAATTCAGCACCCGTGCAATCTGAATTTTAGATGACGTCTCTAATTGTGACCTTCCAATACTCCAGCGTTCTGATTTAACGTGGACCTGAACTCACAATTTCCTCTCTACTCTAAAAGATAAGCATCAGCATATTAACCTTTAAAGGAAAAAAAAATTCTTTCCTACAGCTGATACAAATCCTGTAAAAAAAATGCAGTGTGTCTACCTCCTGCTTTCACGGAATCAGACATAGGGTCAACATCCTGTGTTTACAAATTAGCTGCTCTGCTATGGCAGCCAGCTGACACAGCTGATAAATCAAATTACAGTTGTGGTTAGTCACATATGAGGGTGGAATTAGACAGGCTAAACTCTCTAAACACATACAGGGTGAATTTCTCTCTGTTTTTCTTCTGTCTTGTGCAAGAGTTCAGGTCCACTTTAAATAATACAAGACTATATGCTCTAGCTGTGTCTCTTATTAAAGGTTACATTTCCTGAAGCCATGTGGTTTTTGATGGAACAGAATGCAGGAATATGCACACGGTGAGATTGCAATACAGTTCTTGTAAGGTCCAGTGGTTCCCACAGCTCTCTCACACTTAGACAAGCTGTTAATCAGCAGACCTTGGCGCCGTTAGAAAATAGAAACTAATATGAAATAGTACTGTTCTGGGAAGCTGTACACATAGCATGAGGCACATATAAATAGATGTTTACATTACATTCTCAAAAGCACACACTGAGACGAGGTATACATGTCCCATGATCCTCTCCATCAGGGGTATAGCAATAGGGGTTGCAGAGGGTGCGACCGCATCGGGGCCCTTGAGCCAGAGGGGCCCCGAAGGGCCCTCCCTCAACTGCAGTTTTAGCTCTCTATTGGTCCTGTGCTCATAATAATCACTTCTATAGATACTTTGAATAGTGATAATCATTAAAAAACTGTTTCCCATCCCCTTCTTGCACCTCTGACACTGTAGTTGCTATTGACAGGTTTTGGTGCGCCGTATCAATTGTTATGTATAAGGTGCTTGGGAGGCCCCAGTGTAAAATTTGCATCGGGGCCCACAGCTCCTTAGCTACACCACTGCTCTCCATCCTCACTTCCTATATGCAAACTGAAAACTGACAGCACAATTACAATTACAAATATTGAAATAATGGAAAAAAAAACCCTGTATCTAAGTTTTGAAAAAGTACTGGTAGTCATATTAAAAATGTAGTAATGTAGGTACATGATAAGATGATTATTTTCTGTTCCTAAGCTAGTAGATAAATATAAAAAAATGACTAGTATTACAAAAAATACATACATTTAAGATGTACATTTGTCCTAGAATAAAATGCACAAAAATTTACTTTATTCCTATGTTGCTGTCATTTACAGTAGGTAGTAAAAATCTGACAGGTTCTTGACTAGTCCATCTTCTTATGGGGGATTCTCAGGGTTTTCTTTATTTTCAAAACCACAAACTGAACTCTAAGTCCAACTGCCCAAATAGTGTGCAAGCAAGTAATCGTCCACAAGTACAGGTGTCTCCGGAACTTGTTTAACCATTTCAGCCGCCCAGATGTGATCCTCACGTCCAGGCGGCTGCTTCTGCGCGCGATTGCGGGCATGCCCCTGTGCCCCCATGCTGTCCCCCGGTAGCCCTGGGATCAGTGAACGGGAACATGGTTCCCGATCACCGATCCGTGTCCCTAGCAGAAAAAACGAAGCACTCTTACTAGAGGCTTCAGTATTTCAGCAAATAAAATTTTCCACGTCCTCCTTGTGCTTCGGGTGATCGAGAAGCACAAGGAGAAAAAAAAAACTCAAGGTGGCCATCTTTTGGCCAAATAGTAAAACTACATCTACATATTTTTTACATTACAAATTGCACATATAATAATATTAAAAAATAACTGTTTATTTCCCACACCAAAATATTACCCAAATAAAATTTTTAATGGAAAAAAAAAATTACAATAAAAAAACAAAACAAAACAAATAGTTACCTAAGGGTCTGAACTTTTTAAATATGCATTTGAATGGGGTGTACTACGAACATTTTTTAAAATTATAAGCTTGTAAATAGTGATGGACGCAAAATGGAAAAAATGCACCTTTATTTCCAAATAAAATATTGGTGCCATACATTGTGCTAGGGACAACAATTTAAATGGTGTCATAACCGAGACAAATGGGCAAATAAAATACATAGGTTTTAATTATGGTAGAGTGGATTATTTTAAAGCTATAATGGCCGAAAACTGAGAAATAATAATAATTAATCCTGTTAAAATGCATCTATAAAAAAATAATTCTTAGCAAAATGTACCACCCAAAGAAAGCCTAATTAGTGGTGAAAAAAAACATGATATAAATCAATAAATTGTGTTAAGAAGTGATAAAGTTATTAGTGAATGAATGGGAGGTGAAAATTGCTCTGATGCATAAGGTGAAAAATCCCTGCGGGCTGAAACGGTTAAAGATCGGGAATACCGGATCTATAACCGTCAGCAACCACTGAGCTTGTTATGGTCCTCCTCACCTCTCCCTTCAGACACTGGTCCTTTGTGTGCCTCCAACCCCTTCATAGCAACATATGTAATGCTTTGCTATAGCAGATTTGAGGCGACTGTATAGTGTATAGCTCTTGATCCTTGAACTGTCGCCCAAGGGATCGAGTCCCAATCCCTTAGGGATCTTTCACATCAGACAACACGTGCAGGAGCCGTTCTCCTGCATGCGTTGATTAGCATGCGGCGTGTCGTCGGGATGCTGCGGTGCGACCCAATCAGCGTCGGTAGCTATTAATTCACCCGACGGGAAAATGCCGGCTCCTGATGATTAAACGCTCCTGGGAGCGTCGAACCGCAACGTACCGAAACGCAGCGTCGGGTGTGAAAGGTAAAATGAAAGTCTATGGTCATTTTACCTTGGCTAACAGAAAGTTTCGACTTTGCGTTGAAACGCAGGAAACTGGCTCTGGTGTGAAAGAGCCCTTAGGACAGTAACAGTTGTGTGTATATGTAGCTTAAAGTAAACATGAACCGAGTCAAATTATTTAAAATAAACAAATGATATACCTGCAAATGAATATTACATACTTACCTCGCCGTCAGTTCTTCTCAGAAGCTCACCTTTTTCTTCTTACAACGGTTCCTTCCAGTTCCGACAAGACCTTGTCAGAATTGAAATAAAGCAATTGCTGTCAGTTATATATCTGTTCCTGTCAGTTATAACTGAAAGGACAACTCATGAGCAAGGAAATGTCCATGTTTCCCTATGGCTCAAGTGGGTGATATTCCAGTTTAACAGGGTGCTGACCAGGAAGCTGTTATGGTGTAATGGCCATTTTCAAAATAGAGGATGAAGAATTCCATTGATCACAGTGGACAAAAAGGAAGCAGGAGGGGAGAAAGAGACAGATGAGTAGACTACACGGTAGGTTAGTATTACGCGTGTATGTTTATTTGGACTTTTAATTTTCAGTTCAGGTTTGCTTTAAAATCTAAAATCATTAATGGGAATACATGACATTATTCATCAGAGTATAATTTTATGACATTTCAAGCATGCTTTAGCTCAGTAAAACTTAAACTTCCTATGTCAAGACCCTTTGATGCCATTATAGTTATACTAGCATATTTGCACTCAGCTGTGTGCAAATTTGCAGGATTATACTGTAGAAAGGCATAACTGTCATTGATCCCTGATAACACAAGTGACACAGATGTCAGCTCTGAAAAAAAAAAACTGTGATATACAGACAGCCACAAAGCAATTTCACAACCCTAGGAGGTTGGTTGGTCTCAATAGCAACTTCAAAATATTTTGTGCCTTACGACTTAAATTAAATACGTCTTTAATGCCTCGAGCTGTCAAGCGTGACATTCAGTAGAAAAAATACAGAATCTCTTAGTGTGGAGGGCAGGCTGCGAGGCCGCTGATTGATTGATTGAAAGAAAGAAAGAAAGAAAGAAGAAACTGCTGTGCTGTGCATTTTGGGGTATATGGATCAGTTTTAAGAAGGTGATGCTGATCTTTACATTGTTTCTAGTGAAGTGTTTGCTAGTCGGCTCAACCTCAGCATTGCATGGAAACTTTACCTAGAGATTCTTCAATCAAAGGTTTCTGAAATATTTGCAAGTTTACAAATCAGTGTTTTATAATATTTTTTTCAATCTTAGTGCTAAGAAAAAAAAAGTATCGTAATGTGCATACATTTGAAAAAAGCGAGTTTAATTGACAAGAGACAGAACATTTATATTGTGCTTTTCTTCTCATGGACTCAAAGCACCAGAGCTGCAGCCTCTAGGGGGCGCTCTATAGCCAGTAGCAGTGTTAGGGAGTCTTGCCCAAGGTCTTCTACTGAATAAGTGCTGGCTTACTGAACTGGAACAGCCAAGAGTCAAACTCTGCTCGCCTGTGTCAGAGGCAGAGCCCTTAACCAGTCCACTATCCAGCCACAGCATGAATTTACCAGTAAGTAGAATATCTGTAAATTTACCGATATGCCACTAATTTTACCGTTAATAGAATATTGTTGAATTTATTAATATTTTACTATCTCCTTTTACCATGCGTAGAATATCTGTAAATTTAGTGATATTCTACTATGTACTTTTACTGTTGGTAGACTATTGGTACATTTACCGGCATTCTACTATGACTTAACCGCTGCCTAAACTTCACAAACTTCCCCTACCTACGCCTAACACTAATCCCCCACCTACTCCTAAAGGCGCGTACACACGCCTGATTTATTCAAACGACGGGTCGTCAGACCCGCCGAGCGGATCCGTCAAAACCAGCCTTGTCAGCCTGCCGACAGACTGTACACACACAGAAACTGTCACTAGAACTGACGCCCTGCGGGCGGGTCTGACGACCCGTCGTTTGAATAAATTAAATCAGTAACAGTAACCTTTAGCCATGGCTGCTAATTATCCCATACCAAAACCCGGCATACATCATAGTCGCTAATTATTCTGTGCCATATCTATAGTCGCTAATTATTCTGCGCAGAGTCCTCTGGTGCCTGTTATTGTCGCTATTTATCTCATGCCCAACTTACCGCCATAGCCGGGGCTTATGCGCCAAAATTATCAGGCGTAAACTGCGCCTAAATTAATTGATTTGTAGTAAAGCGTGCATCCATATGGCTTAGTTTGCAAATCTTCAAAGATTTTTCAGTAACAAAGTACAACACCACCCTGCACCCTCACATATCCCTGTTGATCCAGAGGAAGGTGAAAAACCCTTACAAGGCATAGTCCAATTAATATTAAATTAGAAAAAAAATGTCTTCCCAACTCCAGATGGCAATCAGATAAATTCGCTGGATCAACACCACCGGGCATTACCTAGTAATTATAGCCATGGATGTCTTTCAACGCAAAGAAAACATATAAGCCCCCTTTAAATGCAGATATAGAATTTGCCATAAATAACTTTCTGTGGCAATGCATTCCACATTTTGATCACTTGTACTGTAAGGAACCTTTTCCAAAATAAATAGCTAAAATGTTTTTCCTCCGCAGCTCAAAAAGCACATCCGCCAAGCCTTTATATTGCCCTCTTTATGTATTTATACATGTTAATTAGATCTCCACCAAGGCGTCTTTTCTCTAAACTAAATAAGCCTAGTTTATGTAACCTTTCTTGGTAAGTAAGACCTTCCATCCCTCTTATCAATGTTTTTGTTCATCTCTGCACCTGCTCTAAAACTGCAATATCTATCCTGTAATGTGGTGCCCAGAACCAGGGCCGGATTTGTACTCTTTGTCGCCCAAGGCCACTGTCACCAGCCGCCCCCCTTCGGTATAGGTAGCGAGATGACCCCTCCCCCCTTCCCTCCAGTATAGGTAGCGAGATGAGCCCTCCCCCCTTTCCCTCCAGTATAGGTAACCAGATGACTCCCTTAATTCAATACAATACACCGCACTCCACTGACAAGTACAAAAGCTAACGGTGCTAAGCTTTGCTAAAGTCAAACATGTATGCTTTAAGCTGCCTGGAGTCATTTAAACAGAATGGCCAATTGTATGATAATCTTTCAAATCGAAGTAATTTAAACTTGTGTAGAATGAGTATCCACTTGAGAGACAATACATATGGATGAGGCGAGCAGAGCTATCCTCAGCCTGTCCTCCCTCTCTCTCTGACATGCAATTGATTTTGAATTTTAGTCAAAACTTCTATGCTCAGTTCTGAACAAGCGCATTGAATCAAACAGGCCATTGAACAGCAGCTTTGTAATTCTCAAGGAACGGCTGCAGTCCTCGCAGACTGAGTATCCAAAAATCCTGGGAACCTTTAGATGTGCTCATCCCTCGCTGACATGTATTGTAATCCCGAGAAGAAGAGCAACATCTGAAAATGTGTCTGTGTTTGAACTTCTACAGCTTTATGAAAAAGAAAAAAACAACAACAAGCAGACATTTCCACACATCGTTCATTTGTGAAGAAGCATGACAAACATTGACTTTGTGAAGTGCCAATACTTGGGATTCTTAAAAACACACAAAGATGAGATGAGAATAATGGGAATTAAATCAAATACAGACAGTCCCCTACTTACAAACAGGTTCCGCTGCGCGACTTTGTGTAACAGTTGAGACTTGTTTCTGGAGGTTCGGTAGATGATTTTCAGGTTTGAAAACCCAGGTACTGGTAAGAAAAGGAGAAAAAAAAAAAAAGCAACAGGAGCGCCAACAGTGTACGATTTCTGGGAAATGGGAAATTTAAAGAAATAACAACTACTCACAAACGTGGGTTGCTATAGGCAACTAGTGTTGGGCGAACATCTAGATGTTCGGGTTCAGGCCGAACAGGCCGAACATGGCCGCGATGTTCGGGTGTTCGACCCGAACTCCGAACATAATGGAAGTCAATGGGGACCCGAACTTTTGTGCTTTGTAAAGCCTCCTTACATGCTACATACCCCAAATTTACAGGGTATGTGCACCTTGGGAGTGGGTACAAGAGGAAAAAAAAAATTAGCAAAAAGAGCTTATAGTTTTTGAGAAAATCGATTTTAAAGTTTCAAAGGGAAAACTGTCTTTTAAATGCGGGAAATGTCTGTTTTCTTTGCACAGGTAACATGCTTTTTGTCGGCATGCAGTCATAAATGTAATACAGATGAGAGGTTCCAGGAAAAGGGACCGGTAACGCTAACCCAGCAGCAGCACACGTGATGGAACAGGAGGAGGGTGGCGCAGGAGGAGAAGGCCACGCTTTGTGAGACACAACAACCCAGGCCTTGCATGAGGACAAGAAGCGTGCGGATAGCATGCTTTGTACCGCCATGCAGTCATAAATGTAATAAAGATAAGTGGTTCAATAAACAGGGACCACGCGGCAACGCTAACCCAGCAGCAGCAGACGTGATGGAACAGGAGGAGGCGCAGGAGGAGAAGGCCACGCTTTGTGAGACACAACAACCCAGGCCTTGCATGAGGACAAGAAGCGTGCGGATAGCATGCTTTGTACCGCCATGCAGTCATAAATGTAATAAAGATAAGTGGTTCAATAAACAGGGACCACGCGGCAACGCTAACCCAGCAGCAGCACACGTGATGGAACAGGAGGAGGCGCAGGAGGAGAAGGCCACGCTTTGTGAGACACAACAACCCAGGCCTTGCATGAGGACAAGAAGCGTGCGGATAGCATGCTTTGTACCGCCATGCAGTCATAAATGTAATAAAGATAAGTGGTTCAATAAACAGGGACCACGCGGCAACGCTAACCCAGCAGCAGCAGACGTGATGGAACAGGAGGAGGCGCAGGAGGAGAAGGCCACGCTTTGTGAGACACAACAACCCAGGCCTTGCATGAGGTACCGCCATGCAGTCATAAATGTAATAAAGATAAGTGGTTCAATAAACAGGGACCACGCGGCAACGCTAACCCAGCAGCAGCAGACGTGATGGAACAGGAGGAGGCGCAGGAGGAGAAGGCCACGCTTTGTGAGACACAACAACCCAGGCCTTGCATGAGGTACCGCCATGCAGTCATAAATGTAATAAAGATAAGTGGTTCAATAAACAGGGACCACGCGGCAACGCTAACCCAGCAGCAGCAGACGTGATGGAACAGGAGGAGGCGCAGGAGGAGAAGGCCACGCTTTGTGAGACACAACAACCCAGGCCTTGCATGAGGACAAGAAGCGTGCGGATAGCATGCTTTGTACCGCCATGCAGTCATAAATGTAATAAAGATAAGTGGTTCAATAAACAGGGACCACGCGGCAACGCTAACCCAGCAGCAGCAGACGTGATGGAACAGGAGGAGGCGCAGGAGGAGAAGGCCACGCTTTGTGAGACACAACAACCCAGGCCTTGCATGAGGACAAGAAGCGTGCGGATAGCATGCTTTGTACCGCCATGCAGTCATAAATGTAATAAAGATAAGAGGTTCCATAAACAGGGACCGGCAACGCTAACCCAGCAGCAGCAGCACACGTGATGGAACAGGAGCAGGCGCAGGAGGAGAAGGCCATGCTTTTTGAGACACAACAACCCAGGCCTTGCATGAGGACAAAAAGCGTGCGGATAGCATGCTTTGTACCGCCATGCAGTCATAAATGTAATAAAGATAAGTGGTTCAATAAACAGGGACCACGCGGCAACGCTAACCCAGCAGCAGCAGACGTGATGGAACAGGAGGAGGCGCAGGAGGAGAAGGCCATGCTTTTTGAGACACAACAACCCAGGCCTTGCATGAGGACAAAAAGCGTGCGGATATAGCAGCAATGCTTTTTGCCGCCATGCAGTCATAAATGTAATACAGATGAGAGGTTCAATAAACAGGGACCGGAAACGCTACACCATCCCAGATGTTCATTGGTCATGTTACTTGGTTGGGGTCCTGGAGTGTTGCGTAGTCATTTCCAATCCAGGATTGATTCATTTTAATTTGAGTCAGACGGTCTGCATTTTCTGTGGAGAGGCGGATACGCCGATCTGTGACGATGCCTCCGGCAGCACTGAAACAGCATTCCGACATAACGCTGGCTTCCGGGCAAGCCAGCACCTCTATTGCGTACATTGCCAGTTCATGCCAGGTGTCTAGCTTCGATACCCAATAGTTGAAGGGTGCAGATGGATTGTTCGACACAGCTACGTCATCTGACATGTAGTCCTTGACCATCTTCTCCAGGCGATCGGTGTTGGAGGTGGATCTGCACGCTTGCTGTTCAGTGGGCTGCTGCTGCATGGGTGTCAGAAAATGTTCCCACTCCAAGGACACTGCCGATACCATTCCCTTTTGGGCACTAGCTGCGGCTTGCGTTGTTTGCTGCCCTCCTGGTCGTCCTGGGTTTGCGGAAGTCAGTCTGTCGGCGTACAACTGGCTAGAGGAGGGGGAGGATGTCAATCTCCTCTCTAAAGTCTCCACAAGGGCCTGCTGGTATTCTTCCATTTTGACCTGTCTGACTCTTTCTTCAAGCAGTTTTGGAACATTGTGTTTGTACCGTGGATCCAGAAGGGTATAAACCCAGTAATTGGTGTTGTCCAGAATGCGCACAATGCGTGGGTCGCGTTCAATGCAGTCTAGCATGAATTGAGCCATGTGTGCCAGAGTCCTACCAGAATCCTCATCATCCTCTTGTGAGCGTTGTGATAGTTGTTGTGATGCATCATAGTCGTCACCTTCCTCCTGGTCTGCTTCTGCTGACCATTCGCGCTGAATTGTGGAAGTCCAACGTGCACCGCTCTGGCCCTCGTCAGTGGTGGCATGAAATTCCTGCTCCAACTCCAGCTGTTCCTCCTCCTCTTCTTCGTCATAGCTGCTGGGGCCAGCGTTCCCTGAGGCGGATGGCCTGATGTTGGTACCATCACGCTGATCGTTTTCTCCTTCAGATTCCCCCAGTTGCATCATGACAGCTGTTTCCTTGGTTTTCAACATTGACCTCTTCAGTAAACACAGCAGTGGTATGGTAATGCTGACTGAAGAGTTGTCACTGCTCACAAGCAACGTGGATTGCTCAAAATTTTGGAGGACTTGGCAGAGGTCCAACATGTTGGCCCAATCGGATCCACAGAAGCTTGGCAGCTGTCCGGATGCGCCTCGGTACTGCGCCGTCATGTACTGGACCACTGCACTCTTCTGCTCACAAAAGCGTGCTAGCATGTGCAGCGTAGAATTCCAGCGCGTAGGGACATCACACAGCAAGCGATGGTGGGGGAGATTGAAGCGCTCCTGCATCTTGGCGAGTGCCCCCGAAGCAGTACTGGAATTTCTACAATGTTTGGCCACTCGACGCACCTTCAACAGAAGATCGGCCACGCCTGGGTATGTCCCCAGGAACCGCTGAACTACTAGGTTCATCACGTGCGCCAGGCAAGGGATGTGTGTCAGCTTAGCCAACCTTAAAGCGCGAATGAGATTACTCCCATTATCACACACAACCATGCCCGGTTTCAGGTCCAGCGGTGCCAGCCACAAATCCGTCTGTTCCTTTATTCCCTTCCAAATTTCCTCCCCTGTGTGCTGCTTATCCCCAAGGCAGATCAGCTTCAGCAACGCTTGCTGACGCATGCCAACAGCTGTGCTGCACTGCTTCCACGATCCTACTGCTGCTGGGTTAGCGTTTCCGGATGAGGTACAGCTTTGAGATGCGTTGGAGGAGAAGGAGTCAGAGAGGTAGGTGCTGCTGTTGTTATCCAGTGGGAGGAACGGCGGTGCAGCTGTTTGCGGCGTGGGCAACACCCGCGCTGTAGCAGGTGAGGAATCGCTGCCAGGCTCCACAAGGTTCACCCAGTGCACGGTAAGGGAGATGTATCGACCCTGTCCGAACGCACTCGTCCAAGTGTCAGTGGTGAGGTGAACCTTGCAGGCAACGGCATTCTTCAAGCTTCGGGTTATTTTGCTGACCACGTGCTCATGCAACTCAGGCACTGCAGAGCGCGCAAAGTGGTAGCGGCTGGGAACCACGTAACGTGGGATGGCCACTGACATCATGCCCTTGAAGCTGTTTGTCTCCACCACTCGATATGGCAGCATTTCGCAGGCCAGAAGCTTGGCTATGCTGGCTGTTACTGCCACGGCCCGGGGGTCATTTGCTGGCAATTTCCTCTTGCGCTCAAACATCTCCGACACAGACAACTGAACCGTAGCGCTGCACACGGAAGGGCTGTTGGTTGTTGTGTTTGATGAACACTGGGAGACCTCAAGAGCACTACTCCGGAAAGTGACAGTGTCAGCGTCGTCTGATGTTTGTGAATGTTGTGAACCACGCAATGGCTGGGCTACTGCTGCTGCTGAGGCGGGTCTGGTGGTGAGTCTGGTGAACCCAAGGGAGGCAGTGTTGCTGGTACCCTGTCCTGCCGCGTTTGCCCACAGAGTGGGATGTTTGGATAGCATGTGGCGGCTCATGCTGGTGGTGGAGAGGTTGTTAATACTTTTCCCCCTGCTCAGGCGGGTCTTGCACACCTTGCAAATCGCCATGGTAACATCCTCAGTGCAGTCTTCAAAGAAAGCCCAGACTTTGGAGCACCTGCCTCCTTGCTGGCGATTTCTGTTTGCTCCTCTTTTGCCTCTCACTTGAACTTCCACGCTTGTGGTGCCTGAAATTGCGCGCCGCCTACCTTGTGGCACAAGGCGAACTCGTGCAGCAGTGGGTTCTTCAACAGACTCATCTGTGCTGCTGCTACGACGGCGATGTTCTCGTTCACAAACAAAATCTGGGTCTATGTCCACATTGTCCATACCCTCCTCTTCCATCTCCTCAAACTCGTCATATGTCATTGTGGGGGGCCGCCGCCGTGGAGTAGAGCTCCCCAGAACAACCTCTGCGCAGCTCACTCCAACGTCGTCTTCCAGATCTTGTCGGCCGACCTCCTGCAATTGCAACCCCTCCTGCCCAACTTGCTCTGGGATTTGGGTTTCTGAGTCCTCCTCGGACTCGCCTTGTATTTCAGTGCGCGGTGCATTTCCCACAGTTAATGGTTGTGAATTCGGGCACAACATTTCTGGCTGTTCCTCCATTGACTTTTGAAAGGTGGAAGTTTGTTGGGCTGGGAATAGCTCCTGCGAATACCCCATTGTGTCCTGAGGTAATTCATCGGACTGGTTATCTGGCAGTTGTGTGCGTGGTGTCGCTGCCGGTTGTGTCAGCTTTGTGCCCACTGGCTCCTTGTAACTGGCTGAGGACTCGGACCTCGTGCGTGATGTGCTGGTGCTGCTTAACCCACTGCTGGACGCTTGAGAGGTCATCCAAGTAATTATCTGGTCCTGTTCTTTTGGATCTGTGAGGGTTGTTGTCCTGGACAACATGGGCGGTATTGAGTGGGTTTTCTTGGGTGCTCCCCTGTGGCCTGTACGTGAACCGTCAGGGGAAACACCTCTTCCCTTGCCCCTTCCTCTTTCACCGGATTTCTTCCTCATTTCACTTATCCTTACAGTACACGCTGACTGGCAGCAGTACAGTGGCAGTACAGAAATGCTATACAGTACCACTATTCCCAGCAGCGACACAGAGCACAATGCTATACAGTGGCGGGTGAGCGGTGTACCACTATTCCCAGCAGCGACACAGAGCACAACGCTATACAGTGGCAGGTGAGCGGTGTACTACTGTTCCCAGGCCCAGCAGACACAGAGTGGAAGTAAACACAATGCTATATAGTCTGGCTGAGCGGTGTACACAGAGTGGCAGTACACACAATGCTATATAGTCTGGCTGAGCGGTGTACACAGAGTGGCAGTACACAATGCTATATAGTCTGGCTGAGCCGTGTACACAGAGTGTCAGTAAACAATGCTATATATAGCGTGGCTGAGCGAGGTACACAGTGGCAGTACACACAATGCTATATAGTCTGGCTGAGCGGTGTACACACAGTGTCAGTAAACAATGGTATATAGTCTGGCTGAGCGGTGTACACAGAGTGTCAGTAAACAATGGTATATAGTCTGGCTGAGCGGTGTACACAGAGTGTCAGTACACACAATGCTATATAGTCTGGCTGAGCGGTGTACACAGAGTGGCAGTACACACAATGATATATAGTCTGGCTGAGCCGTGTACACAGAGTGGCAGTACACACAATGCTATATAGTCTGGCTGAGCGGTGTACACAGAGTGTCAGTAAACAATGGTATATAGTCTGGCTGAGCGAGGTGCACAGTGGCAGTACACACAATGCTATATAGTCAGGCTAAGCCGTGTACACAGAGTGGCAGTAAACACAATGCTATATATAGCGTGGCTGAGCGGGGTGCACAGTGGCAGTACACACAATGCTATATAGTCAGGCTGAGCCGTGTACACAGAGTGTCAGTAAACAATGGTATATAGTCTGGCTGAGCGGTGTACACAGAGTGTCAGTAAACAATGGTATATAGTCTGGCTGAGCGGTGTACACAGAGTGGCAGTAAACACAATGCTATATATAGCGTGGCTGAGCGAGGTGCACAGTGGCAGTACACACAATGCTATATAGTCAGGCTAAGCCGTGTACACAGAGTGTCAGAAAACACAATGCTATATATAGCGTGGCTGAGCGAGGTGCACAGTGGCAGTACACACAATGCTATATAGCCAGGCTAAGCCGTGTACACAGAGTGTCAGAAAACACAATGCTATATATAGCGTGGCTGAGCGAGGTACACAGTGGCAGTAAACAATGCTATATATATAGTGTGGCTGAGCGAGCGGTGTACTACTGTTCCCAGCAGCGACACACAATGACTGGGGGGGACCCTGGCTAGCGTGGCTGGAGAGCGAACTACCCTGCCTGCCTACCCAAAGCTAAACCCACAGAGAAATGGCGGAGATATGACGTGGTTCGGGTATTTATTTACCCGAACCACGTGACCGTTCGGCCAATCAGAGCGCGTTCGGGCCCGAACCACGTGACCCGTTCGGCCAATCACAGCGCTAGCCGAACGTTCGGGGAACGTTCGGCCATGCGCTCTTAGTTCGGCCATGTGGCCGAACGGTTTGGCCGAGCACCGTCAGGTGTTCGGCCGAACTCGAACATCACCCGAACAGGGTGATGTTCTGCAGAACCCGAACAGTGGCGAACACTGTTCGCCCAACACTATAGGCAACCACAATATCGGGCATGTGGAGAAGGAATCTCTTTACTCGGTTATGATAACTTGGTTGATCAACGTGGGTCGTGCTCTAGAAAAAAACAAGGACCAATGGATGTAGTCGCAGAGGTACCCCCTGGGACAGGGGAGGAGACAATGCAAGAGTTGGAGCTGTTCCCTAATCCCTATACCCCAGCATGAAAAAGTTGTAGTACATTTTATATTTCCACGTTAGGTTTATATTTTAATGTCATAAATGTATCTTTTGTTTTTGTGATTGTGAGCCCATGTACACATTTTTATTTCAGACACTGTCTCATATTGACCTGAGGAAGTGGGCAGGTTCTGTGAAACGTATTGTTTTTTTATTGGTGTCTAACAATAAAAATCTTAACCTCTTATCACAAGGTAAGACTGCTCCTATTACTTACTTCCACTCGCTACACATTGTATCACAATTGGGGCGCCTCCTCCCATCTTGCAGTTGAGTCCTGTGTTATACATGGTGAAACGTGGATAAAATGTCTTACTTTCGGACAACTCTAGATTTGGACATATAGCATAAACTATGCTTTTTGGTTTGTTTTCAATGTGTGAGTGGCTCCGTGCTACTGCGGCTTTCATGTACGAGCGGCTCCGTGCTACTGTACATGTAAGGCTGTGCTCGCTCAGCTACTGCATGGCCATGTTCATAACAGGAGAGGAGCACGGCCTTGATGTGGAGGGGGGCCGCACTGAGCAACGGGAGAAGGGAAGCCTCAATAGAATCCTGAGGCTTCCCTCTCTTTAGGTAAATATATTTTTTTGAACACGAGTTTCAGCTCGGGTTTCCTTTAGTTTAGTAACTATTATTAAAGTGAATGTTGAATGCATTACCATGTACAGGATCTTCTCAAAAAATTAGCATATTGTGATAAAGTTCATTATTTTTTGTAATGTACTGATAAACATTAGACTTTCATATATTTTAGATTTAAATACACACAACTGAAGTAGTTCAAGCCTTTTATTGTTTTAATATTGATGATTTTGGCATACAGCTCATGAAAACCCAAATTTCCCATCTCAAAAAATTAGCATATTTCATCCGACCAATAAAAGAAAAGTGCTTTTAAAACAAAAACAGCCAGCCTTCAAATAATTATGTTCAGTTATGCACTCAATACTTGGTCGGGAATCCTTTTGCAGAAATGACTGCTTCATTGCGGCGTGGCATGGAGGCAATCAGCCTGTGCAGGGGAGGACTGGGACCTTTTGGCCTGGGGGGACAACACAAACTAGAGGCCCGTTTCACGAGATCCCCAGCCCAAAGCCATATCTTTCTTGTGTGCAAATCTTCAAATTGTGATGACTAACACACACACACACACACACACACACACACACACACACACACACACACACACACACACACACACACACACACACACACACACACACACACACACACACACACACACACACACACACTATGTACCTGGTGCCTAACCCCATTTCTCCGCGCAATCTTCCTGTCTGTGTCTGATGCCTAACTTTAAAGGAGTTATCAGGCTTTTTCTTTTTTAGAAAATAAGTGCTACTTACCCAGGGCTTGTCCAGCCCCAAGCTTCCAGCATGTCCCTTGCCGCAGCTCTGCAGTCAGCTGTTCGCTGCCGCTGCCTCCCAGCCCCCGGCGATGACATCAGGCCGACTGCGCCTGTGCGAGCGGCGCTGTCAATCACCGCCACATGGACCAGAGCGTACTGTGCAGACGCAGAACTACTGCGCCTGCGCAGTACACTCCGGTCCACGTGGCGGTGATTGACAGTGCTGCTCGCACAGGCGCAGTACAGGCCGACATCCAGGTCGGACTGGTGCCATCGCCGGGGACTGGGAGGCAGCGGCAGCGAATGGCTGACTGCAGAGCTGCGGCAAGGGACATGCTGGGAGCATGGGGCTGGAGAAGCCCCGGGTAAGTAGCACTTATTTCATTAAACCTGATAACTCCTTTAAACAACCCTCCCCCCCCCCCCCCCACACACACACACACTGCCTAACTGCCTGCCTCCCCCCTCCCCTGTCGCCAATCACACCACAAGAAGAAAAAACATTCTCCCTCAGGCCAGGGTCAGAATGGGGATGATTATCACACAAAAAAAACCTCAGAGGGCACTGGCCTGGGCAGAGAATTGAATTTGACAGCAGTAGCAGGCAGGCAGCAAAGTGTGAGTAACTCAGTGACAAGAAGGGAGAAGAAGTACAGAAACAAAATTTATAAAAACCACCTTCTCCTCTGGCAACCTGGACCCGACCTCCTCTATCCTCCTGTCTCCTCAGTCCTACACCTCCTCCTCCTCCACAGCAGCAAGCAGCTATAGGTGGCATCTCCGACTCCCAGCCCCCAGAGTGTCCGACTCCTCCAGCCAGGACAGCCAGCCACTCGTAGCCGCAGCTCCAGGCCCCCAGCCCCCCCAGCACAGAAAGCTGAAGAGTGAGACAGCTCACTCCGACGACACCTCAGGCACAGCAGCACAGGGGAGGACTGTGTCCGACTCCTCCAGCCAGTCACTCATAGCCACAGCTCCAGGCCCCCAGCCCCCCCAGCACAGAAAGCTGAAGAGTGAGAAAGCTCACTCCGATGACACCGCAGGCACAGCAGCACTGGGGAGGACTGTGTCCGACTCCTCCAGCCAGCCACTCGTAGCCACAGCTCCAGGCCCCCAGCCCCCCCAGCACAGAAAGCTGAAGAGTGAGACAGCTCACTCCGATGACACCGCAGGCACAGCAGCACGTTGCGGGCGGCAATGGCTCCAGGCGGGGGGCGGAGTCAAGTGGGGTCAACCCACCGGGCCGGAGAGGACCTAAGCTATTTGTGTCCTTGTGCCGATTACATCCACCGCAGGCGCAGCCACGCACAAGGGCACACCTCGGCCGGCCGCCTCAGCCCCTGCTCTGATTGGATACTTCAACTTGCCGGGAAATATCGCGCGAGGTTGCGATCCCCACTGCGAACCTGTCACCTGTGGTATGTCTGCGGCCGCTGCGTATAGCAGCAGCTGGCCCTAATTACTTAAGATTTGGGCGGCCCGGGGGGCAATTGCCCCCCGTCCCCCTGGGCCAGTCCTCCCCTGAGCCTGTGGCACTGCTCAGGTGTTATGGAGGCCCAGGATGCTTCGATAGCGGCCTTAAGCTCATCCAGAGTGTTGGGTCTTGCGTCTCTCAACTTTCCCTTCACAATATCCCACAGATTCTTTATGGGGTTCAGGTCAGGAGAGTTGGCAGGCCAATTGAGCACAGTAATACCATGGTCAGTAAACCATGATTTACCAGTGGTTTTGGCACTGTGAGCAGGTGCCAGGTCGTGCTGAAAAATGAAATCTTCATCTCCATAAAGCTTTTCAGCAGATGGAAGCATGAAGTGCTCCAAAATCTCCTGATAGCTAGCTGCATTGACCCTGCCCTTGATAAAACACAGTGGACCAACACCAGCAGCTGACATGGCACCTCAGACCATCACTGACTGTGGGTACTTGACACTGGACTTCAGGCATTTTGGCATTTCCCTCTCCCCAGTCTTCCTCCAGACTCTGCCACCTTGATTTCCGAATGACATGTAAAAGTTGCTTTCATCCGAAAAAAAGTACTTTGGAGCACTGAGCAACAGTCCAGTGCTGCTTCTCTGTAGCCCAGGTCAGGCGCTTCTGCCGCTGTTTCTGGTTCAAAAGTGGGTTCATGCTTCCATCTGCTGAAAAGCTTTATGGAGATGAAAGATTTCATTTTTCAGCACAACCTGGCACCTGCTCACACTGCCAAAACCACTGGTAAATGGTTTACTGACCATGGTATTACTGTGCTCAATTGGCCTGCCAACTCTACTGACCTGAACCCCATAGACAATGTGTGGGATATTGTGAAGAGAAAATTGAGAGACGCAAGATTCAACACTCTGGATGAGCTTAAGGCCGCTATTGAAGCATCCTGGGCCTCCATAACACCTGAGCAGTGCCACAGGCTGATTGCCTCCATGCCACGCCGCATTGGAGCAGTCATTTATGCAAAAGGATTCCCGACCAAGTATTGAGTGCATTACTGAACATAATTATTTGAAGGTTGACTTTTTTTGTTTTAAAAACACTTTTCTTTTATTGGTCGGATGAAATATGCTAATTTTTTGAGATGGGAAATTTGGGTTTTCATGAGCTGTATGCCAAAATCATCAATATTAAAACAATAAAAGGCTTGAACTACTTCAGTTGTGTGTATTTGAATCTAAAATATATGAAAGTCTAATGTTTATCAGTACATTCTAGAAAATAATGAACTTTATCACAATATGCTAATTTTTTGAGAAGATCCTGTATAGTAATCATTCTTAAACTGACAATCACCTAAAGTTGTTCCAGGCAACAGTAATCACACCATTATCTTACATGTCAGCATAAAGAGTACAATATAGACAGCAGTACGTACCATAAAAACGTTCACCAGTACACTTGGAACATCTTACAACACTAGCACAAGAATACATAAATAGTTAACACGTGGTAAGATAACATCCAGCAATAGTACAAGTACATGTTTGTTTGACAGAACTAGTACAGCAGAGACAAGACACATTATGGTAAGATGATGACAAATCTAGCAGAGGAGGAATAAAGTCCTCTGACATCTGCTGCAGATGTAGATAGATGTCTGAAGGGGGACT
The DNA here is from genome assembly GCF_040937935.1 of Hyperolius riggenbachi. Lineage (NCBI taxonomy): Eukaryota > Metazoa > Chordata > Amphibia > Anura > Hyperoliidae > Hyperolius > Hyperolius riggenbachi. The sequence goes on from NC_090656.1 coordinate 94,784,133, forward strand.
ATGACAGTTTATATACATGCCTGAAAATTGAATTTTAAAGTACACCTGTAGCTTAAAAAAAAAGTTCCATACATCAGTAGGGGGAAGCCTCTGGATGCTAGCGACTGGTCTGCTGCTGTAGATAGTAGAGCAGGAGGGACGATTGTGTTGCACACTAAAGAGTGATTATTGGTAGGTGCGGTGAGTATAACAATGCTCTCAGAAGTTGGTCATTGGGGCTCCTTTGTATATGCAAGATTCTTTTGCAAGGTTGTCCTTAAAACCCCTCAGCTGAGTTTAATCCTGCATGTATATATAGATTTAGCCTTATTCCCATTGTCGGAGTTTGCCTGCATTGACCTCATCCAGGCTACTGTCACTACGACCTTCTTGTCCAAGTCTGAATGCAGCCTGCCCTTACCTTTGGACTGTCTTTTACTCAAGCTTAACGAAAACAAAAGTTTGCTTTCTTAAAACAGAAAGAATTTGCGATAATTCAGGTTGGAGTGAGCTCCGAGATGTCTCCCAGTGCATCACTGCTGAATATATGCAAAGTAACCATTGTTGTCCTAAGAAGCTAAACACACCTCCAGATCCGCTGGAATGCAATGATGTGTTAGCTTGTTATTTGTTATTTTACTCAAGATTGTTCTTCCTCAATCCTGACCAGTGACCTCTGCCTGCTGCTAGGCTTCATTGGTCATCTCAAGCTCAGCTCTATCGTCACTTGTCCAGAGAGTGTCTCTTTACTGCAGTCTTTTGTCCTTACAGCCATCGGTAGGGCAAGACTGTGGACCACAGCCTGGGTGTTTTGAACAGCAAAGAATCCAGTGACCACTAGGGTTACCAGTCTAGCATCCCTTGCAGCATGCTCTGGTGAGTTCTGATATCTGTGTTGAAGCATAACAGAGATGGGCCAGGATAGGGAAAAATGTCTCAAGTAGCACAAGGAACTGCGATTTGCATGTGACAAGTTGTTAGAGGAAGGCTAAGGAGGAGGTGTGTAACCTGAAAAATAAAAATAATTCATGGTTAGAGAGAAGCCAGGCACCAAACTGTTTAAACATTGATGATCACCTTTAATTCATCCACAGATAAGGATGCTAATGTATGGCCTGACAGCCATTTTGTGGGCATTACCCGCTTTGTCAGAGGCCAAATTTTGTTGCAGCCAAATTTCCATCCAGGGTTTCTGAGCTGGCTGCAACACCACCCGCCAGAGCTGGGACAAGGTCCTCCAGCACCCAAGGCTGAGACAAAAAGTGCGCCCCTCCATCCCTCCGCCCCAGCCGTCACACACTGATTGCTACTAAACTAAGAGGCGCCCCAGGGCCCCCAACCTCCCCAATACCTTAATCTCTAGTTATCTGACTTGCAGTCACTGCCATGTATCCCCTTTTCCTATTTCTTTCTGCTTCAAACACAATTGGGAATGACAACTGAATGAATTGTGCGCCCCCTCCTACACTGCGCCCTGAGGCTGGAGCCTCTCCAGCCTCTACCTCGGCCCGGCCCTGCCACCCGCCTTCCTCCCAGGTCACCCAACCACTTAACTTTGCTCCTGGGTGGCCCTGCAATGTCTTTGGCAGTGTAGCTCATCACCGGTTCTGGTAGGTGCGCTCCTCTGTCAGTCTATGGTTCCAAGCACTACACCACTTTGTCCACTGCTTGCTACATCTTCTCTGTAACCCACGGCATGTTAGGATGAAGTCAAGGAGTGCATGGAGCCACAGACTGACAGAGGAGCAAAGCTACCAGAACAGGTGAGGACTGAGAAGCTACACTGCCAAATACATAGCAGGGGCCCTGGGGAGCAAAGTTAAGTGGTAGGGTGATCTGGGAGGGTCGTGGCAGCCAGCTCAGGAACCCTGAACGGAAATTTGGCTGCCTCTATGGAAGTGCTGGCCCTGCTAAGGACCACAAATGTTGCAGCATGCTAAATTGTGATCTCTATAATATGCCGACCAGATTTTATCAGGTCATGTCGTCAAGTCAGGTGCTGATAAATATTGCGACAGCTGTACTTCGATAAGTGATGGTCACTCTGAAAGGATGAAGGATGTTATATTTGCAGCTGGTTGCCACTTTTAAAAATATGGCAATTTGTTGCACTGTAAACACTGTTCTTTCAGGGAGAAATAGTGGCATTTTTCTGGTGGACTCTTTTTTTCTCTTTTTTAAATGGACCCCTCACACTTCAAGTATGGGCCCACAGTTGATTGTACCTCACATACTTCATTGTAAATGCATTGTCAGAACAATCAGATAATATGCTGAGACATATAACATTTTCCGGAACTGGGAGATTAATGTTAAGACCCGGCTCTTTGGCTTACTAATTCAGCAGCGTGTTTACCAGCAGAAGGGCCGAGGCCCTCTCTGTTTTGCTGCCTGCTGTTAGCGTTACAAGCCTGTTGCCATCCAGATGTAATTATAGATGGACGAGGTGAGGGATATTGCTATACGTTGTGGTTTTTAATGACGGAACCAAATCTCCGTTCTCCAGCACTTAAGCTGACCTGAATATCTTCCAGAGCAAAGTGTGGACTCAGCTTCCCCGCTGACTGATGTGGCCGCTGTGAATTAATGCATTCTGATGCTAAATTTCAGAAATGTTCTCTACAACATAAGTATATGGAGACAAGAAGGGAAGCAAAGGTGAGGACTGTACAAGACACGTCCTTGTAGGTTTATTTAGCGCGTTCCCAGCGAAGTGGCATTCTTGGGGAGATCAGCAGGACGTCCTCAACGTTTTGTGATTTGACAGTCAATTGATGTAATGGCTGCTTTGGCTTTCACTGCTTTTTCAAAGGAGAATGACCCACCAATGAGACAAGACGTCATATTTAATTACCGTTCAAGGGGAGTAATCAAGGAAAGGGAACATTCTATAGAACAGTGAACACCTTTAAAAAGAACTAGTCGAACATGGGCTTTTGTACTTATTCCCATCTGCTAGCTGGCAACTGAATACTAATTCCAATTTCATTGTAAAATTGTTATAAACACAGACCAGTGTTGCCTACTCCTTTTTTTGTCATTATTATTATTAAAAATAATCTTAGTATTTTGATCAGAAGCCAGTTGCAATTTTTTTTTAATTTACAGTAAGCTCAAATCACTCAGGGCTGGTTCAAGTAACAATGAGGCCCTAGGGCAAAATTAGCCTGGGGGCCCCCCAACAGACACCCCCCCGACCAAAAAGCGTCATTAGAGGCCCTTTGTTACAGCCAAACTTCCCCCCTGGGCCCCTGAGCTGGCTGCTGACCCTCCCCCAATCACCTCCCAACTTAACAGACTTTGCAGAGTCCCTGGGGAGCAGCAGTTAAGATGGAGAGGGACATCTTGGGGGCCCCTACAGGCTCCGGGGCCCTGGGGCAGCTGCCTATTTTTTCCTATGGTAGCTCCGGCCCTGACCCTGCTGTATGAGTATACAGTGTAGCTTCACAGAGCTATTGTTGTTACTCATTTAGAACACCTGCACAAATCCATTGATTGGCAGAACATTTTGATGCTCCTAGCTGCCCGTTTCTGTAAGATACACTGTGGAATGGCTGTTTTTTAGAAGCACTTGAAGGCAAAGTGAAGAAGTCAAAGGAATACAGATGCAATTGTGACCAGCTAAGAGACATGGATGTAACAATTACCAATGTGATCCCTGCCAACCCAGGGGGGGGGGGGGGGGGCGGAGGCTTGGGGCCCCTCCTCCTCCATTTCCCCAACTGCAAGTGCAGCCAATTAGCAAAAATACTGTACCTCCCCATTCGCTCACACAAACCGTCCCCGCCACCTCCTCTCGCCATGCAGAGTAGCGAGTAGTGGGAGCGTGTGTAATTTTTTCCTGCTTCACAGCAGAACACTCTCTGCTGCCCTGATCACGTGAAACGCATAGGGTTTGTGGACCATGGAGGCTCCATGCTATCATTTTTGCAGGGGGGCCCTATTAAGTTTAGTTACGCCCCTACTAATCGAGCTAAAATAAGTTATGAAGAAAAAAACTGAGTTATGTTAAGAAAACTGCATTATTTACATGTTTAACCACCTCCGTACTGCCGCAGGTGAAATCGATGCCCTGCATGGGACTGTCAGTCTCTGGTGGCATAGATATCACCTGTTCTCGTTCTCATGCACTCTCGTCTAGATCACCCCTGTTGTTGATCTTTCACTATTGCCTGCCACTCAGCTGTCTGAATGACATCTGAGCTTTCTGCATTGGACAGGGGTCATTTTCATTGGCTCCTGACCCTGTGATCACTGTGAGCTAATCACAGTGATCACAGCTCGAATTTTGAAAAAAAAATGTTCTGGATCTTAAGCGGCCAGAGCCACGCTGCCCGGAAGGGGTTAAACATGAGTACAGCAAGACTTTAAATCCTTAGGATTTCAGTTTCAATTATGAGAGCGATGCCTAGGCATGGGAGCATGAAAGTACCAAAAATCTTCCCCTATTTAACCATTGGTATAGTTTGGAAAAGGGGTTGTTCTTTTCCAAACAACAACATAGCTATCAACTAGGAATGGTCAATAAGATACAAATAATGTTGAGTTGATGCAGGATTATGCAAATTTTGTATGCAAATTTATGCAGATTGAAATTGGATCAATCAAATTTTACCTCAGCAGGATTCGATTGGTTCATTTTCAAGCTGCATACATTTGCACATAAAAAAATTGCATAGTGCTGCATCAACTCAAAATTATTTGCATCTTATTGACCATATCTACTCTTAACTGTCCTTCTTTTGGAGAGACAACAAGGGTGAAGAGGTCGCCCTAGACAAATAAAACTTTGTTAAAAGCAAAATAAAACAGAAAAAGTGGAGATGGCTCTTTTGGAGGGACAATCCCTCTTTGCGAACCAAATCCCTCTGTCCCACGTTATTCTTCAGTATAAAGTATAAATCTGGTTTGCTTGCTGCTTTTTTTGTGGTATGTGTGACCAGGGGTGTGATTAGGGGGTGTCAGAGGAGTGTTTTAAAGTGTCCCTCTTTCTGATCGCAAAAAGTTGGTCGGTATGCTATAGCAGTATTAAATTAGGATGTAGGGGGTATAATCATATAGTTACATAGTTAACTATTGTAATTATTTGTATGTAAAAACACAGGTTGAGGTTTACTGGATCACTTATTATATCCTCACTGAAAAACTGTGGAGATGTCTTAACAAATTGGGCTTAAAGATGAACTTCTGCCTAAACAAACATACTGTCATTAAGTTGCATTAGTTATGTTAATTAAAATAATAATAATAATAATACAGTGGGATGTGAAAGTTTGCGCAACCTTGTTAATCGTCATGATTTTCCTGTATAAATCGTTGGTTGTTACGATAAAAAATGTCAGTTAAATATATCATATAGGAGGTACACACAGTGATGTTTGAGAAGTGAAATAAAGTTTATTGGATTTACAGAAAGTGTGCAATATTTGTTTAAAGGACACCCAAAGCGAAAATAAACAAATGAAATAAATGATTGTATCTATTTTCTTTATCCTACAAATGACTTTTTAAGATATTCCACAGTTTTATTTTATGTTTAAATCTACTTATTAAGTTTTAACTGTTTTATTGTTTTTGCTCAATGATACACTCATTAAAGAGACTCTGTAACACAATTTTCAGCCTTATTTCTTCTATCCTATAAGTTCCTATACCTGTTCTAATGTGGTCTGGCTTACTGCAACCTTTCCTAGTTGTACAGTGGCTGTATTATCTCTGTTATATAATCTAATCTTCTTTCCTTTGTCAGCTTTGTCGGCTCAGGCTGGAATGTACTGCTCTGCTTGTGATAGGAAGAAGCTATACACACCCTCTCCATACCCCCTCCAGGCTCTGTATGAGTCACAGACTGTGCTTCTCTCAGCCTATCACATGCTTTTTAGCAGCCATGTCTTTTATTTGTAAACACTGCCTAAAACTGGCAATTACAAGCCAGGATTGCAGCAGGGAGTGGCAGAAACAGCACAGAGGGGCCCAGGAGAACATAATGAATAGAATGGTATGCTTTTTATTGTAAGAATTTTAGAGTACAGATTCTCTTTAAAGTATGCTAGAGCTAAAATCTATGAACTATTGAACCTTTTTGTCTCTTTCCTGCTCTCAGAAGCCATTTTCTGCTAGGAAAGGGTCTTATAGTGGGGGTTTCTTATCAGTGAGGGTCACACTGTAGCCACTTCCTGTCTGAGTCAGGAATGAGTCAGCCACTTACATACCTGATATTTAACTCTTTCAGGCAGAGAGAAAAAAAAGGAACACAGCATAGTTTTTTGTGTGCTAGGCACTGTACATACCCATGTCTATCTCATCATGTCACATGTCACCTTGAGTATTCTATAAACAAAATTAGGCAGGTGCATAAAAGAAATAAAATCAATATTTAGTAGATGCTCCTTTTGCAGGAATTACAGCCGCTAAATGCTTCGTGTAGGTTCCAATGTGAGTCTGGGTTCTGGATGTATTTTGGACCATTCCTCTCTACAAAACATCTCTAGTTCATTCAGATAGGATGGCTTCCGAGCATGGACAGCACTCTTGAACTCACACCACAGATTTTCAATTATATTCAGGTCTGGGGACTGAGATGGCCATTTCAGAACATTGTATTTGTTCCTCTGCATGAATGCATTAGTAGATTTTAAGCAGTTTAGGGTCATTGTTTTGTTGAAAGATCCAGCCCCTGCGCAGCTTCAGCTTTGTCACTGATTCCTGGACATTGCTCTCCAGAATCTGCTGGTACTTAGTGGAATCCAGGCGTCACTCAACTTTGACAAGATTCCCAGTCCATGCACTGGCCACACAGCCCCACAGCATGATGGAACCACCACATTTTACTGTAGGTAGCAGGTGTTTTTCTTGGAATGCTGTGTTGTTTTTCCTCCATGCCTAACGCCCCTTGTTATGCCCAAATAACTCAATTTTAGTTTCATCAGTCCACAGCACCTTATTCCAAAATGAAGTTGGCTTGTCTAAATGTGCTTTAGCATATCTCAAGCAGCTCTGTTTGTGCTGTGGCCAGAGAAAAGGCTTCCTCTGCATCACTCTCGCATACAGCATCTCCTTGTGTAAAGTGCGCCGAATGGTTGAACGATACACAGTGATTCCATCTGCAGCAATATGATGTTGTAGGTCTTTGGTGGTGGTCTGTGGGTTGTTGTTCTCACCATTCTTCACTTCTGTCTATCCGAGATTTTTCTTGGTCTGCCACTTCGAGCCTTAACTTGAACTGAGCCTGTGGTCTTCCATTTACTCTCTATGTTCCTAACTGTGGAAACAGACAGCTGAAATATCTGAGACAGCTTTCTGTATCCTTCCCCTAAACCATGATTGTGAACAATCTTTGTTTTCAGGTCATTTGAGGGTTGTGTTGAGACCCCCATGTTGCTACTGTTAAGAGAAAATTAAAAGAGGAGGGAAACTTACAACTGACCCTCTTAAATACTATTTCTCATAAGTGGATTTACCTGTGTATGTAGGTCAGGGGTCTGAGCTTACCAAGCCAATTTGAGTTCCAATAATTCGTTCTACAGGTTTTGGAATCAATAAAATGACAACAGTGCCCAAATGTATGCACCTGCCTACTTTTATTTAAACAATTAATGCACACTTTCTGTAAATCCAATAAACTTCATTTCACTTCTCAAATATCACTGACTGTGTGTGTCTCCTATATGATTAGTGTTGGGCGAACATCTAGATGTTCGGGTTCGGGCCGAACAGGCCGAACATGTCCGCGATGTTCGGGTGTTCGACCCGAACTCCGAACATAATGGAAGTCAATGGGGACCCGAACTTTTGTGCTTTGTAAAGCCTCCTTACATGCTACATACCCCAAATTTACAGGGTATGTGCACCTTGGGAGTGGGTACAAGAGGAAAAAAAAATTTAGCAAAAAGAGCTTATAGTTTTTGAGAAAATCGATTTTAAAGTTTCAAAGGGAAAACTGTCTTTTAAATGCGGGAAATGTCTGTTTTCTTTGCACAGGTAACATGCTTTTTGTCGGCATGCAGTCATAAATGTAATACATATAAGAGGTTCCAGGAAAAGGGACCGGTAATGCTAACCCAGCAGCAGCACACGTGATGGAACAGGAGGAGGGTGGCGCAGGAGGAGAAGGCCACGCTTTGAGACACAACAACCCAGGCCTTGCATGAGGACAAGAAGCGTGCGGATAGCATGCTTTGTACCACCATGCAGTCATAAATGTAATAAAGATAAGTGGTTCAATAAACAGGGACCACGCGGCAACGCTAACCCAGCAGCAGCACACGTGATGGAACAGGAGGAGGCGCAGGGGGAGAAGGCCACGCTTTGTGAGACACAACAACCCAGGCCTTGCATGAGGACAAAAAGCGTGCGGAGAGCATGCTTTGTACCGCCATGTAGTCATAAATGTAATAAAGATAAGAGGTTCAATAAACAGGGACCACGCGGCAACGCTAACCCAGCAGCAGCAGCAGCAGCAGCACACGTGATGGAACAGGAGGAGGCGCAGGAGGAGAAGGCCACGCTTTGTGAGACACAACAACCCAGGCCTTGCATGAGGACAAAAAGCGTGCGGATAGCATGCTTTGTACCGCCATGTAGTCATAAATGTAATAAAGATAAGAGGTTCCATAAACAGGGACCGGCAACGGTAACCCAGCAGCAGCAGCAGCAGCAGCAGCACACGTGATGGAACAGGAGGAGGCGCAGGAGGAGAAGGCCACGCTTTGTGAGACACAACAACCCAGGCCTTGCATGAGGACAAAAAGCGTGCGGATAGCATGCTTTGTACCGCCATGTAGTCATAAATGTAATAAAGATAAGAGGTTCAATAAACAGGGACCACGCGGCAACGCTAACCCAGCAGCAGCAGCAGCAGCAGCACACGTGATGGAACAGGAGGAGGCGCAGGAGGAGAAGGCCACGCTTTGTGAGACACAACAACCCAGGCCTTGCATGAGGACAAAAAGCGTGCGGATAGCATGCTTTGTACCGCCATGTAGTCATAAATGTAATAAAGATAAGAGGTTCCATAAACAGGGACCACGCGGCAACGGTAACCCAGCAGCAGCAGCAGCAGCAGCAGCACACGTGATGGAACAGGAGGAGGCGCAGGAGGAGAAGGCCACGCTTTGTGAGACACAACAACCCAGGCCTTGCATGAGGACAAAAAGCGTGCGGATATAGCAGCAATGCTTTTTGCCGCCATGCAGTCATAAATGTAATACAGATGAGAGGTTCAATAAACAGGGACCGGAAACGCTAAACCATCCCAGATGTTCATCGGTCATGTTACTTGGTTGGGGTCCAGGAGTGTTGCGTAGTCGTTTCCAATCCAGGATTGATTCATTTTAATTTGAGTCAGACGGTCTGCATTTTCTGTGGAGAGGCGGATACGCCGATCTGTGATGATGCCTCCGGCAGCACTGAAACAGCGTTCCGACATAACGCTGGCTGCCGGGCAAGCCAGCACCTCTATTGCGTACATTGCCAGTTCGTGCCAGGTGTCTAGCTTCATGCCCGGTTTCAGGTCCAGCGGTGCCAGCCACAAATCCGTCTGTTCCTTTATTCCCCTCCAAATTTCCTCCCCTGTGTGCTGCTTATCCCCAAGGCAGATCAGCTTCAGCAACGCTTGCTGACGCATGCCAACAGCTGTGCTGCACTGCTTCCACGATCCTACTGCTGCTGGTGCTGGGTTAGCATTTCCGGATGAGGTACAGCTTTGAGATGCGTTGGAGGAGAAGGAGTCAGAGAGGTAGGTGCTGCTGTTGTTATCCAGCTGTTTGCGGCGTGGGCAACACCCGCGCCGTAGCAGGTGAGGAATCGCTGCCAGGCTCCACAAGGTTCACCCAGTGCGCGGTAAGGGAGATGTATCGACCCTGGCCGAACGCACTCGTCCAGGTGTCAGTGGTGAGGTGAACCTTGCAGGCAACGGCATTCTTCAAGCTTCGGGTTATTTAGCTGACCACGTGCTCATGCAACTCAGGCACTGCAGAGCGCGCAAAGTGGTAGCGGCTGGGAACCACGTAACGTGGGATGGCCACTGACATCATGCCCTTGAAGCTGTTTGTCTCCACCACTCGATATGGCAGCATTTCGCAGGCCAGAAGCTTGGCTATGCTGGCTGGCTGTTACTGCCACGGCCCGGGGGTCATTTGCTGGCAATTTCCTCTTGTGCTCAAACATCTCAGAGACAGACAACTCAACCGTAGCGCTGCACACCGAAGGGCTGTTGGTTGTTGTGTTTGATGAACACTGGGAGACCTCAAGAGCACTAGTCCGGAAAGTGACAGTGTCAGCATCGTCTGATGTTTGTGAATGTTGTGAACCACGCAATGGCTGGGCTACTGCTGCTGCTGAGGCGGGTCTGGTGGTGAGTCTGGTGAACCCAAGGGAGGCAGTGTTGCTGGTGGTACCCTGTCCTGCCGCGTTTGCCCACAGAGTGGGATGTTTGGATAGAATGTGGCGGCTCATGCTGGTGGTGGAGAGGTTGTTAATACTTTTCCCCCTGCTCAGGCGGGTCTTGCACACCTTGCAAATCGCCATGGTAACATCCTCAGTGCAGTCTTCAAAGAAAGCCCAGACTTTAACTGGCTGAGGACTCGGACCTCGTGCGTGATGTGCTGGTGCTGCTTAACCCACTGCTGGACGCTTGAGAGGTCATCCAAGTAATTATCTGGTCCTGTTCTTTTGGATCTGTGAGGGTTGTTGTCCTGGACAACATGGGCAGTATTGAGTGGGTTTTCTTGGGTGCTCCCCTGTGGCCTGTACGTGAACCGTCAGGGGAAACACCTCTTCCCTTGCCCCTCCCTCTTTCACCGGATTTCTTCCTCATTTCACTTATCCTTAAAGTACACGCTGACTGGCAGCAGTACAGTGGCAGTACAGAAATGCTATACAGTGGTGGGTGAGCGGTGTACCACTATTGTCAGCAGTGACACAGAGCACAATGCTATACAGTGGCGGGTGAGCGGTGTACTACTGTTCCCAGCAGACACAGAGTGGAAGTAAACACAATGCTATATAGTGTGGCTGAGCCGTGTACACAGAGTGGCATTAAACACAATGCTATATAGTCTGCTATATAGTCACCCCGAACAGGGTGATGTTCTGCAGAACCCGAACAGTGGCAAACACTGTTCGCCCAACACTACTGGGAGGGAACGCAGATTTTAGTACCTAAACACACGATACAACATGTTTTCCGGGGTCGGACTCTGAGGCACATACAGATGGTCCCGATCATCATCCTCATCATACAACTCTTCTCCTGAGTCTGACCCACCCACCACCTCTGCCACCCCAACATCCCCAGACACAGACCCCTCATCGTCCTCAACATTAACTTGGGATGCTGGCCTGAGCCAGACCTCCTCCTCCACATCAGGCCCCATCATCTCCTCAATGGCAGCCCTCATTAATCGCTCTGGCGACGGACTGATGGACACAACGTTCTCCTCCGGGGAGGGCTGCTGCTGACCACTGGCTGCTGGGGTGGATGTTATAGCTTGCGTGGGGCGTTGGCTGTTGCTGTTGTTGGGAGTGCTGCTCACAGCGGAGGTCTCTGGGGAACTCATGTTGAGCTCATATAGTGGTTGACGGTGAGTGGAGTATTACTGATCCCAGCAATATACACACTGACTGGCAGAGTACGCAATGCTATATAGTGTGGCTGAGCGGTGTACACAGAGTGGCAGTAAACACAATGCTATATAGTCTGGCTGAGCGAGCGGTGTACTACTGTTCCCAGCAGAATCAGAGTGGCAGTAAACAATGGTATATAGTCTGGCTGAGCGGTGTACACAGAGTGTCAGTAAACAATGGTATATAGTCTGGCTGAGCGAGCGGTGTACTACTGTTCCCAGCAGAATCAGAGTGGCAGTAAACAATGGTATATAGTCTGGCTGAGCGGTGTACACAGAGTGTCAGTAAACAATGGTATATAGTCTGGCTGAGCGAGCGGTGTACTACTGTTCCCAGCAGAATCAGAGTGGCAGTAAACAATGGTATATAGTCTGGCTGAGCGGTGTACACAGAGTGTCAGTAAACAATGGTATATAGTCTGGCTGAGCGGTGTACACACAATGCTATATAGTCTGCTATATAGTGTCAGTAAACAATGGTATATAGTCTGGCTGAGCGAGCGGTGTACTACTGTTCCCAGCAGAATCAGAGTGGCAGTAAACAATGGTATATAGTCTGGCTGAGCGAGCGGTGTACTACTGTTCCCAGCAGAATCAGAGTGGCAGTAAACAATGGTATATAGTCTGGCTGAGCGGTGTACACAGAGTTTCAGTAAACAATGGTATATAGTCTGGCTGAGCGGTGTACACAGAGTGTCAGTAAACAATGGTATATAGTCTGGCTGAGCGGTGTACACAGAGTGGCAGTAAACACAATGCTATATAGTCTGGCTGAGCGAGCGGTGTACTACTGTTCCCAGCAGAATCAGAGTGGCAGTAAACAATGGTATATAGTCTGGCTGAGCGGTGTACACAGAGTGTCAGTAAACAATGGTATATAGTCTGGCTGAGCGGTGTACACAGAGTGTCAGTAAACAATGGTATATAGTCTGGCTGAGCGGTGTACACAGAGTGGCAGTAAACACAATGCTATATACTCTGGCTGAGCGAGCGGTGTACTACTGTTCCCAGCAGACACAGAACAGTGAACAGAATGCTATATAGTGTGGCTGAGCGAGCGGTGTACCACTATTCCCAGCAGACACAGAACAGTGAACAGAATGCTATATAGTGTGGCTGAGCGGGCGGTGTACCACTATTCCCAGCAGACACAGAACAGTGAACAGAATGCTATATAGTGTGGATGAGCGAGCGGTGTACCACTATTCCCAGCAGACACAGAACAGTAAACAGAATGCTATATAGTGTGGCTGAGCGAGCGGTGTACCACTATTCCCAGCAGACACAGAACAGTGAACAGAATGCTATATAGTGTGGCTGAGCGGGCGGTGTACCACTATTCCCAGCAGACACAGAACAGTGAACAGAATGCTATATAGTGTGGATGAGCGAGCGGTGTACCACTATTCCCAGCAGACACAGAACAGTAAACAGAATGCTATATAGTGTGGCTGAGCGAGCGGTGTACCACTATTCCCAGCAGACACAGAACAGTGAACAGAATGCTATATAGTGTGGCTGAGCGAGCGGTGTACCACTATTCCCAGCAGACACAGAACAGTGCACAGAATGCTATATAGTGTGGCTGAGCGAGCGGTGTACCACTATTCCCAGCAGACACAGAACAGTAAACAGAATGCTATATAGTGTGGCTGAGCGAGCGGTGTACCACTATTCCCAGCAGACACAGAACAGTAAACAGAATGCTATATAGTGTGGCTGAGCGAGCGGTGTACCACTATTCCAAGCAGACACAGAACAGTGAACAGAATGCTATATAGTGTGGCTGAGCGAGCGGTGTACCACTATTCCCAGCAGACACAGAGTGGCAGTAAACAGAATGCTATATAGTGTGGCTGAGCGAGGTACACAGAGTGGCAGTAAACAGAATGCTATATAGTGTGGCTGAGCAAGCGGTGTACTACTATTCCCAGCAGACACAGAGTGGCAGTAAACAGAATGCTATATAGTGTGGCTGAGCGAGGTACACAGAGTGGCAGTAAACAGAATGCTATATAGTGTGGCTGAGCAAGCGGTGTACTACTGTTCCCAGCAGTGACACAATGACAGGGGGGACCCTGGCTAGCGTGGCTGGAGCGCGAACTACCCTGCCTGCCTACCCAAAGCTAAACCCACAGACAAATGGCGGAGATATGACGTGGTTCGGGTATTTATTTACCCGAACCACGTGACCGTTCGGCCAATCAGAGCGCGTTCGGGTCCGAACCACGTGACCCGTTCGGCCAATCACAGCGCTAGCCGAACGTTCGGGGAACGTTCGGCCATGCGCTCTTAGTTCGGCCATATGGCCGAACGGTTTGGCCGAGCACCGTCAGGTGTTCGGCCGAACTCGAACATCACCCGAACAGGGTGATGTTCTGCAGAACCCGAACAGTGGCGAACACTGTTCGCCCAACACTATATATGATATATTCAACTGACATTTTTTATCATAACAACCAACAATTTATACAGGAAAATAATGACGATTAACAAGGTTGCGCAAACGTTCGCATCCCACTGTAGGTAATATAATCTCTTACCCACTCTGTTTTAAAAGAACAGGCAAATGTTTGATTTCATGAGGGCAGCCATCTTTTTGGTTGAAAGGAGGTGACAGGGAGCATGAGACACAGTTCCAACTGTCCTGTGTGCTGATCACCCCTCCCAGTTGCTCGGCAACATGATTAACAACATAGGAAATCCCATCATGCTTTGCATAGCATCAGGGGAAAAAAGAACAGGCAGTTTTCTTTAATGGGGCGGAGCTTAGCTTTTGTGCAGCTAAAAATAAGGCTTATGTAAGAAAAACAAAGTTCTGATGCTGTGAAACTGTTAAAGAAACACCAAGCCTTTTCAGTGCTGCGGAGTAGATTTTCAGTCTGTAGGTTCCCTTTAATATATTCATACCTGTGCACAGTTAAATGTAGATATTGTGCGTACTTTGCTCAACTGTTATTTTTCTGCAGAAGCTGCACTTCCTGAGCAATATGGTTTCACTTCCTGTACAATATGGTTGCACTTCCTGTGTTGGAATAAAATCGGTAACTAGTAACACTGATTCTTCTCGTTTTCCTCTCACCGACTGGCCAACAGAACCACAAACTGACAACCATTGGGTTGCAGAGTTGTCGACTTCCTCTTAATAGCTAATGGCCACTACTATAGATTATGGGAAGTATATTACTGTGTTTAAAAAATAATTTGGTGAGGGTAGGCTGAATTGTATCCCCCCAGTAGTCCAGCTGTTAGTATAGTGCAGTGGAGCTACAACGATGATTTCATTAAGATATTCAAAACCATGTAATGCATTTGCAGTCTTTGTTATTTTCAATGTTTTCATCAGGGAGTTTTCATCAGTTTGGTTTAACCTCCTGTTATGTAGATGGGTATATGTCTGCTTTTATATGGTATGCCTTTGATTGTCTCAGAAATGTCTAATCTGCCCTATTTTTTTTACTTTGTTATTTAGTGCAAAATAACAATTCTAAGAAAAACCCTTTCTTTTTCCTTGAAATTTCATAAACTTTGACATTATTTGGTGTGACAAGATTCATCAAATTACCCACAAATCCCATTATCTTCGGTGAAAGGAGGCTGTAGCTTCGTCACTGCTGTCTACAACTGTTGTGTCACTTTTTCTAGGCTTGTGGAAATACACAATGTTGTCAAGGAATGCGAGTTGTTTATCTGTGCATCTAATAATACATGTTTTAAATGGGAAAAACACAGCATGACGTTTATCTATACATCACAAACAAGCTTAAAACAATAGATCACTTTAAAGTGTGTGGACAGTTTCATTTTTTTATATTTTTATGTCAGTGCATATTTACTAATGTACAGTATATAGCTGTGACAAGAATGTCTAAGCAAATTTCAGGATGCATTCTGCTCTGTTTCATTTCTGTTGTGTGGTGTAATTCTGCCCCCCAGATTCTGTGTCATTTTGGCATACTTACATTACCGTATGTAAGTTGCAAAAAGATGTGTACTTTAACCACTTGAGGACCCACCCTTTACCCCCCCTTAAGGACCAGCGTTATTTTTTGTGATCTGTGCTGGGTGGGCTCTGCAGCCCCCAGCACAGATCAGGTTTCATGCAGAGCGATCAGATCGCCCCCCCTTTTTTCCCCCCTATGGGGATGGCGTGCAGGGTGGGTCTGATCGCTCTGGTGGGCAGGCTTGTTGCGGGGGGGGGGCACCTCAAAGCCCCCCTCCGCGGCGAAATTCCCCCCTCCCTCTCCTACCTGCTCTTCCCCGGTGATCGGGGCTGCACAGGACGCTATCCGTCCTGTGCAGCCAGTGACAGGACGTCCCCTGTCACATGGCGGCGATCCCCGGCCGCTGATTGGCCGGGGATCGCCTATCTGCCTTACGGCGCTGCTGCGCAGCAGCGCCGTACAATGTAAACAAAGCGGATTATTTCCGCTTGTGTTTACATTTAGCCTGCGAGCCGCCATCGGCGGCCCGCAGGCTATTCACGGAGCCCCCCGCCGTGAATTGACAGGAAGCAGCCGCTCGCGCGAGCGGCTGCTTCCTGATTAATCAGCCTGCAGCTGGCGACGCAGTACTGCGTCGCTGGTCCTGCAGCTGCCACTTTGCCGACGCACGGTATAAGCGTGCGGTCGGCAAGTGGTTAAAGAGGCACTTAAAGGGAACCAGAGATGAACGATCAGTTGATAGCTTGTAAAGAATAAATGCTCTACCTGATAATTTCGCCACTCTGATGTGCCTTTTTGAGTTTTTTTTATCCATTATTGCTCCAGGAAATACCCAATATGGCCACCGGCTCATACCCGTTCTGCTTCCGGGTTATGAATTGTTCTGGATGTGCTGTCTAGCCTCTGAGACTATAGACAAGCAGGGCTGCTGCAGCCTTTCATCTGTCTGCTTTCAACTATTATTCTGGTATGCTGTGTGGCTGCCTGTAGGAAGTGTCTCTCATAAAAATGAAACTGCATACAGTAGATAATGACTGGCTGCACACTGCACACAGATACACTTGTGTGTCAGAGCTTCTTTCTCGGCAGCAGCAGCCCCTCCCATGTCAACAGCTCTGAGTATGAAATCTGAGCCAAGAGGGGGAAGGCTTGGGCTTGAAAAGACTCCACAGAAGAGTGACTCAGCTATAATGATTCCAGGTCAAACATAGACTGAATCAGTCGGTGGATTCTTATCACAGTTGATAACAGATAGATTAGACTGAGAAGAATAAAACTAAAAGCAGGGTAGGTGTTTACTGTCATGTTCCGACTGATAAATGTAATAAAATACATGAGGGTGCTTCATCTCTGGTTCTCTTTTAAGTCATGCAAAAAAATGAGTTTTACTCACCTTCACTCAGCCCCCTGCAGCACCAAGAGCGGACGAGTGCGCGGTGAAAATTGGGCGTGGCCATGTCGTGTACAGTGGGCGTGGTAATAGGTGGGGCCATATGTACTTGAACATAGCAGTGACGTACCTTAAATATATTCAATAGGCAGTATTTCACATATATAAGCCTCTCACCTGGCTTCTGTCTCGCCTTCGGCTGGCTGGCCTGTGCGTTGTACTCGGCTGGTCATGAGGCTGTGCTGGCCTGGCTGGTGGTAATGCTGTGCCGGCCTGGCTGGCGGTGATGCTGTGCCAGGCCAGCCTGGCTGATGGTGATGCTGTGCCGGCCTGGCTGATGGTGATGCTGTGCCGGCCTGGCTGGCGGTGATGTTGAGCTGGACTGGCTTTGCTAGGTGACTTGCTGGGGCTTTGCTGGGCTGGACAATTTGCTGGGGGCATTTTGGGGGGATTTGCTGGGCTGGGGGCTTTACTAGGCTTTGCTTGGCTGTATGCTTTGCTGGGCTGGGACCAGGAGGCTTTGCTAGGCTGGGGGGGTTTACTTTGCTGAGGGCTCTGCTTTGCTGGGCTTGGGCCCTGGGGCTTTGCTTGGCTGATAGACAGCTTCCCCCAGTATAGATTATATAGGCAACTTCCCCCAGTGCAGGTTAGATAGGCAGCTTCCCCCAGTATAGATTATATAGGCAGCTTCCCCCAGTGTAGGTTAGATAGGTAGGTTTCCCCAGTATAGGTTAGATAGGCATCTTCCCCCAGTGTAGGTTAGATAGGCAGCTTCCCCCAGTATAAGTTATATAGGTAGGTTCCCCCAGGGTAGGTTAGATAGTTAGGTTCCCCTAGTATAGGTTAGATAGGTAGGTTCCTCCAGCGTAGATTAGATAGGTAGGTTCCCCCAGAGTAGGTTAGATAGGTAGGTTCCCCCAGCGTAGGTTAGATATGTAGGTTCCCCCAGTGTAGGTTAGATAGGTGGGTTCCCCCAGCATAGGTTAGATAGGTAGGTTCCCCCAGAATAGGTTATATAGGTAGCTTCCTCCAGTATAGATTAGATAGGTAGGTTCCCTCAGTATAGGTTAGTTAGGTAGGTTCCCCCAGTATAGATTAGATAGGTAGGTTCCCCCAGTATAGATTAGATAGGTAGCTTCCTCCCAGTATAGATTAGATAGGTAGGTTCCCTCAGTATAGGTTAGATAGGCAGCGTACACCAGTATAGATTAGATAGGTAGGTTCCCTCAGTATAGGTTAGATAGGCAGTGTCCCCCAGTATAGATTAGATAGGTAGGTTCCCCCAGTATAGATTAGATAGGTACGTTCCCTCAGTATAGGTTAGATAGGCAGCGTCCCCCAGTATAGATTAGATAGGTAGGTTCACCCAACGTAGATAAGATAGGTAGGTTCCCCCAGTATAGATTAGATAGGTAGGTTCCCCAGCGTCGATTAGATAGGTAGGTTCCCCCAGTATAGATTAGATAGGTAGGTTCCCCCAGTATAGATTAGATCAGTAGGTTCCCCATTATAGGTTATATAGGTAGGTTCCCCCAGCGTAGATTAGATAGACAGCTTTCCCTAGTGTAGGAGGGGGCACTGGATGGAGCAGCGTGGGGGAGCGGGCAGTTAAAAACTTACCTATCTTCAGATCGTCGCAGGCAGCGCTTCCATGTGCTTCCGGCTTCCTCCCCGTGGCGTCCCTTGCATTGGTAACAGCTCCCCCTGTGATGTCATCACAGGGGGCGCTGTAACCAAGAGGACGGACGCCGCGGGGAGGAAGCCGGAATCACATGGAAGCTGTGCCTGCGACGATCTGAAGACAGGTGAGTTTTTAACTGCCCGCTCCCCCACGCTGCTCCGTCCAGTGCCCCCTCCTGCCATTTAATAGATCCGGGGCACCATGGCAACAGGTTCCTGGCTGGTGCCCCGGATTTAAAGGCCCTAGCGACGCCCCTGTCCTAAAGCCTAGTTCCATTTTTTTTCAACAACTCTTCCCACCCCACCCACACATTTCTATACCTACATTGATCATGTTACTCTCGCCAATAAAAATCTACCTTATGTCCCTATGTTAATCTAGAGGAATTCTTCATTTTAAAGATCACTGGCCCCATTTCTGAAGTCTACAGATGTATGGCCACCTTTATATTTACAAAAAAAAAAATCTCTCAAACTCCTAATGCTCAATGTATGTAAAGGTTGCACACTACCCAAAATCATGATAGAAGAAATAGGGAAGGGATAAATACAAACAGTATACTTTTATATGTAAATATCTAAGGAATGGCTGAGCCAGTTTGCACATGAAAACGAACAGTTTATCAGAGCGTTTAAAAAGTCATTGTTATTACAAATTACAATGTTATTAACAAACCTCCTATAGATTAAACACTCTGTCACTACAAGGTAATGCGATGCAGCCAAAAGACCTACATAATAGAAACAGACACAAATCAATAAAAGCAATGTTATATGAAGGTCTGCTTTTATGTACAGCATATCTTTCCTCTTCCTCTGCACGGCCTGTTAGTTGTCAGTGAAATTATACATTTTCACTTTATATTTATGCAGCTTTGTAAACTCTGGACTCATACAACATTGTCTTTATTGATTTGTGTCTGTTTCTATTATGTAACTTTTTTAGGCCAAATTATATTACCTCACTCTGATTGCGCATGCAGCCTGTAGCAGATTGTTTCATAACTAGCTGAGTTGTTCTTAACAACTGTTTACATTTTTTAATGAATTGTATTGTGCAAGTTGGCACAATCATTGTTTATAGAGGTTAAGTACTCATCTTTTCACACATTTTCATTTAGGCCCCTTTTACACTAGCAGGGTAAATCTGCATTGCAATACCCTATTTTGCAGCAAGAGGCTGCAAAAGCAATGACAGTCTATGGATACTTTCACACTTATTGTGGTGCTTTGTGCCAATGCAAGAGCAACAGTGCATTACCGCAAGAACCATGCTTAAAGTGGAACCGAGATTAACATTTACTCATTGCATAATTGTGTTCCTTTCCTATTGTTTATAGGGCATTCCTCAAGGCAAATACTTTTTTGTTTTTGGTTTAATACTCTATTTCCCTATAAACCAAACAAGCCTCGCCCACAGATTTTCAGAGAGCCTTGGCATTTTCAGACAGTAGCTAGATAGATTAGAGCGGCAGGAATGCGCGGTGTAATTAGGGCAAACATATTAAACACATTTGTTAAATAAAAAGATGGGGTTTTTTTTGAGACTTCAGAGTCTCTTTAACACACGGTGCTTGGGGTAATGGAAGTCTATAGGTGACCCGCTATGAGTAAACGACGGACCGTGGTGCAGTGAGGCGCACATGTAAGGACCAATGGGAGTCCCAGGAGACCCCAGTGACGTACTCCCTGCCCAGCAGGGAGTATGTCACCGAGTGTGGGGCGGTGCTATGCAGATGACCCTGTTGGCGCACTCTGCTGCAGGGTCATATATTTTGTCATTTTTTTACATTGCGTTGGGATGCGGCAGGAGCATTGCATCCCCGCCACAAGGCAAAAAATATTTTTTTAAACCGGCCTTAAAGTCTTTGGGAGACATTTCTCAAGAGTGTCTGAGACAAAATATTGGTAGGAATTTAGAAATTTGTGCAGAACTGTCTCAGACATCTTAAGAAATCACTAGGTGCAAATTCCTTCTTAAACTGTTCGAAATAGGAGTTAGAAAGGTCTCTCAGACAGTGCAGTGTGTGAGATTGTTGTTGCTGAGGTAACCAATGCATCAGTTGTATTGCATCAATGCCCAGCATTGCCCAGCACAGAACAGCTTCACAGGACACCTGGCGGCAAGGGGGGGAGGAGCACTTCACAGATCATGCCTAGCCCTAACTGCACAAGCTATGTAGAACTGCTATTAATCTTAACCTCTTGAGGACTGCAGGGCTAAAACCCCCAAGTGACCAGGCCATTTTTAGTAAAATTGGCCACTGCAGCTTTAAGGCCAAGCTGCAGGGCCGCACAATACAGCACACAAGTGATCCCCTCCCCCTTTTCTCCCCACCAACAGAGCTCTCTGTTGGTGGGGTCTGATCGCATGGGGATGTTTATTTTTTTTTTATAAATATTGATGTCAGGTTTTTTATTAATACCTGTCTCTTTAAGTTTTTTCCCTCCCTCCCTCCCCACAGCCTGCCAATTGCGGCGATCGGCTGTCATAGGCT
The DNA here is from genome assembly GCF_040937935.1 of Hyperolius riggenbachi. Classification (NCBI taxonomy): domain Eukaryota; kingdom Metazoa; phylum Chordata; class Amphibia; order Anura; family Hyperoliidae; genus Hyperolius; species Hyperolius riggenbachi. The sequence continues at coordinate 94,805,248 of NC_090656.1, forward strand.
TCCGCCTATGAGAGCCGATTGCTCTCTTGTCCCCCAGGACCGCCTAACGCCAATCGGTGTCAAGTCCTGGGGCTGTAGTTTGCAGGAGATTGTGTGCAGGCTGCATCTCCTGCTCGGGGGTGGAGCTCCGCCCCACCTTCAGTCTCCGAGCGGCGATCGCCGCTTGGGAAACTGTAGACGGCGAAAACGCTGCCTAATTAACATGTACAGCGCTGCGATCAGCAGCTCCTGAGGCTGGGGAGTGATCGGCTGCAAATATTTCAACTATGGCTTATTGAGTGGCTAGAGTCTCACTTAAAGTGGACCTGAACTCATACACAGGACAGAAGTAAAACAGAGATAAATGCAACTTGTACGTATTTAGAGAGTTTAACTTGTCTAATTCCCCCTCATCTGTGACTAATCACAACTGTACTTTGTTCTCTCAGCTGTGTCAGCTGGCTGCCTCGGCAGAGCAGCTAATTTGTAAACACAGGATATCAACCCTATCTCTGCTCCCACAAAAGCAGGAAGTAAACACACTGCAGATTTATTGCAGGATTTGTATCGGCTGTAACAGTTTTTCTTTATAGGTTTTTATTCTGTTGCTTATCTTATAGAGCAGAGAGGAAGTTCAGAGTTCAGGTCCACTTTAAAGTAGGATACTGGAAATGTTGATTTCTTAATTTAGTCAGCGCAACGTTAGGTCATAAGCTCTTCTGATTCCTATAGCAATCCAGATGCATCACTTCCTCCAGGCTATCCAGCCTATTCTGACTGAGTCACAGTAACTGCACGGTCTTGTGTGGCTATGGAATAGAGATATGAAATGCATTACAGCCAAGTCAAATATCACACCCACCTAAAAATCAATCAGTCCATACAGCATTCAATATTTAAAGGGGGTCAGATGGGAGCTCTTGGTTGGAACCAGCGATTTTTTTTTAATTAAAATTTGTGGTATGAAAGGTCCAGCTTGAGCTAATAATTGTCATCTCAGTATAGAAGTCATTGGGGAGTGCTAGTCAGATGAGAGGTAAGATGTAGCAGAGACCAGCTCATTGTGGACATTACATGCTGTGAATTTTAATGGAAAAATTGTTTAGTGTCAAAAATGCTTGATGCCTGTCTGACTGTGACAATAGGCTATGGGGAGATTCTGCGTGAGATAAATGTAGAGAGATTCAATGGGAGATAAATAAGTGTGGGGCATTTCATGATAAATTATCTTTCAATATTTGCCAAAAGCAAAGTCGTGTGTATCTTCCCCTCTCCACCCCCATTTCTGCTTCTTCCCGTACTATCTGCCGTTCTGTATGCTGCCCATAAGACATTCAATCTCGGCACTGATCATCTCTGCACAATTATGTCAGTGTGGAAAAGCATGTGCAGTGTTACCAAACACAGGAACTTCAGATGATCTGTAGCAGTAACCTTGGCCCTCAACAGTAAACCATAATTGAAATTAATGTCTACAATATGCCAACTGCTTACTGTGAAAGGGTAAAAGTGTTTGCCTACTTATGCCTGTAATCCTAAGCTTTAAAACATGCTCACAACTATTGCAGCTCGTTTCAGAGACACATGTTACTGATCTGAAGAAGCAGTCTCTGAACTGCAAAATGCATTGTCTATCTTGTGCAATCTACAAATAGGTTGGCATAATTTTTCAAGGTAAGACCAATACTTACCTTCCTTTTAGATTTTTTTTTTAAAATCTTTTTGGAGGGTGCCTTTTACTCCTGTTGCAGTGGTGGGCCATTGAAATTTGCAATTACGCAACGTAATCATAATGCGAAATTTCAGAGAAAAACGTAATTAATTTCGTATGTAATAATAGTATTTCAAAATTTAGTGTCATTTTTTGCGAAATTTCGTGCCGACTTTAGAAGTTAATAGCAAAATCCCCATACATGCTATTGTTACCAAAATTGCTTCATATGGTAAGCATATTAGTGGGTATAAGTCACAAAAAGATTTTTTTAAAAAGACCTTGTAGTAAAAATGCAAAGAAAAATGTTTTTTAAACCGTCATTTTTCTAAGTTTAAAAAACATTTTTTACTTGCATTTTTATAACCGAGTTTCTCAAAAACTACAAGGTCTTTTTGCAAAATTCTTTTTTTTGACTTGTACCCACGATTCTCCTTAACATATGTAGCAATTTTAGTGTCAATAGCATGCATGGGGGCTTTGCTATTGACTGCTAAAGTCGGCAAGAAATTACATGAAATTTCACAAAATTTTATGTGAAATTACAAATGACTAAACGAAATCAATTGAATTTGCAAATCGTAATTAGGTATAAGCGTAATAGCGAAAATGTATGTGAAATTTAGCGAAATTGTAATTTGTTGATTACGATCATTACTATCCTGTTGTTCTAGTTTTTCACCCTGGTTGGGGATTAAAGGTTTTTTTTTTATGATTTATTGATCTTATGTGTCGTCATGAGCACTAACTTCGCATATATGTAATTTTGCATTGAAATGGGAAAAATCTTAATTAACCACTTCACCACTGAGGGGTTTTACCCCTTGAGCACCAGAGCAATTTTCACCTTTCAGTGCTCCTTCCATTCATTCGTCTATAACTTTATCATTACTTATCACAATTAAATGAACTATATCTTGTTTTTTCCGCCACCAATTAGGCTTTCTTTAGGTGGGACATTATGCCAAGAATTATTTTATTCTAAATATGTTTTAATGGGAAAATAGGAAAAAATGTGGGAAAAAATTCATTATTTTTCAGTTTTCGGCCATTACAGTTTTTAAATAATGCATGCTACTGTAATTAAAACCCATGAAATGTATTTGCCCATTTGTCCCGGATATAAAACCGTTTAAATTATGTCCCTATCACAATGTTTGGCGCCAACATTTTATTTGGAAATAAAGGTGCATTTTTTTTCAGTTTTGCGTCCATCCCTAATTACAAGCCCATAGTTTATAAAGCAACAGTGTTGTACCCTCCTGACATAAAAATTTAAAAAGTTCAGTCCCTAAGGTAACTATTTATGTATTTTTTTAATTGTAAATCTTTTAATTTTTTTTTTAATTACAAAAAAAAAATGGGGAGTGTGGGAGGTAATGAGTTAATTTTTTGTGTATAAGTAATGAATTTGTATGTGAAAAAATGCTTTAGGGTGTAGCTTTACTATTTGGCCACAAGATGGCAACAGTAACTTTTTGTTTAATGCGACCTCCAAGCGTCCTTCTGGACGCTTGCAGGAAGTACTTGGAGGCTGGGTAAGTTTTTTTTTTTCACAATGATCGTGCTGCTTATCGGCAAAGCAGCGGATCATTGCGGGGCTTAGATCAACGAACGGGAATAGATTTTCCCGTTCATTGATCTCCGGGTGAGCGGCGGGCGGCGTGTTTACGAGCGGGAGTGCGCACTAGAGCGAGCGGGAGCGCGGGCAGCGGCGGGAGCGCGGAAAGTACGGATTTCTCCGTCCCTGGGGGTGAAAGGATGGAAAAAGGGATGGAGAAATTCGTATGGGTGGGGGTAAAGTGGTTAATTTCATCTGTAATTGTAATCATTCATAATTTTGTGTACGTTTGACATAATTTTAGCAATTTTTTTTACCAACTTTAGGGGTCAATAGCAAAGCCCCCATACATGCTATTGCCACCAAACTTGCTACATATGTTAAGGATAATAGTGGGTAGAAGTCAAAAACATTTTTTTTTCAAAAAGACCTAGTAGTTTTTGAGAGTTCAAAACTTTTGCATATTTAATTCTTTTTTTGATTTGTACCCACTATTTTCTTTCACATATGTAGCAATTTTGCCGGCAAAGATTTACGCAAAAATTAAGCAAAAATTACGTACAATTTGGAATTATGTTATAAGTTAAAAAATAGAAGATAGATCAAGAAATTAATGTTATTCCCTGTGTAATTTATTAATGTAGTTCAATCCTCAATGAGCCTGCGGGTCATCATCTTTACTGCTTGCAGACAAGGGAATAGAGATGTCGCTAACCTCCGATTTTCGGTTTGCGAACCCTGTTCGCGAACCTCCGCGAAAGGTTCGGTTTGCGAAAAAGTTCGCGAACCGCAATAGACTTCAATTGGGAGGCGAGCTTTGAAAAATAGAAAAAATTCTAACGGCTGGAAAAATGATAGAAAAAATGTTTCAAGGGCTCTAATACCTGGAGGCAGACATGATTAAGTGAAATACACATCAAAAATCTGGATTTCACATAAACCCCTATTTTAAGGTCAATTTTCAATGACAGGCCTTACTCCTTTCTCCCTCCTCCCTTTGTCTCATCTGCCAGGGAATTACCCTATTAATTACCCTAATAATACTATTTCAAAAGCCAGGTTACATACCGTGGCTGGGAATTGAACTCAGGTCTCACTGTGTGGTGGGCAAGTACCTTAACCGCTGTACCACAACACTACTAACTGAAGCTTGCCTAGCATGTACCATTTCTGCTCAATCCAAGAGAAACATTAGACAAGACAAATAACATTTATATCACGCTTTTCTCCTGGCGGACTCAAAGCACCAGAGATGCAGCCACTAGGGCAGGCTCTATAGGCAGTAGCAGTGTTAGGAAGACTTGCCTAAGGTCTCCTACTGAATAGGTGCTGGCTTACTGAAGTAGACAGAGACGAGATTCGAACTCTGGTCTCCTGTGTCAGAGGCAGAGCCCTTAACCATTACACCATCCAGACACTGCTTAAGGATTTGTAGCCATGCATCATTTATGCTCAATCCATTTATGCTCAAAAATGCAAGAGAGAGAGAGAGAGAGAGATGAATCTACCTGGCTATCTGGGGTTCTCTTTGGACAACTGTTGAACACAAAAGGCAAGGCCATGCCTGGTTACCAATCCTTAAGCAGTGCCTGGATGGTGTAATGGTTAAGGGCTCTGCCTCTGACACAGGAGACCAGGGTTTGAATCTCGGCTCTGTCTGTTCAGTAAGCCAGCACCTATTCAGTAGGAGACCTTAGGCAAGTCTTCCTAACACTGCTACTGCCTATAGAGCGTGCCCTAGTGGCTGCAGCTCTGGTGCTTTGAGTCCACCAGGAGAAAAGCGTGATATAAATGTTATTTGTCTTGTCTAATTTTTCTCTTGGATTGAGCATAAATGGTAAATGCTAGGCTAGCTTCAGTTAGTAGTGTTGTGGTACAGCGGTTAAGGTACTTGCCCACCACACAGTGAGACCTGGGTTCAATTCCCAGCCATGGTATGTAAACTGGCTTTTAAAATACTATAATTCTCTGGCAGATGAGACCCTCCTCCCTCTGGAAGGAGGGAGTAAATAACATACAAGAGCCTAATTAAACTCTCCCTAGCAGAGTGTGTGTAGCAGCTGTCCCTTAACTTATTAGTGTAGGCAGACGAGTGAGTAAAAAGGCTGAAGGACCTTGCCTTTTATAAGGGGGGGGGGGGCTCCAGGCGTGAGTGCAGTCTGAATGGCAATAATGTGCCTGCTGACTGTGATGTAGAGGGTCAAAGTTCTGCTCCATAGAGCATTATGGGGCAAATCGAACTTCCGAGAAAGTTCGCCTTTGGTAGGCGAACGCGAACCACCAAAGTTCGCCAGGAACCGTTCGCCGGCGAACCGTTCGCGACATCTCTACAAGGGAACTGAAGTTCGATTCCTGGCTAGGGTCAGTACTTATTCAGTAAGAAGTCCTTGGGCAAGACTTCCTAACACTGCAGGGTAGAGATGGCTCGAACCTCATATTTTGGGTTCACAAACCGTTCACAAACAACTTCCACGGAAGTTCGCGAACCGGCGAACTCGGCGAACCGCAATAGACTTAAATGGGCAGGCAAACTTGAAAAACTACAAACACTGCTTCTGGCCACAAAAGTGATGGAAAAGATGTTTCAAGGGGTCTAACACCTGAAGGGGGGGCATGGCGGAGTGGGATACACGCCAAAAGTTCCAGGGAAAATTATGGATTTGATGCACAGCAGGGTTATAATCCCTAAAGGGCTGAAATCACATTGCATTCCTAAATTGGAGGCCGAAAGTGCTTGAAAACATCTTGTGTGTGTAGACATGGATCAGCAGGTAGTGTAAGTAGTGTACTGCTTCACACTGACAGACCAAACTCACTGTGTAACGCACCACAAACAGCTGTTTCTGTAGTGAGGGCCATGCTGGACTGGTGCGCACAATGGCGAGAGTGCAGTCGATGGCGGTTTTCAAGCCCATATGGTCAGGCTGAGGTAGCTCAATGACAGAACAATAGTGACTGTCCAGCTGATTGAATTTGGCCTGTCCAGACCTTATTATCTTGGGTGTGCCCCCCAACACACTCATATAGGTCATTGATTCACTGTGATACGCAAGCCCCTTCACTGCGGCAAGGTAACAATCACGAAGGGGAATTGACACATGTACATGCCTTTTGTTTTGTTGCTGCAGCCGCAGTGCAGCCAGAAAAATTAGGCAGGCATGTACACGCACCAGCGGCCTGGTTGGTGGTGGTAGAGAAGGCAGTCAAGCGGCCTGCAGGTAGAGATGCTGTGATGCTGTGTGGGAACTGACTCAGTCTTGAGGCAGGCAGCAGCGGCCGGCAGGCAGGCAGGCAGAGATGCTGTGTGGGAACTGACTCAGTCTTGAGGCAGGCAGCAGCGGCCGGCAGGCAGAGATGCTGTGTGGGGACTGACTTAGTCTTCGGGCAGGCAGTCACACGGCGTGCAGGCAGAGATGCTGTGTGTGGGGACTGACTTAGTCTTCGGGCAGTCTCCCTGATGATCTATTCGAGAATACTGTAGCATAGGTTAGCCAGCTATAGGTTATTCACAAAACATGATGCTTATCGTATATGAACAATCTAGCAAGTCATACTGAACAGAATTGCATAATCACACCTATTAATGTACAACATTAACACAGCATCTCTGTTTGTCCAGCACAGAAGAACTACAAGTCTCAGCTCCTGGCTGAGAGGATGCGCTGGGATCTGTATTTCACTGATGATCATAATGTTTCAGGGTCACCATGCTTGACTGACACGTTGTAGAACATTGTTGACTAGTATAAATCATTTTTCACACTGCACAGAATGCAGCAGACATGTCAGCGCTGCGACAGCTCAAGGATGCAGAACTGAAAAGTAATGGTGATATTGTGTCTGATTTGTAGCCTTTTATAAGGTTACAGTCTGAGAACTATGCTGATTTATAATAAGAAACAGTGTATGATTAAAATAGTACCTGTCACAAATAGGCATTTATCATGACAGGAATCATCCTCAGGCTGCTCTGAATGGGCATTGTTAGCTATTGGGGAAACTTGTCTGTCTGTTTTCTTACTTGTCTTGCTTTTTATCATTGTAAAGAGTCTGGTTCAGTATTATGGTGGAGTGACTGTCTGATCTCCTGCCTTTGCTCATTGCTTATAACACAGACACTCACCAAATGCTAAACAGCAAAATGCAGAAATACATGAAAGATGATTTAGCTTGGATTTACACTTAGATGCGCTGCATTCAGTTGTGGCAAGTTGCGTCAAAAGGCAACTCAATGCAACACAGCACATCTAAGGACCTGTTTCCACTACACGCAGATTGGATGCAGAATGGATGCAGAAAAACTGACTCCAATGAATGCCTATGGGCCTGTTTCCACTAAACACAATTTTTCTAATGCAGATTTTCCCATAGGCATTCATTGGAGTAAGTTTTTCTGCATCCATTCTGCATCCAATCTGCGTGTAGTGGAAACAGGCCCTAAGTGTAAATCCAACTTTAAAGTCCAATTAAAGACAAAAACAATTATTATTGCGCCAGCATCTTCTGTGGTGCTGTACAACAGCATACAAGGTATAACAATACAAAATAAACAATACAACAATTAATACAAGACAAGAGTGGATCACCGCTAATGCAGTGAACAAATTGAGTACATATTTTATACAGGGGTGGGAGGTCTGTCCCCCAGCGGCATAGCAATGGGGGTTGCAGAGGTAGCGACCGCATCGGGGGTCCTTGGGCCAGAGGGGCCCCATAGGGTCCTTCCTAAACTGCAGTATTAGCTCTCTTTTGGTCCTGCGCTCATAATAATCACTTCTATAGATACTTTGAATAGTGATAATCATTAACAAACTGTTCCCCATCCCCTTCTTGCACCTCTGACACTGTAGTTGCCATTGGCAGGTTTTGGTGTGCCGTATCAATTGTTATGTATAGAGTGCTTGGGGGGCCCCATTGTAAAACTTGCATCGAGGCTCACAGCTCCTTAGCTATGCCACTGATGTAAACCCATTACACATCATTGTGAGACAAAAGGGGAAGAGAGCCCTGGGCAAAATGATTTACAGTCTAAAGGTGCGTACACACGCCATACCGCCTCAAACGACGGGTCCGTCAGACCCTCCCATTGGGCGGACGTTTAGCCGATAGTAGCACGGGTGTACGCACTGTCGGCAGACTGATAAGGCTGTTTCAGTTTCTCTCAGCGGATCTGTCAGAAACCACCATATCAGTCTTCTGACAGCGCGTACACCCGTGCTACTGTCAGGTGAACGTCCATCCAGCGGGAGGGTCTGACGGACCCGTTGTTTGCAGCGGTATGGCATGTGTATGCGCCTTTAAGGTTAAAGGGATAGGACAGTAGGTAAAGGGAAGCTGTGTATGATATGGTAGAAATGGTGGTTAGTGGGCAGTGTCCTAGGAAGGAGAATATGCTTGCTAGAGATGGCCCAAACCTCCAATTTTAGGTTCATGGACCGGGTTCGCGAACTTCCGCAAAAGTTTGGTTTGCACGAACTTTCGCGAACCGCAATAGACTTCAATGGGGAGGCGAAATTTGAAAACTAGAAACACTTATGCTGGCCAGAAAAGTTATGGAAAAGAGGTTTCAAGCGGTCTAACATCTGAGTTTTTGCATGGATGAGTGGGATTGACGGCAAAAGTCCTGGGGAAAAATATGAATTTGACCCAAAGCAACATTTTAAGGGCAGAAATCACATTGAATGCAAAATTGCAGGCCTAAAGTGCTATAAAACATCTTGCATGTGTATACATCAATCAGGGAGTATAATTAGAGTACTGCTTCACACTGACACACCAAACTCACTGTGTAAAGCACCGCAAACAGCTGTTTGTGTAGTGACGGCCATGCTGGACTGGTGCGCTCCATGGCGAGAGTGCAGGCCATGGCGGTTTTCAAGCCCATATGGTCGCCGGGCTGAGGTAGCTCAATGATAGAACAACAGTGATTGTCCAGTTGATCAAATTTGGACTGTCCACAATGAAGTAACGACCTTATTATATTGGGTGTGCCCCTCCCCGAGACACTCATATAGACCGGCGGTCATTGCTTCATTGTGATACGCAAGCCACTTCACCGCGGCAAGGTAATGATCACGAACAGGTAGGTATATGAAGTGATGGGTATTATAATGTGCACCTGTCACACACAGACAGGTACCGGACAGGCACAGTGACACTGCGTGCGCTCACGTAGCTAGGTGGGTGCACTGTGAACAATAGGTAGTTATATGCAGTGATGGGTATTACAAATCTGCACCTGGCACAGTAGTAATTACCACCAAGGGGCCAAAGGCCAGCTGCGACTGACTGACAGGGCTGGATATAATTCAAGTGGGCCACAAAAAAAAAAAAAAAAAAACAGATTACAAGAACAAGATTAGCTCTCAAAAGAGCTGTTGAGGGGTGCTTTTTTAGCAATAAGAATCAGCAAGGAGCAAGCTAAGAAGCCTACAAGAGCCTAACTAAGCTTTCCCTATAGATCTCTGCACAGCAGCTCTCCCTTCTCTAATTACTGCAGGCACACAAGTGAGTCCAATGCCTGACGCTGCCTGCCTTTTATAAGGGGGGGGGGGGGGCTCCAGGAGGGAGTGTAGCCTAATTGGCTACAATGTGCCTGCTGACTGTGATGTAGAGGGTCAAAGTTGACCCTAATGATGCACTATGGGTGCAAATCGAACTTCCAGAAAAGTTTGCGGTTCTCCGTGTACGCGAACCACGGAAGTTCGCCGGGAACCTTTCGCTGGTGAACCGTTCAGGCCATCTCTAATGCTGCCTGAAGAGGTGAGTTTTCAGATTGTGCCTACAAAGAGTAAGTGTGGGTGAGTGACGGATGTGTTGAGGGAGAGTGTTCCAGAGGAGGGGAGAGGAAATGCTATAATCAGAAAATGAGTCTATAGTGGGTATCTGTCATAATAACCTAACTCAGACCTTTATAAATTTAGGCATTAAAAGTACCAAAACCATTTGCATGGTAGACAGAGCTAAAAATAATTTTCCAAAAAAGGCCTTGTAGCTTTTGAGAAAATCAATGAAAAAAAAATAAAGAAAAATGTTTTTTAAACTTGGCAAAATGTCATTTTACTGAGTTTAAAAAAAAATTTGTCCTTTGAATATTTTAATTCAATTTTCTCAATAACTACAAGGTCTTTTTGAAAAAGTATTACTTTTGACTTCTTTCCAGTTTCCACTTTTCCCTTTAACATATGTAGCATGTACGTGACAATGGCATGTATGGGGGATTAACTATTAACTACTAAAATCAGTACTAAATTAAGTGAAAAACATATAATTATTAATGGATTAGATGAAATCAATTGAATTTACATATCATAATTATTGTGAAATTTTACGCGTAATTCCGCATGATTCTAATTATCAGATTATGATCAGATCCTAGCCTGCTTAATTTGGTGAAAGTCAGAGGGTTCACATTACATCTGTTACCAATCGTCGAGCTGTGCAGAACATCTTTTCCAGTAAGACATTTGCAGCAGGGCAGTCCAGCATCTCTAGTGTACATTCCGCAAGCTACAGCTTCTGGTCTGTCTTAAAGGGAACCAGGGAGGATGAACTATACATACCTGGGGCTTCCTCCAGCCCCATACGCACGGATCGTTCCCACGCCGCCGTCCTCCGCTGCCTGGATCCGCCGCCACCAGGTCCCGTCATTGCCGCGAGTCGGCAAGTCGCCGGCGGACGCGGCCAATTCTCCGCATCACAGGGTGCTCTCCCCATACAGATACGCATGTGGCTGCTTACTACGCAGCCGCATGCGTACATGTATGGAGGGAGCCCCTGTGATGCGGACATTTGGCCGCGTCCTCCGGAAGTGACGGGCCCGGTACCGGCGGATCCAGGAAGCTGAGGACGGCGGCGTAGGAGCGATTCAGGCTTATGGGGCTGGAAGAAGCCCCAGGTATGTATAAAATCTTTGCCTTTTTTCACCCCTCGTTCCTCTCTGGTTCCCTTTAAAGGATATGGTGGTGACATGTGACATGATGGGATAGACATGGGTATGTACAAGTGCCTAGCACACAAATAACTGTGCTGTGTTCCTTTTCTTCTTTCTCTGCCTGAAAGAGTTAAATATCAGGTATGTAAGTGGCTGACTCAGTCCTGACTCAGACAGGAAGTGACTACAGTGTGACTCTTACTGATGAGAAATTCTAACTATAAAACACTTTCCTAGCAGAAAATGGCTTCTGAGAGTAGAAAAGAGATAAAGGCCTTAATTCATCATTGTCTTTGTGATAACTTTTTCCAGTTTGTTAAATTGCCGAATTCGAAGTTTAGCGATTTCTAGTTGTATTCATCAAGGTATTTCCTCATTCGGTGTGAATTCGATAACAATTCGGTAACCATTCGGTAACGTGTCGATATTTCCATTTTACAGCGGTAATTTAACACAAGGCCATAAGATTCCCATGGAATTGTGGGTAAAAGGCAGTCCTTTGAACACTACGCAGCAACATTCTGAATAGGGCTTAACACCTGGACCAGGATTCTGGAAGTGGCTTGGGACAGTCCCACAATTTCGCCAGCTACAGCTTGATAGGAGCCTTTTTTAAAAAAAAAAAATGTAGTGCAGCTAGCAAATTAGTTAACACTGGCACTGCCTGTGCCGCCGACTGGCCGACTGGCCGCAACTATGGGACCCGGAACTGGCTGATACAGGAAGCGGAGGACGGCGGTGTGGGAGCGATTCGTGCATACGGGGCTGGAGGAAGCCCCAGGTATGTATAACATCTTTTTCATGGCGTCTCTGGTTCCCTTTAATGTAACAGAGGTTTATTACTATATAAAGAAGTGTGGAAGTAGATTTACACACCCTGCAAGGCCAGGATTTTTTTCTGGTTGCTTGAGATGTCTGGTTAACTGAGTTCTGGATAACTGGGGGTTTTGCTGTATATCACTCTGTTTACCTTTCTAATACATATATTTGTTAACCTCCCTGGCGTTCTATTAAGATCGCCAGGGAGGCTGCGGGAGGGTTTTTTTTTAATAAAAAAAAAACTATTTCATGCAGCCAACTGAAAGTTGGCTGCATGAAAGCCCACTAGAGGGCGCTCCGGATGCGTTCTTCTGATCGCCTCCGGCGGCCAGAAGTAACACGGAAGGCCGCAATGAGCGGCCTTCCGTGTTTCGCTTACCTCGTCGTCATGGCGACGAGCGGAGTGACGTCATGGACGTCAGCCGACGTCCTGACGTCAGCCGCCTCCGATCCAGCCCTTAGCGCTGGCCGGAACTTTTTGTTCCAGCTACGCTGGGCTCAGGCGGCTGGGGGGACCCTCTTTCGCCACTGCATGCGGCGGATCGCCGCGCTGCAGCGGCGATCAGGTAGCACACGCGGCTGGCAAAGTGCCGGCTGCGTGTGCTGCTTTTTATTTGAGCCAAATCGGCCCAGCAGGGCCTGAGCGGCAGGCTCCGGCGGTACTGGACGAGCTGAGCTCGTCCAGATCGCTCAGCAGGTTAAAATTGTATAATCAAGATTGTATCATTAGTGGTCACCTTAAAGGACGCCCGAGGGAAAATAAACTAATGAAATAATCAATTGTATCTACCTTCCATCTCCTAAAGATGAGTTGTTCCACAGTTTTATTTTATGTTTACATCTACTTTTTAAGTTTTAACTGTTTTATTGTTTTTTCTCAATGACACATTCATTGAAGTATGCCAGAGCTAAAATCTATGAACTATTGACCCTTTTTGGCCTCGAGTCATCATTGTCTTTGCGATAACTTTTTCCAGTTTGTTAAATTACCGAATTCGAAGTTTATCGATTTCTAGTTGTATTCATCAACGTTTTTCCGCATTCAGGGTAAATTCGTACAATGAGACGCCCCTGATGACGCAAAAGCGAAACCTGTCAGGCTAACGGATGGCAGAAGTGAGGCCGGCACTCCATTGGATTGTTACACGCGATTGTTGTTTGAGGGTCCCTGTCATAAGGGCCTGGATGCAAGTACTGGATTTGATCTTATGTGCAATAAATGTGACTGATTTTAAACGGAGAGCACTTAGATCTGTTCTGGTTATTATGTCATGCTGTGAACAGATGTGCTGCATGGATGAGAGAGGCCTATATATGGAGATCTGAGGATAAACGGAAAAGAGAGTTGATCGTTACAGTGATCCATTAAGCTCATAGACCTTATAATCTGGGTCTGATTGGCAATTGGTAGGCCTGCACTTTGAAGGGTGTTTGGTGGTGGAAGTGAATATCTGAAGTACCATGAGGCGCTGAAGTTTTATAGATTCCGTGTAATGATCGCTGCTGCAGCAGGTGTTGCTGGAAGCAGTAGTGCTGCAGCTCAGGCAGTTCTGATGTCTTTCCATGCAAGCTGCATAGCTTTGTCTGTCTTTCCCTGCTGTCAGCTTGTGACTGATTATCATTCACCTGTGTGGGAATCTGCATGTCTGCTCCCATTGGATGACCTCAGTATAAAGATCTGCTTCCTGCAGGGTTTCCTTGGGTTTTCATAGCTTCAGCTTAAGCCTGCCTTGCTGTCGCTTTAGCCCCCGATCGTGTTTCTTGTTAAAGATACTTTGCTGGTCTTTGCATCATATATTGGTTCATTGCCAATATATATGCATACCAGCACGTTTATTATTTTCCTTGTATTTGTGTTACGTTGATATATCAGTGTCGCTGATGTATACGTACACGAACTGTTTATATCCTGTGTGCAGTTAGTCAGCTTTCCAGCACGTTTTGGTAGGTTGCGCGTACCGTGACCACCCGTGCTGAGGTAGTTACCCTGCTCCTGGTTCTGTTTGTGGATTGCGTTCATCTCTGCGAAGAGATAACGAATCCTTCTGAATCCTGTTCTGTTACCGTTTGTGGATTGCGTTCATCTCTGCGAAGAGATAGCGAATCCTTCTGAGTCCTGTTCCCTGTGTTACTCCATTCCTAGTCAGCGTTCCTGCTTATGTCATATATCGGTTCATTGCCGATATATACATATGTTAGTCAGACGTTACAAATAGTTTCATTGATAGCTGTAATTGTAATACGCTAGGAAAACATACTTATTGTATATTTATCTGTGTTACGTTCATCTATCTTAATCCTGCTGTTTTCTGACTGTCCTGTCTTTGTGAGGCACGCCATCGCCGCATCGCATTGGCTGCCTCATTCCAGTCTGTCTGGTTTTGGACGCTTGCTGTCGCTAAGTAGCCGCTAGCTAGCAAGCGTTCATTCTGTCTACCTGTCCTGATCTCCTCAGTTCTGGTTTGTGCGCTCAGCGCTACTTTGCGCTGAGACGTTATAACGAAAGCATTGTTTGTGGCTGTCAGATCTGCACCGGCTCTGTGCGCCACAATCTCCTATTGCAGTCAGTCCTCCCCTCCACTATACTAGGGATAGCCTGTTTCCTTGTGCTAGTGTGTACCTCCTCCACGTCAGCTCATGCGTTGCATGCTGACTGTGGAGAATACACCACCAAGCCTTACATTATGAAAACCCCATTACCAATCCCCATTGTGGGGGGGATTCCCAGAAAGTATGACACTGTTAATTATGGTTCCTGTTCCTTTAAGAAATTTGAAGAACTTAGCTCTGAAACAGAAAATGAGTTTTTCTCTGAATGTGCCAGGTTCCTGACCAATCCTGATCTCCAAGCGACTCCTGTTTCAACCTGGGCACTCCAACTAAGTTATATTTTGTTTAAAGGGGAATTATTCCAGTGGGCATTTGATGTTCTCAATCATTCCGATTTGAAAGATAGACCGCTGGAATTTCTAGCGTTTGTGATCCATAACTGGTTGCGCATAGATCCATTGCCTTTTCCTCTTAATGAACTCCTGGCAGCAGGCCAATCAGCTGCTCCTTCAATTGCTTGCAAGAATGAGCAGCAAGCAGAAAGTGTTACTGATAATTTTCCTGCAGCTTTGAATAAATCACCAGCAAGGTCAAAGGCAAAACGCAAACGTTCTAAGAAACGTGTCCAATCTGCAGAATCGTTATCCTTAGCGACTGAGACCTATAATGAGATTCTGCCATTAACAGATAATGAAATGCAATTGTCTTTCAGGGGAGTTAAATGGACTTATGAAACTACTAATGAACTTTCCTCCCTGGCTAGGGAAAATAAAGATTTTTGGGTACTTATCCGTTAGCCGGGCGCATCCTCTAGGTGGCGACAAAACTCCACCAGAGTTACATCTTTCCCTACTATCCATGTCGGCCTGGAGGGGGAATAGTAATTAGCGCCACCTGCCGGATGCGCCCGGCTAACGGATAAGTACCGATTTTTGTTTAAAAGAATTATCTGAGTATGATTATGATGAGATATTACAGAGTATTGAACAAATCAACTTATTTGTGAACCAAGGGAAGTTTGCATACACTACAGTTCAACACTTGCTACAGGTATTGGAGATTCTTAAGAATAAGGAATCTGCCAATCACCTGCTAATTAACCCTATACATGTGCCTGCCACAATCATATCTGCAGACTGTGATCAGCCTAAATGTTTCGCTGTTAAGTATGCATGGGATCCTCCATTCGAGAGGGGAGAGATGGAAGCCCTGGTCTGTGAATGGAAGAATGATTCAAGTTCATTTTGTCAATTTTACAGTGCAAAAAGTGAAATGGTATTGAACGCATGCATTAAGTCAGCCTATAACCTAATAGAGGCTGGTGTGTGTAGGTATGACTGTGTGGCTCCTTTGATTGATGTGTGGGAACTGATTTTGGATGATTTTTATGTGACTCCGAATTCGCAAATTTGGCGTTCTGACCCGCCTGCTTCAGCACCTTTGGCTGATTCAGCAGGTGATTCGGAGCTCTTTTTGTGTGAAATTGAAGTTCCTGCAATTCCACCCTGTACCATGGATAACTCAGTGTTACTTCCCAGTAAAACAGAAGCCACTGATACATTCTTAACCTTGCCCTGCGCAAATTTCTCAGCAGAGAATCCAGAGGTCCTGCTGACTTCCGAGTCCAGCCTAGCCAGTACTCATGACTCTTTGTTTAGTGAAACAGACACCAGAAAAATCTTGCCTGTCTCTGCAAACACTTCTGCAGAAATTACATGTGTTAATAAAGTTCAACTCCTGTCTGATCCAGCAGATGCCAATAGATGCACTACATCAGTTTCCGAGTCCCAGCAAATGAATGGTGATTCAGATGCGCAAACATTGTGTCTTGATCTTCCTGTTTCTACACCTCGCTCTAGTTTCGTGAATAGCTCAGAGCATCTGCTATGTGAACCTGAAATCGCAGAATTATTACCTTGTTCAGAAAATTTTCCAATAAATTTGCCCTGTACCATGAATTGTGCAGTAGATCTCTCCAATGAAACTCAGGTCACAGAATCATTATGCTGTCCAGCAGGTGCTTCCATGGTTTTGCCCTGCAATATGGACTGTTCAGTGATCCTGTCCAGTGAAGCTGTGGTCGCAGAGTCTTATGCTTCACCCAGTACTTTGGATACTTTAAACCCTCTAGCAGAGGAGGCTGAAGCACTGCTTACCTCAGTTGGTGTTGCAGTAATATTCACTTGTCTAGCAGCTGTTTTGGAATTACAGTCTGCTCTAATAAAACTTGATGAATTTCTGCCCAGCAAAGCAGAAGCCATTGAAATATTGTCCTCGTTAGCAAGTGTGTCAGATACCTTGCCCTGTACACAGTCTGATTTAACCAATGTTGTTGAGTCCCTCTCCAGTGTTGTAACAGCCGAGGAACTCCAGCCCTGTCCTCTGAATGTTTCAGAAGTCTTGCCCTGTAACATGGATAATTCTGATTCTCTGGTCAAAATAATAGAAATCTCAGAATTTCAGTCCGGTCTGATGAGTGTTCCTGAAACCCAGCCCTGTATCCTGAAAGATTCTGGTTCTCTGGCCGCTGTGGCAGAGGTTCCAGAGTCCCCTTCCTGTCCAGGGAATTCCTCAGTTTTGCCTAGTCCAGTGGGGGCTGCTGCAATACTGACTTGTTCTGCAGCGCCTCATGAGCTCCAATCCGGTGTATTAAATGAGTCTCTGTCCAGTCCAGAGGTAGTTGTGGAGTCCCTATCTGGTTCAGTGCATACATCAGAAGATTTGTCCTGTCTTGTTAGTGCCCCTGAATCTGATTTGTTACTGACTTTGCTGGAATCAGCGACATCTAAGTCTGATCCAGCATTCTCGTGTAAAAGTCCAGTAGTTGCGAAGTTTAGTCATGATGATTTTTTTTTGGCCAGTCCTGGTTTTTATCCTGTCTTGGCTGACCCTGAGGCTCACAGTTCCTTGACATGCCCAGAGGTTTCTCTTGTGCCGGTGTGCCCAGATGTTCTTTGTGTGCCAGAATGCCCAAGTGTGTCTAAGGTGTTAGCGTGCTCTGATGCTTCCTTAGTGGGAACACGTTCTGATATTGCCAGTCTGCCTGCATGCCCAGAGATGGTTCTGGTCCCTGAAAGCCCTGATATTGATGTTTGTCCTTGTGGCCCTGACTCCGGAATTGCCCTAGGTTCCATAGGGGTTCTTGATGGTTCTCCATGTGAGCCTAAGGGGCATTCTGACCTATGGGGATCTCTTTGGAGCTTCAAGGTGTTCTGGGAGGTCTCTGAGAAAACTTGTCCTGGTGCCTTGGACTGGTTCAACAGTGGGTTTTGTGTTGGTAAAGACAGTACCGGTGGGCATTGCAAAGGCTTTGGCGTTTCTGAACGGTTCCTGGAAGGCGGTGGGTATCGCTCAGGGAGTTTCGGAGGGCTTTCTTCTGGAAATCATGGTTCTGATGGGTGTCACACTGGGGCTTGTAGTACTGATGGGCATGGTTCTGTAGGTTCTGGTTCTGATGGGTCCAGTCTTGTGGGGACTGATTCTGGAATTCGGTCTTGCCGGGCTGTCCCGGTCATCATGAATTATCAGTCAGACTGTTTTGTTGGGAATTTCAGTTTTGAAAAGCGTCTGGAATCCGCTTTTAAGGGCGGGGGTACTGTAATGATCGCTGCTGCAGCAGGTGTTGCTGGAAGCAGTAGTGCTGCAGCTCAGGCAGTTCTGATGTCTTTCCATGCAAGCTGCATAGCTTTGTCTGTCTTTCCCTGCTGTCAGCTTGTGACTGATTATCATTCACCTGTGTGGGAATCTGCATGTCTGCTCCCATTGGATGACCTCAGTATAAAGATCTGCTTCCTGCAGGGTTTCCTTGGGTTTTCATAGCTTCAGCTTAAGCCTGCCTTGCTGTCGCTTTAGCCCCCGATCGTGTTTCTTGTTAAAGATACTTTGCTGGTCTTTGCATCATATATTGGTTCATTGCCAATATATATGCATACCAGCACGTTTATTATTTTCCTTGTATTTGTGTTACGTTGATATATCAGTGTCGCTGATGTATACGTACACGAACTGTTTATATCCTGTGTGCAGTTAGTCAGCTTTCCAGCACGTTTTGGTAGGTTGCGCGTACCGTGACCACCCGTGCTGAGGTAGTTACCCTGCTCCTGGTTCTGTTTGTGGATTGCGTTCATCTCTGCGAAGAGATAACGAATCCTTCTGAATCCTGTTCTGTTACCGTTTGTGGATTGCGTTCATCTCTGCGAAGAGATAGCGAATCCTTCTGAGTCCTGTTCCCTGTGTTACTCCATTCCTAGTCAGCGTTCCTGCTTATGTCATATATCGGTTCATTGCCGATATATACATATGTTAGTCAGACGTTACAAATAGTTTCATTGATAGCTGTAATTGTAATACGCTAGGAAAACATACTTATTGTATATTTATCTGTGTTACGTTCATCTATCTTAATCCTGCTGTTTTCTGACTGTCCTGTCCTGTCTTTGTGAGGCACGCCATCGCCGCATCGCATTGGCTGCCTCATTCCAGTCTGTCTGGTTTTGGACGCTTGCTGTCGCTAAGTAGCCGCTAGCTAGCAAGCGTTCATTCTGTCTACCTGTCCTGATCTCCTCAGTTCTGGTTTGTGCGCTCAGCGCTACTTTGCGCTGAGACGTTATAACGAAAGCATTGTTTGTGGCTGTCAGATCTGCACCGGCTCTGTGCGCCACAATCTCCTATTGCAGTCAGTCCTCCCCTCCACTATACTAGGGATAGCCTGTTTCCTTGTGCTAGTGTGTGTACCTCCTCCACGTCAGCTCATGCGTTGCATGCTGACTGTGGAGAATACACCACCAAGCCTTACATTACGATGAGACCTGTGCACCACACCCTTGATTAGGAGCAGGGGCGTAGGAATAGACCCTGCAGCCCCTGCAGTTGCAGGGGGGCCCCTAGCAAGTCAGGGGCCCGGAGGAGGAAAGGCTGTCACCACCGGCGTACCTACCGGGGATGCGACTCTCTCAGCCGCAGGGGGGCCCGGCCGCCCGGGGCTGCTCTGGGGCCCGCTCACTGTGCGTGGGGGGAGCGCTGCTCTGGACCCCCCAGCAAGGTGCTCAACTGGCCGCAGCGTCTAATAGACGCTGCGCCAGTTCATTCCCCGCAGCCCCGCTCCACCAGCAGCCTGCATAGTCTCCGGCAGGCAGAGCAGGGCTACGGCAAGATGGCCGCCGAAGAAGCCCTACACTGGAGACTATTTGTGTCTCTAGTACAGGGCTTCGGCAGCCATCTTGCCGTAGCCCTGCACTCTGCCTGTCAGCGCGGGAGATGTGCTGCAGGAGGACTCGGGGAGCTGCGAGCCAGATGCCGGGAGAGGAGAAGACTTCTGTCAGGTAAGTGAATTGTTTTTTTTTCACAGGTGCATTTTTTTTTCTAGTGTCTGCTGCCTACATTGTGATTTTCAGGTGTCTGCTGCCTACATTGTGATTTTCTGGTCACTGCTGCCCACATTGCGATTTTTAGGTGTCTGCTGCCCACATTATGATTTTCTGGTCACTGCTGCCCACATTGTGATTTTCAGGTGTCTGCTGCCCACATTATGATTTTCTGGTCACTGCTGCCCACATTGTGATTTTCAGGTGTCTGCTGCCCACATTGCGATTTTCAGGTGTCTGCTGCCCACATTATGATTTTCTGGTGTCTGCTGCCCACATTACGATTTTCAGGTGTCTGCTGCCCACATTGCGATTTTCTGGTGTCTGCTGCCCACATTGCGATTTTCTGGTGTCTGCTGCCCACATTACGATTTTCTGGTCACTGCTGCCCACATTGCGATTTTCTGGTCACTGCTGCCCACATTGCGATTTTCTGGTGTCTGCTGCCCACATTGCGATTTTCTGGTGTCTGCTGCCCACATTACGATTTTCTGGTCACTGCTGCCCACATTGCGATTTTCTGGTCACTGCTGCCCACATTGCGATTTTCTGGTGTCTGCTGCCCACATTATGATTTTCTGGTGTCTGCTGCCCACATTACGATTTTCAGGTGTCTGCTGCCCACATTACGATTTTCAGGTGTCTGCTGCCCACATTACGATTTTCAGGTGTCTGCTGCCCACATTAGGATTTTCTGGTGTCTGCTGCCCACATTGCGATTTTCTGGTGTCTGCTGCCCACATTGCGATTTTCTGGTGTCTGCTACCCACATTACGATTTTCAGGTGTCTGCTGCCCACATTGTGATTTTCAGGTGTCTGCTGCCCACATTACGATTTTCTGGTCACTGCTGCCCACATTGCGATTTTCTGGTCACTGCTGCCCACATTGCGATTTTCAGGTGTCTGCTGCCCTCATTACGATTTTCAGGTGTCTGCTGCCCACATTACGATTTTCAGGTGTCTGCTGCCCACATTACGATTTTCAGGTGTCTGCTGCCCACATTGCGATTTTCAGGTGTCTGCTGCCCACATTGCGATTTTCAGGTGTCTGCTGCCCACATTGCGATTTTCTGGTGTCTGCTGCCCACATTACGATTTTCTGGTGTATGCTGCCCACATTAGGATTTTCTGGTGACTGCTGCCCACATTGCGATTTTCTGGTGACTGCTGCCCACATTGCGATTTTTCTGGTGACTGCTGCCCACATAAGGATTTTCTGGTGACTGCTGCCCACATTAGGATTTTCTGGTGTCTGCTGCTCACATTACGACATTCTGGTGACTGACTGCTGCCCACATTAGGATTTTCTGGTGACTGCTGCCCACATTACCATATTCTGGTGACTGCTGCCCACATTAGGATTTTCTGGTGACTGATGCCCACATTGCAATTTTCTGGTGACTGCTGCCCACATGGCGATTTTCTGGTGACTGCTGCCCACATTGCGATTTTCTGGTGAACTCTGCCCACATTACGATTTTCTGGCCCACATTACGATTTTCTGGTGAACACTGCCCACGTTACGATTGTCTGGTGAATGCTGTCCACGTTACGATTTTCTGGTGAACGCTGCCCACATTACGATTTTCTGGCCCACATTACGATTTTCTGGTGAACACTGCCCACGTTACGATTGTCTGGTGAATGCTGTCCACGTTACGATTTTCTGGTGAACGCTGCCCACATTACGATTTTCTGGCCCACATTACGATTTTCTGGTGAACACTGCCCACGTTACGATTGTCTGGTGAATGCTGTCCACGTTACGATTTTCTGGTGAACTCTGCCCACATTACGATTTTCTGTCCCACATTACGATATTCTGGTGAACGCTGCCCACATTACGATTGTCTGGTGAATGCTGCCCACGTTACAATTTTCTGGTGACTGCTGCTCACGTTACTATTTTCTGGTGACTGGTGCCCACATTACGATTTTCTGGTGAACTCTGCCCACATTATGATTTTCTAAAGGCCCACATTACGATTTTCTGGTGAACTCTGCCCACATTACGATTTTCTGGCCCACATTACGATTGTCTTGTAAAATGCTGCCCACTTTACAATTAATTTACAGTGAAACGCTGCCCCATTACGATTATTTGGCACCTATGGGGGGGGGGGCATCCAAATATTCGCAGGGGGGCCCAGTGATTTCTAGTTACGCCCCTGATTAGGAGACCTTCCCCTTTGGTCAGCTGACCTTTGTGACATCACACTTCGATCCAGGGTAACCCCTTGGGGTCAGTCCAAAAGGAAAGAAAGACTCTTCCTGGGCACTACATTTAAACATGCCTACCCAGATAAAACACTAAAGTAAACTTGAGTGTCAGCAGTCACTATACATCAATACATTAATATTCTACAGTTTTACTGTACTTTGAATGAATACTTTATGTAGTCCCTCATTTCACATAAAAGTGGTAAGATTGTCATTTGTGGGCACCTTTATACCCCCAAAAGTCTGTTAGCCTTTTGGGGTTATACCTCTGTATGTCAAACAATCTGTATGTCAAACAATTTGAACGTCAAACAGTTTCAGCACAGTACCCCTGTATGTCAAACAATTTCAGCACAGTACCTCTGTATGTCAAACAATTTCAGCACAGTAAATCGTGTCCAAGGCATCACGGTGTCCACCTAAGGTAAGTGATCCTGATACCATAAATGAAAAGAGGCTTACCAGCCACAGAAGACACACATTATAAGATTGTCAGAGAGTATTATAACAGATGATTCAGCCATCAGCCTCGTAGGTGCAGATGTCAGTCTGACAGATCAATCCTCCTGAAGCCACAATCAGGTGTCAAGCAAACAAGCCATCACCATTCATCTGGATCAATGCAGGGGACAATAAATATGTTGTGAGTAGAGACTGCTTTATTTCTGTATAAAAACACAGGCATACAGCAAAAATAGTATAAATTCTAGGGATGGTCGTAGTCAGCCAATTTCGGTACGCTGGAACTACACATAGTTTTACGCAATTACGCTTCGCCAAACTACGGCTTTGAAATCAATATTCGTTTCCCATGCATTTCGTAGACTATGCGTTCAAATGCGTAATAACGCGTAGTGCGAAGTGTAGTTTATGCGGATGCTTATGCCCGTATGCAGAAAAATGTACGCATTAATTCCTTTTTAAATGCTTATACTTGGAACTCTTTTATGCGTACTTTCCCCTTTCCAATGCGTAAATTTGTAAGTATACAATCGCATGTGGAAAATTAGACGTGAATAACGCATTCGTAGTTCACTACGTAATACACATATATTGGTAGGTGAACAGAGGCGCCAGAAGGATAAAAGTACATAAAATTTTAAAAAAATTGCTGGGAGGAAGTGGTGGACTTGCCTCCGTTAAAGCAGACAACAAGGACTGTAAATATATAGATATACACATTTATTGAAAATACCCCAAAGATGCAACGCGTTTCGCGGGCACAGCCCACTTCTTCAGGCAATAAGCAGGGGATAAACAACAGCAATTCAGTTATAGCAAGCAAAGCGCCTCTAGGTGCTTTGCTTGCTATAACTGAATTGCTGTTGTTTATCCCCTGCTTATTGCCTGAAGAAGTGGGCTGTGCCCGCGAAACGCGTTGTATCTTTGGGGTATTTTCAATAAATGTGTATATCTATATATTTACAGTCCTTGGTGTCTGCTTTAACGGAGGCGAGTCCACCACTTCCTCCCAGCAATTTTTTAAAAATGTTATGTACTTTTATCCTTCTGGCGCCTCTGTTCACCTACCAATATATTTGAGTCCACCCCAGGTGGAGGGGTGATCTACCCCCTTTCTTCCTATCTACAGAGAGCGACTTCTTAATCCTGAGTGAGGACAGGTCTAATCTCCTCACCTGCCTAATGAGTGGTTACCTAGGTGGTAACCCGTGTTTGTGAGTATTACCATCTCACTGTTTCATTTATCCAATCAATTTTGACATACTACACCATATTGGGCTCTCGATTTCTCTTCAACTTTACGCAATACACATGTTAACTACGCATAGTGGGCGTAAGCTACGCATAGCGGTACTTCGCTACGCATAAATACGTAAGCGTAGTTTTGAAACTTCACCTACAAACTGCGATGCGTAGATGTGAACTACAATGCGTAAATTCGCACTGGCGTAGTTTCTGCTCATCCCTGACAACATCAGGTGAACCACTGAAAAAATGGTGAATTACATTTGGAGCCCCAAATCACAGGGAACCATGAAACCTCTGATGACGCTTGGATAGAGAAACCAGTCAAGGTCAGCAGCACGTTTATCATTGACAGAACACATTCTATTTATTGGTGTTTCCAGTAATTTGGGACCAGAATGTTAATCATTTTTATTTACATGTGTGGTCCAGGGATGAGCAGAAACTATGCCAGTGCGAATTTACGCATCGTAGTTCGCATCTACGCATCGTAGTTTGTAGGTGAAGTTTCAAAACTACGCTTATGAATTTACGCGTAGCGAAGTACTGCTACGCGTAGCTTACGCCCACTATGCATAGTTAACATGTGTATTGCGTAGTGAACTACAAATGCGTTACTCGCGTCTATTTTTCCGCATGTGATTGTATGCTTACAAATTTACGCATTGGAAAGGGGAATGTACTCATAGAAGAGTTCCCGTTATATGCGTTTACAGAGGAATTAATTGCGTGAAATTTTCTGCATACGGGCATAAGCATCCGCATATACTACACTTCCCACTGCGCGTAATTGTGTATTCTAATGCGTAGTCTACGAAATACATACGAAGCGAATGTTTGATTTCGACGCCGTAGTTTGGCAAAGCGTAATTGTGTAAAACTACGCGTAGTTCCAGCGTAGCGAAGTTGGCTGACTACGACCATCCCTGGTGTGGTCCCAAAAAGGATGTATAACAGTTTTTAAAACTCGCGGAAGTTTAAAAGAATGTATAACAGTTTAGAGAGTAATAACATTTAAATAATATTTACCCATCAGATCTAGTGGTAAAGAGGACCATAGGTTAAAGAGGAACTTTAGAGAAAAGGTTAAACAATCAATACATTGCAAAGTGAGCAGTTAAAAAACAGACGAGAGATCAAGAAATTATTGATATTCGCCATGCCATTTGTTACATTGTTTGATCCACAATCAACCTGCACATAATCATCTTTACTACTGGCAGACATAAAAAACAGCACCAACTGCCAAACCACAACCACTAAAAATGTGATAGGCATTGGATTGTTTTTTTTATAGATATACATATGCACAGAGGGTGATAGTGGTTGTTAGGCAGTTGGAAACAGCTGTTATGTCCCACAACACAACACTGTTCACAGACAGTGGGATTTCAGGCCCTTGGTCATGACATCACATTGTGGATTTCACAACAATATCAGCCATACAGACTCCTTTATTATCTATTCGAGAAACAGTAAAGATTTCACATGTAAAAGGGGGAGGGCCAGTTCTAGACTTTTTGCTGCCTGAGGCAAGCTTATGAGGATGCCCCCCCCTCCCGATTGGGAATGATCGCACAGCACCCGACAATTTACTCTGCTTCATTTAATGTTCTCACATGACATGCTGCAGCTCAACACAATAGCACACTGGCTGGCTGCGAGTTTGTGACAAACAAACTGCTCACCCTCAGCCACTCCATTCCTCCTTCGTCAGGACAGCAGTACCACCTCCTACCTTCTGCTGTGCAAGTCAAAAGAAACACTGCTGATCTCCTGTCTCCCCTCTCCTCACTCACTCACTCACTCACTCACTCACTCACTCACTCACTGTCAGACTCCTCACACAGCACAACAAGCTGTTTTTCCTCAATGATGACCTATTCACCTCGCTCTCCTTTCGATCCTCCTCTTACTCTGACTGCATGCTGTCAGTGTAAACACAGTATAAACATGCTGCCCCTGTAATCTCTGCACCTGATGCAAATGTTTCACCTTGCTTCATGAGGGAACTGGCCCTTGAAAGGGGGTATTAGCTACTGATTGGGATAAAGTTTAATCCTTGCTTACAGTTCCTCGTTAAGTGTGGTGTTCATGCACCATCTGTTCTCTCCATCCTTTTCTCTGTTTGTGGGCATAACCAAATATAAGAATTATATCAAACAGACATGATAAGACAGGCTGCGGCAGTTCTCCTGTCTCTCCTCTTCGTGAAAAGAGATGTAATTTGATCCAGGCAGGCAGAGAGCAGGAGAAGGCGGGACAGGGGAGGGAACCAGGCTGGAGGGGAGGACCTGGGGGTGCTGAGGGTGTACTTTGACAAGGCTACAGCATGAGAAAGAAGGATGTGCTGCTACAGAGATAAATGTTAGTCTGTTCTATCCACTACGATGTACCAGATGTAAACTGCATATGTTTATCTAATTGTACACAGTGATAAGATTGTATATATGCCTTGCCATTCTAGCCTTCTCTCCGAAGGCGCTCTTTAATATTTCTATAGAATCCTCAACTTTCTCTGTGACTCTTACTAGTAATAACACATGTTGGATCTTTTTTTTTTTTACGGTATATCTATTTCTTTGAACATCTTTCTGAGTGAGGTAGAACATTTCTCTAACTCCTCTGTTAGCAATTTTTGATGTATATATAGTTTTAGCTTTATAATTGGCCTCAGATTTAAAAACATCAGTTTTTTTTTTCTCTTGTCATCATTCCAAAAGTCATTTTTTTTGTAGTTACATCATGACCAAGGTCTCATGGTTGGTGTGGTATGTACCTTCTCAGATATGTAGTTTGAATAATGCCATACTAACATGGAACTCTCCTCCATACTGAAGTGTGATAATAAAATATGCATAGTTATTATTTATTGGTCCTCTTACATTCTCTATAAATACTTGACCTTCAAGATCTTCACAAGACATCTTCCTTGTTCAGTTTTTCCATCATGTTTTCTTGAGGAGATAAAGGAATGCTACTTCTTATTATTGGAACTGATTAGTGTAAAGTGCTGTAATTATTACGTTTGCCATATTAGGCAAAAATTGAGAAATTATCATATTGTGTTACAGGTAAATCAGTTTCTGGCGGTACTGGGAGTAGTGGTTTGTATAATAGAGTTCTAATCTTTACTAATTTATGTTGTGACTATACTGTAATGCTCAAGACATTTCAGCAGGGCCAGTCCTAGGTAAAATGGGGCCCTGATCTGCAATCCCTCTGAAATGCCATTAGGTGGCCTCTTTTTTCCTGACAGACTCCCCCCCCCCCTTTTTTTTTTCCTCTGAGGCCCCAGAGTTGACTGGCGGACTCCTCAGGTCTCACTCAAGGGAATTTTGATCCCCCAGGGCACTGCAGTGTATTCACAGTGGCGCAAACTCACCAGTCTGGCCGGCATACTCCTCCATCAGTCTGTGTGCTTCTATCTTTATTTTTGCAGGCACCTCACATAA
Organism: Hyperolius riggenbachi; assembly: GCF_040937935.1. Classification (NCBI taxonomy): domain Eukaryota; kingdom Metazoa; phylum Chordata; class Amphibia; order Anura; family Hyperoliidae; genus Hyperolius; species Hyperolius riggenbachi. The sequence continues at coordinate 94,832,547 of NC_090656.1, forward strand.
CATGCAGCCTGGCTGGTCATGGAGAAGAGGCAGCCATTGGGGATGAAGATGGAAGCACACACTGATGTAGGAGCGCACTGACTTGATGGATGAGTTTGCTCCACTGTGAATATTCTGCAGGGGCCCAAGGGTCTACAATTCACTTGGGTGACCTGGGGGGCCATCAGCCGGCTCTGGGGCCCTGGGCAATTGTCCAATTTTCCCCTATGGAATAGTCAGCCCTGCTTTTTAGATTTCTTAAACTCAGCCTTTTCATTTTAATGAACTCAGCCAATTAATTGTATGGAAACAGATTGGCATTAGAAAGATCCTTTATTATTCATAACTTTCGGCAAACAACAAATATTTCCCTTTTTCCTTGAATGGTTGCTATGATCTATGCATTCCAGACGGTAACTCCCCCTTCTCCCCTTTGCATCTTGTCACATTCCTGCTCACTGCACAGTTGTATGAAGTGAGTGAGAGCTCACCTCCTAGACAGGTACATAGGCTAATGAACTCACAGACCAAGTGCAGCATTCAAAGATAAGTGTTCTAATGTGACATCACACATCTTAGTGTCATCTCTTTAAGCCTGTTGTCTTATGATTTCTGTTTATAATAATGCATCTATTTCTTCTTTAGCAATGACCATTTCAGTAGTGGGAGGCAACACGTTCTTCAGGCACTTTGTTTTTTTTTTTCATTATCTAAAAGAGGAGGGAACATAATGGCAAACAGCACAGATAATAGCTACTTCATGCATTACACACTCCCACTGTGTGTAGCTCAGTGCACATCTTTCCCACACTTTTATCCCCCCTTCTTCCCACTTCCCATTCGATTTTCTTACTTATAAAAATACACTCACCTTTCTCTGTCACTTCCAAGTAAAACTCTGAAACTTACAAACCTCCTCACCGCTTGTGACGTCTCACCAAATCTGGGCTCCTCTCTGCTGATTTACACTCGTTTCTGTGAGAGAACGCGGAAAAGCCGCCGCGTGTGCTGATAGCAAGGCGGCTGATTCCGCGTCCGGCGTGGCAGTTTGCACGCGAAAGCGTGCGTCTGATAATCTGAAAGAACGTGGGAAAGCCGCCGCATGTATGGACGGCAAGGCGGCTAGTTCTGCGTCCAGCGTGGCGGGTTGCACGCAGCAGCGTGCATCTGGTGTGGCTGAGTCTGTTAGTGCACATAGGTTCAGGAATACGCGCGCACTGAGAGGCAAAACTTTTATGATGGCCAAGGAGGGATCAGCTGACCAGGCTGGTCAGCTGACCTCAGAGCTGGTAACCATTGGTTCATCACTTAGGGGTGGCGCCAGAGAGCGCTGCTCTATATATAGTTTCTGCTGGCCACTCAAGTTGTCTGCCGTTGCGAACACTACGTGGAAGCACTCAGACCTTAGTCAGATCCAACAGTGTGTTTGAACCAGGAGGACCTGGGAATTCACACTGAGCCAGATTACTTCTATTGTTATCATTCTGTTATATTTCAGACTAGTTCCAGGGTGTAGAGACCACGGACCTCACACACAAGATTAGGGAACTTGTGTTATCATTCTGTTATACTTTAGACTAGTTCCAGGGTGTAGAGACCACGGACCTCACACCCAAGACTAGGGAACTTGTGTTATCATTCTGTTATACATCAGACTAGTTCCAGGGTGTAGAGACCACGGACCTCACACCCAAGACTAGGGAACTTGTGTTATCATTCTGTTATACATCAGACTAGTTCCAGGGTGTAGAGACCACGGACCTCACACCCAAGACTAGGCATTGTTTGATATTTGTTATGACCTATTGCTTTCCTGACTATTCCTCTGATCTCTGATTCGGTACCACGCATATCTGACATTCCGTTGCCAAACCCTGCCTGTCTTGGATACCGAATCAGACTTCTGTCTTTGTACTTTGTCTGTCCATGTGGTGCCGACCTGGCTTGCCTGACCTCGAGAGCTATCTCTTCCCTTAAGAGATAGTCTCCAGATCTGTCAGTGACATTCACCTTCAGGTGTCACTCACTCTCTGGTCCTTCCTACCTTCAGCCTGACTCCACCCCTTGGAGAGTCTCAGGCTGCTGGGAGGTTTCTGTACTCTCTAAGAGCAGTATTGCCCATACTGCCTAAGATCACCTGCTCAGCAGGTGCGTTACTCAAAGTCATTTAGTTACACCAAACACTCACGATTACATACAGGTGCCCAGAGGTTAGTACTATATCTGTATTATTGGTGATATTGCAGATCATCCATAATCAGGTATATATCTGCATTCTTGGTGATACTGCAGATCACCAATGATCAGATTCTCTCTGCGTGCTGACACCGATCGTTACAGTTTCCCGTCTATTCTTAGACATAGTACCGGCTATCACCACTCGCCTGCATCTATTAAAGCGGAATTAAACCCAGCATTTCTTCTTTGCTCTAAAAAATTATTTACAGCATATTATATACAACCAGCATTTTTTTTTTTACTAGAACAGCATTCAAAGGGTTACACACAGGAATTAAAAGTTTAGTGCAGAGAAATCTGGAAGCATCCAAAGTGTAGATAATCTCAATTGAAAAAAATATGTTAATTGATTATGTTCCTTTAATCTTTAGGTATAAATGGTCTTGGTCCTTCTTGAATTTCCTCCTATCTGTCTTAAAGGGACTCAGAGCTCAAGTTAAAAAGGAAAATAGTACTCACCCGGGGCTTTCTGCAGCCCAGTGCGGGTTGGGAGGTCCCAAGACGGCGTCCTGGCTCCTCTCCTAGACCCCGCTCCGGAATGGCTGCCCAGCGGCAGCCCGGTGACACTGGGCCGAGTGTCGAGCTCCTTCTTCCGCGTATGACGCGGCTGATGTCACCACTCCGGCCGCCTCGTGTCATCACGGCGGTCAGTGTGACAGTACGGTGCATGCGTGATTAAAGCGCGCATGCGTCGTACTGCCACGCCGGCCGCCGTGATGATGCGAGGCGGCCGGCGTGGTGACGTCAGCCGCGTCATACGCGGAAGAAGGAGCCCGACACTCGGCCCAGTGTCACCGGGCTGCCGCTGGGCAGCCATTCCGGAGCGGGGCCTAGGAGAGGAGCCAGGATGCCGTCGTGGGACCTCCCGACCAGCATTGGGCTGCAGAAAGCCCCGGGTGAGTACTATTTTCCTTTTTAACTTGAGCTCGGATTCCCTTTAAGGTCCTACCATGCGTCTTATATAAACTCCACCTTCTCACCATTCCCTCTGTCAGTTGGGGTACCTTTGGGCTGTTTTCTCTGCCCCTTTCTTTATACCCATGGTCTCAGGCAACTAATAACGTCATTTGTTTCTCAATACTCCTTACAGTATGTGCATACAGTCCATATGCCACACAAAACTATTTCTCATCCATTTCTAAAAAAATATAAAAAATACTGTATTACTAATTAGCGTACAACCTAAAAATAAAAATATAGAAGAAACACACAAAACATTACTATGCAATCATTTTACAGGTCCTACCAATGTGTTCTTTGTAAGGCAGTTTTCAAAAAGAAGAAGAAGAAGAAGAAGAAGAAGAAGAAGAAGAAGGAGAAGGAGAATTATTTGATCTTGTAGAGATATTGTATCATAAAACCCAACTTTACTATACTCATACTCTCTGCAGTGATGATTACACACACTTTAAATTGAATGTAACTGCTACTTTATTGCTCAATCTAAGTTAAAGAGAATCTGTACTCTAAAATTCTTACAATAAAATGCATACCATTCTATTCATTATGTTCTCCTGGGCCCCTCTGTGTTGTTTCTGCCACTCCCTGCTGCAATCCTGGCTTGTAATTGCCAGTTTTAGGCAGTGTTTACAAACAAAAGACATGGCTGCTAACCAGCTTGTGATAGGCTGAGAGGAGCTCAGTCTGGGACTCACACAGAGCCTGCAGGCCCCGTGGAGAGGGTGTGTATAGCTTCTATCCTATCACAAGCAGAGCAGCACATTCCTGCCTGAGTGCCTGAGCCCGAAAAAGCTGTCAGAGGAAAGAAGTTTATATTATATAACAGAGATAATACAGCCACTTTGCAACTAGGAAAGGCTGCAGTAAGACGGACCACATTAGAACAGGTATAGGAATTTATAGGATAGAAGAAATAAGGCTAAAAATGTTGTTACAGAGTCTCTTTAAATATGTATGACCTGCATCTGTTTATTCTGAAAGGGTAATCTTTGAGCAGAACATTATGATTACTCCAATGTGGCCAATTAATTCCATTCTCACAGGATGAAAGTTGTTTCAAAGCATTTAGATTAACACGAAAATATGTTATGTCAAACGCCATTGTCTTAAATGCTTTTTACGTCCTAGTGCAGAGGAATAATCTGTTATGAATTTTATCATTTTCAAAAGTAGGATGGTATTTTGAATGCATTTTGAATACTCCAACATGGTAACATACAGTATATTAGCTGCTGAAGTAGCTACCTTTAGATGTGTTGCTTTATGTAAAAATAGGAGGGCTTGAGTCACAAAATATTGTCTCACCGTGGGCCCTATGCAGTACCCAGGGGCGTAGCAATAGGGGATGCAGAGGTTGCAACCGCATCGGGGCCCCGAAGGGCTCTCCCTCAACTGCAGTATTAGCTCTCTATTGGTCCTGTACTCATAATAATGACTTCTATAGATACTTCGAACAGTGGTAATCATTAACAGACTGTTTCCCATCTCCTTCTTGCACCTCTGACACTGTATTTGCCATTGGCAGGTTTTGGTGCGCCGTATCAATTGTTATGTATAGAGTGTTTGGAGGGCACCAATGTAAAACCTGTATCGGGGCTCACAGCTCCTTAGCTGCACCACTGGCAGCACGAGGTGATAAGAAATTTGGGGAGGGTAGGAGGCACCCAAGGTATAAATATTTGTGTGCGTAAGTAAATTGGTAAGAAAATCTTACCTTAAAGTTGAATATAACCCTGCATTTCATCTTTGCACTAAAACATGATTTACAGCATATTATATGCAACCAGCATTTTTTTTTACTAGACCAGCATTGGAAGGGTTACACACAGAGCTTGAAAGTTCAATGCAGTGCAATGCAGCCGCAGCCGAACTTCAGATATTGGTATATTGTGTTTACTTAAATGTATCAAGTGAGGAATGTGACACATTCTCTGACTGCTGAGAAGCTGCTGGAGACAGAGAGACACTGAAAGCATGTCTGGCTGCAAAACAGCAATGAATAAAACCAGTTATTAATAAAATGAAAAACAAAAGTTTGCTTTCCTAAAACAGAAAGAATTTGCGATAATTCTGGTTGGAGTGAGCTTGAGATGTCTCCCAGAGCAACACTGCTGAATATATGCAAATTAACCATTGTACCCTTAGTACAATATGGAATATTAGTAAAATGCAAAGTCCGCTCACAAAGCAAAAAACTGTACTTTTGGAAACCTATAACCTATAACGTCGAAATGAATAATAATACTTATGAACAAAGGCAAATATGATAACCGTATGGCATATAAAAAGTAGGTAAACGTGTTTTTATTTAATATTATGTCAGGGTTTTATACCGCTTTAATGATGCCAATAATGCAAGATTTTTCACTAGAAACATACGTTTCAAACATATTTATTGTGCACATCAGACAACGCGTTTCATCAGGTCAAGTTCAAGTGCCTTAAAAGAGGATTGACAGAAACTCAGGACTCAATCCGTATTAAAATATAACAAAGCAAACAACAATAATAAATAGCATAAGAATGATAAAAAATAATTTAAAAAACACGTATATATTACTAAACAAATAAAAATTAGAATCTTAGGCACATATACATAGCCCTCACGCATATTCACGTGCATCCATAGGGGATTAAACAATATATATATGTGGAAGGTGAACACCCATAGTAGAATTCATACCAAACAAGTGTGGAGGTTATAAATACAACCAAACTACTAAAAGCAAATAAATGGAGGTGAAAGAGAACACCGCATGTCTATGCTCCAATAGGACCAATAGGTAGATAATCCAGGTGTAGGTGATGGGCAAGGGATGGTCAAGAGTGGCCCGAGGTCTCATCAACAAAGGTGTAAAGAGTAGCATAGTGTGTGACACAGCAGAGATACTATATTAGCAAGCGTAATTCGGCTATAAGTACAGGTAGAAAGAGTAGCAAATAGTCAAAGCAAGGAATCCATATTAGCAAGCACGATTCAACTAGTGGCACAAGTAGCAACAGTCCATCAGGGAGTCTATGACAGCAAACATAACATCGTTAGACTAACTTTAGTAATGCAGGGCAGAAAATTCTGTGATAAACAATAGATCCCAGCGAGTATATCGTCAGAACAGAGATGGTGAATGCACTATAGGGCTGGGTTTAGGGACTGCCATCAGAGGAAAGGCTTACCTTACAGTGGACCCAAATAAAAAAAAAAAAAAAGGTTTCAGAAATAAAATCTATTTTCTAAATTATAATAATAAATAATAATAATAATAATAATAATAATAATAATAATAATAATAATAATAATAATAATAATAATAATAATAATAAATAGCAGTCTTTTTTCAGCTGCATGATGACAAATATAAAATATTTTACATTTATTGGAGGAACCCCTCCCCTTCCTTTCATATTGCCGGGACAGAATCAGGCAAACTGCTGGAGTAGGTGGTGTTCGGCAAAGGGGGAATTGCTAATGGCTGCCGCAACGAATTGCGTGTATCATTCATCTTGACCCATAACTATTTCACCTTCCTCGATACCACCTATCTACAGAAGAGGGGGATGGCGATGGGGGCGGGGTTTGCACCGAGTTATGCTAATTTGACAATGGGGTTACTGGAAGAACTACTACTGGGCCTAGATAACCCTTTTTCCCACAATATAGTGATGTACAAGAGGTACATTGATGATCTGATTTTAATCTGGTGAGGTGATAGGAAATCTGTCATCGAATTCACAACATACATGAACAATAACGATTGAGGGATTACATTCACCTCAAATTACAGTAAATATCAAATTGAATATCTGGATGTGTTACTTTATAATGATATGACCAAAATGAAGTCCAAGAATCATTTTAAGGGACTCAATTCTGATTTTTATATTGATTTCAAAAGTAATCACTGTGCAGCTTGGAAGAAAAACATTCCTTATGGCCAGTTTCTAAAGATACAGAAAAACTGTACCAATCTAAACATCTTTGATGAGCAAGCCAAAGTACTTACGAAGAAATTCAAAGAAAGGCATTTCCCAGAAAAACTCATCAACAAAGCCAGAAAGAGAGCTAGAACTACAAAAAGGAGCACACTGTTAGAAAGAAAAAAGACCAGCAATGAAGGAAGGTCCCAAAAACCTAACTTCATCACTAGGTATGTCAACAACCAGGGAGTAGTAAAGAATATCCTTAGGGAGCATTGGCCACTACTCCTTAGCCTCCCTGGCGGTAAGCCCGACACAGTGTCAGACTAGCCGCAGCAGGGGATCGCATGGCCCCGGGAGGATTTTTTTAAATAAAACTTGTGCAATAGGCTTCAGCTAGCATTTCGCTAGCTAATTTTGTCCCCCAAGTGCCTCCCCACCGATTGCCCCGATCACAGCGTAATACATACCACCCAGGGATCCCGCGATGGCGCAGCCTCACAATCAGCTCCAGGCTTGGCTATGGGGAGGATAGGGACTGCGCATGACGTCATCGCCATAGCGACAGTGAAGCTGGATCGTGAAGCTGCGGTTCTCATGGGATCGCGGAGAGGTGTTTAGTTGGTTGCTGCGGGGCTTGGGGGACATAATTAGCTAGCAAAGTGCTAGCTTAGGCATATAGCAACACTTTTATTTCAAAAAATCCTCCAGCGGACGCAGCCTCTAAAACTGCGTACCGCCAGGGAGGTTAAAGACCCTTTTTTTAAAACTCAACTTTCCAGCTAACCCAGATGCGTTCCATGTCCCGCTGACATCACATCTGGCCGTGACGCTTCCAGCGTCACATCCGGCCGGATGCGCAGCAACTCACACTTTCATCTAAATATTTAATCAGCCTTGGCCACAGGCGCTAAGGGCTATCTCCGACCACACAACGCTTAAGGTAAGCCTTTCCTCTGATGGCAGTCCCTAAACCCAGCCCTATAGTGCATTCAGCCCTACATTACTAAAGTTAGTCTAACGATGTTATGTTTGCTGTCATTGACTCCCTGATGCTGCTACTTGTGCCACTAGTTGAATTGCGCTTGCTAATATGGATTCCTTGCTGTGACTTTTTGCTACTCTTTCTGCATGTACCTATAGCCGAATCACGCTTGCTAATATAGTATCTCTGCTGTGTTCCACACTATGCTACTCTTTACACCTTTGTTGATGAGACCTCGGGCCGCTCTTGGCCATCCCTTGCCCATCACCTACACCTGGGTTATCTACCTGTTGGTCCTATTGGAGCATAGACATGTGGTATTCTCTTTCACCTCCATTTATTTGCACTCTCTGTAGTTGTATTTATAACCTCCACACTTGTTTGGTACGAATTCTACTATGGGTGTTCACCTTCCACATATATATTTTTTAATCCCCCATGCATGCATGTGAATATGCGTGAGGGCTATGTATATGCGCTTAAGATTCTAATTTTTATTTGTTTAGTAATATATGCATGTTTTTTTTAAATTATTTCTTATAATTCTTATGCTATTTATTATTGTTGTTTGCGTTGCTATATTTTAATGCAGATTGAGTCCTGCGTTTCTGTCAATCCTCTTTTAAGGCATTCGAACTTGACCTGATGAAGCAGTTGTAGCCGCGAAATGCGTTGTCTGATGTGCACAATAAAAAGTATTTTTCTAGTGAAAAATCTTGAATTCTTGAAATTGGCATCATTAAGGTAAGATTTTCTTACCAATATACTTACCCACACAAATATTTATACCTTGGGAGCCTCCTACCCTCCCAAAATCTATGTAAATACACTCCCTTTGAGGACTTTATAGGTTTAGGACCTCTTCAAAGACCTACTAACCCACCTTTTCTTGGAGCCTCGACCGCCAGACCTTCTGCTCACAAAGGCCGAGTGGGGACGGTACTTCCCTACACGCCAATACGAGTGGTTGTCTCACTTGCAACCTCCCTTTGTGAGTACATATAGCATTTTTATACATTACTACTCTGACTGAACGATATCACATGATACTAGGCTCCCGGTGTCTCTGTGTTCTTTTTTCGCCCCTACAAGATTAGGTGATAAGAAACTCCCTGCATGCAAATTTCTTATCATCTGACATCGCTCAGAAGTTACTATCAAATTCAATTGCAGGCTTTACCGCACCTCTATTGGACCCACCTGGCACCCGACACTACCCCAATGTCCACCACACCCCTGACACAGTCAATCCCCACCGCAGCGGCAACGACTCCACTGGGGCTGCATAACGGTGGTTGGTCAGTGGGAGGTGTGGTGTTAATACTGATGAGTAGAGATGACCTGAACTGTTCGTCAGTGGACAGTTCCTGGGGAATAATGCATGTTCGCGTTCTCCTCGGCAGGCGAACACATGGCATATTCGACCCGCCCTCCATACACCATCATGGAGCTAAAATGTGACCCCTCACCCCAGAGTCAGCAGAGATATGGCAGCCAATCAACTATCCCTCCCTCCTGGACAATCTCCCCGCCCCATAAAAACGCCAGCACCGCAGACATTTTACAGTCTGCTTGTATGCTGTGTGAAGCAGTTTAGGGGGTAGAGCTGTGCTGTGTTGCAGGAATAGCGTTAGTTAGGCCTGTGTTCTATTTTCAGTACAGTTTTTTGCTGCTACTACAGAGTCCTGATCACCCAATAGCCCTTATAAGGGCTGGTTAATAGGGATGATCGGAACCAGCAAATCACGGATTCTGTCAGTGTTAAATTCTGTCGCTATGAAAGTTCTGCTGGATTTGTACGAAATTCCGCAGAATTCCGGATTCCGTCGGAAAAATTAAAAACATCGCTTAAGTAACCTTGTTTATCCTATATGGTAGCCCATAGTCCCTATTAACTGTTCACCTACTCCCTTCCCCCCTCCTCCCGGAGGGAGGAGGGTCTCATCTTCCAGGGAATTTAAGTATTTCAAAAGCCAGCTTACATACCGTGGCTGGGAATTGAACCCAGGGTGGGCTGAGAGTTGAACCTAGGTCTCAGTGTGTGGTAGGCAACTGACTTAACCACTATACCACCAACAACACTACATGCTGAAGCCAGCCTAGCATGTACCATTATGATCAATCCAAGAGAAAAAGTAGCGTGCTTAAGGATTTGTAGCATGTCAAAAGCCAACTCACCGTGCCTCTGACCTGGCTGACGGACTATTAGGTCAGGTCAGCTCAGGTCAGGTCAATAGGCTACTGTTCAGTTAAGGGTCCCTGTATAGCGAGATGTGCAGGCCCACCCGCGGTGCACTTTAATGCGCACAGACTGGGATATGTGCGTGGTGGTTCTCTTTTTATCCTTTGATCTTGACCCTTGCAGGGGTTTTACCTGGATTTCAGCTGTTCCGCTGGATTCTGCTGGATTCAGCTGTTTGCAGCTGCTGCTGCTATGCTATACTCTTGTGGTGCATTCCTTGCTAGACCTCTGCTAAGCTAGGTTAATTGATTTGGGTCACTTCTGTCGGCTAGCTCTGTCCGGCTATCTTGCTATCATTCTTAGCACTATTAGCTTGCCTGGCCATCTCCTGCCAGGCCTTTTGTTGCCTGATTGCGGGCTGCAGGCTACCTCCAACTTATAACCTGCACATGGCTAATGTGAAAGCTATTCCCTCACACTGCCTTGCCTGTAGCCTAATCTAACCTAACCCTAAATCTAACAATCTAACTTAAACCATAGCCTGCTGCTGCTTTTTTCCTAGCACTGTTAAGTTACATCTCTACAGCCTCTTCAAGCCTTCTACAAGCCCAATGTGCCCAGCGTGCTCATCTCTAACAGTCTGGAAACAACCGAAGCTAAGTATTTTTTTTTTTTGCTGCACTTGCTGAATATATGATTGTGCTAGGACTGTGATTGAATCAAGACTGTGATCAGAATGTTAGCAATTAAAACACTGTCTAAATAACGAGTCTAATTCAACAGACCAGTTGAAACCACAAACTTGTTATCACTGTGCTTTATATTGTAAATTTGTGGAATAATAAGAGCTGTATCAGGCATGGCATCTGGAACAAGGAAAAATAAGGTAGGGCAGGTGGGAAAAAATCTCAATAACTTTGGTTTTACCACAGCTAGTAATGTTGTACAGGCTGAAACGCAAAGCAGCAAAACAGCACACAGAACCCTGCAACGCCAAGTAGGAAATCTGACGGTATGTTTGCCCCACATGGGTCAGTAACACCACAAGACATTAATAGACATTTTAAAAAGATCTCTGAATTTTGTGAGGCAGCTCAGTCAGCCCAGTTATCAATAAAGGGGGCGGTAAAAAACAACGCCAAGCCCGATCCAAAAACCAACATGATCAAAACACCTGGGGGAAGTAACCTGGTCAACTAGGAATCCACTGATGCCCAGAATTCCATAAATGATATAAAAATAAGAGAAATAATGGAGGAATTTTCCTCTAAAATCCAAGTAACTATTGTTGAAACCGTTCAGACAGCTATAAAAGAAGCTGTGAGCAGTGAATTTAAAGTAATTAAAGAAGTACTACTCCATCTCTCAGAGAAAGTTAACTTGTTAGAGAAACAGACGGGTGAACAGGCCAAAAATGTAGATCAGCATACAACTGAATTACTAGCACACAATAAAACCCTGAAAGAAGTAACATTAAAACTAGATGATCTAGAAAATAGGAGCCGAAGAAACAACATTAAAATACGCGGTTTCCCTACTAACCTCCCTGCAAAAGAACTGCCTAACCTAGCTCAGGAGCTATTTAAAGAATTACTGGGCAAGGAGACATCGGATAAGATTCTGATTGATAGAATTCATAAGATCGGCAAGGAAAAAACTTTCCAGCATGGAAAGAGTACTGATATACTTTGTAGGGTTCATTTCTATCATGAAAAGGAGGAGATTCTGAATAAGGCGCGCATTAAGGGCGATATTAACTTCAATGGTTGGAAGATTGAATTATTCCCAGACCTATCCAAAAGGACGATTGACCGAAGAAGGCAACTAAAGCCACTGTTAGAAGCTATTAAAAAGAAGGGTGGTCATTATAAATGGGGTTTTCCTTTTTCCCTGAAAGCATTTGTAGAGGGGAAAACATATAGCCTTAAGGATGGAGAGCCACTGGAGAAGATCCTGAGTACACTGGGCCTCCCACATTTGCATATTGCAGGCTGGGAGGAGAAATGATGCGATTTCATTTAGACTCAAGGTTTTGTGTTTTTTCTTCCTTTTCTTCCTTTGACTTTTTTTTTTCTTCCTCTTCCTTTTCTCGCTCCTTAGAGGAGAGGGGGAAAGGAGAAAAGGGGTGATGGGAATGGGCGAAAGACCAGTTAGTGAGGGCTCTACTCCTGTTGTTCTCAGGTAATAAGTAGGAGTAGAGAAGTCCGACATTGAGAGTCAACCTTAGTTGACAGATCGGACTAGATCTTTGTGTGTGCATGGTTGGTCGCTGGACCAACGAGTTGGTGTTGGATGAGAGTGGGTTATGATGTGGGTGTGTATGGTTAGTGTTGGGCGAACACCTAGATGTTCGGGTTCGCGAACGTTCGCCGAACATCGCCGCGATGTTCGGGTGTTCGCGCCGAACTCCGAACATAATGGAAGTCAATGGGGACCCGAACTTTTGTGCTTTGTAAAGCTTCCTTACATGCTACATACCCCAAATTTGCAGGGTATGTGCACCTTGGGAGTGGGTACAAGAGGGAAAAAAATATTTGAAAAAGAGCTTATAGTTTTTGAGAAAATTGATTGTAAAGTTTCAAAGGAAAAACTGTCTTTTAAATGTGGAAAATGTCATGTTTCTTTGCACAGGTAACATGCTTTTTGTCGCCATGCAGTCATAAATGTAATACAGAGAAGAGGTTCCAGGAAAAGGGACCGGTAACGCTAACCCAGCACCAGCAGCAGCACACGTGATGGAACAGGAGGAGGCGCAGGAGGAGAAGGCCACGCTTTCAGGCGCAACTCAGGCCTTGCATTAGGACAAAAAAAATGCGTGCGCAAAGCAATGCAATGAGTAGTTTTCAGGACACAATGGGCTATTCGGAGGAGCTATTCCCACCCCCACAATCTTCTACCTGTGAAAGGTCAATGGAACAGCCACAAATGTTGTGCCCGGATTCACAACCTTTTTCTGTGGAAAATGCACCTCGCACTGAAATGCAAGGCGAGGCCAAGGATGAACATGACGTCAACAACTCAACATGACGCAAAATGGGGGCGGAACAGAAAGCTGCTTTCAATGTTTTGAAGGCCTTAATTGCCTCCGGTGGCCAGTTAGATGCATCGTTCGTCACACCGAAATCCCAGAGCAATGTGTGCAGGAATTTGAATCGCAGGAGGTGTACCGAGATCATCTGGACAAGTGACCAAGTGACAAGTGACCAAGTGACAAGTGACAAAGTGAAAAGTGACAAAGTGAAAAGTGACAAAGTGACCAGTGACAAAGTGACAAAGTGACTGACAAAGTGACAAGTGACAAAGTGACAAAGTGACAAAATGACAAAGTGACAAAGTGACCAGTGACAAAGTGACAAGTGAGAGGTTGTTCTGGGGAGCTCTACTCCACTGCACACAGTCACATATGAGGAGAGGTCTCGTCGGGACTGCTGATCCTCCTCAGCTTGCTCAAAGCCTTGAGGGTTCCTGAAGATCCTCTGCTTGGAGTTCGCCGGGGTTAAGCTTGGTGTCGGGGTCGGCGGCGTCCTCCTCACTCCAACGTGGCAGATCTTCTGTTGAAGGAAAAAAAACAAAACATTTTTTAAAGTCCAGTACCGCTTCTGAAGGACTCACCAAGAGATGCAGGAGCGCTTCAATCTAGCGCACCATCGCTCGCTGGGTGATGTCCCTCCCTACGTGCTGGAATTCTACGCTGCACATGCTAGCACGCTTTTGCGCAGTGCCGAGGCGCATTCCAGCAGCTAGCTACCAAGCTTCTGTGGATCTGATTGGGCCACCATGTTGGATCTCTGCCAAGTCCTCCAAAATTTTGAGCAATCCACGTTGCTTGTGACTGAACAGTGACAACTCTACAGTCAGCATTACAATACCACTGCTGTGTTTACTGAAGAAATCAATGTTGAAGATGGAAACCGCTGGCATGATGCAAGTGGGGGAATCTGAAGATGAAAACGATCAGCGTGATGATACCAACATCAGGCAACCTGCCTCAGGAAACGCTGGTCCCAGCTATGACAAAGAACAGGACGAGGAACAGCTGGAGTTGGAGCAGGATTTGGATGCCCCCACTGCCGAGGGACAGAGCGGTGCACGTTGGACTTCCACAATTTAGCGGGAATGGACAGCAGAAGAGGAAGAAAGTGATGCTGGTGACGAATATGGTGCATCACAACAATCACAACGCTCACAAGAACATGAAGACAGAGGAGTCTGGCAGGACTCTTTGGCACACATGGCTCAATTCATGCTAGACTGCATTGAACGCGGCCCGCGCATTATTCACTATTCATTATTATTCATTATTCTGGACAACACCAATTACTGGGTTTATACCCAGTTTATACAAACACAATGTTAAAAAACTGATTGAAGAAAGTGTCAGACAGGTCAAAAATGGAACAATTCCAGCAGGCCCTTGAGGATGGAGACTTTAGAGAGGAGATTGACATCCTCCTCCTTCTCTAGCCAGTTGTACGCCGACAGACTGACTTCAGCAAACCCAGGAGGACCAGGAGGGCAGCAAAGAACACAAGCTGCTGCTAGTGCCCAAAAGGGAATGGTATTGGCAGTGTCCTTGGAGTGGGAACATTTTCTGACACCCATGCAGCAGCCCACAGAACAGCAATCGGGCAGTTCCACGTCCTCCAACACCAATCGCCTGGAGAAGATGGTCAAGGACTACATGTCAGATGGCGTAGCTGTGTTGAACAATCCATCTGCAGACAGACGGTGAGTGTGACAGCACAGAAGGACAATGGCAACTCACTCATAGTACCACAGTTTGATAGTGCTGCCCAAAAAATTATATGGATCCGTGGACCCGGGCAGTACTGGGAAGTGGGAACGCAGATTTTAGTACCTAAACACACGATACAACATGTTTTCCGGGGTCGGACTCTGAGGCACATACAGATGGTCCCGATCATCATCCTCATCATACAACTCTTCTCCTGAGTCTGACCCACCCACCACCTCTGCCACCCCAACATCCCCAGACACAGACCCCTCATCGTCCTCAACATTAACTTGGGATGCTGGCCTGAGCCCGACCTCCTCCTCCACATCAGGCCCCATCATCTCCTCAATGGCAGCCCTCAATAATCGCTCTGGCGCCGGACCGATGGACACAACGTTCTCCTCCGGGGAGGGCTGCTGCTGCTGACCACTGGCTGCTGGGGTGGATGTTATAGCTTGCGTGGGGCGTTGGCTGTTGCTGTTGTTGGGAGTGCTGCTCACAGCGGAGGTCTCTGAGGAACTCATGGTGAGCTCATATAGTGGTTGACGTTGAGTGGAGTATTACTGATCCCAGCAATATACACACTGACTGGCAGAGTACACAATGCTATATAGTGTGCTGGGTGAGCGGTGTACACAGAGTGGCAGTAAACACAATGCTATATAGTGTGGCTGAGCGAGCGGTGTACTACTGTTCCCAGCAGACACAGAGTGGCAGTAAACACAATGCTATATAGTGTGGCTGAGCGAGCGGTGTACTACTATTCCCAGCAGCAACACGGAGCACAATGCTATACAGGGTGAGCGGTGTACTACTGTTCCCAGCAGACACACATAGTGGCAGTAAACACAATGCTATATAGTGTGGGTGAGCGGTGTACTACTATTCCCAGCAGCAACACAGAGCACAATGCTATACAGGGTGAGCGGTGTACTACTGTTCCCAGCAGAAACACAGAGTGGCAGTAGACACAATGCTATGTAGTGTGGGTGAGCGGTGTACCACTATTCCCAGCAGCGACACAGAGCACAATGCTATACAGTGGCGGGTGAGCGGTGTACTACTGTTCCCAGCAGACACAGAGTGACAGTAAACACAATGCTATATAGTGTGGCTGAGCGAGGTACACAGAGTGGCAGTAAACAGAATGCTATATAGTGTGGCTGAGCGAGCGGTGTACTACTATTCCCAGCAGACACAGAACAGTAAACAGAATGCTATATAGTGTGGCTGAGCGGTGTACCACTATTCCCAGCAGCGACACAGAGCACAATGCTATACAGTGGCGGGTGAGCGGTGTACTACTATTCCCAGCAGACACAGAGTGGCAGTAAACAGAATGCTATATAGTGTGGCTGAGCGAGCGGTGTACTACTGTTCCCAGCAGCGACACACAATGACTGGGGGGACCCTGACTAGCGTGGCTGGAGCGCGAACTACCCTGCCTGCCTACCCAAAGCTAAACCCACAGACAAATGGCGGAGATATGACGTGGTTCGGGTATTTATTTACCTGAAACACGTGACAGTTTGGCCAATCAGAGCGCGTTCGGGTCCGAACCATGTGACCCGTTCGGCCAATCACAGCGCTAGCCGAACGTTCGGGGAACGTTCGGCCATGCGCTCTTAGTTCGGCCATGTGGCCGAACGGTTTGGCCGAACACCATCAGGTGTTCGGCCGAACTCGAACATCACCCGAACAGGGTGATGTTCTGCAGAACCCGAACAGTGGCGAACACTGTTCGCCCAACACTATGTATGGTATCCCCGGGGTGTGTGTCTGTTCTCCTGTCCACTGGATCTATTGGCCAACAGGGTGTTTAAAATACTCTCCCTTGGGTTCTTCTTCCTTCTTCCTATTCTTTCTGTATTTTATTCTATATAAATAAATAAAAATATGGTTGATTTAAAATTACTCTCAATAAATGTAAATGGTGCTAATTCAGGTGGTAAAAGAGGAAGAATCATAGACTTATTACTAAAAAATAAAATTGATATCGCTTTCATTCAAGAAACTCACTTTCAGACTGGGAAAATCCCTTCCTTCTTTGATAAAAGATATAAAGAATGGATAATTAACTCTAATAGATATAAAAAATCATGCGGAATAGCCATTATCATAAAAAACGGTCTAGATTTCATAGTAGACGAAGTATACAGAGATAGAGATGCTAGGGAACTCATTGTACTGGGAAGGGTGTCCGGGAGGCCTGTGACTTTGGCTAACATTTATGCCCCAAATAGAGGTCAGTCCTCCTTTATAATTAACTCCATAAACAGGGTTCAAAAAAGGGCTAAGGGGACAATAATAATAGGGGGCGATTTTAATCTAACTTTAAACCCGGAAGAAGACAATTAAAAAGGCACATCATATATACCAAAAAAAGAACTCCTTAAAGTGCAAGACATAATTAAAAAGCATAAACTTATTGATATTTGGAGGGTAAAAAATCTTAACGAGAAAGACTATACCTACTACTCGCAGGTACATCAACTTTACTCAAGACTTGACTTTTTTTTAGTACACCGCGATAATATATTATCAGTAAGAGAGGCGAAAATAGGACAGATCACCTTTTCAGATCATGCCCCAGTAATAATAACCTTATCAATAGGCCTTTCGACAGTCAAAAAACAATGGAATCTAGATGTTACCCTTTTGAATAATGTCGAAATCCGAAGCCAAGTAGAAATGACAATCAAAGAGTTTATAGAATTGAATGAACACTCGGTCACCTCCCCTATTACCTTATGGGATACTTTAAAATGCGTCGTTAGAGGAACTTTAATTAGTTTAAAAATTAAGAGAAATAAGGAAAAAAGGAAAAAGATCTTTGATCTCCTGGCCTTGCTTCAACAGGCAGAATTAGAACATAAAACACAACTCACCATTCAAACCTGGTTAACAGTTACAGAGATAAGATCTGAGTTAAATCGCCTTTTGGATAACCAATGCTCTCTTGAATACAAAAAATTAAGGAAAAAAACATATGCTGGGGAAAAACAAACCAGGGAAAGTTTTATCAGAAATACTTAGAAAGAAAAGGAACTGTAATTCTATTTATCAAATAATGAAGGATGGACAGGTGATGAAAGATTCGGAAAGTATATCCACAGCTTTTACGGATTTTTATAATAATTTATATAATATAGATAAATCATGCCTGTCAAAGCCTTACGATTTTTTAAAAAATATAGATCTCCCAAGTGTAAATCTTTCTGAAAAAGATGAACTAGAATCTATCTCCGAGACTGAATTTTGCGAGGTTGTAAATAGATTACCACTGAAGAAAAGCCCAGGTCCAGATGGCTTTACTTCAGAATTCTACCGGGCCTTTGCGATTACCCTGGCTCCTCTCTTCTGTAAACTCGTTAATAATGAGGAAAAATCAATAATCTTTTCAAATGAATCTAACCGTGCAACTATTACACTAATCCCGAAGGAGGAGAAACCGAATAAAAGTTGCGCAGACTTTAGACCAATTTCTCTCATAAATTGCGAGGTTAAAATATACTCAAAAATTTTCTCAAACAGGATGAGCAGATTAATTGGAGACCTCCTCGGGAAACAGCAAACAGGCTTTATTAAAAACAGGCACACTAAAGATAACATATATGCAGCAATAAATCTAATTCAGAAGTGCAGAACAAGAGGAGAGGAGGCAGTGGTCATCGCTATACATGCGGAAAAGGCCTTTGATAGGCTTTCTAGAGACTTTATTTTTGGAACTCTAGAAAAGTTTGGTTTAGGATTAAAGTTTATCGAAAAAATAAAAAAAACTGTATAGAAATCAAAGTGCAGGAGTAAAAATTAATAACCAGATCAACCATATTTTCCCAATTACAAACGGAGTTAGACAGGGGTGTCCATTATCACCCTATCTATTTAATCTCAGCATGGAAACTCTTATTCAAACTATTCAACAGGATGATGAGATTAAAGGAGTGAAAACTAACAAAGATGAGATCAAATCTCTGGCATATGCAGATGATCTGCTCTTAACTTTGACAGATCCAGCCAAATCTATAATGAAGTGTGAAAATCAACTCAGTCTTTTTGCCAAATACTCAAACTTCAAACTTAATAAAGAAAAAACTGTAATACTTAATATAGGATGTTCCACTAAATTAATGGAAGAGATCAAGCAAAATAGTGAATACAAATGGAATAATCACGCTATTAAATATCTAGGTATAAAACTTACTAATGACCCTGGGCAACTCTTTTAAACCAAATTTCTTAAAATTGTGGATGAGTGTAGAAAGAAGCTAAGGTCTTGGGACCGTCCGTGTTTTAATGTAATCGGCAGGATCGGGATAATTAAAATGCTGATTCTGCCAAAAATTATGTTCCTATTGCAGAGCCTCCCGGTTGCCATTCCCGGCACGTGGTTCCAGAACTGGCATAGGATTTTACAAAATTTTATCTGGAGCAATGTAAAACATAGAATAAATTATAAACTTGCTATGAGAGGAAAAGAACTGGGGGGTCTTGCCGCACCAAACTTATATAATTATTACAGAAGTGCACATTTAGCAAGAGTGCTGGAGTGGAAAATTGAGACCACCTCAATTTTAAAAAATAAGATATGGCCTTGGCTAGAGGAGGAGGAGTGTGATTTTGTCTCTATTTTCTCTTGGATTCCTAAAAATATTAGCAAGGTATGTGACTTGTCTTCTCACCCACTAATTAAACCGACACTTAGTACCTTGCTATGGATAATTAAAAAGTGGCAAAAAGATACTGGCTTATCTCCAATTACAACGCTGAGAGAAAATACGGACTTTTATCCTGCGCTAAATTTAGGCTGGTTTGATAAAAACAATATAAGTCCTGAAACGTATAATTAACCTGAGAGGTAATCGCACTTTGGGTATCCCCTCCATTTTAGATGACTCTGCACATATAGGAATTTGGGCTTTAAACCAATTACGTAGCTTCCACCAAAAAATGATCATGAGGAAGGACCTAAGGGAAGATCCAAATATCTTGGAGAAACATATAATATTAAATAAAAAAAATGAACAGAAGTGTATCAAGAATGTATACGTTTATTGGCTTTACAGAAAATAACAGAAGCTCTCCTACTTATTGCCAAAAATGGGAAAAAGATTTGGGTGTTTGCCTAAAGGAAAGATGGCCACAAATATGGGCGAATATGTGGAAAATAAGAGATCCAAGATTACAGCTGACTCAATTTAAGACGATTACTAGATGGTATATTACTCCGCTCCAGATTAAAAAAATGTATGGACAGGATATAGTCTGTTGGAGGTGTGGACAGGGGGGCGGAGACACACTACATATGTGGTGGTTGTGCCCGATAGTTAGAAAGTTCTGGGACAGCATCTCCCTCTTTGCCAGCGAAAAATTAGGAATACATTTTAAATTAACGGCTGAGAAAGCACTACTTGGCTACGCGGGTAAAAGGGATAGTGTCGAGTGTTTACTGGGTGGGGAAGATCCCCCTGTCCTTGATATGGACAGAGCTTTATAGAAGAGGGGAAAGTTTTACTGGGCCAGATTTATCAAAGCATTACTGACAGTTATTTCTTCTTAAACAGTTCTAACCAGCAGGGGGACTCTTCTGCATGATAATAAGAAAATTCTTAAATCCTAGGTAATAGCGGCAGTTTAGCATGAATTTCTAGAGCAGCACTACAGTTAAGAAAAGTGCCAAATCCATGACTAAACTGCTGCAGATTAAGAAGTGCCTAATAGCAGTTCTACAGATAGTGCAGCAGTGCAGGCTAGGCATGATTTGAGAATGGCTCCTCCTTTCTGCTGAATTCCTCAGTCAGAACCTGCCAGTATCAATACAACAGATGTATTGATTACCTCAGCAACAGCAATTTCTCGCACACACTGCACTGTCTGAGAGACCGTCTTAACTCCTCCAATTTTACAACAGTTTCAGAAGGAAACTGCACTATTTAGTGATTTCTGAAGATGTCTGAGATGGTTCTGCATGGATTTCTAATAACCTACCAACATTTCTATACTATGGACCATGTTGGCTGGGATAGGTTAGTATGGCCGAGCCAAAAGCTGGTTGGCTCCTCAATCCTAGCTATATCATTCCTTTTTTGTGGGGGGGGGGGGGGGGGGGGTCATCAATAGTTTGTCACACCAGGTGGCAACTTGTTAGAATGAGGCTAGTTTAACCTAGAGCATATTTTTCAGGGGAAAGAAGAAATTCTGCCGATGATGATTTTTATTAAGAGGAAGAGTTGGAAATACATAACCCAATTGTGCTGGCCACTCATGGAATTTAAAGGAAAAATATCAATTAACATGCTTTTTTCAGTTGAGATAGGAAATGTTTGGGAAGTGCTGTTATGTACTGGTGTATACATTTGAATGCTTATATCTGTGTTTACTGTTATCTAATTCCTTTCACACATTTCTGACAGCAAGTCTACTCTAATCTGATGGCAGGGTGAGCTATGAGGGGAGGACGAATTCCCTCACACTTTGGCCTCTTGCACACTACATGCGATTCAGATTTGCGAATTTGACACAATTTTACATGCAATTCCAATTTGTGATTTTTGATCGGTACTGCGTGCTGCTTTTTTCTGTGGTTTTCTTTTTGTTTTGATAGCATCCAGGGAAAATCAGAATCGCAAATCGGAACCGCAAATCGGATTTGCAGTATGCAGGGGGCCTTTATCTGTTAACCCTTTGTGTGTTAAATAAATCTCTGCCTGTCTCTGACTGAGCTCTCTGTAGAGAGCAGAGGAAATGTATGATATGTGTGTAACGATTGGTGTCAGCTAAACAGATTCTCTGATTATTGGTGATCTGCAGTATCACCAATAATACAGATGCTATACCTGATTATATGGTGATCTGCAGAATCACCAATAATGCTAGTATAGCCAGACACAGGACTACCAATGTGAGATAGTGTTTGGTGCAACAGTAATGAGGAATATGAAGTCTCCCGAGGAGCGGGTGATTCAGACAATACTGCAGCCTCTGACCACCTGAGGAGCAGGCGAGTCAGACTGTACTGCAGTCAATGAACACCTGTGGAGCAGGTATCACCAACTAAACTACAGAGAATGATCACCTGAGGAGCAGGTGATTAAGACTATACTGCAGCCAGTGGGCACCTGAGGAGCAGGTGTTACAGACAGTGCTGCAAAGGATATTCACCTGAGGTGCAGGCGATAAGGACTATACTGCAGCCAGTGGACACTTGAGGAGCAGGTGTTACAGACAGTGCTGCAGAGGATATTCACCTGAGAAGCAGGTGATTAAGACTACACTGCAGCCAAGGGACACCTGAGGAGCAGGTGTTACAGACAGTACTGCAGTTGAGCTTCACCTGAGTAGCAGGTGCAAAGCTACAGATCCCTCGCCAGTGGCTAGGCCCACTGGTGAGACAAGAGAGGTCAGACAAGCAGAGTTGGCAACATACGGACAGATAAGGTTCAAAGACGGAAGACTGATTCAGTGTTTAGGTCCAGGCAGGGTCGGCAACATGAATCAGATGAGCAGAGGTACAGAGTCAGTAAGCAGGAGAATAGTCAACGGAAGCAGAAGGTCATAACAGATAATACAATAAACTAGTACTTTAAGCTAGCAACAGAATCTGGCTAAGCGTGGATCCAGCTGGTTCTAGCACACTTTGGGATCTGACTAGGTCTGAGCGCTCACACGATAGCATTCGCAACAGCAGACATGGGGCAACTGACAGACTACAACTATATATACACAGCAGCTCCACAGCGCTGCCCCAGCCACTCAGCCAATCCGAGATAGTGTTTGGAGTCAGCTGACCTGACAGATCAGCTGACTCCCCTTCTATTCGCATAAAGGTCCTGTCGCCTGGCGCGCATGCGCGTAGCCCTCAATCTATGTGCAAAAGAAGGACCAGGCAGAGTCCAGCATGTAACTGTGCGGCCAAAGCCGCCGGCTGATACGCGGAGATAGCCGCCACGCCGCTTGTCTCCGCAGCGGCATCTACGCTATCCATTACAATGTGCAACATAAACATTTGTAATTGTGTGTGTGTGTGAAACATGACACCTGACAGGCTTTTCATATAACTCTGCTTCAATATTACACTGTTCTTAGCATGCCAGACTGCAGAGATTCACCTTTGCAAATGAAACATTCCAAACATAGCTAAAATCTACACACAATGGCCTCAATTCACTAAGCTTATCTCCTGTCTTTAATAACTCTTCTAGAGTTGTTACCATGGTGATAAGGCATGTAGTATTCAGGAAACATTTTACCTCAGGCAAACCTAAAGTTAACTCTTCTGTCTTTAAGTTAACTCTTCAATCCTTAAAATAACTCCAGAGTTAAAGACAGGCTGTTCATTAACTGCATGTGAAAATAACTACGGAGGAGGTAAATTAACTACAGAGGAGGTAACGTAAGGAATGAAGAGATAAGATAACTCTCTCACTATGTGGAGGTAAGTTTTCTCTTGCCTTATTATCTCCAGGCTCCAGCATGATCTTAGTGAATTGAGGCCAATGAATTACAGCTTTTGCTGCTGATATTTAACATGAAAAGTAGGAACATTTTTACACAGCTACTTGGACATTATTTGTACATTGTCATTTTAGGACACTAGGTTTGATAGTGTTCCTTTCAATAAGATGGTTGAGTATAGAGTAGTAGCAGGAGGGGCTTGGCTTATTCAAGCAAAACATGCTGATAAGAAATCTTTCCAGTACATAATTAATGTGCATAACAACCTGTAACATAGACAGTAATACACACCACAAAGGTTAAAACTGAGTATCTTAGTTTGCAAAAAAAAGGCAGTATTTTGTATCAAGCTAGTTCCTGTGCCAAAGAGGTCCATACATATTGGTATATATTTATTTAGGGAAGGTGTATATAAAATAGACATCCAAAACCACTGTTGCAAACCCAATATACAAGAATATTGGCACCAACACTGAACGCTTGCACACAACACTCCTCCCTATCCAGCATCGCATAGAGCTAACAGTGGTATGAATCTGTTAGAACTCTGAGGGACGCCTGCATGCAAAGACACTTCTCCCGCTTTGTTTGTAGGAATGTTTTTAGTCTGTCCCTTGCCTCAGTATATTCCAACATCACAGGCTGTTTATTTATTCCTTTGTCAAGTTCTCAATGTGACAGGAAAAAAGGGGGACATAGAAACAGAAGCAAAGATTGTAACATGTAAACAGTAAGCCAGTGCTGTGAGCCCCAGGTGGCCTCTGGGAAGTAGCGGCATTTGTGCTTAGAAATTTCTTAGTTACTTGCCTACGGTATGAAGGTAAAGTGCCTTGACTGCTCATCGAAAATGAATTGAGAGCAGGTTGATATAAAATGTATTTTACTTTTCATTCATTTTATCTCAGCGTGTTTTGATCCATTATTCAATGAATTTATTCTGACCTTGGGTACATTATGAAAGAAGTTGAGTGGATGCACAGGTGGCTCAAACAGGGTAAGCACGGAGGAAGGAGTATAAATTATACATAGGCTGTTTGGGTCCGTAGCATCTTTCATTCATGCCTTGGGATGTTTGTCTTCATGTTTCAGTTTCTTTGGCTATTGGACACATCGGGGAGGGGGATGGAAGGAGGTTTGCTGCATCTCTCCTTGACGCTGTAAATCGAGACATACATGGCAAGAAGCCTCTTACCACAGTATGACAATACCAATACTCACAAGTGGGACAGCTGAATACTGAGGAAAAAACATTCTTGGAAAGAAACTACAGCAGAGCGAAGAATACAGCCGTTCTGAAAACAAACATCGAAGGATACATTTCACAGAAAAGGTGGTGCATGCTCAATAATGCAAATACATTTCATTACTGATTATTTTGATTCTATAAGGAAATATAGAATGTACATATGGAGTTGCGGTACAGAGCCTCATCCTCTTGCCCTGATAACTGCTAAACACACTATTAACATACTGTAATTCCTAACAGTCCTTTAACTGGTTGAACAGTCCCTATTTGCTGTCCCACATTACTCCTTATATACATTTTACATCAATGTATTGATTCATTTTTAAATGGCTGTCCAATCAACATGTAAGTATAACATGTGACTTTCTGATGTAAAAACAACATATTACATACCCAAAGCACCCCCTGCTTTCCCAAGACTCTTCCTTCAGACTCCCAACTGCTGTCCATCTATATGTGAAATATATACTCACATATCTGTGATCTTTAGATCTGTAGTTAGGTCTGCTCACTGCTCACTGCTTGTCATTTCCTGTCTATGTCCAGGAAAGTAGAGGGCCATGAACAGGAACAGGAAGTACAGCACAGAGCAAAGATGATGTGCAGGTCATGTGACGTAATACTTTCAAGAATTATTTGAACATGCATACATTCTACAGTCAGCTGCTGGGAAGAAACGCTGATAAAAAATAGGTAGCCACTAGCCAAGGAGTTTTCATATTTCTGCAGAGAAGAAAATTCAGTAATACATCAGAATTGAATTATTGATCAGTGACAAATATAGGGCTGACAATACCATTTACAGTATAAGTATACTTATCCTTTTTTGCTTTTGATGGATGTGATGTGACACAACTTGGGTTGATGTCTTAATATTCTTTTGCCAGCCAGGTTTCCGCACTGTAGCAGCTGCACTTATAATTACAGCAGAACCAGCCACCAACCCCCTCTTTCCTCTATACACATTTTGTCACTCCAGGCAAGAAAACCTGCGGCAGCATTGCACCAATAATCATAATGCGGCAATGTTTCACCATAAGATAATCGTAATGGGGCAGCGTTTCACCAGAAAATAATCGTAATTCAGTAATGTTTTACCATACGATAATCGTAATGTGGGCAGCGTTTCACCAGAAAATAATCCTAATTCAGTAATGTTTTACCATAAGATAATCGTAATGTGGGCAGCATTTCACCTGAAAATAATGGTAATGTGAGCAGCGTTTTACCAGAAAATAATTGTAATGCAAGGGGAGTGAACTGGCGTGGTTTCCATTCCTGCAGAGGTCTTCTGCCACCCGTCACTGCTATTGTGACTGGACAGCTGACCAGGCATCGGGCAGGCATCAGGCAGGCTGCAGATTAGCAAGAGCGGCAGCTAACCAGGCTGAAGGCCAGTGAATAGACATTGGGTAGGCTGAGGCTTGTGCAAGGGGATCGTACGTAGAGCTGGAGGAAAGAGGCTCCTGACATGGCTGCTGCTGATTGGTATGCAGCCCTGTCAATCACGGCTGCCCCCTAAGTTACTGACACCTATGATCCCATGGGCAGGACCACAGTACCATCATTGGACCGATCACTGAACTTGCTTAGTTACTAAGCGAGTTCAGTGATTGGCCCAATAACTTAGCAGGCAGCTGTGATTGACAGGGCTGTACACCAATCACCAGCAGCCATGTTGGGAGCCTCTCTCCTCCAGCTCTATGTGGGATCCCCTTGCACAACCCTCGGCCTCCCTGATGCCTGCCCGATGCCTCCAGCCTGGTCAGCTGCCGCTTTTGCCAATCCGCAGCCTGCAGTGCTGGATGCAGCCTGATGCGTGGTCAGCTGCCCAGTCACAATAACAGTTACTGGTGACAGAAGACCTCTGCAGGTATGCGGCTTCTGACATGAGGTTGACAAGTGTGACATGAGGCTGACAAGGAAAATATGCCTCGCCTCTCTACAGAAGCTGCTGCAATACCATCAAAGCTGTGCTCACAAAGCAAGCTAGGTATGACAGTGCAGTTTCTAGGAGAAAAAAATAGTAAGGGAGGAAATTACATCAGGATTGGCTTCAGTCAGAGGCAGCAAAAATGCTAAATAATGCTATATTTTACTATATAAAATTCACTGAAATTAAAACATGGATAGTACAATGAAGAAGGAGAAGGAGCAGGAATGATCGGCACTGCAATGTACATTTATTCTTCAGAAAGTGAGGCACAGTCCGAATGCATAAATAAAAAACAGTAGTGCAGCATACATGGACATACCGGTGCTCAGCGGTGTTATGGTGATGGTGGGTGCTTGGCACTGCTCGCCTGACGGCCGTTTCGCGCTATGGCGCGCTTCTACGGAGGCTGAATGGATAGTACAATACATATGTTGTGTAAGTAGAACAAGTATTTATCTACTTATATATGTGTTTTTTTTCCTTAGATAGTATGGCTATCCCTGTTGTTTTAAAGCACTAAGGAGAAAAAACAGTTTCTGACATGTAATACTTCCCATTTAGATCAGTTTCCATGTGGACGCGGATTTACAAAAGTTTATTTGACAAATTCTCTTTGAAGTACTTTTGGTTCTTTAGTCTCCAAAAGAAAAATCTTACAAATAACCATCACATACAAAACAATAGCTAGAAATAAGTCGTTATTCTGAAAATATCTAAAAGATAGCATGGGATAAAAATGTGAACAATTCTGCTATCTGGTTTCAAGAATCTCTCTTGCTTTGTCTCTTTGCCTGTGCAGCGAGATATCTATGAGAAGTACCAGCTAGTATTTGCTGCATTTCACTGAACTTTGAAGATCTTTTCTAAGCCTGTAGTCATGAAACAGTGAGTCACCCTTTTCAGTCACACGCCCACTCCTTATCCCAGTCACAGCTGAAGATTGGGAAAAATATTACTTAGCTTAATTTTTTTCAAATAAAAAAACAAAAAAACCCCGCCATGTTAGCTTAAACAATGTGTAATTCAAGCACCCCGAGCCAGAAATGAACAAAGCAGTTTATATTGGCGTGGATAAGCCACTGCGCTTGTTTAAATGCACAGTAATGATTCTCCCACACTGATAAGTACAGCATATAGGAAATGATAGGGATTTCTGGGTAAAGATTTTATTACAGCTATTAATATTGGATCCTAAAGAGAACCTTACCTGAGGACAAAATAGGTTTAAAAAGAAAATATGGTACCTAGGGAGAGGGAAGCCTCTGGATCCTCGTTCCACTCCATCACAGCATGTTCTTCGTCAGAGTTGTCTCGAATCTCCGATTTTAGGTTCGCGAACCTTGAACACGAACATGCGACAAAAGTTTGCGAACCGGCAAACTTTTTGCGAACCGCCATAGACTTCAATGGGCAGGCGAACTTTCAAAACTACAAACACTAATTGTGGCCACAAAAGTGATGGGAAATATGTTTCAAGGGGTCTAACACCTGGAGGGGGGCATGGTGGAGTGGGATACACGCCAAAAGTCCCGGGGAAAATTACAGATTCGACGCACAGCAGGGTTTTAGGGCAGAAATCACATTGCAGTGCTAAATTGTAGGCCAAAAGTGCTTTAAAACATCTTGCGTGTGTAGACATGGATCAGGTAGTGTAATTAGTGTACTGCTTCACATTGACAGACCAAACTCACTGAGTAACGCTCCGCAAACAGATGTTTGTATAGTGACGGCTGTACTGGACTGGTGCGCACAATGGCGAGAGTGCAGGCGATGGCAGTTTTCAAGCCCATATGGTCGGGCTGAGGTAGCTCAATGATAGAACAACAGTGACTGTCCAGCTGATTGAATTTGGTCTGTCCACAGTGAAGCAACAACCTTATTATCTTGGGTGTGCCCCCAACACACTCATATAGCCTGCGGTCATTGCTTCATTGTGATACGCAAGCCCCTTCACCGCTTCAAAGTAACGATTGGGAAGGGGAATTGACACATGTACATGCCTATTGTTTTGTTTTTGCAGCCCCAATGCATCCAAAAAATTAGGCAGGCATGTACATGCACCAGAAAAATTCTTCTTCTTTTTGTTCAGGAATCCACCTGGAGTCCTGGACCCTGTTGGTGGTGGTGGAGAAGGCAGTTCAAGCGGCCCGCAGGCAGAGATGCTGTGTGGGGACTGACTTAGTCTTGGGGCAGGCAGTCACATGGCATGCAAGCAGAGATGCTGTGTGTGTGGGGACTGACTTAGTCTTTGGGCAGGCAGTAGCACTCCGGGATCCATGCCTCATTCATTTTAATAAAGGTGAGGTACTGAACACTCTTTTTTGACCTAGGCGACTTCTCTTCTCACTGACAATGCCTCCAGCTGCGCTGAAGGTCCTTTCTAGGATGCTTGAGGCAGGGCAAGGCAGAAGTTGGTTGGCAAATTGTGACAGCTCTGGCCACAGGTCAAGCCTGCGCACCCAGTAGTCCAGGGGTTCATCGCTGCTCAGACTGTCGAAGGTTCTTTCTCTACCATTGTTAAAGAAAGGGTACGGCCGGGGAATCAGGGTTTGATTCCGGTCCGGAGTGGGAGCCTGAGAAACGGCTAAAACCACACATCCAAGGAAGGTAGCAGGCACAGCACGCAAGTCGCGACTTGGGGAGGTAGTGACGAAAAATAACAATACAGGAGGTCCTGTATAATGATGAGTACACTTGAAATCCTGTAATGGGAATCTGTTATGGTTATCTGCTTTGGTACTTTTTGCACCATGGTGACCACGGGTAATGGCCTGGCCGGGGAATCAGGGTTCGATTCTGGTCCGGAGTGGGAGCCTGAGAAACGACTACCACCACACATCCAAGCAAGGATCCAATGTGCTAGATAAGTAATGTACCTGCCCTGACCATGCTTTGCAGACCAGGCATCTGTGGTCAGATGGAAGCTTGACCCAACGCTGTGTGCCAGAGATGACACCACTTGCCTTTAACGATAATCTGTTATGGAGGGCAAGTCTGCCAACCATTCAAGTGAAAGGTATGCACTGACTCCCAGGTATAATACAATGTGCAGTGACACATGCAGTGAAAGGTATTCAGTGACTGCTGGTATAACAATGTGCAGTCACACAGGTGCAGTGATTAGGTATGCTGTGACTGTTATATAAAACTGCATGCTGTCACGCACAAGCAGTGAACAGGTATGCACGGACTGGTATCAATACAATATGCAGCTGTCACACACACAGGTGCAGTGAAAAGGTATGCATGGACTGGCATTACAAATGTACAGCTGTCTCACACTCACAGGTACAGTAAACAGGCATGCAGTGACTGGTATATAAAACTCTGTGCTGTCACACAGGTGCAGTGAACAGGTATGCATGGACTGGTATTACAAATGTGCAGCCGTCACACACACAGGTACAGTGAACAGGTATGCAGTGACTGGTATATAAAACTGCGTGCTGTTACGCAGGTGCAGTGAACAGGTATGCTTGGACTGGTATTAAAATGTGCAGCTGTCACACACACAGGTACAGGGAAAAGGTAGGCACTGAATGTGCTGGGCCTGGCACAGTATAGCAATTTGCAAGGGCTAGCTGCGGCAGACAGAGCTGTATATGCAGCGTCAGTGGGCCACAAAAAAAAAAAAAAACACATCACAAGAACATTAGATCTCAAAAGAGCTGTTTTGGGGTGCTGTAATATCCGAGGCAGCTGCGGCGAACAGCACCGCCGCCACAGCTGCCTCCATGCGGCCATCCGTCCGTTCGACGTGCAGGACGCCAGAGGACGGAACGTTCTCCCAGATTGGCTGTTGAGAGGAGGGCGTACCAGTGAGGTCTCCTCTGCTTCATAAGCAGCCGGGCTGCATTGATACTTTGTCTGTCGTCGTGAATACTTGCGTGTTAGCGCGCAGACCTTAGATAGCTTCCCTGGTGTTGATGCTACGGATTTCACACCAAGTTAGGAATTGCTCTTGTTATTGTTATTGTATAGACTAGATCCGGGGTGTTGATACCAAGGACGTCACACCCAGGCTAGGATATTACTATTGTATTGATTTCCTGTATTTTGACTCTGGCTAGCACTCTGACTCTGTACCTGTCTTCTGATCCTGTACTTCTGCCCATCTGTCTATCCGTGGCTGAACCTCTGCCTGATTACCGACTACTCTCTTGTCTCACGATTCTATACCGATACGTACCTTCCTGTTGCTGAACCTCTGCCTGTTTACCGATTACTCTCTTGCCTCACGATTTTGTATATACTTACCTTTCTGTTGCCGAACCTTGCCTGCCTGACCTCTCTACTCACCACTGGGCCCTCGCCACTGGTGAGGTACTGCTTACACCAGCTCCTCTGGTGAAACAGTTTTGCTAGGCTGTTAAACAGCTTCAACTACCTGCTCTAGTAGAGCATCTGTCATTAAAGTTATTGTATCTCCTTGGCTGCTGTTCAGTCTGGGTCACCCGCCCCACGGGTGTCCTCGAGCCTGCAGTGGTGTCTGAATCACCCGCTCCCCGGGAGATTTAGCCTCTTCGTTATTGTACTCTCCAGCCTGCTGTTGAGCTTGCACGCTAGTGCACGGTTAGTGTACTGTTAGTACCTCCCCAGCTCCTCTGGCGAGGTCTGACCAAACTAATAAAGTTACAGTTGCACCCAAACACTTACACTGGTTAGGTGTCCAGAGGTTAGTCATACTTGTATTATTGGTGATTCTGCAGATCATTAATAATCAGGTATATGTCTGTATTGTTGGTGATGCTGCAGATCACCAATAATCAGACACTCTCTGTGTGCAGACACCCATCATTACAGGTGCTTTTCATCCAAATATCAGCAAGGAGCCAGCTAACAGACCTCCTAACTATCGCTTTCCCTATCTCTCCAATGTCTCTCCCTTCTCTCACTAATACTGCAGCACACAGAGTGAGAACATGGCCGACGCTGCTGCCTTATATAAGGGGGGGGGGGGGGGGGCTCAAGGAGGCAGTGCAGCCTGATTGGCTGCCATGTGTCTGCTGACTGTGATGTAGAGGGTCAAAGTTTAGCCCAATGATGTAGTATAGGGGGTGGGTCGAACTCGCATAAAGTTCGCGTTGCGAACCAGCGATGTTCGTGTGAATAAGTTCGCATGCGAACTGTTCGGGCCATCTCTATATACATCTACCTCCTGCAGGTGGAGCTGCAGCTCTGACAGGATGTAGATTTTACTGCTCTGGTTACAAGCAGTGGTGCTCAAATACCCCTTTTCAAAATTCGAGTTAGGTCGAATTCGAATAGTAAATTATTCGAGGTCAGTCGAATATTCGAGTCGAATAATTTTTACTATTCGATTCGACCTCGGAATTCGAGCTCACTATTCGAGTCGGTATTCGAGCTCATTATTCGAGCTGACTATTCGAAATGGCCTTAAATAGCTTCCAACACTTGTTTTGAGGGTGAATGATGCAAGAAACCTCTTTTTTTCCAAGTAACAACAGCAAGTGATTATGTGGGGATGTTCCTTTAAAAAAAAAAAGTTGAAAAGAGAAGTTGTGTCCAGAAATTTGTTCAGTACTGTATATACTTCTTCTTCTTCTTCTTTATCTTCTATATCTTCTTCTTCTTCTTCTTCTATATCTTCTTCTTCTATATCTTCTTCTTCTATATCTTCTTCTATATCTTCTTCTTCTTTTATATTGTCTTCTTCTTCTTCTTCATCTTCTTCATCATCATCTTCTTCTTCTTCATCTTCTTTTTCTTCATCTTCTTCATCTTCTTCTTCATCTTCTTCATCTTCTTCTTCATCTTCTTCTTCTTCATCTTCTTCATCTTCATCTTCTTCATCTTCTTCATCTTCTTCTTCTTCATCTTCTTCATCTTCTTCTTCATCTTCTTCATCTTCTTCATCTTCTTCTTCTTCATCTTCTTCATCTTCTTCATCTTCATCTTCTTCATCTTCTTCATCTTCTTCTTCTTCATCTTCTTCATCTTCTTCATCTTCTTCTTCATCTTCTTCATCTTCTTCATCTTCTTCTTCATCTTCTTCATCTTCTTCTTCTTCATCTTCTTCTTCTTCTTCATCTTCTTCATCTTCTTCATCTTCATCTTCTTCATCTTCTTCATCTTCTTCATCTTCTTCTTCTTCATCTTCTTCTCCTTTTTCTTCTTCTTCTTCTTCTTCTTCTTCTTCTTCTTCTTCTTCTTCTTCTTCTTCTTCTTCATCTTCTTCTTCTTCAATATCGTCTTCTTCTTCACTTATTTCTCTTTTCAAATTTTTTTTTTAAAGAAATGCAGCTATTTTTGAGCGTAACAAATAGCTGGTGGCGCACGCATGTTGGAAGCGCCATTGTATGTGCTCCCTGGCAGTGGAAACACACAGACAGCAGGAGGTAAATTCAGCAGCAGGAGGAGGAGGATGAGTGTGTGGCAGCAGGCAGTCAATGAGGCAGGCAGCGTGACATAATAGCCCTGGTACCTAGCGGTGATACCAGGGCTGTAAATAAACACAGCAGGCAGGAGGTCCCAGACAGCGGTCGTGCAGCCCACATTGGGCTTGATTCACAAAGCGGTGCTAACCTACTTAGCACGTCTAAAGTCTTTAGACGTGCTAACCAGGGTGCTAAGTAGGTTAGCACCGGATTTCTCAATTGAGAAATCCAGTGCTAACCTACTTAGCACCCTGGTTAGTGTGCCTAAAGACTTTGGACGTGCTAAGTAGGTTAGCACCGCTTTGTGAATCAAGCCCATTGTGTCCAATACACAACTGGGACAACACAGTTTTCAACCCGGGCACCTCAGAAAAATTAAACCTTTTTTTTTTTTTTGGTTTTTTTTGCTTTGTTTTTACAACAAATTACACAGATATAGCTATTTTTTGACGTAATAGCTGGTGGCAGAGTGGCAGCAGAAGGTAAATCTGTGTACCCTGGCAGTGGGAAACACAGACAGACAGACAGCAGCAGCAGCAGCAGGAGGAATGGAGGAGTAATTATGTGTGCAGCTATTGTTTGACGTAATAGCTGGTGGCAGACTGGCAGCAGAAGGTAATTCTGTGTACCCTGGCAGTGGGAAACACAGACAGACAGCAGCAGCAGGAGGAATGGAGGAGTAGTGTGAGTGTGGCAGCAGGCAGGCAGCGTGACATAATAGCCCTGGTACCTAGCGGTGATACCAGGCCGTAAATGAACACAACAGGAGGTCCCAGACAGCGGTCGTGCAGCCCACATCGTGTCCAATACACAACTGGGACAACACAGTTTTCAACCCGGGCACCTCAGAAAAATTAAACCTTTTTTTTTTTGGTTTTTTTTGTTTTGTTTTTACAACCAATTACACAGATATAGCTATTTTTTGACGTAATAGCTGGTGGCAGAGTGGCAGCAGAAGGTAAATCTGTGTACCCTGGCAGTGGGAAACACAGACAGACAGCAGCAGCAGCAGCAGCAGGAGGAATGGAGGACTAATTATGTGTGCAGCTATTGTTTGACGTAATAGCTGGTGGCAGACTGGCAGCAGAAGGTAATTCTGTGTACCCTGGCAGTGGGAAACACAGACAGACAGCAGCAGCAGGAGGAATGGAGGAGTAGTGTGAGTGTGGCAGCAGGCAGGCAGCGTGACATAATAGCCCTGGTACCTAGCGGTGATACCAGGCCGTAAATGAACACAACAGGAGGTCCCAGACAGCGGTCGTGCAGCCCACATCATGTCCAATACACAACTGGGACAACACAGTTTTCAACCCGGGCACCTCAGAAAAATTAAACCTTTTTTTTTTTTAATGGTTTTTTGGTTATGTTTGTAAAACAAATTACACAGATATATAGCTATTGTTTGACGTAATAGCTGGTGGCAGAGTGGCAGCAGAAGGTAAATCTGTGTACCCTGGCAGTGGGAAACACAGACAGACAGCAGAAGGGCAGTACACAGCAGCCCACTGTAGGTGTAAAATGTGTGGCTGCAGGCGACGTAATAGTCAAAGTGAACCAGGCTGGCTTAGTGAGCAGGAGCCAGGAGGTGGTAAAGGGTGGTAAGGCACATTAACGATGGTTCTTAGCCAGTTCATGTCCCCCTCTCGCCGACAACAGGGGCCAGGAACTCGCCTTCCACCCACGCCTGGTTCATCTTGAGAAACGTCAGTCTGTCCACAGACTTGTGAGACAGACGTGAGCGTTTCTCGGTGACCACACCACCAGCTGCACTGAAGCAGCGCTCGGACAGCACGCTGGAAGGGGGGCAGGACAGCACTTCCAGGGCGTACTGCGCCAGCTCGCTCCAGATCTCCAGGCGCTTGACCCAATACTCCATGGGATCAACAGGGGCATCGCTGTCAAGCCCGCTGTAGGACCCCATGTAGTCAGCCACCATGCGGGTCAGGCGCTGGCTGTGACCGGTGGAGGATGCTGCTGCATGCACCTCCTCTCTAGTCACTGCTGCCGGAGCCTCTACAGTCCTGTAGAGCTCATGGCTGAGAGACAGCAGGTCTGTGGGGCGCTTGCTGCTGGATGCAGGCACCTGCTGCTGCCTCTGTGCTGGCTGCTGGACAGTGGGGGTGAAAGGCTGGGGGAAGGCTTCCTCCAAGCGCTCAACAAGGGCCTGCTGCAAGCTCCTTTTTTGTTGCGCTGGGTCTCCTCCTGCAGGCGGCAGGAACTGGCTCAACTTCCCCTTGAGGCGTGGGTCCAACATCATGCTGATCCAGATGTCCTCCCTCTGCTTCATCTGGATCACCCTGGGGTCTCTGCGCAGGCACGTCAGCATGTGCGCTGCCATTGGGAAGAGGCGGGCCACGTCTGCTGGCACATCGACGGCAGTGCTGCTGTCCTCATCCTCCTCCTCTGCCTCGTCAGCCTCATCCTCTCTCCACCCCCGCACCAACTCAGCTGCACTGTGCTGCTCCCCCTCATCACCAGCAAGGTCAGGGACCTCCACCAAGTCCTCCTCCTCCTCCCCCTCAGAGGTGGACTGTGCAGCTGCTTGCCGCTCCTGCTGGTCCAAGGCTGCCGCTCCCTGTTCCAGCAAAGCATCGAGGGCCCTGTTCAGCAGACAAACCAGGGGCACCCACTCGCAGACCATAGCATGGTCCCTGCTCACCATGTTAGTGGCCTGCAGAAAGGGAGCCAGCACTAAGCACACCTGCTGCATGTGCCTCCAGTCATCATCGGGGACGATGGACGGGATGTTGCTGGTCTTGTCCCTTCTCTGAGCGGCGGAAACAGTGGCCAGGGCAAGGTACTGGTTGACAGCGTGCTTCTGTTCAACCAGACGCTCCAACATCGCCAGGGTGGAGTTCCAGCGAGTCGGAACGTCAAGGATCAGCCGATGGCGTGGCAGATCCAGCTCCTTTTGCACGTCTTCCAGGCTCGCACAGGCTGCAGCCGAGCGCCGGAAGTGACGCACAACGTTCCTTGCCGTTTCCAGCAGTTCGCCCATCCCCTGGTAGGTGCGCAAGAACTTCTGCACCACCAGGTTCAGCACGTGGGCAAGACAGGGGATGTGGGTCAGGTTTCCCCTGTCTATTGCGGCAACCAGATTGGCCCCATTGTCGTCCACCACCTCTCCGACTCTGAGGCCTGTGGGGGTCAGCCAAATCCTCTCCTGCTCCTGGAGTTTGGCCAACACATGGGTTGCCGTCAGCTTGGTCTTCCCAAGGCTGACCAAGTGCAGCAGCGCTTGGCAGTGGCGGGCCTTCACGCTGCTGCTGAGGCGGGGGGTTTGGCCAGGTGTGCCGGAGGATGGCAGAGGATCGGAGGAACCTGCTGCAGTTCCCCTGACCCTGCGGGGTGGCACCACCCACTGTGTTGCTGCTGCTGCTGTGCCCGCTGCTGCTCTCCCATCCTCACCCCCTTCCACCAAGCTGACCCAGTGGACAGTGAAGGACAGGTAGCGGCCTGTCCCGAAGCGGCTGCTCCAGGAGTCCATGGTGACGTGGACCCTTTCACCAACCGCGTGCTCCAGCCCTCGCTCCACATTGGCCATCACAAAGCGGTGCAGTGCAGGAATGGCCTTGCGGGAGAAAAAGTGTCTGCTGGGGAGCTGCCAGTCTGGGGCTGCGCAAGCAAGCAGCGCACGAATGTCGCTCCCCTCCTGCACGAGCGTGTACGGCAGGAGTTGGGAGCACATGGCCCGTGCCAGCAAGCCGTTCAGCTGCCGCACGCGACGGCTGCTGGGAGGCAGAGCCCTAACCACCCCCTGGAAGGACTCGCTCAAAAGGCTCTGGCGTGGCCTTTTGCTGGCACGGGAATCAGCAGACACAGCGGAGGAGGCCACTGAGGACTGGCTGCCAGAACAGGCCTCAGTGTCGGCGGCAGGAGTTGCAGAGGGGGGAGGAGCAGTGCGTTTCCGCACTCCTGCTGGTGCTGCTGGAGGAGCAGGAGGGCGGGTGGCTGCTGTTGCTGCTGCTGCTGAAGGCTGTGCAGTGATGGGTGTGGTGCCACTGCCAGCACCAGATGCCTTCAGTCTCTGGAACTCCTCATGCTGGTGGAAATGTTTCGCAGCAAGGTGGTTGATGAGCGAGCTGGTGCTGAACTTTAAGGGGTCTGCACCTCTGCTCAACTTCCGCTGACAGTGGTTGCAAGTGGCGTACTTGCTGTACACAGTGGGCATGGTGAAATATCGCCAGATTGGTGACAGAAACATCCCCCTACGGCATGGAAGCGCTGCTGCCTGTCTCCCTGTGGTGGTTGGGGGGGGGGGGGCTTGGGGGGCTTGGGTGCGGCTGGTGGTGGTACTGGTAGATGCTGCTGCTGCTGAGCCTGAGACACCAGCAGGCTGTGGGACCTGCCTACTGCTGCTGCCAATGCTTGCAATGATGCGCCTCCTTGCAAGGCCCACAAGAGCATCCTCCTCCTCCTCCTCAGAGCTGCTGAGGACGACATCCCCTGGAGGTGGTGGCACCCAGTCTCTGTCTGTCACCGGGTCATCATCATCCTCCCCCTCCTGAAACATGTCCTGCTGGGATGAGGACCCCCCAAACTCCTCTCCTGATGCATGGATGGGCTGCTTGACTGTCGCCACAGTCTTGCTGTCCAATCCCTCATCCCCCAAAGTGCCCATCAGCATCTCCTCCTCAAAATCGCCAACAACAGCAGACAATTGACTCATGATGCCTGGGGTCAAAAGACTGCTGAATGACAGGTCGCCAACTGACGGTGAACTGGCCCCCTCCCCAGGCCCTGCTGGGCGGCTGCTGCGAACAGGGGTGGTGGTGAGGGTGGAGGCCTCGGATGCAGAGCTGATGGCGGGCTGCTCATCCTCCGTCATGAGTTGCACCACAGTGTCTGCATGCTTTTCCTCAATGGGACGTTTCCGACCCGGCTGGAGGAAAATCGGAGCAGGTGCTACACGCTGCTGCTGCTGTGTCT
This sequence comes from Hyperolius riggenbachi, assembly GCF_040937935.1. NCBI lineage: Eukaryota > Metazoa > Chordata > Amphibia > Anura > Hyperoliidae > Hyperolius > Hyperolius riggenbachi. Next base: position 94,870,504 of record NC_090656.1, read on the forward strand.
CTGCAGCGTGAGTTGCAGATGCTCCTGCTGGGCGGCGCCCAAGGCGTCCACGGCCAGTGGCTATGGGAGGAATGTTAGCCACTGACGCTGCTGCTGCTGCTGCGGAACTGTGCATGGTGGCGCGGCCGCGGCCTGCCACAATGCTGCTCCCTCTCCTCCTGATTCCCTTGCTGCCCTTCCCCTTGCCCAAACCGCGCTGGCTGCCACTTCCAGGCGTATAGACAAAAGTTTTTTAAAAGGGCGGGTGAAAAGTGGGGTACTTTAATGGAGTGGGTTGGTGGGTGAGGTGACTGAGTGAGTGTCCCTAGTACAGTAAGTAAGTAGTAACAGTCAGGAAGTACAACTAGCAGTTACAATAATCAGTAGTAATCACAAGTAAATTTAGTGTGTGTACACTACAGACAGTGAGTGCACGCACGCACGCGCAAACACGCGCAGGAGCTAGCCTATGAACAGTGACTGAGTGAGTGTCCCTAGTACAGTAAGTAAGTAAGTAGTAACAGTCAGTAAGTACAACTAACTAATTACAATAATGAATCAGTTATCAGAAGGAAATAGAGTGTGTGTAGTGTGTGTACACAGACAGTGAGTGCACACACGCAGGAGCTAGTAGCCTATGAACAGTGACTGAGTGTCCTAGACTCCTAGTACAGTAAGTAGTAACAGTAAGTACAACTAACTAATTACAATAATCAATTACAATAATCAATCAGTTATCAGAAGGAAATAGAGTGTGTGTAGTGTGTACACAGAAAGTGAGTGCACACACGCAGGAGCTAGTAGCCTATGAACAGTGACTGAGTGTCCTAGACTCCTAGTACAGTAAGAGTAAGCAGTAACAGTAAGTACAAACAACTAACTAATTACAATAATCAATCAGTTATCAGAAGGAAATAGAGTGTGTGTAGTGTGTGTACACAGACAGTGAGTGCACACACGCAGGAGCTAGTAGACTATGAACAGTGACTGAGTGTCCTAGACTCCTAGTACAGTAAGAGTAAGTAGTAACAGTAAGTACAACTAACTAATTACAATAATCAATCAGTTATCAGAAGGAAATAGAGTGTGTGTAGTGTGTGTACACAGACAGTGAGTGCACACACGCAGGAGCTAGTAGCCTATGAACAGTGACTGAGTGTCCTAGACTCCTAGTACAGTAAGAGTAAGTAGTAACAGTAAGTACAACTAACTAATTACAATAAGCAATCAGTTATCAGAAGGAAATAGAGTGTGTGCAGTGTGTGTACACAGACAGTGAGTGCACACACACAGGAGCTAGTAGCCTATGAACAGTGACTGAGTGTCCTAGACTCCTAGTACAGTAAGAGTAAGTAGTAACAGTAAGTACAAACAACTAACTAATTACAATAATCAATCCGTTATCAGAAGGAAATAGAGTGTGTGTAGTGTGTACACAGACAGTGAGTGCACACACGCAGGAGCTAGTAGCCTATGAACAGTGACTGAGTGTCCTAGACTCCTAGTACAGTAAGTAGTAACAGTAAGTACAACTAACTAATTACAATAATCAATTACAATAATCAATCAGTTATCAGAAGGAAATAGAGTGTGTGTAGTGTGTACACAGAAAGTGAGTGCACACACGCAGGAGCTAGTAGCCTATGAACAGTGACTGAGTGTCCTAGACTCCTAGTACAGTAAGAGTAAGTAGTAACAGTAAGTACAAACAACTAACTAATTACAATAATCAATCAGTTATCAGAAGGAAATAGAGTGTGTGTAGTGTGTGTACACAGACAGTGAGTGCACACACGCAGGAGCTAGTAGCCTATGAACAGTGACTGAGTGTCCTAGACTCCTAGTACAGTAAGAGTAAGTAGTAACAGTAAGTACAACTAACTAATTACAATAAGCAATCAGTTATCAGAAGGAAATAGAGTGTGTGTAGTGTGTACACAGACAGTGAGTGCACACACGCAGGAGCTAGTAGCCTATGAACAGTGACTGAGTGTCCTAGACTCCTAGTACAGTAAGTAGTAACAGTAAGTACAACTAACTAATTACAATAATCAATTACAATAATCAATCAGTTATCAGAAGGAAATAGAGTGTGTGTAGTGTGTACACAGAAAGTGAGTGCACACACGCAGGAGCTAGTAGCCTATGAACAGTGACTGAGTGTCCTAGACTCCTAGTACAGTAAGAGTAAGTAGTAACAGTAAGTACAAACAACTAACTAATTACAATAATCAATCAGTTATCAGAAGGAAATAGAGTGTGTGTAGTGTGTGTACACAGACAGTGAGTGCACACACGCAGGAGCTAGTAGACTATGAACAGTGACTGAGTGTCCTAGACTCCTAGTACAGTAAGAGTAAGTAGTAACAGTAAGTACAACTAACTAATTACAATAATCAATCAGTTATCAGAAGGAAATAGAGTGTGTGTAGTGTGTGTACACAGACAGTGAGTGCACACACGCAGGAGCTAGTAGCCTATGAACAGTGACTGAGTGTCCTAGACTCCTAGTACAGTAAGAGTAAGTAGTAACAGTAAGTACAAACAACTAACTAATTACAATAATCAATCAGTTATCAGAAGGAAATAGAGTGTGTGTAGTGTGTACACAGACAGTGAGTGCACACACGCAGGAGCTAGTAGCCTATGAACAGTGACTGAGTGTCCTAGACTCCTAGTACAGTAAGTAGTAACAGTAAGTACAACTAACTAATTACAATAATCAATTACAATAATCAATCAGTTATCAGAAGGAAATAGAGTGTGTGTAGTGTGTACACAGAAAGTGAGTGCACACACGCAGGAGCAGCTAGTAGCCTATGAACAGTGACAGTGAGTGTCCTAGTACAGTTACAGTATATAACTACAATACTAATACAATCAGTAGTAAAGGACAGCAGAAATATATAGAATAGAGAGAAATAAACAGAGGACAGGAGGACAGCTGCCCACACAGGCAAGGCCCTGAGGCCTAAAGCTGTAAGCCTGCAGCAGCTGGCCTGTCTCTATGTAACACAAATGCTACTAACTAAAATACAATGTCTAACTAAGTAACAACAATATAGGTGTGTATAGGAGGTGTATGTGAGCAAAAACGCTAGGTAAATGACCACAATAGAGCTCTTGCTAAGCCAAAGCACAAAGGAGCAACTCTCTCTCTGTACAAGTCTCAGGCAAGCACGGAGAAACGTAACATGGCGGCCGCTATTTATAGGGTAGGGGCTGGCCAGGGTCCCCCTCTGTGATTGGCTGCCGTCAGAGGGCCTGGGAGCCCTCTGATTGGCTCTAAGGACATCAATCTGGGCTATGACGCTATTCGAGCTCGGTACCGAGCTCGAATAGCGCCGTTTGCTCGAATAGCTCGAATAGTGAATGGGCTATTCGAGTGTACGCGAATAGCCCATTCGAATAGCTGCAGCTATTCGGAGCTCGAATACTGAGCTCGAATAGCTGGAAAAGAGCTCGAATATTCGAGCTACTCGAATATTCGAGCTCTGCTGAGCACCACTGGTTACAAGTGGCCCTGCAGCAATCCCGCACATCCGAGGCAGGAGAATAAAGCAGTATAAAACCCTGACATAATAATAAACACATGTTTTCCTACTTTTTATATGCCATACGGTTATCATATTTGCTTATTAAGTATTATTATTCATTTAGAAATTACAAGTTTTCAAAGTACACTTTTTTGCTCTAAGAGCTGACTTTGCATTTTATTCATAACTGTTTTTTTTTTTTTATCATCTTGAAATATAAGCAGAAAATCTTTCTGACTGTTTGTCTGTGTGCAGGAGAGTCTGCAGTGTCAGAGAAGTGTTTGTTTACATTCCTCACTTAATACAATTAAACACAAGATAACATTATCTCGAAAGTGCCCAGCTTCCCTGGCATTGAGCTTTTCCATCCTGTATTTAACCCTTTGAATGCTGTTCTAGTAAAAAAAAAATGCTGGTAGTATATAATATGCTGTAAATAATGTTTTAGAGCAAAGAAGAATTGCTGGGTTTCATTCCGCTTTAATCTGTCAATTGACAGCTTAATTTCCTGGCATTAATCAGAAGCTGCGTCAAATGGCTCCTGATCACGTGATCACTACGATCGCCAGTGATCGTAGTGATCATGAAGGTAAACAAGTGCCTCACCTGACCCCGGTTCAAGCTTCAGTGCAGGGCTAGCTGCTGTGATGCCTGTTAATCGCTGGAAAGGGAGAGAGGTAAGTAATACTCGCCCAGCATTGCTTCCTGCTGCTGATCTCGTCATGGAGGGAGTGAGGGGTGACGCTAGTCTACCAGGGAATGTTTCAGGAAGGGGTGGCGACGATAGATTACCAGGGATTAACTAAATGGGCAGGGGCACTAGATCAACAGGGAAATGTATCCTCTGGTCTTTAATGAGGGGAAATATGCGGGTCCTGACAAGGTTACATCAGGACCCTGCACCTCTTCTGGCATGCGTGCGGCCTCACTGCACCAGCACTGGCATGGCTGCTCCTGCGCAGTAGCATGGAGCTGCTCATGCACGAGCGGTTCTGGCTTACTATGCAGGCCTGCAAAGGAGCGCGGGACTGATGAGATCTCCAACAAGCTCAAAATTCAGGGGGTGCATGCTAGGCATGGGGGGACCAGAGGACGGCAGGGGAAAGGCAGTGCTTATAAATACTGAGCAATGTTTGGTGTGAATGAGGAGCACCATGGTTCTGGAATGATTGGTGTGCCCTACAATGGTAACACATCAACACAATGCCATCTGCCAGGTATAAGTGAATGCTGCATAGGGAGGCATTACAGGGCTCCAAAGTCACCCATTATAGCTCAATACTTATATAAGAGCTATCACCAGGGGGAACAGTTTTTCTGTATTATCTGCAATGGATTCTGGGAGTACGAGGCAATGAATGTGCTTGGAGCACTGCTAGCACTGCTCCCCTTTCGTGGGGGCATAGGAAGCTTACTGGTGGTGTCTCTATTGAGATGCAAACTATTTTGTGTGGGCTTACTCCTGCAGGACATAGCAGTGTAGTTTGTGTAGTCTTTGCATATTCTGGCAAGCAGAAGCAATTTGCACATGCTGTGCCTTTAAATGTGTTGAGAGACACTTCTGCAGCCATTATAAGCCAGGTGCTACTTGGTATGAGCACACAACTCTTTGGTTTTTCCCATGTAACAGTTAACCTGAATTTCCTCTCTTCTCTAAAAGATAAGCAACAGCATAATAACCTTTAAAGAAAAACATTTCTTTTTTACAGTTGATAAAAATCCTGCAATAAATCTGCAGTGCGTTTACTTCCTGCTTTCAAGGAAGCAGACATAGGGTTAACATTCTGTGTTTACAAATTAGCTTCTCTGCCGAGGACTGCAGAGATTCCTGAGCTGACAACGCTGTGAGATCAAATTACACTTTGGGTTAGTCAGATATGGGGGGAATCAGACAGGCTAAACTCTCTAAATACATATAGAGTGCATTTCTTTCTGTTTTCCTTCTGTCCTGTGCAGGTCCACGTTCAGGTCCTTGTTAGGATTTTTGGAGTACACCTTATTTAGAGATGTATGAAACTCAAAACTTATCTATGGTTTAAAGCATTCAATCAATACAGCATACAACTTATAGCAAAAAAAAAAAATTTGGTTTCCAAGTTACTGGAAAGGTTAATACTGAGATTTCTAGTTCACGTAAAAGCCACTTTTATGTGGGGCACGTGATGATGACGTGTATTATACCAGGGACCTGGGTGGGCAGCATTACTATTCCAACTATATTACTAGGGTTCTGAAGTGCTGTTGCTGTACCATAAATTATCAGATGGACCTCAGCTATACTGATCTTTGCAAACAATTCAGAATAGCACTGTATCCAGGGGGAACTTTTACTTTATTGTTTGCACAGAAATAGCTTAATTACAAGACTATCTGAGCAGGGCTTTCTAGGCCATAGAGCTCCCAGGGCAAGTGTTTATGAATTGCACCCCCATAGATTCAGGTACACTATTGCAATGCAGTAGCCACAGGTGCACCCCAGTATTTATTAGCCCCCAATAGCTAGCCAGGGTAAGGGTCAGCAAACCGATAGTAGAATATTGGTAATATAAAATGAATAAAGTATTGTTTTTACATATCTGTTGATCAGTTAAACTCTCATTGCATAACACTGAAAAGTCCTTCCCCTTTGTCGCTTTCTGTAGTTATGCCTACCTGCTCCCACATAGACCAAGCCCAATGTGGTGGTTTGGCTATGATCAGGGACGTTTTTAGGCATAGGCATGCCAGGCCACTGGAGTTCCATTGGTCCTGAGGGGCGCCATGCCCCTGAATAAACTCCACCCCCAAGCGAAGCCACGCCCCCACAGGTGTTTGTGCCTCCTTCAGTCCCTCTTTGTGCCTCCTTCAGTCGCCAGTGCCACCTCTTCATCGCTAAGTCAGTAACAGCTGCAGAGGAACTGTAAGTTAACCCTGATAGGGTTATATAGAGCAGAAACTTATGTGGAGCCTTTTTATGAAGAAATATGTGTATAATTGACAATTAACCTGTGGAGTTTCACTAAATGTTGGAATTGCGCAGAATATTGTAATAATAGAGAATGGAGATTCAAATAGCAATAAGGAACTGATTCTAGTGAATCATTTTAGAAAATTATCCTTATAGGAGTTCAAGATTGTTGGCAAATCAGATTTTTTTGAAGAGCAATACGCCAAGGACAATTTTGGATTAGATTTTTATGCATATGCATTTTTTCCCTCTTTTATTTTACTAATGATACATTTTTTAAGGGGACACCAAAATGCTCCAAATGGTGTAAATGAGTAGCGTGTATGAATGGGAATATACTGATTAATACATTGTGCATATTTATATCATGACAGACATTTGTGAACAAATCCCCTGTCCTTTTAACAAGAACGGAACAAAATAAAAATGTAATTATCTTTTAATAATCCAGCGCTCCCAGTTTATTTTTGTTTTTTACAATCCAAGTGCCACTTCTGCCTCTCTGGGCCTCCTTCTGTCCCCCTGTGCCTCCTTCTGTCTCCTTGTGCCACCTTCTGTCCCCCTGTGTGTCTATAGATGGATTAAGGTGAAATGGTGCCCTTGGCAAGCAATGACTTTGGGCCCAACCTTGTTGGACACCTAGCTTTTTTTGGAAAGATTTTTTGGGGCTAGCATAAACCGGGTCCCTAGACTCTCTCCAGGTCCTAGCCTAAGTTGCCTTGTGGATAGTCCGGCTCTGTGTGCATCCCTCTTTGCCTCCTTCTGTCCCACTGTGCCTCCTCTGTCCCCCTTTGTGCCTCCCTCTGTCTCCTTGTCCCACTTTAAGTTCCTGTCCCCCTCCTGCACCCCCCCCCCCCCCCCCTAGTCCAGTGTGTAAAGGTGAGTATAGCATAGCAGAAGCTGTGCTTTAACCTCCCCACTGGAGTCCAGTACTGTGCCTGTGTGACCATGCTGTCTGACTTCTGCTTCCTCTAGTTCTGGCACCTCACTCTCTTCATGTAGCGTGTAATCATACATGCGGTAGGAGATGCTGGGCACTAGGGCAAGTGGTGAGCAGACAGGCGGAAGCACAGCACTGGACTCCAGCAGCGAGGTGATAGCACAGCTTCTGCTGCGCTATACTCTGCATGTACACACTACTCTGGGGGAGTGCAAAGAAATGCGACAGGATTGGCGGGTTGTTTGTATCTTGAGACTTCCTGTATTATGCAACCACCCTATACGGCACATGGTTTATATTCTCTGGTGTGTGTGTTTTTTTATTTTATTTTTATTTCTTGACTTCTTGCCTGGAGTGACAAAAAGGCTAGAAACACCCCTAGCTATAATGTCAAATATTTTCTTGGTGGTCATCATGGTACTACATAACAAAGGCTAGGAAACTAGATGGGACTTAAAACCATCACAGATGACCGAGACAGTATAGTGGTGGTTAAAGAGAACCTGAGGTAGGGGGTATAGATTAAAAAAAAAATCCTACCGAGGGGTTGACCAGATCAGGTGGCCACTATCCTCACCGACGGTCCTGTGGCATGAAATCTTTTGGTTTCTGTTTTTTGAACTTTGGGGTCACGACGCTGGAAGCTCTGCTTTGTGATGAGAGACAGTTCTGGGAGGTGGGGGAATGTCAGGGAGAGCGGCTGGGAAGAGGCAGAGTGGCCCAATAGCAGATGGCAAAGAGCCATCAGGAATGCCCCCAGTGGAGGATAGCAGGAAGTGCCTCTCCTTCCCTTCGAGATTATGACAAGCTGAATGTCGGCATTTTTTTTTGAGGGGGGCAGCACAGAGCAGAGCAGGGGGGCAGAGAGAGGCGCATAGGGGACACAGATCGAAGCAGGTTGTTTTGGTGCTTGGCGCTCAGTGTCGAGCACTGAAACTAGGTGCCCCATTGCAGTAATGTGATACTGCACGGGGCGTGTAATGGTAATTCGGGGCTCCAGCGGTTTGCGGACCCCGAATTACATCTCTCCCTGAGTTGCAACAACTCAGAGGGGAAATAGTATTTAACGCCGCCAGGAAGTTTTGTGGGAGGAGGGAGATCCATCATTTAGCTTGCCCTGTGCCCAACTCACCAGCGAGAAGAATGTCATGGAGTAGGGACTAAGGAACATGCCTCTGTGTCCCATCTGCCCTCCCCTCCCCCCCCCCACACCATGCCAGGGCTACCCCGGGTACGCTTTAAATAGGCTCAGTTTAATTAATGGACATGTTGGTCAAATTATGAATGGATATTATGGCTGCATGTGCCATAGGGGAGATTATGAGTGCATTTGTTACAGAAAGAACATAATGATTGCACTTGTTTTAGGGCAGAGGATGAGGGTGAGTATATGCATCCTAGAGGTGCCTTGAATCCGGCTACTGTCGTTTAGTGGCACTTTATTTGACCTGAGGAAGAGGGTGAGTTTCCACGAAACGCGTTGCCTGTGCTTTTTTTTTTTTTTTTTTTACTAATAAATATCCATTCCTATATGTGTGTGTCATCATTGAGGTAAGCCACCTCATTTATTTATATTTTAGTTGCTTTTAATGTATTTTATTCACCTTGGGCGCCTCTTTACCCCTTTTTATTGTTCTAGGGGGGACTGTGGCTGCACATGCTATATGGAGACTTAATGGCTGCAATTGTTCTGAATATTTTAGCGAGCATTTAACAAATTAGTGTGTATCCTGTGGACTTGCTTGAGTGCCTAGAGCTAGAGTCCTGCTTTAAGTAATCTGCTTGCAACTTGATCAGGAAAGGTTACTTCTCACACTGATGCTAGACTGCTGTTCTGTATAAATATATAATGATACCTTCTGTGGAATTAAGTCCTGTCTCACTTCCTCTTTATTACGATATGTTACATTTAAGCCATTTACAAATGTTCCTTGCATTGCATTACACACTCATTGTATCCTCCGTGGTGAAACCCAAATGGATTCAACTACTGGATTAATCCCACGGTTGAGTGAACAGTTCAGCTATCCGCTTGCCTTCGGCTAGAGATACCATTTCACTGGTAGTGATCCATATGCATACGTTGTATATGATCCTTCTGTAGCCGAAAGGCCATTAACCACTGAGGGCTAAGACGGTCTTCTGGATAATGTTTCAAAGCACATACAGTACACATGCAAATGCACGCACTCATGCACACATACACGAAAAAAAGAACACTTCCTGAAGCAAGACACCCACTTAGGTGTAGGATAACCACCATTACTTTATTCAATGCAAAGTACACGTGCATGAAAAAAGGGAGTGCAGAAAAAGAGGGCGCGGCTGGATAACAAATTGGCGCAGGGGCATAACGAAATCTCAATAACATCGTTGACAAAATTGGTTATTGATAAATCCTGTTTTAAAACAGATGGGAAATCAAAATGAAAATCTATTTACTTTAAAAACTGTTACATAATTCAAGAGTACAGCTTAACCTAACCCTACTCTCACACAGAACCCTCCCCTGGTGGTGCCTAACCCTAACCACCCCCTGGTGCTGCCTAACCCTAACCATCCCCTAGTGGTGCCTAATCCTAACCACCCAATTGGTGGTGCCTAACCCTAACCACCCCCACCCCCCCCTGCACAAATACCCTTACACACATAGAAACAGTAATATATTTGATAACGTAAAATCTATACAACAAAATAATATGACAAAAACTATAACGCTGCACACTTCTAAAATGATAACATATTTCAAAAACTGTAATGTTATAATGTTGAAAACAATATTTATCGCGCGTCCATTTCTCTGCTTTGGGCGCCTTATTAGCGATAAATGCATTAGAGTCTTTGGTGGTGCCCAAATCGTCCACTAGCCACCACCGCCCTTTTTTCCTGCTACCCTGAGTACACCACCACTGCCCAAAATAATGGTGCTTCAGCCCCCCTATGTTTTTTTTTTTTTTTGTGTGGATATGATAGTACATTTGCAATGTTTATCAGCATACATCTTTTTTGTGCATTACAATCAGCGCTGCGGGCAGTCACAGCAGGGTGAACGGACACACACATACAGCTGATGGCTTTGAAATTATTATTAAAGATACACCAGATTGCAGACCACACACACAAGACAAGGTCAGGGGCTAGCCAATGATCAGAAACCAGAGCAGAACAAGGCAGGACAGGATCAGGAGTTCAAGGGAGACAAGAGTTCAGCAAACACAAACAATACTGTTTATGGTCTGGCACCTGTTGCAAGGGGAGATGGTCCTATATAGGAGGAGAAATAAGTGTGCCAGTAGATAAGGTTTGCAAATCTCAGACAGCAGGAGGACCTCTGCTGGCAGGAGGTGGCAGTCCCAGAAAGTTTCAAAACCTGATACCATTTGCAGGTGAGATGTGAGCTGCAAGTTAATTCCAGGGTAGTGGGCAGCCCTCTGCTGGATGATAGAAAAAGTACATCAGCCCTACTTACAGTGCCACCAGCAGGTAGAGCGGTTCTGAGGTTCCTAGCAATGTGGGATATTAAAGGGGAACTGAAGAAAGAGGTATATGGAGGCTGTCATGTTTATTTCATAGTTACATAGTTACATAGTTACTTTGGTTGAAAAAAGACATACGTCCATCGAGTTCAACCAGTACAAAGTACAACACCAGCCTGCTCCCTCACATATCCCTGTTGATCCAGAGGAAGGCGAAAAAACCCTTACAAGGCATGGTCCAATTAGCCCCTAAAGGGAAAAATTCCTTCCCGACTCCAGATGGCAATCAGATAAAATCCCTGGATCAACATCATTAGGCATTACCTAGTAATTGTAGCCATGGATGTCTTTCAACGCAAGGAAAGCATCTAAGCCCCCTTTAAATGCAGGTATAGAGTTTGCCATAACGACTTCCTGTGGCAATGCATTCCACATCTTAATCACTCTTACTGTAAAGAACCCTTTCCTAAATAAATGGCTAAAACGTTTTTCCTCCATGCGCAGATCATGTCCTCTAGTCCTTTGAGAAGGCCTAGGGACAAAAAGCTCATCCGCCAAGCTATTATATTGCCCTCTGATGTATTTATACATGTTAATTAGATCTCCTCTAAGGCGTCTTTTCTCTAGACTAAATAAACCCAGTTTATCTAACCTTTCTTGGTAAGTGAGACCTTCCATCCCACGTATCAATTTTGTTGCTCGTCTCTGCACCTGCTCTAAAACTGCAATATCTTTTTTGTAATGTGGTGCCCAGAACTGAATTCCATATTCCAGATGTGGTCTTACTAGAGAGTTAAACAGGGGCAATATTATGCTAGCATCTCGAGTTTTTATTTCCCTTTTAATGCATCCCAAAATTTTGTTCGCTTTAGCTGCAGCGGCTTGGCATTGAGTACGATTATTTAACTTGTTGTCGATGAGTACTCCTAAGTCCTTCTCCAAGTTTGATGTCCCCAACTGTATCCCATTTATTTTGTATGGTGTTAGACCATTGGTACGACCAAAATGCATGACTTTACATTTGTCAACATTGAATTTCATCTGCCATGTATGTGCCCATATAGCCATCCTATCCAGATCCTGTTGCAATATAACACTATCTTCCTTAGAGTTGATGATTCTGCACAATTTTGTATCATCTGCAAAAATAGCAACATTGCTCACTACTGTATCCACTAGGTCATTAATAAATAAATTGAAGAGCACTGGACCCAGTACAGACCCCTGTGGGACCCCACTGCTAACAGTCTCCCATTTTGAGTATGATCCATTGACCACAACTCTTTGTTTTCTGTCCGTTAGCCAGTTCCCTATCCAAGCACACAGACTCTTCCCCAGTCCTTGCATCCTCATCTTTTGCACCAGACTTTTGTGGGGAACAGTGTCGAATGCCTTAGCAAAGTCTAAGTATATCACATCTACAGCATTCCCAATATCCATATTAGCATTCACTACCTCATAAAAGCTGAGCATGTTAGTCAAACAGGACCTGTCTTTAGTAAACCCATGTTGATGCTGAGAAATAAGATTATTTTCTACTATGAAGTCATGTATAGTATCTCTTAGTAACCCCTCAAATAGTTTGCATACAACTGATGTTAAGCTTACAGGTCTATAATTTCCTGGATCTGATTTTTTGCCCTTCTTAAATAATGGGAAAACGTGGGCTGTACGCCAATCCACTGGGACTCTGCCAGTTGCAAGAGAGTCACAAAAGATAAGATAAAGGGGTTTATCTATAACTGAACTTAATTCCCTTAGGACCCGAGGATGCATGCCATCCGGGCCAGGTGCCTTGTCTATTTTTAATTTATTTAGTCTTGCCTTTACTTCTTCCTGCGTTAAGTATTTAATATTACAGTTAGAAGATTGAGACTCTTCCGCCTCTGTAATTTGCAACAGTGCTGTTTCCTTTGTAAAGACAGAAGCAAAGAAAGCATTTAATAACTCTGCCTTACCTTGGTCATCCACCATTGAGTTCCCACCCTCATCCTTTAGGAGTCCTATACAGTCAACCTTTCTTTTTTTAGAGTTGATGTACTTGTAAAACTTTTTTGGGTTAGATTTGATATCCCTAGCGATTTGATTTTCAGCTTCGATCTTTGCCAGCCTAATTTCTTTTTTACAATTTTTATTGCACTCCTTATAATTGCTTAGTGCAGCCTCGGTCCCCTCCTGTTTTAGGACCTTATAGGCATTCTTTTTCCTCTTCATTTTATCTTTAACCTTTCTATTCATCCATAGAGGCCTTTTTTTATTCCTAGACATTTTGTTTCCATATGGGATATACATACTACAATATTGATTGAGAATACGTTTAAAAGCTTGCCATTTCCCTTCAGTGTCCTCCCCTTGTAGTACATTATCCCAGTTCACCAAACTTAGTGCCTGCCTGATTTGATTGAACTTTGCTTTTCTAAAATTCATAGTTTTAGTGGTCCCGCTGCCCCGTGGCCTATCAGTCACCAGATCAAACGTTATCATGTTGTGATCACTATTTCCCAAATGTTCTTGAACCTGCACATTTGATACATTATCTGGTCTATTCGAAATGATCAGATCCAGTAACGCATTCCCCCTAGTTGGTTCCGTTACCATTTGAGTCAAGTAATTGTCCTGTAGTGCTGCCAGAAATCTGCTGCTTTTACCAGAATGGGTAGCCTCAATACCCCAGTCAATGTCTGGAAAGTTGAAGTCGCCCATAACTATGACCTCATTTTTACTTGCCGCTTTTTCAATTTGCTGTAGTAATTGCAGTTCTGCAGCTTCATTAATATGAGGTGGTCTGTAGCATACCCCAATAAGCAATTGGCAACTTTTATTTCCACCATGAATATTTACCCAAACGGACTCCACATCTTCGCAATCTTCCTCCGTCTCATCGTTGAGGACAGCTGTAAAAGAATTCTTAACAAAGAGACAAACCCCTCCACCTTTTTTCCCTGTTCTATCCCTCCTGAACACATTGTATCCTTTTAAATTGGCTATCCAGTCATGACTTTCATCCATCCATGTCTCGGTTATTCCCACAATGTCATAGCCTTTGTCATTCAGAATGAACTCTAGTTCATCTATTTTATTTGCAAGGCTCCGAGCATTGGTTATCATGCACTTTATATTTTTACCACCACATTTACCAATTTTGTTTACCTGAAATGGGCTACTTGAAGTTTTACCAACCTCCTTAATCTTTACACTGTCCCCACCCCCCTCTCCACCCCCCATAATGTTAGGCTCCCACTGTCTTTTTACCTTATCTTGTCTATATGTTGAGACTTTATCCTCCCGCCTCCCCCCAGATCCTAGTTTAAAATCTCCTCCAACCGTTTAGCCATCTTCTCCCCCAATGCAGCTGCACCCTCCCCATTAAGGTGCAGCCCGTCCCTGCTGTAGAACCTGTAGCCGACTGCAAAGTCTGCCCAGTTCTCCAGGAACCCAAACCCTTCCTTCCTACACCAATTTCTCAGCCACTTATTTAACTCCCTAAGCTCCCTCTGTCTCTCAGATGTAGCACGTGGCACTGGCAGTATTTCAGAGAACACCACCTTGGAGGTCCTTGCTTTAAGTTTATCTCCAAGTACCTGAAAATCATTTTTGAGGACCTTCCATCTCCCACTAACTTTGTCATTGGTGCCAATGTGTACCATGACAGCCGGGTCTTCCCCAGCCCCACCCAATAATCTGTCAATTCTTTCCGCTATATGCCGAACCCGAGCACCCGGGAGGCAACAGACTGTACGGCATTCACGGTTTCTTCGACAGATTACCCTGTCTGTGCGCCTAATAATTGAATCCCCTACCACCAGTACCTGTCTAGCCTTAGCTGCACTCCTATTCCCTTTCTCGTTACAGCAGTCTGCCCCTTGGTTGCTAAGGAGCACATCCTGCTGCAGCATTGCTACTCCAGAGTCGTCCTCACCAATATTACGCAAACAAGCATACTTATTAGTGAGGGACAACTCGGGACTAGCCTCCCTGCCACTTTTTCCCCTACCCCTTCTAACTGTGACCCAACTAGCGGCTACCTCTGCTTCTTGCTCCGGCTTTACTCCACCCACCTCATCTTCAAGGGTTCCATCAAGTGTCTGGATCGTGAGATCCAAGCTCATCTCCATGTTGTGTATGCGTCTCAAGCAATACCAGTTGCCTGGCAGCCCTGCTGATCCTCTGCCTCTAATACTATTAGCCATAGCCCCTGAACAAGCATGCAGCAGATCAGGTGTTTCAGTGGTTCAGACTTTAAAGTCAGATCTGACAAGACTAGCTGCATGCTTGTTTTCTGTGTTATTCAGATACTACTGCAGAGAAATAGACCAGCAGGGCTGCCAGGCAACTGGTATTGATTAAAAGGAAATAAACATGACCGCCTCCATATACCTCTCTTTTCAGTTCCCCTTTAATGGTCAGGGAGTTGAGCCCCACATTCGGCTCCAAATTCCCTGGGAAATGCCAGCCTGCATGGGGACCAAGACTTACTGGAAACTTAAAGTGACGGTAAGGTGCCAAGTTTAACTTACCTTGCAGTCAATTTAGGTATCCTTGTACTTTTTTTTTCAGGTTTCCACTAGTGACATACATAGCAAAGTTACTGATTATAGCATAACTGAGGGCTTTGGCAATGAGCTTAAAAAAAACATCTTAATGGGACATTGCTTTGAAAAATGTGTTTTCTCACCAAAATAATAAAATCATTTTTCTCAGAAGCTATATGGTCTTTTTAATCATTTTAAAAATGTTTCCACTAGTGACCCTGACATACATACTAGATTTGATGATATTAGCATATGTGGGGCCTTTGCAATTAACCATTAAATTAGTCACCATAAACTTTACCTTATGGCAAATTTTCTTTTGAAAGGAATTCGCCTTAAAGTGTACCTTAAAAAAAAAAAGAAAACATTTATATATACCTGGGCTTCCTCCGCCCCCTTTAGGCCATTGACTCCCTCGCCGCCCTCCTGAGCGGGCTCTTCCAATCATCGCTTGTCACCATGTACTGCACATGCGCGGCACACCCCCATCGCACTCCCAGCACTGGGAGTATTTTACGCCTGCGCAGTACTACTTAGCAGATTAGGATCATTATGGTTGGGTGAACAACAGGAGATAAAATCCAGATGGAAACAGCATTGCATAGTTATGCTACAACTATTGCATAGCTGAAACCCAGTCCTCCTGAGTTAGATCCAAACATGCCCAAGTAAGTAACAATCTTGCAGGTTATTACACATGCAGGAAGAATAAAATATCTGCCTAATCTCTTTTGCAAAGTACAGATTCCAGACTTGAAAAGAAGTGCAACTGCTGCTTGTTGTTCAAACTGAATAGGATTTTTAAAAAATAATTTGTGCAGCACCGATCCATGCTCATAGGACATTTTTAGTAAAAGTGGAATGCCACTTTAACAGGTAGGTTCCATTTTTATTGCAGGGACCAGACACAGTAACCTGCAGCGTCCTTCTGATTAGGTCCTGTTTCATCAGTCAATGCTTTGAATGAAAGGCGCTGCACTTTGTCCTATAAACAGCAGTCTGCAGACTCACCACGTGACGGGCAGCTATTGACTTGTGTGTTTGTTCCCGTTACACAGTGCCAGTATACGGTAACACAAGTGTCATCATTAAGTGCGGCATAATTAGTGTCATGTATCTAGCAAGTAGGTTATTCTCTTCTGCTGTATTAGTGACACTACATCGGGCAACAAGTGGATAATGGGCTTTCACCTTGCTCGGGCCCACGTGAACTTCTGCAAGATCAAAACAGGGTCAGAGTAGTGAAAGACGCTGGGCCGTATCGGATTTAACCGCTGCGTCTAATATTTCATCGTACAATTACACGCTTAATCCCAACTTTTCCAGGCGTCTTTCATTTTCCCATTATTGTCTGCGCACCCCCTCCTCCCTCATCCAAATATTGAAGAATGGTGTTTAGAACAGGCTGTGTGTCTTCTTGACAGCTTCGAGGTTCAGGCGTCGAAACTAAAGATTCCATCAGCTCCGGATCCCGGAGCAATAGAAACAAGTCAAAAAATTGTTCTGAGCAGAATTCAAGGCTGGGGTTTTATTCTGTCTCAAATGCCAAAAAAAATGCTCAGCCCTGTCTGTGTGTCTGGAGGCACCTTCTGTAACACTGAAGGAAAAGAGTTGAAATGCAGAATCCCTATTCACTTGCAGTGGGAAAGAAAAATGTGACTAACTGTTTATTCTATTTATTCATTTATTTAAGTTATTTGAGTAGTGGCAAACAGACCCAGCTACAGTGCAGGAGAGGTAGTAGGGCGAGCCAATGGCTCTGTCCTCGGGGTTAAGTGGTTCCTACACTTAGTTGTGTGGTATACCCACATATAGCAATTGCTATTTTATATGGAACATGTTGATTCTCAAACTATCCTAATAAATGCAGTAGTTGATAGCCAGAGGGGGTGGCCAGAGAGATTCCCTACCCGTATATGTAGCCAGAGAGGACCTGCCCAGTATAGGTAGCCAAAGAGGGCCCACAGTATAGGTAGCCAGAGAGGGACCGTCCAGTATAGGTAGCCATAGAGGGCCCATGGTATAGGTAGCCATAGAGGGCACATGGTATAGGTAGTCATAGAGGGCCCATGGTATAGGTAGTCATAGAGGGCCCATGGAATAGGTAGCCAGAGAGGGCCCCAGTATAGGTAGCATGAGAGGTCCCCACCCAGTATAGGTAGACAGAGAGGTTCCAAGTATAGGTAGCCAGAGAGAGCACCCTTTAACCA
This sequence comes from Hyperolius riggenbachi, assembly GCF_040937935.1. Lineage (NCBI taxonomy): Eukaryota > Metazoa > Chordata > Amphibia > Anura > Hyperoliidae > Hyperolius > Hyperolius riggenbachi. The sequence goes on from NC_090656.1 coordinate 94,888,124, forward strand.
CTTGCCGACCGCACACTCATACCGTGCGGTGGCAAAGTGGTAGCTGGAGGACCAGCCAGGTGCCTCCCTAATTAATCAGGAAAGGCCACTCGCACGAGCGGCCGTTTCCTGTTAGATCACGGAGCGGGTCTCCGTGAATAGCCTGCGAGCCGCTGATTGCGGCTCGCAGACTAAATGTATATGTAGGAGACATTTGTCTCCTTTGTTTACATTGAACGGCGCCGTAAGGCAGATCGGCGATCCCCGGCCAATCAGCGGCCGGGGATCGCCGCCATGTGACAGAGGACATCCTGTCACAGGCTGCAAAGGACTGATAGCAACCTGTGCAGCCCCGATCACCAGGGGGGACAGGTAGGAGAGGGAGGGGGGGAATTTCGCTGCAAAGGGGGGCTTTGAGGTGCCCCCCGCAAACCTCAGGCAGGCAGGAGCGATCAGACCCCCCCTGCACATCATCCCCATAGGGGGGGGAAAGGGGGGCGATCTGATCGCTCTGCATCAGGGCTGGATTACCAACCAGGCAACAAAAGCAGTCGCTTGGGGCCCCCCCATTCAGAGTCAAAGGGGCCCCATCAGCACATAAACCAGCCCTCGCCATCCTGTCAGCGGTGGCTGGATGGTATAATGGTTAAAGGGACTCTGAGCAGGGCAGTAACTATGGAAAGATGCATATCATTTTAAAGCTCTCTTTCTCCTCTTTCCAATGATATATAAACGGCCACCCCACGCCTTTTAGTTTTCGCTATTTTCGCGATCGAAATCGCGGCCACAGGACGACTTTTCTCCAAAGTCGGCAGCTCGATTCAGCACAATTCAATGAAATATAAGGAACCCAGGGGGATATAATTACAAACATCATGCTGGTAGGTGTGAGGATGTAATTAATTAGTTGTGGGTATGCTTAAAGGCATACCCACAGGCACTGCTCGGAGTCCCTTTAAGGGCTCTGCCTCTGACACAGGAGACCAGGGTCCGAATCTCGGCTCTGCCTGTTCAGTAAGCCAGCACCTATTCAGTAGGAGACCTTAGGCAAGTCTCTCTAACACTGCTACTGCCTATAGGGTGCGTCCTAGTGGCTGCAGCTCTGGTGCTTTGAGTCCGCCAGGAGAAAAGCGCGATATAAATGTTATTTGTCTTGTCTTGTCAAATGATGCCTTGCACTGCTGATTGTCTTCAGAGCCAGGCTCTCCTCCTAGGTCCCCCTCCTGCTACTGTGCGCTCTGCCGCTGCCCACTTCACCCTCCCTTCCCACAGAGAACCACAGCTGCAGCAAGAATGATAGCAGCAGATGGCAAACGCTCACTCACCTATCCATGATCCAAGCGATAGAGATCCCGTCATCTGAAACCCATCTGTCTCTTCTACAGTGCAGCCACTTGCTCTGAACTTCCTGATTCTCAGATCAGACAGGAAGTAGAAAGTAGTAATAGTAGTAGTAACAGAGCGGCAGCACTCTAGAGGAGACAGATGGGTTCCGGATGACGGGACCTCTATTGCTTGGATCGCAATAGGTGAATGTGAGTCATCTGGTGCTGTCATTCTCCCCCGCTGCGGCTGCCTTCTCTGCTGGACTATCGTATTCACTGGTATGGAGGCTGCATGGTGGCTGTCTAGTTTGGGAGGAAATCGGTTGTTCGGTGGTGGGGGTGGTTATGTAATTCTGTCTGGGGAACGGCTTCCGGTTTGGTGGTGTCCAGAGCTTTCTGCTATTGCCATGCTGGAGATGCAGGGGGAAAGTGCTGCTGCTGTGATATCTGGCGCCCTCTTCACAGGGGTGCCCCAGCCCCTGAGTGCAAATGTCCCAGCCATTCATCTCTCACTCTGCATTTTGCCGCTGCTACTCCCTGCATTGTGCGCCCACAGAGGAAAGCGGACTGTTGCCCATAGCAACCAGTAGCTCGGCTGCCCCGGTGTGTGTGGCATGTTGCTGTGCAGCTGCATCTTCTGATTCTATTACGACATGATGGGGGGCCCAAATCAGTTACTTTGCTTAGGGCCCCATTTAGCCTTAATCCGGCTCTGCTCTGCATGCACCCTGATCTGTGCTGGGGGCAGCAGAGCCCACCCAGCACAGATCACAAAAAACACCGCTGGTCCTTAAGGGGGGGTAAAGGCTGGGTCATCAAGTGGTTAACTGTAAATCTGCCCTTAAAGTACACCTGAGCCAAGAGGGATGTGGTGGATGCCATACGTACTTTCTTTTAAAAAATACCATTGAACGCTTGCATCAAATCTATCCTGATAAGTTGAATTTGTGTTCAGGGATTGCTGTGCTACCGTCTCTATGTGTCATGTCTGGTGGTCTTGCCCTGTTGTGAATAATTTGTGGCATAAGATCATAAGGCCCCATTCACACTTACAAAACGCAAAACGCGGGCATTTTTTGCCGGCGTTTTGCAGGAGTGACCACTGAACACTGCGTCGATTTTGCCGCAATCGCGTTTAGCGCTTCTATAGCACTGAAACGCGATCGGTGGGAAATCGCCTGAAAATGGTGCAGGCGACGCGTTTGCATTTCCCGTTTTTGCCCGTTTTTGGGTGATTTGCGGCGATTAGCGCAAATCGCCCAAGTAAGAAGGGGCACATAGGGTTTCATTACGCTAGCGCTTTTAAAAAGCGCTAGGGTTAGACAGACTGGACCCAACACTTTGCCTCTTGGATCTTCAACCTGAAACACAAACTCAATTTATAGCCAATGCTACCAAGACCTATATCATGTCCTAATGGCTCCAGAAAACTAGTCTCTTTGGTAATGCTTGTGGTGACGAATCCACCCTGCCCTGTTAAACGAAAAAAATAAAGGCAAACTTATCAGAACTGACACACCTCTTTGAGAAGATTTGGCAACCCTGGCTGCAAGATGTCTCTTCTAAAGGGATTCAATCCGCTCTAGAAAAGTTATGATCTTTATTTACATGATTTTTCTCTTTGCCTGACTGCATATTTGATAATCTTCATTTTTTATCCTGACCAAAATCTTTTCTTGTTCTATTTCAATGTTATCTGTATGAAGTCCATTTACATTGTTCTGAGTTTCTGCTATCTCTGGCCTGTGTGCCCCGCAGGATTATACTATATCATTTGCTGTGACATGTACCTTTAGTTTGCTCAATAAATTACTTTGGAAACTAAAAAATACCATTTGCCTGGCAGTCATGCTAATATTTTTGGCTGCAGTAGTGTCTGAAACACACACCTAAAACAAGCATGTGGCTAGTCCAGTCAGACTTCAGTCAGTGCACCTGATCTGCATGCTTGTTCAGGGATATGGTTACAAGTATTACAGACAGAGACTTAGCAGGACAGCCAGGCTAAATGCATTGTTTAAAAGGAAATAAATATTTCAGACTCCATATCACTGTGTCCTTTAAAGAAAAATAAATTACCCCCCTTAGCGGTAACCCCGAGTCAGGCTCAGGGCTGGGGATCCGCAGCTCAGAGAGGTAACCCTGAGCCTGACTCGTGGTAGCAGCCGTGAGGCTAATGCAAAGCATGGCACGCAGCGGGCATTTCAACTCACCTCCACCGGGATCCAGATGCCTGCAGCCATTCTCCTTCCTGTCCTTGGAGGCTCTGGACCCTTTTGGAGAGATCATCATCTGTTGCCATGTCGACAGCTGGCGATCTCATTATAGGGTTACAGCGCCACCCGAAGGACGAAGGGAGAACGGCAGTGCTGGATCCCAGGAAGGTGAGTAAGTGCAGGGGCTGCTGCTACAGATCTTTCCGGATGTGATTTTTTTGGCGGGTCTAAAAGCTAATGAAAAAATGGGACCACTTTTAGACCCTAAAATCAGGAAGGAATCATACCGCCAGTGAGGTTAATAAAAAGAACATTGTGCATTTTCTGTAGTGCAGCTGAGATTCCGTTACACAACTTCAGCCGAGTATATCACATTCAGCATGACCTCCTGTTCACCTCAGCGAGGCCATCACAGCCGTTGGAAACTTTCTCCCCAGCTGCTTAAAGGCAATTTTCTCCAACGCACCTCATTGAATTTACAATGAAATCAGCTTTTACTGATCTGCATAATCAATGTAATTGCCAATATCTGTTTATTCTGTGTTGGCACATAATAAAAACACATGTGACGGAGTATTAAGGAGCGGCTGTCTATGTAAATGGAGTTCATTGATTTTTACAGAGTCGTAATGGATTTTAAAGTGGTACAGCAGCTAAACCAGAATTTGAAGATGTCAGATTTTGACAGGACTAGAAAACGCTGGAGACAATGATGAACATCCTTAAAGCAAAGTAGCATAGCAGCCACTAGAAACACTAGGAAAGAAGGAGCATGATTTTAACATTAGAAAGTAGAAGGTGATTGAATAGTCGTTTTCAGAAATGATATGATAAACAGATTTAGTATCTGTAACATCCTTTCATAACCTTTTCGACCCTAGAGGAATCCTTCAAACAATACATTATTGGGGAAATGGGGGGTTTATCTTACTGGAAGCATATTTTTAAACATGGACATAATTAAACATTTTTTTAATTGTAAAATTCCACTTGTTTAGCCCCTATTCTATGTTCCTCCTTTGCAGTGGGCCCATGGCATGTCCTCCTTTATACTGAGCGACCCTATTACAGTGGCTTGTGTTATAATCCTTCTTATTATAGTGCTCCTCTACTACAGCACTGCTTATTATACTACCCCCTATATTAGTGCCCCTTACTATACTAAATCAATCTCATAACGTTGATTCCTACTGTTCCCGTTGTATTGACCTCCTATTTTAATTCTCATTATTATGGTGCCCCCTAATTACAGCGCACACAATTTTAGTACCCTCTGCCCTGCATTGATGTGCAGCCACAGCACTTACAGAGATTGGCATGAGCATATTATTTATGGTTACCCGCTTGATTTCTCTGTTTCCCCTTTCCGAGATGAAAAACTAACTATAACAAGTAACTTGTCTATGCATCTTATCTAAAGCTTAGATAGTTTACACAGCAAATCTAGCTAAAAACAGCATCAATAGAATATAATTATTTCTTGCTGTGATACAATGACAGCAGCCTTGTTGTTTGTAAACATAACACAGAGGCAGGCTTATGTGCATCTTCAGCACTCAGCCTAATCCCCCCTCCTCCTAACTCTTCCCCACTGCCTCTGAAATCTCGGGCTAGCAATACCACCCCCTCCTCCTGCCCAGACTGAGCTCCCATGAGCCCTTGCTACTGCCAAGGCTCTCTGAAAACCTGTGGGCGAGGCTTGTTCAGTTTATAGGGAATTAGAGTATTAAAACAAAAACAAAAAAGTATTTGGCTTGAGGAATGCTTTATAAACAATAGGAAAGGAACACAATTATGCAATGAGTAAAAGTTCATCTCGGATCCACTTTAATCTGTTGTACACAGATCTGGACAACTTTTTTTTACACAGATCTGGCCTACTCTTCACCATAGCATTGCGGTCATTTATCGTGACACAACAGTCACATTACCATTATACAAGTGGTGCGTAAGAACGTTGGCCAATACCTGTGTCCCTGCTCCAGGGCCGGTTCTAGCTCCAATGGAGCCCTGGGGCAAAAGTAACTTGGTGCCCCCTGACCACCCTTCCGTCTCTCTCTGACTAAATGGCCAGCTGTGCTTTTTAGTCTTAGGTAGTCTCACCCTAGTATAGATAGCCAGATGTTTAGCCTAGGTTTAGGTAGCCTCCACCCTCCAGTAAAGATAGCCAGATATTCCCCAGTTTACGGAAGTCTCTAGATAGCAAGATGTGCTCAACCCAACCCAACTCCATATGCAGAGCAGTGCGAAGCAGAAGAGCGGATACAATGAACTCACCTCTCAATGCTGCAGGAACTTCATCAAGTCTTCTCCATGTCGCGCAGTCACAGCATGTCCTCTCTAACTCTTCCAGCAGGGCAGTAATAAGAGGCACCCCTAGAGGGCAACAGAGAGGAGATACTGAACTGTGCAAAGTGGAAAAGACTTGTAGAACTTGCCAGCAACGCTGACAGGTGAGTTGTGCCCTTGCCTTCCATTGCACACCTCTGCAAATGGGTGGACAGGGAGAACTTGGAGAGGCCCTGCCTTTTTCCCCTGCCTGCTGCTGCTACATTGCCTCCAACACCTGCACCATCCACACTGCAGTACCTGAATGTGCAGCCTGAAAAATCCTTATGGACTCTGAGGCCAGGGAGAAATTGCCCCCTTGCTAGTGTTGGGCGAACACCTGGATGTTCGGGTTCGCGAAAGTTCGCCGAACATGGCCGCGATGTTCGGGTGTTCGCGCCGAACTCCGAACATAATGGAAGTCAATGGGGACCCGAACTTTCATGCTTTGTAAAGCTTCCTTACATTCTACATACCCCAAATTTGCAGGGTATGTGCACCTTGGGAGTGGGTACAAGAGGAAACAAAATATTTGAAAAAGAGCTTATAGTTTTTGAGAAAATTGATTGTAAAGTTTCAAAGGAAAAAATGTCTTTTAAATGCGGAAAATGTCATTTTTCTTTGCACAGGTAACATGCTTTTTGTCGCCATGCAGGTTCCAGGAAAAGGGACCGGTAACGCTAACCCAGCAGCAGCACACGCGATGGAACAGGAGGAGGGCGGCGCAGGAGGAGAAGGCCACGCTTTGAGACACAACAACCCAGGCCTTGCATGAGGACAAGAAGCGTGCGGATAGCAATGCATTTTGTCGCCATGCAGTCATAAATGTAATACAGATAAGAGGTTCCGTAAAAAGGGACCGGCAACGCTAACCCAGCAGCACCACACGTGATGGAACAGGAGGAGGTGCAGGAGGAGAAGGCCACGCTTTCAGGCGCAACCCAGGCCTTGCATGAGGACAAGAAGCGTGCGGATAGCAATGCATTTTGTCGCCATGCAGTCATAAATGTAATACAGATAAGAGGTTCCGTAAAAAGGGACCGGCAACGCTAACCCAGCAGCAGCACACGTGATGGAACAGGAGGAGGCGCAGGAGGATAAGGCCACGCTTTGAGGCGCAACCCAGGCCTTGCATAAGGACAAGAAGCGTGCGGATAGCAATGCATTTTGTCGCCATGCAGTCATAAATGTAATACAGATGAGAGGTTCAATAAACAGGGACCGCAAACGCTAACCCATCACAGATGTTCATTGTTCATGTTACTTGGTTGGGGTCCGGGAGTGTTGCGTAGTCGCTTCCAATCCAGGATTGATTCATTTTAATTTGAGTCAGACAGTCTGCATTTTCTCTGGAGAGGCGGATACGCCGATCTGTGACGATGCCTCCGGCAGCACTGAAACAGCGTTCCGACATAACGCTGGCTGCCGGGCAAGCCAGCACCTATATTGCGTACATTGCCAGTTCGTGCCAGGTGTCTAGCTTCGATACCCAATAGTTGAAGGGTGCAGATGGATTGTTCAACACAGCTACGCCATCTGACATGTAGTCCTTGACCATCTTCTCCAGGCGATCGGTGTTGGAGGTGGATCTGCACGCTTGCTGTTCTGTGGGCTGCTGCATGGGTGTCAGAAAATGTTCCCACTCCAAGGACACTGCCGATACCATTCCCTTTTGGGCACTAGCTGCGGTTTGTGTTTTTTGCTGCCCTCTTGGTCGTCCTGGGTTTGCGGAAGTCAGTCTGTCGGCGTACAACTGGCTAGAGGAGGGGGAGGATGTCAATCTCCTCTCTAAAGTCTCCTGCTGGTATTCTTCCATTTTGACCTGTCTGACTCTTTCTTCAAGCAGTTTTGGAACATTGTGTTTGTACCGTGGATCCAGAAGGGTATAAACCCAGTAATTGGTGTTGTCCATAATGCGCACAATGCGTGGGTCGCGTTCAATGCAGTCTAGCAGGAATTGAGCCATGTGTGCCAGAGTCCTGCCAGAATCCTCATCATCCTCTTGTGAGCGTTGTGATAGTTGTGATGCATCATAGTCGTCACCTTCTTCCTGGTCTGCTTCTGCTGACCATTCGCGCTGAATTGTGGAAGTCCAACGTGCACCGCTCTGGCCCTCGTCAGTGGTGGCATGAAATTCCTGCTCCAACTCCAGCTGTTCCTCCTCCTCTTCTTCGTCATAGCTGCTGGGGCCAGCATTTCCTGAGGCAGATGGCCTGATGTTGGTATCATCACGCTGATCGTTTTCTCCTTCAGATTCCCCCAGTTGCATCATGACAGCTGTTTCCTTGATTTTCAACATTGACTTCTTCAGTAAACACAGCAGTGGTATGGTAATGCTGACTGAAGAGTTGTCACTGCTCACAAGCAACGTGGATTGCTCAAAATTTTGGAGGACTTGGCAGAGGTCCAACATGTTGGCCCAATCGGATCCACAGAAGCTTGGCAGCTGTCCGGATGCGCCTCGGTACTGCGCCGTCATGTACTGGACCACTGCACTCTTCTGCTCGCAAAAGCGGGCTAGCATGTGCAGCGTAGAATTCCAGCGCGTAGGGACATCACACAGCAAGCGATGGTGGGGGAGATTGAAGCGCTCCTGCATCTTGGCGAGTGCCCCCGAAGCAGTACTGGAATCTCTACAATGTTTGGCCACTCGTCGCACCTTCAACAGAAGATCGGCCACGCCTGGGTATGTCCTCAGGAACCGCTGAACTACTAGGTTCATCACGTGCGCCAGGCAAGGGATGTGTGTCAGCTTAGCCAACCTTAAAGCGCGAATGAGATTACTCCCATTATCACACACAACCATGCCCGGTTTCAGGTCCAGCGGTGCCAGCCACAAATCCGTCTGTTCCTTTATTCCCCTCCAAATTTCCTCCCCTGTGTGCTGCTTATCCCCAAGGCAGATCAGCTTCAGCAACGCTTGCTGACGCATGCCAACAGCTGTGCTGCACTGCTTCCACGATCCTACTGCTGCTGGGTTAGCGTTTCCGGATGAGGTACAGCTTTGAGATGCGTTGGAGGAGAAGGAGTCAGAGAGGTAGGTGCTGCTGTTGTTGTTATCCAGTGGGAGGGACGGCGGTGCAGCTGTTTGCGGCGTGGGCAACACCCGCGCCGTAGCAGGTGAGGAATCGCTGCCAGGCTCCACAAGGTTCACCCAGTGCGCGGTAAGGGAGATGTATCGACCCTGGCCGAACGCACTCGTCCTGGTGTCAGTGGTGAGGTGAACCTTGCAGGCAACGGCATTCTTCAAGCTTCGGGTTATTTTGCTGACCACGTGCTCATGCAACTCAGGCACTGCAGAGCACGCAAAGTGGTAGCGGCTGGGAACCACGTAACGTGGGATGGCCACTGACATCATGCCCTTGAAGCTGTTTGTCTCCACCACTCGATATGGCAGCATTTCGCAGGCCAGAAGCTTGGCTATGCTAGCTGTTAGTGCCACGGCCCGGGGGTCATTTGCTGGCAATTTCCTCTTGCGTTCAAACATCTCCGAGACAGACAACTGAACCGTAGGGCTGCACACTGAAGGGCTGTTGGTTGTTGTGTTTGATGAAGACTGGAAGACCTCAAGAGCACTATTCCGGAAAGTGACAGTGTCAGCGTCGTCTGATGTTTGTGAATGTTGTTGTGAACCACGCAATGGCTGGGCTACTGCTGCTGCTGAGGAGGGTCTGGTGGTGAGTCTGGTGACCCCAAGGGAGGCAGTGTTGCTGGTACCCTGTCCTGCCGCGTTTGCCCACAGAGTGGGATGTTTGGATACTATGTGGCGGGTCATGCTGGTGGTGGAGAGGTTGTTAATATTTTTCCCCCTGCTCAGGCGGGTCTTGCACACCTTGCAAATCACCATGGTACCATCCTCACTGCAGTCTTCAAAGAAAGGCCAGACTTTGGAGCACCTGCCTTGCTGGCAATTTCTGTTTGCGCCTCTTTTGCGTCTCACTTGAACTTCCACGCTTGTGGTGCCTGAAATTTCGCGCCGCCTACCTTGTGGCACAAGGCGAACTCGTGCAGCAGTGGGTTCTTCAACAGACTCATCTGTGCTGCTATGACGGCGATGTTCTTCTTCACATACAAAATCTGGGTCTGTGTCCACATTGTCCAAACCCTCCTCTTCCATCTCCTCAAACTCGTCATATGTGATTGTGGGCCGCCGCCGTGGAGTAGAGCTCCCAGAACAACCTCTGCGCAGCTCACTCCAACGTCGTCTTCCAGATCTTCTCGGCCGACCTCCTGCAATTGAAACCCCTCCTGCCCAACTTGCTCTGGGATTTGGGTTTCAAAGTCCTCGGACTCGCCTTGCATTTCAGTGCGCGGTGCATTTCCCACAGTAAATGGTTGTGAATCTGGGCACAACATTTCTGGCTGTTCCATTGACCTTTGAAAGGTGGAAGTTTGTTGGGCTGGGAATAGCTCCTGCGAATACCCCATTGTGTCCTGAGGAAATTCTTCGGACTGGTTATTTGGCAGTTGTGTGCGTGGTGTCGCTGCCGGTTGTGTCAGCTTTGTGCCCACTGGCTCCTTGTAACTGGCTGAGGACTCGGACCTCGTGCGTGATGTGCTGGTGCTGCTTAACCCACTGCTGGACGCTTGAGAGGTCATCCAATTAATTATCTGGTCCTGTTTTTTTGGATTTGTGAGGGTTGTTGTCCTGGAAAACTTGGGCGGTATTGAGTGGGTTTTCTTCGGTGCTCCACTGTGGCCTGTACGTGAACCGTCAGGGGAAACACCTCTTCCCTTGCCCCTCCCTCTTTCACAGGATTTCTTCTTCATTTCACTTATCCTTAAAGTACACGCTGACTGGCAGCAGTACAGTGGCAGTACAGAAATGCTATATAGTGGTGGGTGAGCGGTGTACTACTATTCCCAGCAGCGACACAGAGCACAATGCTATACAGTGGTGGGTGAGTGGTGTACTACTATTCCCAGCAGCGACACAGAGCACAATGCTATACAGTGGTGCGTGAGTGGTGTACTACTATTCCCAGCAGCGACACAGAGCACAATGCTATACAGTGGTGGGTGAGCGGTGTACTACTATTCCCAGCAGCGACACAGAGCACAATGCTATACAGTGGTGGGTGAGCGGTGTACTACTATTCCCAGCAGCGACACAGAGCACAATGCTATACAGTGGTGGGTGAGCGGTGTACTACTATTCCCAGCAGCGACACAGAGCACAATGCTATACAGTGGTGGGTGAGCGGTGTACTACTGTTCCCAGCAGCGACACAGAGCACAGTGCTATACAGTGGTGGGTGAGCGGTGTACTACTATTCCCAGCAGCGACACAGAGCACAATGCTATACAGCGGTGGGTGAGCGGTGTACTACTGTTCCCAGCAGCGACACAGAGCACAATGCTATACAGTGGTGGGTGAGCGGTGTACTACTGTTCCCAGCAGCGACACAGAGCACAATGCTATACAGTGGTGGGTGAGCGGTGTACTACTGTTCCCAGCAGCGACACAGAGCACAATGCTATACAGTGGTGGGTGAGCGGTGTACTACTATTCCCAGCAGCGACACAGAGCACAATGCTATACAGTGGTGGGTGAGTGGTGTACTACTGTTCCCAGCAGCGACACAGAGCACAATGCTATACAGTGGCGGGTGAGCGGTGTACTACTATTGCCAGCAGCGACACAGAGCACAATGCTATACAGTGGTGGGTGAGCGGTGTACTACTATTCCCAGCAGCGACACAGAGCACAATGCTATACAGTGGCGGGTGAGCGGTGTACTACTGTTCCCAGCAGAGACACAGAGTGGCAGTAAACACAATGCTATACAGTGGTGGGTGAGCGGTGTACACAGAGTGGCAGTAAACACAATGCTATATAGTGTGGGTGAGCGGTGTACTACTGTTCCCAGCAGCGACACAATGACTGGGGGGACCCTGGCTAGCCTGGCTGGAGAGAGAACTACCCTGCCTGCCTACCCAAAGCTAAACCCACAGACAAATGGTGGAGAAATGACGTGGATCGGGTATTTATTTACCCGAACCACGTGACCCGTTCGGCCAATCAGAGCGCGTTCGGGTCCGAACCACGTGACCCGTTCGGCCAATCACAGCGCTAGCCGAACGTTCGGGGAACGTTCGGCCATGCGCTCTTAGTTCGGCCATATGGCCGAACGGTTTGGCGGAACACCATCAGGTGTTCGGTCGAACTCGAATATCACCCGAACAGGGTGATGTTCTGCAGAACCCGAACAGTGGCGAACACTGTTCGCCCAACACTACCCCTTGCCTTAATTGTAGTGCCGGCCCTGCCCTGACCCTGATTCCTCTTACTAGAGGGGGAAATGCCAGAAAGTCCCTGCAAGGTCTTCTTCAAAGAACCCTGGTGGAGAAACTCTGATCTACAACATACCCAGAGCCGGGACAAGGTCCTTCAGTACCCAAGGCTGAGACAGCAAAGTGCGCCCCTCCATCCCTCCCACCCCAGCCGCCGCACACTGATTGCTATTAGACTAAGAGGCGCCCCAGGGCCCCCAACACCTTAATCTCTAGTTATCTGGCTTGCAGTCACTGCTATGCATGCTCTTTTCTTATTTCTTTGTGCTTCAAACACAATTGGGAATGACAGCTGAATGAATTGTGCGCCCCCTCCTACACTGCGCCCTGAGGCTGGAGCCTCTTCAGCCTCTGCCTCGGCCCGGCCCTGAACATACCTCTTAGCTTTCTGAGATAAAAAGCAAGACTTCTTCGGAATCAGAAATGACATGTCCCTGGTGCTGCTTCAGCTAAGCCCTCACCACTCCCCCGTTATGCATATTGTTAAAATCTCATAAACAAAAGATATATTTGCTAGTCCATTGTGTTCTTCTCATTACTGTAGTCATACTGAACATACAGAAAAGACAATGATTCAGGGGATAAACATAACATTTACCATAGTATAAAAGTTATTTTCCTGTATTTATATTGATCTGTACATCAGACCTAAAAGTGGGACTACTGAGGGCAGTGATAAGTTTAAATGGTAACAAAATTTGACTTCTAGTCGAAATTTGGAACCTGAATTCAAATTTTGTAATTTCTTCTAGAAATTGAACTTTTGACAGATTCGACTCAACTGTATTGAAATCTATAAGAAAGCATAATTCATGGAGTTTTATGGCTATTTCTCATAGATAAACAAGGTAAACCACTCTTCTCCATGTTTGCCATAATTGCCTCCTAATAATAATAATAGTAACAACAATAACTGCTATTATGATTGCTAGTGTTGTTATTATTATTCTCTTATGGGAAAGGGCAAGAGCATACACCAGTCTCCCCTTCCTAGCGCTGTCTATTGGAGCAAGCATGGCTGCTTTAACCACATAATTCTTCTTCCTAAATAAGCTTTAAAGTACTTGGTCAGGAGCCTAATCACTGGCCCTTTCTTACACCACAGACCATAAATGCTATGCAGTCTTCTTTGAGCAATTCAGTCTGTGCCTTCCTCTTCACAGTCTGAACAGCAGGATTATGCAATCCAAGGAGCTGCCGCAGAGCCAACCACAGGCCCTGAAACAAACCCAGCAAAAACAGCTAATTTTTCACTGCAGAAGCCACACATCACACAAAAAGGGTAACATTTGACACCTCTGATTACTGAATTGTTAAAGTGAACCCGAGGTGAAAATAAACTGATGAGATAAATAATTGTAAGTATCTTCCTACTCCTTAAAATGATTATTTTAGGTATCCCATGGTTTCATTTTATATTTAAACATTTACAAAGTAGAGTGAATGTTTTGTTGTCTCTGCTTAGTGGCAACCTAAGTGTCCCAGAGTGAAAATACCTGAACTATCAACCCTTCACTACCTCTGCCTGCACTCAGAAGTTGAATTCTGCCAGGAAAATTTTTTATAGCTGTAATTTGCTTATCAGTGAGGTATGCTATATCCTTGACAAGGCGTTGACGAGACAGAACCAGTCACTTCCATCCCCCAAAATGTACTCTTTCAGGCAGCAAAATAAAACAAGCAAAACAGCCTGGTTATTAATATGTTTTGCCCTCTACATACACTTGTCTATCTCATCATTTCATGTGTCACCTTGGGTAACCTTTAAACGCTATTTTGTGGTCAATGCTTGGAGATACAGTCCTAGTGACCTTAACTGCTGTACCAGTCTATTATGGGGAACACTATCAAATGCTTTAGCAAGATCAAAATCAAACTCATCATCAGTAGTGATGTCGCGAAGCTCCGATTTTCGGTTCGCGAACCTCTGCGAAAAGTTCGGTTCGCGAAAAAGTTCGCGAACCGCAATAGACTTCAATGGGGAGGCTAACTTCAAATTTTAGAAAAATTTCTACTGGTTGGAAAAATGATAGAAAACATGTTTTAAGGGTTCTAATACCTGGAGGTCCACCCTCCATCCTTCTACCTTTTCCCTCCTCCCTCCTACTGGAGGGAGGAGGGTCTGTAGGAGGGAGGAGGGTCTCATCTGCCAGGGAATTCCAGTATTTCAAAAGCCAGCTTACATACCGTGGCTAGGAATTGAACCCAGGTCTCAGTGTATGGTACGTAACTAACATATCCATTATACCACCAACACTACTAGCTGAATCTAGCTTAGCATGTACCATTTATGCTCAATCCAAGAGAAAAATTAGACAAGACAAATAACATTTATATCACGCTTTTCTCCTGGCGGACTCAAAGCGCCAGAGCTGCAGCCACTAGGGCACGCTCTATAGGCAGTAGCAGCATTAGGAAGACTTGCCTAAGGTCTCCTACTGAATAGGTGCAGGCTTACTGAGCAGACAGAGCTGAGATTCGAACCCTAGTCTCCTGTGTCAGAGGCAGAGCCCTTAACCATTACACCTCCCAGTCACTGCTTAAGGGTATGTAGCCAGGCATGGCCTTGCCTTTTGTGTTCAACAGTTGTCAAGAGAAAAATTAGACAAGACAAATAACATTTATATGGCGCTTTTCTGCTGGCAGACTCAAAGCCAGAGGCAGAGCCCTTAACCATTACACCATCCAGCCACTAGGGATGCTCATTCGGATTCCGCGGAAATGCAATTTCCGAAAATCCGATCGGAAATTGCATTTCCGCATCGGAATGCGGAAATCGGTAATGCAAGTGCCGTAGGCGGATTTCCGCTGGAAATCGCGGAAATTTCCGCCGGAAATCACGGAAATTCCACCCGACTTTAACATCGATGTTCTCAAAAAAAGGTCTGCATCTGCCTATTTTCTGCATTTTACATTACAGTAAAAATCCGCCGACTTTAGCGGTTAATAGCAAAGCCCCCGTAAGTCCCAGAAACACCAAATTTTCAGGGTTCATTAAACAGAATCTTCTGAACAAGATGCAAAAAAAATTTCAAAAAGATCTTATAGTTTTTGAGAAAATCGATGTTAAAGTCGGGCAGAATTTCCGCGATTTCCAGAGGAAATTCCGCATTGGAATGCGGAAATTGGTAGCGGAAAGCGGAATCGGTAATTGGTACATGACGGAATTTACCGCGGAATCGGAAATTGGCATTCCGACCATCCCTACCAGCCACTGCTTAAGGATTTGTAGCCAGGCATGGCCTTGCCTTTTGTGTTCAACAGTTGTCCAAAGAGAACCCCAGATAGCCAGATAGATTCATCTCTCTCTCTCTCTCTCTCTCTCTCTCTCTCTCTCTCTCTCTCTCTCTCTCTCTCTCTCTCTCTCTCTTCTAGTAGGGATGGTCACCGCTTTCCGCGGAATTGTATTTTTGAGCATAAATGGATTGAGCATAAATGGTACATGCTAGGCTGGCTTCAGCATGTAGTGTTGGTGGTACAGTGCCACTCTCTGTCAGTAAGCCAGCACCTATTCAGTAGGAGACCTTAGGCAAGTCTTCCTAACACTGCTACTGCCTATAGGGCGTGCCCTAGTGGCTGCAGCTCTGGCGCTTTGAGTCCGCCAGGAGAAAAGCGTGATATAAATGTTATTTGTCTTGTCTAATTTTTCTCTTGGATTGAGCATAAATGGTACATGCTAGGCTAGTTTCAGCTAGTTTCAGCTAGTTTCAGCTAGTTTCAGCTAGTAGTGTTGGT
This sequence comes from Hyperolius riggenbachi, assembly GCF_040937935.1. Taxonomy (NCBI): domain Eukaryota; kingdom Metazoa; phylum Chordata; class Amphibia; order Anura; family Hyperoliidae; genus Hyperolius; species Hyperolius riggenbachi. Next base: position 94,904,001 of record NC_090656.1, read on the forward strand.
GGTATAATGGATATGTTAGTTACCTACCATACACTGAAACCTGGGTTCAATTCCCAGCCACGGTATGTAAGCTGGCTTTTGAAATACTGGTAATTCCCTGGCAGATAAGACCTTCCTCCCTCCGGTAGGAGGGAAAAGGTAGAAGGGGAGGAGGGAGGAGAAGCCTACAAGAGGCTAATTAAACTAGCAGAGTGTGTGTAGCAGCTGTCCCTTAAGTAATTAGTATAGGCAAACGAGTGAGTCAAATGGCTCAAGGACCTTGCCTTGTATGAGGGGGGGTGGGGCTCCACCAGTGAGTGCAGTCTGATTGGCAACAATGTGCCTGCTGACTGTGATGTAGAGAGTCAAAGTTTTGCTCAATAGAGCATTATGGGGCGAATTGAACTTCCGGGAAAGTTTGCCTTTGGTAGGCGAATGCGAGCCGGCGAACCGTTTGGGACATCTCTAATCATCAGTTGAATTCCCAGGACCTGGGTTGGAGCTGGGTCATTTTAGATAGGTATGACCTGACTCTTATAAACCACTCATGATTTCTTGTCATTGTTCTGTGTTATAAACTTTTATTGGTCATCCTGCAGTCCTGCATACCTTCAGGTCAGCTCACATGCTAGACAAGTTAGGCTTACCGGTCTGTAATTTCTTGGCTCAACTTTGTTTTTCACTTCAGCTGTTGTCCAAACTTGTGGAACTGAGTCTATTAAAAGTAAAACAAAATAAAAAATTTGAGATGAAGTGGTAAGTCAATCACTGAGCTTAATTTTTTTAAAGTGTTAGTAAACTTCTGCTCAAGGGTGCTCAGAATGTCATGAAGCAGATGTTTATTTATGGACCTTCAATTTGATTATGACTAAATAAGTACAAGAATAGTAGTTGCATCAGATGACACTAAAGTGTTTGAGATAATGGAGAAGGAAGTGTCTTCTTACTGTGGTGAGACACTTTAGCTTTATTGGCCGGGTTACACTACTTTATACAGACCCAGGGTGAAAGTGAGTGGATAGATCTCCCTTAGGTAGTTGAACTCTATACAACAGGATAGGGATACACAAAAATATCCAAGGAATTGAGAATGACAATCAGCAATGTTCATCGGATCGGACACGTCGGAAATTATCAATTGAGCCATCTAAATGGCTCAATAGAGTGGTGTATTCCCAGCATAAGAAGTGGAAAATGATGGGTTCTGTTGAAACTCAAGCACGGACCTAGTGATGCTCAAATACCCCTTTTTAAAATTCGAGTTTGGTCGAATTCGAATAGTAAATTATTCGAGGTCAGTCGAATATTCGAGTCGAATAATTTTTACTATTCGATTCGACCTCGGACTTCGAGCTCACTATTTGAGTCGGTATTCGAGCTAACTATTCGAGCTGACTATTCGAATTGGCCTTAAATAGCTTCCCAACACTTGTTTTGAGGGTTAATGATGCAAGAAACATATTTTTTTCCAAGTGACAACAGCAAGTGATTATGTGGGGATGTTCCTTTAAAAAAAAAAAAAGGTGAAAAGAGAAGTTGTGTCCAGAATTTTGTTCAGTACTGTATATACTTCTTCTTCTTCTTCTTCTTTATCTTCTATATCTTCTTCTTCTTCTTCTATATCTTCTTCTTCATCTTCTTCTTCTTCTTCTTCATCTTCTTCATCTTCATCTTCTTCATCTTCATCTTCTTCATCTTCTTCATCTTCTTCATCTTCATCTTCTTCATCTTCTTCTTCATCTTCTTCATCTTCTTCATCTTCATCTTCTTCATCTTCTTCTTCATCTTCTTCATCTTCATCTTCTTCATCTTCTTCTTCTTCTTCTTCTTCATCTTCTTCTTCATCTTCTTCATCTTCTTCTTCATCTTCTTCATCTTCATCTTCTTCATCTTCTTCTTCATCTTCTTCATCTTCTTCATCTTCATCTTCTTCATCTTCTTCTTCATCTTCTTCATCTTCATCTTCTTCATCTTCTTCTTCTTCTTCTTCTTCTTCTTCTTCATCTTCTTCTTCATCTTCTTCATCTTCTTCTTCATCTTCTTCATCTTCATCTTCTTCATCTTCTTCATCTTCATCTTCTTCATCTTCTTCTTCATCTTCTTCATCTTCTTCATATTCATCTTCTTCATCTTCTTCTTCATCTTCTTCATCTTCATCTTCTTCATCTTCTTCTACTTCTTCTTCATCTTCTTCTTCATCTTCTTCATCTTCTTCATCTTCATCTTCTTCATCTTCATCTTCATCTTCATCTTCTTCATCTTCTTCTTCATCTTCTTCTTCTTCTTCTTCTTCTTCTTCTTCTTCATCTTCTTCTTCATCTTCTTCATCTTCTTCTTCATCTTCTTCATCTTCATCTTCATCTTCTTCATCTTCTTCTTCATCTTCTTCATCTTCTTCATCTTCATCTTCTTCATCTTCTTCTTCATCTTCTTCATCTTCATCTTCTTCTTCTTCTTCTTCTTCTTCTTCATCTTCTTCTTCATCTTCTTCATCTTCTTCTTCATCTTCTTCTTCATCTTCTTCATCTTCTTCTTCATCTTCTTCATCTTCTTCTTCATCTTCTTCATCTTCTTCTTCTTCTTCATCTTCTTCTATATCGTCTTCTTCGTCACTTATTTCTCTTTTCATTTTTTTTTTTTTAAAGAAATGCAGCTATTTTTGAGCGTAACAACAAATAGCTGGTGGCGCACGCATGTTGGAAGCGCCATTGTATGTGCTCCCTGGCAGTGGAAACACACAGACAGCAGGAGGTAAATTTAGCAGCAGGAGGAGGAGGATGAGTGTGTGGCAGCATGCAGTCAATGAGGCAGGCAGCGTGACATAATAGCCCTGGTACCTAGCGGTGATACCATGGCTGTAAATAAACACAACAGGAGGTCCCAGACAGCGGTCGTGCAGCCCACATTGTGTCCAATACACAACTGGGACAACACAGTTTTCAACCCGGGCACCTCAGAAAAATTAAACCTTTTTTTGTAATGGTTTTGTAGTTTTGGTTTTACAACCAATTACACAGATATATAGCTATTTTTTGACGTAATAGCTGGTGGCAGAGTGGCAGCAGAAGGTAAATCTGTGTACCCTGGCGGTGGGAAACACAGACAGACAGCAGCAGCAGCAGGAGGAGGAATGGAGGAGAGTAATTATGTGAGCAGCTATTGTTTGACGTAATAGCTGGTGGCAGTGTGGCAGCAGAAGGTAATTCTGTGTACCCTGGCAGTGGGAAACACAGACAGACAGCAGCAGCAGGAGGAATGGAGGAGTAGTGTGAGTGTGGCAGCAGGTAGGCAGCGTGACATAATAGCCCTGGTACCTAGCGGTGATACCAGGGCCGTAAATAAACACAACAGGAGGTCCCAGACAGCGGTCGTGCAGCCCACATTGTGTCCAATACACAACTGGGACAACACAGTTTTCAACCCGGGCACCTCAGAAAAATTAAACCTTTTTTTTTTTTAATGGTTTTTTGGTTTTTGGTTTTACAACCAATTTAGCTATTTTTGGACGTAATAGCTGGTGGCAGAGTGGCAGCAGAAGAAGGTAATTTTGTGTACCCTGGCAGTGGGAAACACAGACAGACAGCAGCAGCAGGAGGAGGAATGGAGGAGTAGGCGAGCAGCTATTGTTTGACGTAATAGCTGGTGGCAGAGTGGCAGCAGAAGGTAAATCATCTGTGTACCCTGGCAGTGGGAAACACAGACAGACAGCAGCAGCAGCAGCAGCAGGAGGAATGGAGGAGTAGTGTGAGTGTGGCAGCAGGTAGGCAGCGTGACATAATAGCCCTGGTACCTAGCGGTGATACCAGGGCCGTAAATAAACACAACAGGAGGTCCCAGACAGCGGTCGTGCAGCCCACATTGTGTCCAATACACAACTGGGACAACACAGTTTTCAACCCGGGCACCTCAGAAAAATTAAACATTTTTTTTTTTTTTAATGGTTTTTTGGTTTTTGGTTTTACAACCAATTTAGCTATTTTTGGACGTAATAGCTGGTGGCAGAGTGGCAGCAGAAGGTAAATCATCTGTGTACCCTGGCAGTGGGAAACACAGACAGGCAGCAGCAGCAGGAGGAGGTATGGAGGAGCAGTGTGAGTGTGGCAGCAGGTAGGCAGCGTGACATAATAGCCCTGGTACCTAGCGGTGATACCAGGGCCGTAAATAAACACAACAGGAGGTCCCAGACAGCGGTCGTGCAGCCCACATTGTGTCCAATACACAACTGGAACAACACAGTTTTCAACCCGGGCACCTCAGAAAAATTAAACCTTTTTTTTTTTTTAATGGTTTGTTTGGTTTCGGTTTTGCAACCAATATAGCTATTGTTTGACGTAATAGCTGGTGGCAGAGTGGCAGCAGAAGAAGGTCATTCTGTGTACCCTGGCAGTGGGAAACACAGACAGACAGCAGAAGGGCAGTACACAGCAGCCCACTGTAGGTGTAAAATGTGTGGCTGCAGGCGACGTAATAGTCAAAGTGAACCAGGCTGGCTTAGTGAGCAGGAGCCAGGAGGTGGTAAAGGGTGGTAAGGCACATTAACGATGGTTCCGGCAGCCAGTTCATGTCCCCCTCTCGCCGACAACAGGGGCCAGGAACTCGCCTTCCACCCACGCCTGGTTCATCTTGAGAAACGTCAGTCTGTCCACAGACTTGTGAGACAGACGTGAGCGTTTCTCGGTGACCACGCCACCAGCTGCACTGAAGCAGCGCTCGGACAGCACGCTGGAAGGGGGGCAGGACAGCACTTCCAGGGCGTACTGCGCTAGCTCGCTCCAGATCTCCATGCGCTTGACCCAATACTCCATGGGATCAACAGGGGCATCGCTGTCAAGCCCGCTGTACGACCCCATGTAGTCAGCCACCATGCGGGTCAGGCGCTGGCTGTGACCGGAGGAGGATGCTGCTGCATGCATCTCCTCTCTAGTCACTGCTGCCGGAGCCTCTACAGTCCTGTAGAGCTCGTGGCTGAGAGACAGCAGGTCTGTGGGGCGCTTGCTGCTGCTGGATGCAGGCACCTGCTGCTGCCTCTGTGCTGGCTGCTGGACAGTGGGGGTGGAAGGCTGGGGGAAGGCTTCCTCCAAGCGCTCAACAAGGGCCTGCTGCAAGCTCCTTATTTGTTGCGCTGGGTCTCCTCCTGCAGGCGGCAGGAACTGGCTCAACTTCCCCTTGAGGCGTGGGTCCAACATCATGCTGATCCAGATGTCCTCCCTCTGCTTCATCTGGATCACCCTGGGGTCCCTGCGCAGGCACGCCAGCATGTGCGCTGCCATTGGGAAGAGGCGGGCCACGTCTGCTGGCACATCGACGTCAGTGCTGTCCTCATCCTCCTCCTCTGCCGCCTCATCCTCTCTCCACCCCCGCACCAACTCAGCTGCGCTGTGCTGATCCCCCTCATCAGCAGCCAGGTCAGGGACCTCCACCAAGTCCTCCTCCTCCTCCCCCTCAGAGGTGGACTGCGCAGCTGGTTGCCGCTCCTGCTGGTCCAAGGCTGCCGCTCCCTGTTCCAGCAAACCATCGAGGGCCCTGTTCAGCAGAGAAACCAGGGGCACCCACTCGCAGACCATAGCATGGTCCCTGCTCACCATGTTTGTGGCCTGCAGGAAGGGAGCCAGCACAAAGCACACCTGCTGCATGTGCCTCCAGTCATCATCGGGGACGATGGACGGGATGTTGCTGGTCTTGTCCCTTCTCCGAGCTGCGGAAACAGTGGCCAGGGCAAGGTACTGGTTGACAGCGTGCCTCTGTTCAACCATACGCTCCAACATCGCCAGGGTGGAGTTCCAGCGAGTCGGAACGTCAATGATCAGCCGATGGCGTGGCAGATCCAGCTCCTTTTGCACGTCTTCCAGGCTCGCACAGGCTGCAGCCGAGCGCCGGAAGTGACGCACAACATTCCTTGCCGTTTCCAGCAGTTCGCCCATCCCCTGGTAGGTGCGCAGGAACTTCTGCACCACCAGGTTCAGCACGTGGGCAAGACAGGGGATGTGGGTCAGGTTTCCCCTGTCTATGGCAGCAACCAGATTGGCCCCATTGTCGGACACCACCTCTCCGACTCTGAGGCCTCTGGGGGTCAGCCAAATCCTCTCCTGCTCCTGGAGTTTGGCCAACACGTGGGCTGCCGTCAGCTTGGTCTTGCCAAGGCTGACCAAGTGCAGCAGCGCTTGGCAGTGGCGGGCCTTCACGCTGCTGCTGAGGCGGGGGGTTTGGCCAGGTGTGGCGGAGGATGGCAGAGGATCGGAGGAACCCGCTGCAGTTCCCCTGACCCTGCGGGGTGGCACCACCCACTGTGTTGCTGCTGCTGCTGCTGCTGTGCCCGCTGCTGCTCTCCCATCCTCACCCCCTTCCACCAAGCTGACCCAGTGGACAGTGAAGGACAGGTAGCGGCCTGTCCCGAAGCGGCTGCTCCAGGAGTCCATGGTGACGTGGACCCTTTCACCAACCGCGTGCTCCAGCCCTCGCTCCACATTGGCCATCACAAAGCGGTGCAGTGCTGGAATGGCCTTGCGGGAGAAAAAGTGTCTGCTGGGGAGCTGCCAGTCTGGGGCTGCACAAGCAAGCAGCGCCCGCATGTCGCTCCCCTCCTGCACGAGCGTGTACGGCAGGAGTTGGGAGCACATGGCCCGTGCCAGCAAGCCGTTCAGCTGCCGCACGCGACGGCTGCTGGGAGGCAGAGCCCTAACCACCCCCTGGAAGGACTCGCTCAAAAGGCTCTGGCGTGGCCTTTTGCTGACACGGGAATCACCAGACACAGCGGAGGAGGCCACTGAGGACTGGCTGCCAGAACAGGCCTCAGTGTCGGCGGCAGGAGTTGCAGAGGGGGGAGGAGCAGTGCGTTTCCGCACTCCTGCTGGTGCTGCTGGAGGAGCAGGAGGGCGGGTGGCTGCTGTTGCTGCTGCTGAAGGCTGTGCAGTGATGGGTGTGGTGCCACTGCCAGCACCAGATGCCTTCAGCCTCTGGAACTCCTCATGCTGGTGGAAATGTTTAGCCGCAAGGTGGTTGATCAGCGAGCTGGTGCTGAACTTTAAGGGGTCTGCACCTCTGCTCAACTTCCGCTGACAGTGGTTGCAAGTGGCGTACTTGCTGTACACAGTGGGCATGGTGAAAAAGCGCCAGATTGGTGACAGAAACATCCCCCTACGGCATGGAAGCGCTGCTGCCTGTCTCCCTGTGGTGGTTGGGGGGGGGGCTTGGGTGCGGCTGGTGGTGGTACTGGCTGATGCTGCTGCTGCTGCTGCTGAGCCTGAGACACCAGCAGGCTGTGGGTCGCTGCCAATGCTTGCAATGATGCGCCTCCTTGCAAGGCCCACAAGCGCATCCTCCTCCTCCTCCGAGCTGCTGAGGACGACATCCCCTGGAGGTGGTGGCACCCAGTCTCTGTCTGTCACCGGGTCATCAACATCATCCTCCCCCTCCTCAAACATGTCCTGCTGGGATGATGACCCCCCAAACTCCTCTCCTGATGCATGGATGGGCTGCTTGACTGTCGCCACAGTCTTGCTGTCCAATCCCTCATCCCCCAAAGTGCCCATCAGCATCTCCTCCTCAAAATCGCCAACAACAGCAGACAATTGACTCATCATGCCTGGGGTCAAAAGAGTGCTGAATGAGAGGTCGGCGACTGACGGTGAACTGGCCTCCTCCCCAGACCCTGCTGGGCGGCTGCTGCGAACAGGGGTGGTGGTGGTGGTGGTGGTGAGGGTGGAGGCCTCGGATGCAGAGCTGATGGCGGGCTGCTCATCCTCCGTCATGAGTTGCACCACAGTGTCTGCATCCTTTTCCTCAATGGGACGTTTCCGACCCGGCTGGAGGAAAATCGGAGCAGGTGCTACACGCTGCTGCTGCTGTGTCTCTGCAGCGTGAGTTGCAGATGCTCCTGCTGGGCGGCGCCCAAGGCGTCCACGGCCAGTGGCTATGGGAGGAATGTTAGCCACTGACGCTGCTGCTGCTGCTGCGGAACTGTGCATGGTGGCGCGCCCGCGGCCGCGGCTTGCCACAATGCTGCTCCCTCTCCTCCTGATTCCCTTGCTGCCCTTCCCCTTGCCCAAACCGCGCTGGCTGCCACTTCCAGACATCTTAAATGTTTTGGGCGTATAGACAAAAGTTTTGTAAAAGGGCGGGTGAAAAGTGGGGTACTTTAATGGAGTGGGTTGGTTGGTGAGGTGACTGAGTGAGTGTCCCCTAGTACAGTAAGTAAGTAGTAACAGTCAGGAAGTACAACTAGCAGTTACAATAATCAGTAGTAATCACAAGTAAATTTAGTGTGTGTACACTCAGACAGTGAGTGCACGCACGCAGGAGCTAGTAGCCTATGAACACAGTGACTGAGTGTCCTAGACTCCTAGTACAGTAAGAGTAAGTAGTAACAGTAAGTAGAACTAACTAATTACAATAATCAATCAGCGATCAGAAGGAAATGGAGTGTGGGTGGTGTGTGTACACTCAGACAGTGAGTGACCGCACGCAGGAGCTAGTAGCCTATGAACACAGTGACTGAGTGTCCTAGACTCCTAGTACAGTAAGAGTAAGTAGTAACAGTAAGTACAACTAACTAATTACAATAATCAATCAGCGATCAGAAGGAAATGGAGTGTGGGTGGTGTGTGTACACTCAGACAGTGAGTGACCGCACGCAGGAGCTAGTAGCCTATGAACACAGTGACTGAGTGTCCTAGACTCCTAGTACAGTAAGAGTAAGTAGTAACAGTAAGTAGAACTAACTAATTACAATAATCAATCAGCGATCAGAAGGAAATGGAGTGTGGGTGGTGTGTGTACACTCAGACAGTGAGTGACCGCACGCAGGAGCTAGTAGCCTATGAACACAGTGACTGAGTGTCCTAGACTCCTAGTACAGTAAGAGTAAGTAGTAACAGTAAGTAGAACTAACTAATTACAATAATCAATCAGCGATCAGAAGGAAATGGAGTGTGGGTGGTGTGTGTACACTCAGACAGTGAGTGACCGCACGCAGGAGCTAGTAGCCTATGAACACAGTGACTGAGTGTCCTAGACTCCTAGTACAGTAAGAGTAAGTAGTAACAGTAAGTAGAACTAACTAATTACAATAATCAATCAGCGATCAGAAGGAAATGGAGTGTGGGTGGTGTGTGTACACTCAGACAGTGAGTGACCGCACGCAGGAGCTAGTAGCCTATGAACACAGTGACTGAGTGTCCTAGACTCCTAGTACAGTAAGAGTAAGTAGTAACAGTAAGTAGAACTAACTAATTACAATAATCAATCAGCGATCAGAAGGAAATGGAGTGTGGGTGGTGTGTGTACACTCAGACAGTGAGTGACCGCACGCAGGAGCTAGTAGCCTATGAACACAGTGACTGAGTGTCCTAGACTCCTAGTACAGTAAGAGTAAGTAGTAACAGTAAGTAGAACTAACTAATTACAATAATCAATCAGCGATCAGAAGGAAATGGAGTGTGGGTGGTGTGTGTACACTCAGACAGTGAGTGACCGCACGCAGGAGCTAGTAGCCTATGAACACAGTGACTGAGTGTCCTAGACTCCTAGTACAGTAAGAGTAAGTAGTAACAGTAAGTAGAACTAACTAATTACAATAATCAATCAGCGATCAGAAGGAAATGGAGTGTGGGTGGTGTGTGTACACTCAGACAGTGAGTGACCGCACGCAGGAGCTAGTAGCCTATGAACACAGTGACTGAGTGTCCTAGACTCCTAGTACAGTAAGAGTAAGTAGTAACAGTAAGTAGAACTAACTAATTACAATAATCAATCAGCGATCAGAAGGAAATGGAGTGTGGGTGGTGTGTGTACACTCAGACAGTGAGTGACCGCACGCAGGAGCTAGTAGCCTATGAACACAGTGACTGTCTGACTGAGTGTCCTAGACTCCTAGTACAGTAAGAGTAAGTAGTAACAGTAAGTACAACTAACTAACAATAATCTATCAGTAATCAGAAGGAAATAGAGTGTGTGTACACACAGACAGTGAGTGAGTGCACACACGCAGGAGCTAGCTAGTAGCCTATAAACAGTGACAGTCAGTGAGTGTCCTACTCCTAGTACAGTATAACTACAATACTATTAGTAAAGGACAGCAGAAATACTGGTATAGATGAGAGAAATAAACAGAGGACAGCTGCCCACAGAGGCAAGGCCCCCCTGAGGCCTAAACCTGTAAGCTTGCAGCAGCTGCCTGTCTCTAATGTAACACACAAGCTACTAACTAAAATACAATGTCTATCTAACTAACAACAATATAGGTGTATATGGCAGGTGTAGGTGAGCAAAAACGCTAGGTAAATGATCACAATAGAGCACTTGCTAAGCCAAAGCACAAAGGAGCAACTCTCTCTCTGTACAAGTCTCAGGCAAGCATGGAGAAACGTAACATGGCGGCCGCTATTTATAGGGTAGGGGCTGGCCAGGGTCCCCCTCTGTGATTGGCTGCCGTCAGAGGGCCTGGGAGCCCTCTGATTGGCTCTAAGGACATCAATCTGGGCTATGACGCTATTCGAGCTCGGTACCGAGCTCGAATAGCGCCGAGTTGCTCGAATAGCTCGAATAGTGAATGGGCTATTCGAGTGTACTCGGATAGCCCATTCGAATAGCTCCAGCTATTCGGAGCTCGAATACCGAGCTCGAATAGCTGAAAAAGAGCTCGAATATTCGAGCTACTCGAATATTCGAGCTCTGCTGAGCACCACTGAGCACGGTCAGGTGGACCAACTAAAGTTTCAGCCACAGCCACCAGAAAAAATTTTTTCGGGATGCAAGGAAAAACCCAGAAATAGCTTCAGATGAAATACAGGACTCTTGCCTGGGCACAGTACTAATAACAGAAGCTTTTTAGGCAGTTCTAGAAGTGAATTCTTTATAAATAGAGTTGGGCCGAACCTCCAATTTTAGGTTCGCGAACCTGGTTCGCGAACTTCCACGGAAGGTTCGGTTCGCGTTAAAGTTCGCGAACCGCAATAGACTTCAATGGGGATGCGAACTTTGAAAAAAAAAAAAATTATGCTGGCCACAAAAGTGATAGAAAAGATGTTTCAAGGGGTCTAACACCTGGAGGGGGGCATGGCGGAGTGGGATACATGCCAAAAGTCCCGGGGAAAAATCTGGATTTGACGCAAAGCAGCGTTTTAAGGGCAGAAATCACATTGAATGCTAAATGACAGGCCTAAAGTGCTTTCAAACATCTTGCCTGTGTATACATCAATCAGGTAGTGTAATTAAGGTACTGCTTCACACTGACACACCAAACTCACCGTGTAACGCACCGCAAACAGCTGTTTGTGTAGTGACGGCCGTGCTGGACTGGTGCGCACCATGGCGAGAGTGCAGGTTTTGGTGGCTTTACAGCCCATATGGTCGCTTGGCTGATGTAGCTGAATGACAGAACAGTGACTGTCCAGCTGATCAAATTTGGTCTGACCACAATGAGGCAACGACCTTATTATCGTGGGTGTGCCCCCCGAGACACTCATCTAGGCGCCGGTCATTGCTTCATTGTGATACGCAAGCCCCTTCCCCACGGCAAGGTATTGATCACGAAGGGGAATGGGCGCATGTACATGCCTTTTCTTTTGTTGTTGCAGCTGCCCGCAGTGCAGCCAGAAAAATTAGGCAGTCATGTACACGCACCAGAAAAATTATTACAGCGGCCGCTGCTAGCAGCGGCCTAAAAAATTCAGCAATCCGCCTGGAGTCCCGGACTCTGTTGGTGGTGGCGGAGAAGGTAGTCAAGCGGCCTGCAGGCAGACATGCTGTGTGGAGGGACTGGGAGCGACTTAGTCTTCTTGGGGCAGGCCAGGCAGCCAGTCACACGGCGTGCAGGCAGAGATGCTGTGTGTGCGGGGACTGACTTAGTCTTGGGGCGGGCAGCAGCCCTCCGGGATCCATGCCTCATTCATTTTGATAAAGGTGAGGTACTTAACACTTTTGTGACTTAGGCGACTTCTCTTCTCTGTGACAATGCCTCCAGCTGCGCTGAAGGTCCTTTCTGACAGGACGCTTGCGGCAGGGCAGGAGAGAAGTTGGATGGCAAATTGGGACAGCTCTGGCCACAGGTCAAGCCTGCGCACCCAGTAGTTCAAGGGTTCCTCATCGCTGTTCACAGCAGTGTCTACATCCACACTTAAGGCCAGGTAGTCGGCTACCTGCCGTTCCAGGCGTTGGTGGAGGGTGGATCCGGAAGGGCTACGGCGAGGCGTTGGACTAAAGAACGTCCGCATGTCCGACATCACCATGAGATCGCTGGAGCGTCCTGTCTTTGACTGCGTGAAACACGGGAGGAGGATTAGTGGCAGTGGTACCTTGCGGGCGTTGTGCCGTCACATCACCCTTAAAGGCATTGTAAAGCATAGTTGACAGCTGGTTCTGCATGTGCTGCATCCTTTCCACCTTCCGGTGAGTTGGTAACAGGTCCGCCACTTTGTGCCTGTACCGAGGGTCTAGTAGTGTGGCCACCCAGTACAGGACATTCCCCTTGAGGTTTTTTATACGGGGGTCCCTCAACAGGCAGGACAGCATAAAAGACGACATCTGCACAAAGTCGGATCCAGTACCCTCCATCTCCTCTTGCTCTTCCTCAGTGACGTCAGGTAAGTCAACCTCCTCCCCCCAGCCGCGAACAATACCACGGGAAGGTTGAGCAGCACAAGCCCCTTGCGATGCCTGCTGAGGTTGTTCTCCTGCCGCTGTCCCCTCCTCCTCCTCCTCCTCCCCCAAAGAAACACCTTGCTCATCATCCTCTGAGTCTGACTCGTCTTCTGCACACGACTTCTCTTCTTCCTCCTCCTCCCCCTCTGTGCTGCCGCAGGTGTTGAGGAAACAGCTGGGTCTGATGAAAATTGGTCCCATGCCTGTTCCTGCCGTAACGGTTCCTGGTCACGCTCATTCACAGCTTCATCCGCCACTCTACGCACAACACGCTCCAAGAAGTAAGCGTAGGGAATTAAGTCGCTGATGGTGCCCTCACTGCGGCTCACCAGGTTGGTCACCTCCTCAAACGGCCGCATGAGCCTGCATGCATTTTCCATCAGTGTCCAGTTGTCGGGCCAGAACATCCCCATCTTCCCAGACTGTTTCATTCTACTGTAGTTGTAGAGGTAGTGGGTTACGGCTTTCTTCTGTTCTAGCAGGCGGGAGAACATGAGCAGGGTCGAGTTCCAGCGAGTCGGGCTATCGCAAATGAGGCGTCTCACCGGCATGTTGTTTTTGCGCTGAATTTCCGCAAAACGTGCCATGGCTGTGTAAGACCGCCTCAAATGCCCACAGAACTTCCTGGCCTGCTTCAGGACATTCACTAAGCCAGGGTACTTTGCCACAAATCTTTGAACCACTAGATTCATGACATGTGCCATGCAGGGTATGTGTGTCAGCTTCCCCATATGCAAAGCGGCAAGCAGATTGTTGCCGTTGTCGCACACCACGTTGCCTATCTCCAGGTGGTGCGGGGTCAGCCACTCATCCACCTGTTTCTTAAGAGCAGCCAGGAGAGCTGCTCCAGTGTGACTCTCCGCTTTGAGACAAGACATGTCTAAGATGGCGTGACACCATCTTACCTGGCATGCAGCATAGGCCCTGCGGAGCTGGGGCTGTGTAGCTGGAGAGGAGAACTGCCACTCAGCCAAGGAGGAGGAGGACAGCGAAGAGCATGTAGCAGGAGGAGAGGAGATGGCAGGAGGCCTGCCTGCAAGCCGTGGAGGTGTCACAATTTGGTCCGCTGCGCCCTGCTTGCCATCGTTCACCACCAGGTTCACCCAATGGGCTGTGTAGGTAATGTAGCGGCCCTGCCCGTGCTTGGCAGACCAGGCATCCGTGGTCAGGTGTACCCTTGACCCAACGCTCTTCGCAAGAGATGACACCACTTGCCTCTCAACTTCACGGTGCAGTTGGGGTATGGCCTTTCTCGAAAAATAAGTGCGGCCTGGCATCTTCCACTGCGGTGTTCCGATGGCCACAAATTTACGGAAGGCCTCAGAGTCCACCAGCCGGTATGGTAACAGCTGCCGCTGCGCCCTGCTTGCCATCGTTCACCACCAGGTTCACCCAATGGGCTGTGTAGGTAATGTAGCGGCCCTGCCCGTGCTTGGCAGACCAGGCATCCGTGGTCAGGTGTACCCTTGACCCAATGCTCTTCGCAAGAGATGACACCACTTGCCTCTCAACTTCACGGTGCAGTTGGGGTATGGCCTTTCTCGAAAAATAAGTGCGGCCTGGCATCTTCCACTGCGGTGTTCCGATGGCCACAAATTTACGGAAGGCCTCAGAGTCCACCAGCCGGTATGGTAACAGCTGCCGAGCTAACAGTTCCGCCACGCCAGCTGTCAGACGCCGGGCAAGGGGGTGACTGGCCGAAATTGGCTTCTTCCGCTCAAACATTTCCTTCACGGACACCTGACTGCTGCTGTGGGCAGAGGAGCAGGAACCGCTCAAGGGCAGAGGCGGAGTGGAGGAGGGTGCCTGTGAAGGTGGAAGGGAGAAAGCGGCAGAAGCAGATAATGCACCTGATGGAGGAGGAAGAGGAGAAGGAGGGTGGCTTTGCTTTTGTGTGCTGCTGCTGCTTTTGCTCAGGTGGCCATCCCATTGCTGTTTGTGCCTTTTCTCCAGGTGCCTTCGTAAGGCACTTGTCCCTACGTGAGTGTTGGCCTTTCCACGGCTCAATTTTTGTTGGCAGAGCGAACAGATGGCTTTGGTCCGATCTGAGGCACACACATTAAAAAATTTCCACACCGCTGAGCCACCCTGGGATGTGGGCACTATGGGGATCTCAGCAGCTGATGCTGAAGGGCAAGTTGGCTGGCTGTACATAGGTGGCGATACATGGTGCCGGACTCTGCCACCAGCTGTTTCTGACGAAGAGCTGCCCCAGCTTCTTTCAGCAACTTCTCTCCTCCTACTACTCTCTGACTCCCCCTCTGAACTGTCCCCCTCTTCATCTACTCTATTGGGAACATACAGAGGATCCCTACTACCGTCATCATCGTAGTCATCCTGCCCAGCTTCGCTTGCCTCAGACAAATCCAAACTTGCACCATCAGTAGGTCCTTCATCCTCCTGACACGTTACATCCATAGTGTTGCCGCGTAACTCAGACATATGAGCTGGTGAAAATTCATCTGGCTGTAACAACAATGGCTGTGCATCAGTGATTTCACCACTAAATAATTCTTGCGAAGTGTCAAATGCAGCGGAAGTGGTGCTAGTAGTAGCGCTGGTGGCTGAGCAAGATGAGGTGTTCTGTGTCGCTAAATACTCAACCACGTCCTGACAATCTTGGGAGGTGATGGGACGTGCCTTCTTCCGAGCACTGTACTGTGGGCCAGGTCCACACGAAATTACATTTACACGACCTCGCGCAGACCTGCTGGGTGGCCTTCCTCTGGCTCTGGCACTACCTCTTCCTCTACCTGTTTTGTCCATATCGGGTATGCACGGAGTGGTATATCACACTGCGTGCACTCACGTAGGTAGGTGGGTTCACTTAACTGCACAGGTATGCGCACTGATGCGGTGGGTTCACTGAACAGAACAGGTATACAGTGGCGGGTTCACAGAACAGGTATGCAGTGGCAGGTTCACTGAACACAACAGGTATGCAGTGGCAGGTTCACTGAACACAACAGGTATGCAGTGGCGGGTTCACTGAACAGGTATACAGTGGCGGGTCCACTGAACAGAACAGGTATGCAGTGGCGGGTTCACTGAACAGGTATGCAGTGGTGGGTTCACAGAACAGGTATGCAGTGGTGGGTTCACAGCACAGGTATGCAGTGGTGGGTTCAATGAACAGGTATACAGTGGCGGGTCCACTGAACAGAACAGGTATGCAGTGGCAGGTTCACTGAACAGGTATGCAGTGGTGGGTTCACAGCACAGGTATGCAGTGGTGGGTTCACAGAACAGGTATGCAGTGGTGGGTTCACAGCACAGGTATGCAGTGGTGGGTTCAATGAACAGGTATACAGTGGCGGGTCCACTGAACAGAACAGGTATGCAGTGGCAGGTTCACTGAACAGGTATGCAGTGGTGGGTTCACAGCACAGGTATGCAGTGGTGGGTTCACTGAACAGGTATGCAGTGGTGGGTTCACAGCACAGGTATGCAGTGGTGGGTTCACAGCACAGGTATGCAGTGGTGGGTTCACAGCACAGGTATGCAGTGGTGGGTTCACAGCACAGGTATGCAGTGGTGGGTTCACAGAACAGGTATGCAGCCAGACAGGAACAAGTTAAGCCTAACTAATCTTTTCCTGAGAGACAGTCTGCAGCAGCTCGCCCTACTCTCACTAACGCAGGCAGCACACGAGTGACCGTAATGGCCGCCGCTGCCTGCCTTATATAAGGGGGGGTGGGGCTCCAGGGGCTAGTGTAGCCTAATTGGCTACACTGGGCCTGCTGACTGTGATGTAGAGGGTCAAAGTTGACCCTCCATGTGCATTATGGGGCGAACCGAACTTCCGCAAAGGTTCTCCTGCGGGACGCGAACGCGAACCACTGAAGTTCGCATGGAACCGTTCGCAGGCGAACCGTTCGGCCCAACTCTATTTATAAAACAGTAAACATACACAGCTCCAGTAAATCCCCTGTTTCTTGCTATGCTCTTTTAAGTCCTTTGTAGCCCTGTCAACAAATGTTGTTGCATAATGTATATTTGTAGCAGAGGCAAAATAAATGCCAACAGTGCCAGGACAGTGAGCAATGTAAAGCACTGTGTGTGCGCTTTACAGATTATGTCAATTTGGTATAATGAAGGGAAAATAAACACACAGTCACTGGAAAACCATTACCAATATTACATTATCATCAGCATGATACATGGTATACGCTCAGACAAAACCAAACAAAATACAGTTTTGCTTCATTCTGGTAAAACGACCATTAACTGGCGATGATAATAAGCTAATTATACTTATTGGGTTTACAGCTTCTGCCTTCATTTCTCTTTATGTTCTGGCTTTTTTTTTATTATTTATTTCACTTTATATGGAATTATGTTTAGCTTTTGTAGCAGATTGCTTAAATGGTTTATTTAAAAAAAAATGCAGTCATCTGTATCCCGCGTGTTATGTGTGTGTATTATTTAAAGCATTTTCATCAACATTATGGAAATGACTTTGAATTACCTATTGTTGCTATTTCTGCTGCATTTCAAAGCAGTGAGTCCCATCTAGTGGCCTGTGAGTCACATCTGGCTCTTGCCTCCATTAGATGTAGCTTGCTGAGATCGCTCGGCAGGATCACAGCTTTAAAATACCTGCGCTGTTTGATCAGCTGCTGAAAACTCCGACACCGACATCTCTGTACTGATGTCCTGAAAGAGGACGAGGGAGCCATGTTGGTAAAGCAACCCCATAGAGGGCTTCTGTAACGTTAATAAGTGGTAAGGCTGCAGACTAAGGGTTTCACTAACTTCTCCTCTTCTCACCCTTGGCAAACATTGTTTGGACTCTTATGCTACCAAAGGGGCAAATGAGGACATCATTGGTGGTGGAGGAGCTTAGCAGGGTAAGAGGAGGAGTGACACAGGTAGGCAAAAGTTTTGGATAGGTGGGAGCAGATCTGGTTCAAGCCACAATGGGGCCCCAGGGCAAAATTAACCCAGCCCCCCTCCCCCCCCCCCCCCGCAGCATCCCTGCAGGGCCTTCAAGCCAGCTGCTCCCCCCAGATGTCTCCCCTCAACTTTACTGTGCTCACCGGGGCCCCTGCTCTGTTTATTATCAGCATAGCAACTCACCTTACCTGGCGCAGTGCTCCAGTCAGTGTGCTCTTGTCTGCATCCTTGTGGGGTGCCTCTCTTCAGTGGCTCACATATGTTATTGGGTAATGACATGCGACGGATCATAGTGAAGATTGAGATGGAGAGCAGGCATAAAGCAGCACTCCGGGACAGGTAAGTTGCTATGCTGATAAAACTTTGCAGGAGCCCTGGGAAGCGCAAGTGAACTTTATAATAGTTAACAGTGTTATAAAAAATGCCATCATAGCTGCAGTCCCATTTTAGTTCCTTGAAAAACAGAATTGAAAGGTAAAAGAGAAGGCAGACAGCAGCAGGGAGCTAAAGTGTTGGACATATACTGCCACTTTGTGGCACCAGTAAACTCTTGCCAAGTGTTTGCTGTGTCTATTGATAAATCTGGTCCTGGGTGGGAGGAAGTGTGATAAAGGCAGGAGGGCACATGGCTACACTTCACAGGTATTACTTCAAGGTATTACTTAGAGAACTGGGTGGGGCTCAGAACTGTCTTTCTCTCTACTAACTCCTTTTTAAAACCCCTTTGATCTACTGTTTGACCAACCATCCCACTTAACCTCTTGAGGACCACAGGCTTACACCCCCTAGTGACCAGTAGTGTTGGGCGAACAGTGTTCGCCACTGTTCGGGTTCTGCAGAACATCACCCTGTTCGGGTGATGTTCGAGTTCGGCCGAACACCTGACGGTGCTCGGCCAAACCGTTCGGCCATATGGCCGAACTAAGAGCGCATGGCCGAACGTTCCCCGAACGTTCGGCTAGCGCTGTGATTGGCCGAACGGGTCACGTGGTTCGGACCCGAACGCGCTCTGATTGGCCGAACTGTCACGTGGTTCGGGTAAATAAATACCCGAACCACGTCATATCTCCGCCATTTGTCTGTGGGTTTAGCTTTGGGTAGGCAGGCAGGGTAGTTCGCGCTCCAGCCACGCTAGCCAGGGTCCCCCCCAGTCATTGTGTGTCACTGCTGGGAACAGTAGTACACCGCTCGTTCAGCCACACTATATAGCATTCTGTGTACTGTTCTGTGTCTGCTGGGAACAGTGGTACACCGCTCGTTCAGCCACACTATATAGCATTCTGTGTACTGTTCTGTGTCTGCTGGGAACAGTGGTACACCGCTCGTTCAGCCACACTATATAGCATTCTGTGTACTGTTCTGTGTCTGCTGGGAACAGTAGTACACCGCTCGTTCAGCCACACTATATAGCATTCTGTGTACTGTTCTGTGTCTGCTGGGAACAGTAGTACACCGCTCGTTCAGCCACACTATATAGCATTCTGTGTACTGTTCTGTGTCTGCTGGGAACAGTAGTACACCGCTCGTTCAGCCACACTATATAGCATTCTGTGTACTGTTCTGTGTCTGCTGGGAATAGTGGTACACCGCTCGTTCAGCCACACTATATAGCATTCTGTGTACTGTTCTGTGTCTGCTGGGAACAGTAGTACACCGCTCGTTCAGCCACACTATATAGCATTCTGTGTACTGTTCTGTGTCTGCTGGGAACAGTAGTACACCGCTCGTTCAGCCACACTATATAGCATTCTGTGTACTGTTCTGTGTCTGCTGGGAACAGTAGTACACCGCTCGTTCAGCCACACTATATAGCATTCTGTGTACTGTTCTGTGTCTGCTGGGAACAGTAGTACACCGCTCGTTCAGCCACACTATATAGCATTCTGTGTACTGTTCTGTGTCTGCTGGGAATAGTGGTACACCGCTCGTTCAGCCACACTATATAGCATTCTGTGTACTGTTCTGTGTCTGCTGGGAACAGTAGTACACCGCTCGTTCAGCCACACTATATAGCATTCTGTGTACTGTTCTGTGTCTGCTGGGAACAGTAGTACACCGCTCGTTCAGCCACACTATATAGCATTCTGTGTACTGTTCTGTGTCTGCTGGGAATAGTGGTACACCGCTCGTTCAGCCACACTATATAGCATTCTGTGTACTGTTCTGTGTCTGCTGGGAACAGTGGTACACCGCTCGTTCAGCCACACTATATAGCATTCTGTGTACTGTTCTGTGTCTGCTGGGAACAGTGGTACACCGCTCGTTCAGCCACACTATATAGCATTCTGTGTACTGTTCTGTGTCTGCTGGGAACAGTAGTACACCGCTCGTTCAGCCACACTATATAGCATTCTGTGTACTGTTCTGTGTCTGCTGGGAACAGTAGTACACCGCTCGTTCAGCCACACTATATAGCATTCTGTGTACTGTTCTGTGTCTGCTGGGAACAGTAGTACACCGCTCGTTCAGCCACACTATATAGCATTCTGTGTACTGTTCTGTGTCTGCTGGGAATAGTGGTACACCGCTCGTTCAGCCACACTATATAGCATTCTGTGTACTGTTCTGTGTCTGCTGGGAATAGTGGTACACCGCTCGTTCGCCACTGTATAGCATTGTGCTCTGTGTCGCTGCTGGGAATAGTGGTACACCGCTCACCCGTCACTGTATAGCATTGTGCTCTGTGTCGCTGCTGGGAATAGTGGTACACCGCTCACCCGTCACTGTATAGCATTGTGCTCTGTGTCGCTGCTGGGAATAGTGGTACTGTATAGCATTTCTGTACTGCCACTGTACTGCTGCCAGTCAGCGTGTACTGTAAGGATAAGTGAAATGAGGAAGAAATCCGGTGAAAGAGGGAGGGGCAAGGGAAGAGGTGTTTCCCCTGACGGTTCACGTACAGGCCACAGGGGAGCACCCAAGAAAACCCACTCAATACCGCCCATGTTGTCCAGGACAACAACCCTCACAAATCCAAAAGAACAGGACCAGATAATTACTTGGATGACCTCTCAAGCGTCCAGCAGTGGGTTAAGCAGCACCAGCACATCACGCACGAGGTCCGAGTCCTCAGCCAGTTACAAGGAGCCAGTGGGCACAAAGCTGACACAACCGGCAGCGACACCACGCACACAACTGCCAGATAACCAGTCCGATGAATTACCTCAGGACACAATGGGGTATTCGCAGGAGCTATTCCCAGCCCAACAAACTTCCACCTTTCAAAGGTCAATGGAGGAACAGCCAGAAATGTTGTGCCTGGATTCACAACCGTTAACTGTGGGAAATGCACCGCGCACTGAAATACAAGGCGAGTCCGAAGAGGACTCGGAAACCCAAATCCCAGAGCAATTTGGGCAGGAGGGGTTGCAATTGCAGGAGGTCGGCCGACAAGATCTGGAAGACGACGTTGGAGTGTGCTGCGCAGAGGTTGTTGTGGGGAGCTCTACTCCACGGCGGTGGCCCACAATGACATATGACGAGTTTGAGGAGATGGAAGAGGAGGGTATGGACAATGTGGACAGAGACCCAGATTTTGTTTGTGAACGAGAACATCGCCGTCGTAGCAGCAGCACAGATGAGTCTGTTGAAGAACACACTGCTGCACGAGTTCGCCTTGTGCCACAAGGTAGGCGGCGCGCAATTTCAGGCACCACAAGCGTGGAAGTTCAAGTGAGAGGCAAAAGAGGAGCAAACAGAAATCGCCAGCAAGGAGGCAGGTGCTCCAAAGTCTGGGCTTTCTTTGAAGACTGCACTGAGGATGTTACCATGGCGATTTGCAAGGTGTGCAAGACCCGCCTGAGCAGGGGGAAAAATATTAACAACCTCTCCACCACCAGCATGAGCCGTCACATGCTATCCAAACATCCCACTCTTTGGGCAAACGCGTCAGGACAGGGTACCAGAAACAACACTGCCTCCCTTGGGTTCACCAGACTCACCACCAGACCCGCCTCAGCAGCAGCAGTAGCCCAGCCATTGCGTGGTTCACAACATTCACAAACATCAGACGACGCTGACACTGTCACTTTCCGGAGTAGTGCTCTTGAGGTCTCCCAGTGTTCATCAAACACAACAACCAACAGCCCTTCCGTGTGCAGCGCTACGGTTCAGTTGTCTGTGTCGGAGATGTTTGAGCGCAAGAGGAAATTGCCAGCAAATGACCCCCGGGCCGTGGCAGTAACAGCCAGCATAGCCAAGCTTCTGGCCTGCGAAATGCTGCCATATCGATTGGTGGAGACAAACAGCTTCAAGGGCATGATGTCAGTGGCCATCCCACGTTACGTGGTTCCCAGCCGCTACCACTTTGCGCGCTCTGCAGTGCCTGAGTTGCATGAGCACGTGGTCAGCAAAATAACCCGAAGCTTGAAGAATGCCGTTGCCTGCAAGGTTCACCTCACCACTGACACCTGGACGAGTGCGTTCGGCCAGGGTCGATACATCTCCCTTACCGCGCACTGGGTGAACCTTGTGGAGCCTGGCAGCGATTCCTCACCTGCTACGGCACGGGTGTTGCCCACGCCACAAACAGCTGCACCGCCGTCCCTCCCACTGGATAACAGCAGCACCTACCTCTCTGACTCCTTCTCCTCCAACGCATCTCAAAGCTGTACCTCATCCGGAAACGCTAACCCAACAGCAGTAGGATCGTGGAAGCAGTGCAGCACAGCTGTTGGCATGCGTCAGCAAGCGTTGCTGAAGCTAATCTGCCTTGGGGATAAGCAGCACACAGGGGAGGAAATTTGGAGGGGAATAAAGGAACAGACGGATTTGTGGCTGGCACCGCTGGACCTGAAACCGGGCATGGTTGTGTGTGATAATGGGAGTAATCTCATTCGCGCTTTAAGGTTGGCTAAGCTGACACACATCCCTTGCCTGGCGCACGTGATGAACCTAGTAGTTCAGCGGTTCCTGAGGACATACCCAGGCGTGCCCGATCTGCTGTTGAAGGTGCGTCGAGTGTCCAAACATTGTAGAAATTCCAGTACTGCTTCGGGGGCACTCGCCAAGATGCAGGAGCGCTTCAATCTCCCCCACCATCGCTTGCTGTGTGATGTCCCTACGCGCTGGAATTCTACGCTGCACATGCTAGCCCGCTTTTGCGAGCAGAAGAGTGCAGTGGTCCAGTACATGACGGCGCAGTACCGAGGCGCATCCGGCCAGCTGCCAAGCTTCTGTGGATCCGATTGGGCCAACATGTTGGACCTCTGCCAAGTCCTCCAAAATTTTGAGCAATCCACGTTGCTTGTGAGCAGTGACAACTCTTCAGTCAGCATTACCATACCACTGCTGTGTTTACTGAAGAGGTCGATGTTAAAAATCAAGGAAACAGCTGTCATGATGCAACTGGGGGAATCTGAAGGAGAAAACGATCAGCGTGATGGTACCAACATCAGGCCATCCGCCTCAGGGAACGCTGGCCCCAGCAGCTATGACGAAGAAGAGGAGGAGGAACAGCTGGAGTTGGAGCAGGAATTTCATGCCACCACTGACGAGGGCCAGAGCGGTGCACGTTGGACTTCCACAATTCAACGCGAATGGTCAGCAGAAGCAGACCAGGAGGAAGGTGACGACTATGATGCATCACAACAACTATCACAACGCTCACAAGAGGATGATGAGGATTCTGGTAGGACTCTGGCACACATGGCTCAATTCATGCTAGACTGCATTGAACGTGACCCACGCATTGTGCGCATTCTGGACAACACCAATTACTGGGTTTATACCCTTCTGGATCCACGGTACAAACACAATGTTCCAAAACTGCTTGAAGAAAGAGTCAGACAGGTCAAAATGGAAGAATACCAGCAGGCCCTTGTGGAGACTTTAGAGAGGAGATTGACATCCTCCCCCTCCTCTAGCCAGTTGTACGCAGACAGACTGACTTCCGCAAACCCAGGACGACCAGGAGGGCAGCAAACAACGCAAGCCGCAGCTAGTACCCAAAAGGGAATGGTATCGGCAGTGTCCTTGGAGTGGGAAAATTTTCTGACACCCATGCAGCCGCAGCCCACTGAACAGCAAGCGTGCAGATCCACCTCCAACACCGATCGCCTGGAGAAGATGGTCAAGGACTACATGTCAGATGGCGTAGCTGTGTCGAACCATCCATCTGCACCCTTCAACTATTGGGTATCGAAGCTAGACACCTGGCACGAACTGGCAATGTACGCAATAGAGGTGCTGGCTTGCCCGGCAGCCAGCGTTATGTCGGAACGCTGTTTCAGTGCTGCCGGAGGCATCGTCACAGATCGGCGTATCCGCCTCTCTACAGAAAATGCAGACCGTCTGACTCAAATTAAAATGAATCAATCCTGGATTGGAAATGACTACGCAACACTCCAGGACCCCAACCAAGTAACATGACCAATGAACATCTGGGATGGTGTTGCGTTTCCGGGCCCTGTTTATTGAACCTCTCATCTGTATTACATTTATGACTGCATGGCGGCAAAAAGCATTGCTGCTATATCCGCACGCTTTTTGTCCACATGCAAGGCCTGGGTTGTTGTGTCTCACAAAGCGTGGCCTTCTCCTCCTGCGCCTGCTCCTGTTCCATCACGTCTGCTGCTGCTGGGTTAGCGTTGCCGCGTGGTCCCTGTTTATTGAACCACTTATCTTTATTACATTTATGACTGCATGGCGGTACAAAGCATGCTATCCGCACGCTTCTTGCCCTCATGCAAGGCCTGGGTTGTTGTGTCTCACAAAGCGTGGCCTTCTCCTCCTGCGCCTGCTCCTGTTCCATCACGTCTGCTGCTGCTGGGTTAGCGTTGCCGCGTGGTCCCTGTTTATTGAACCACTTATCTTTATTACATTTATGACTGCATGGCGGTACAAAGCATGCTATCCGCACGCTTCTTGCCCTCATGCAAGGCCTGGGTTGTTGTGTCTCACAAAGCGTGGCCTTCTCCTCCTGCGCCTCCTCCTGTTCCATCACGTCTGCTGCTGCTGGGTTAGCGTTGCCGCGTGGTCCCTGTTTATTGAACCACTTATCTTTATTACATTTATGACTGCATGGCGGTACAAAGCATGCTATCCGCACGCTTCTTGCCCTCATGCAAGGCCTGGGTTGTTGTGTCTCACAAAGCGTGGCCTTCTCCTCCTGCGCCTGCTCCTGTTCCATCACGTCTGCTGCTGCTGGGTTAGCGTTGCCGCGTGGTCCCTGTTTATTGAACCACTTATCTTTATTACATTTATGACTGCATGGCGGTACAAAGCATGCTATCCGCACGCTTCTTGCCCTCATGCAAGGCCTGGGTTGTTGTGTCTCACAAAGCGTGGCCTTCTCCTCCTGCGCCTCCTCCTGTTCCATCACGTCTGCTGCTGCTGGGTTAGCGTTGCCGCGTGGTCCCTGTTTATTGAACCACTTATCTTTATTACATTTATGACTGCATGGCGGTACAAAGCATGCTATCCGCACGCTTCTTGCCCTCATGCAAGGCCTGGGTTGTTGTGTCTCACAAAGCGTGGCCTTCTCCTCCTGCGCCTGCTCCTGTTCCATCACGTCTGCTGCTGCTGGGTTAGCGTTGCCGCGTGGTCCCTGTTTATTGAACCACTTATCTTTATTACATTTATGACTGCATGGCGGTACAAAGCATGCTATCCGCACGCTTCTTGCCCTCATGCAAGGCCTGGGTTGTTGTGTCTCACAAAGCGTGGCCTTCTCCTCCTGCGCCTCCTCCTGTTCCATCACGTCTGCTGCTGCTGGGTTAGCGTTGCCGCGTGGTCCCTGTTTATTGAACCACTTATCTTTATTACATTTATGACTGCATGGCGGTACAAAGCATGCTATCCGCACGCTTCTTGCCCTCATGCAAGGCCTGGGTTGTTGTGTCTCACAAAGCGTGGCCTTCTCCTCCTGCGCCTGCTCCTGTTCCATCACGTCTGCTGCTGCTGGGTTAGCGTTGCCGCGTGGTCCCTGTTTATTGAACCACTTATCTTTATTACATTTATGACTGCATGGCGGTACAAAGCCTGCTATCCGCACGCTTCTTGCCCTCATGCAAGGCCGGGGTTGTTGTGTCTCACAAAGCGTGGCCTTCTTCTCCTCCTGCGCCACCCTCCTCCTGTTCCATCACGTGTGCTGCTGCTGGGTTAGCGTTACCGGTCCCTTTTCCTGGAACCTCTTATATGTATTACATTTATGACTGCATGCCGACAAAAAACATGTTACCTGTGCAAAGAAAACAGACATTTCCCGCATTTAAAAGACAGTTTTCCCTTTGAAACTTTAAAATCGATTTTCTCAAAAACTATAAGCTCTTTTTGCTAATTTTTTTTTCCTCTTGTACCCACTCCCAAGGTGCACATACCCTGTAAATTTGGGGTATGTAGCATGCAAGGAGGCTTTACAAACCACAAAAGTTCGGGTCCCCATTGACTTCCATTATGTTCGGAGTTCGGGTCGAACACCCGAACATCGCGGCCATGTTCGGCCTGTTCGGCCCGAACCCGAACATCTAGATGTTCGCCCAACACTAGTGACCAGGCCAATTTTTAAAATTTAGGCGACTGCAGCTCTAAGGCCTCGCTGCAAGGCTGTACAACTCAGCACACAAGTGATCCCCCCTTTTCTGCCCACCAAGAGAGCTTTCTGTTGGAGGGCTGTGATCGCTGTTTGTTTATTTTTCTATAAATATTTAACTGTTTTTTTGTTTAATAAATATAGCCATTTTTTTTATTATTTTTCTCCCCGGCCCTCCCTCCCCCTGCCAGCCAATCAACGTGATTGGCTTTCATAGGCATCAGCCTATGAGATCCAATCGCTCTCCTGCCTCCAAAGGGGACAACCATGTCACAGTAAATAGACGGCGGTTTCGGAGCTCCATCAATTGGCACGCGATCTAGTGCAAAACCCCGCCCCAGGGCCTGATGCCAATTGCCATTAGGCGGTCCTGGGGCTGACGCCACGCTGACGCCCATTGGTGTTACGTGGTTGGCAAGCAGTTAAACTGTTATTACAGTAGCTGCTATTGATCTCAAGGTTACAAAATCCGAAGACCTGTTCTCCATATTATTCTTTTGCCTCAACTTTTTCTCTGCCTTTGACACTGTCAATCATGTTCTGCTTATCTAGAATCTCTTAACGTATATAGATATTCTTTCACTTCTTCCTACTCCTTGTAACTCCTCCTCTCTCCTGCTCTTTGTTGGTGTATCATAAGGTTCTGTTCTTGGATCTCTTTTCTTCTTCATCCGCACTCAATGCCTGGGACAATTAATACAGTCTATCACTTCTACACTGATGATACCCAATTCTACCTCTCATCTCCAGGCTGTTCTACACTATTATCTTGAGTCTCCAACTGCCTATCTGCTGTTTCTGCCTTTATGTAATACCATTTCCAAACTTAACATCACTAAAATGGAAATTGACATCTTTCCACCAACAATCTCAGCTCCCTTATCTGCAGTTACTGTAAGTGTAAAAGACACCCAAGTAACTTCAACTCCTTATGCCCAATGTGTAGGGATAATATTTGACTCTGAGCTCTAATGTAAGCCCTATATTACTTCACTACTACCTACCTACTTCCTACTTTTATCACAAAAATATACCCCAAATCTGTCCCTTCCTCACACAAGAAGCAACTAAAATGCCTGTGCAGGGCCTAATGATTTATTGTCTTTGTTCATGCAACACTTTCTATTCTACTTTCTTCCTTTTCTACTTTCTGCTACCAAAAACTGACTGGCTGACTTCTATTTATGTTAAGCATTATTGCCCCTGTTAAAACGCCGATATCCCGTGGCAGAACAAGGGGTTTTTATCCCCCAAATCCCCTGTGCAAAATCCACAACTTTCTTGGTCATGCATTTGGCTGCCCAGGGAGGCAGAGCTTTCGGCTGTAGCTCTGCCTCCATGCGCGTCAATCAGCGCTGATCGCGCCTCTCCCCCGCCCCTCTCAGTGAAGGAAGACTGAGAGGGGAGAGGCGGCGATGGGGAGAGGCGGCAATCCGCGCTGATGCACACGTGTAGAGGCAGAGCTGCAGCCAAAATCTCTGCCTCTATGCGGAAGGAACCCCGCAATGTGCCCCAGGGGATTTGGGGGATAAAAAACCCTCATTCTGCCGTGGGATAGCGGAGTTTTAACAGGGGCAAACATGCTTAACATAAATAAAAGGTAAAAACCATTTTTAAATTGGCTTCAGAGTCTCTTTAAGACTCCTCCGGATACAGATGAATCTCAGCACATACCCGCCGCAACTGCCGTCCACGACCGTGTGATCAATTTAAGCCAATAGGAGTTGCTTACATTGATCGACAGGGTCAGGAGCCAATGAAATCAGCCCCTGACTTGCTCACAGGCCTCTGCTGTCAAAAAGATGGCAGGGCGAGTGTGCTGCACTGGGCAGAGAGCGACGATATTCTCAGAAGCGGTGGAAGTGGGGAGGACGTGCAGCGGCGTTGAAGTGAAATCTACGACCTGGCAGGTATTAGCAGATCAAAACAGAGCGTAGATTTAAATTACCGCCGCCCGTAAGCGGTTAATCTAGCAAATAAACAGGTGCTTGTATTACTGGATGTTTTCAAAACCACACATGCACTTTGTATGTAGATTGTACTTGTGTTGCTGGAATTTCTCATCGTACTGTAAATTTAACTACTGTATATATGTATCTATGGTGCCCACTATTGTCTGTTTTGTGCTCTGTACAGCGTCACGGAAGAAGCAGATGTCATATAAATAAATTCATTATAATAATCAAAACAATTCTCACCAAAGTGGTCAGTGACCTTTCCTTAGCTAAAGCTGAAGGCAAATACTCCATTCTCCTCCTCCTTGACCTTTCAGCAGCTTTTGACACAGTGGACCATCCCTTACTCCTCCAGTCCCTCCAGTCCATGGGCATTCATGACCTCACACTGGCCTGGCTCTCATCCTACCTCTCTAAAAGCACCTTCACGACCTCCTTCAATTGGTCCTCATCCACCCCAAACCACCTCTTGGTAGGAGCCCCCCAAGGCTCGGTCCTTGGCCCCCTACTGTTCTTCCTATACACGTCCTCCATTGGCAAAGTTATCTCCTCCATGGGTTTTAACTATCATCTGTATGCAGATGACACCCATTCCACACCCCTGACTTATCCACCACTATCATGGACAACGTCTACTCCTGCCTATCAGCCATCTCCTCCTGGATGTCCGCTAGTTTCCTGAAACTAAACCTGGACAAAACGGAATTTATGTTCTTCCCACCCGGCTATCCCTGACCCTCCCAGATGTGAATGTCACTGTTAAACACACTACCATTCGCCCTACCTCTCTTGCCTGCTGTCTGGGTGTCACCCTGGACTCCGCACTCTCCTTCACCTCCCACATCCAAAGTCCTGCAACTTCCACCTCCGTAACATCTGCAAGATCCGCTCTTTCCTGACCTCTGTCAACTCCTCATCCATGCCCTCATAATTTCCCGCCTTGACTACTGCAACGCCCTTCTGTCTGGTTTCCCTATGACCTGAATTGCCCCGCTGCAGTCCGCCATGAATGCGGCAGCCAGAATTATTCACTCCTCCAATCGCTCCACCACAGTGGGTCCCCTCTGTGAATCCCTCCACTCAGGGGAGGACTGGGACCTTTTGGTCTGGGGGGAAAACACAACTCAGAGGTAGAGATGTCGCGAACATCCGATTTTCGGTTCGCGAACTTTCGTGAACCGCAATAGACTTCAATGGGGAGGTGAACTTTAATAAATAGAAAAAATTATGCTGGCCACAAAAGTGATGGAAAAGATGTTTCAATGGGTCTAACACCTGGAGGGGGGCATGGCGGAGTGGGATACATGCCCAAAATCTGGATTTGATGCAAAGCAGCGTTTTAAGGGCAGAAATCACATTGAATGCTAATATGCAGGCCTAAAGTGCTTTCAAACATCTTGCATGGGTATACATCAATCAGGGAGTGTAATTAGAGTTCTGCTTCACACTGACACACCAAACTCACTGTGTAATGCACCGCAAACAGCTGTTTGTGTAGTGACGACCGTGCTGGACTGGTGCGCACTGTGGCCAGAGTGTCGGCCGTGGCGTTTTTCAAGCCCATATGGTCGCCGGGCTGTGGTAGCTCAATGATAGAACAACGGTGACTGTCCAGCTGATCAAATTTGGTCTGACCACAATGAAGCAACGACCTTATTATCTTTTGTGTGCCACCCCCACCCGAGACACTCAAATAGCCGGCGGTCATTGCTTCATTGTGATACGCAAGCCCCTTCACCGCGGCAAGGTAATGATCACGAAGCGGGATGGGCACATGTACATGCCTTTTTGTTTTTTTGTTGCAGCCGCCTGCAGTGCAGCCAGAAAACATAGGGAGGCATGTACACGCACCAGAAAAATTAGTGTAGCGGCCGCTGCTAGCAGCGGCCTTAAAAATTCAGGAATCTGCCTAGAGTCCTGGACCCTGTTGGTGGTGGCGGAGAAGGCAATCGGCCTGCAGGCAGAGATGCTGTGTGTGGGGACTGACTTAGTCTTCGGTCGTGCAGTAGCCCTCCGGGATCCATTCCTCATTCATTTTGATAAAGGTCAGGTACTGAACACTGTCGTGACTTAGGCGACTTCTCTTCTCAGTAACTATGCCTCCAGCTGCACTGAAGGTCCTTTCTGACAGGACGCTTGCGGCAGGGCAAGAGAGAAGTTGTATGGCAAATTGGGACAGCTCTGGCCACAGGTCAAGCCTGCGCATCCAGTAGTCCAAGGGTTCATCGACGCTTTTCGCAGTGTCTACATCCACACTCAAGGCCAGGTAGTCGGCTACCTGCCGGTCCAGGCGTTGGTGGAGGGTGGATCCGGAAGGATTATGGCGAGGAGTTGGACTAAAGAACGTCCGCATGTCCGACATCACCCTGAGATCGCTGGAGCGTCCTGTCCTTGCCTGCGTGGACTTGGGAGGAGGAGGGTTACTGCCAGTGGTACCTTGATTGCGTTGTGCAGCCACATCACCCTTAAACGCATTGTAAAGCATCATCGACCGCTTGTTCTGCAAGTGCTGCATCCTTTCCGCCTTCTGTTGAGTTGGTAACATGTCCGCCACTTTGTGCCTGTACCGAGGGTCTAGTAACGTGGCCACCCAGTACGGGTCATTCGCCTTGAGTTTTTTGATACGGGGGTCCCTCAACAGGCTGGACAACATGAAAGAGGACATCTGCACAAAGCTGGATGCAGACGTACTCTCCATCTCCTCTTGCTCTTCCTCAGTGACGGGACGCAACTCCTCTTCTTCCCCCCAGCCACGAACAATACCACAGGAACGTGGAGCAGCAGGAGCCCCCTGTGACGGCTGCCGCGGTTGTTCTTCTTCCGCCGCCTCTTCCTCCTCCACAGAAACACCTTCCTCATCATCACCATCATCAGAGTCTGACTCCTCTCCTTCCCCACACGACTCCTCTTCTTCCTCCTCCTCCTCCCCCCTCTGTGCTGCCGCAGGTGTTGTGGGAACATCGGGTTCGGGTGTAAATGGCTCCCACGACTCCTGCTGCCGTAACTCTTCTCGTTCACGCTCCTCCACAGCTGTAACAACCACTCTACGCACGGCATGCTCCAGGAAGTAGGCGTAGGGGATCAAGTCGCTGATGGTGCCCTCATCGCGACTCACCAGTTTGGTCACCTCCTCAAAGGGCTCCATGACCCTGCATGCATTTTGCATCAGTGTCCAGTTGTTGGGCCACAACATCCCCATCCTCCCAGATTGTGTCCTTGTACTGTAATGATACAGGTACTGGGTGACGGCTTTCTCCTGGTCTAGCAAGCGAGAGAACATCAGTAGGGTGGAATTCCAGCGAGTCGGGCTATCGCAAATCAGGCATCTCACCGGCAAGTTGTTTCTACGCTGAATGTCCGCAAAGCGTGCCATGGCCTTGTAAGAGCACCTGAAATGCCCACACAACTTCCTGGCCTGCTTCAGGACGTCCTCTAAGCCTGGGTACTTGGACACAAATCTTTGCACGACCAGATTCAGCACATGTGCCATGCAGGGTATGTGTGTCAGCTTTCCCAAATTCAACACAGCAATGAGATTGCTGCCGTTGTCACACACCACGTTGCCAATCTCAAGCTTGTGCGGGGTCAGCCATTTCTCCACCTGTTTGTTAAGAGCAGCCAGGAGAGCTGCTCCAGTGTGACTCTCCGCTTTCAGGCAAGACATGTCTAACACTGCGTGACACCGTCATACCTGGCATGCAGCATAGGCCTTGGGGTGCTGGGGCTGTGCAGCTGGAGAGGAGATCGCGTCACCAGCCAAGGAGGAGGAGGAGGATGACGACAGCGAAGCGGTGGTAGCAGGTGGAGAGGAGGTGGCTGGAGGCCTGCCTGCAAGCCGTGGAGGTATGACAAGTCGGTCCGCTGCGCAGCCACGTACTCCCTGCTTGCTGCCATCGGTCACCAGGTTGACCCAATGAGCTGTGTATGTAATGTAGTGGCCCTGCCCGTGCTTGGCAGACCAGGCATCCGTGGTCAGGTGGACCCTTGACCCAACGCTGTGTGCCAGAGATGACACCACTTGCCTCTCAACTGCACGGTACAGTTTGGGTATGGCCTTTTGTGAAAAATAATTGCGGCCTGGTATCTTCCACTGCGGTGTACCAATGGCCACAAACTTACGGAAAGCCTCCGACTCCACCAGCTTGTATGGTAATAGCTGGCGAGCTAATAGTTCCGCCACGCCAGCTGTCAGACGCCAGGCAAGAGGGTGACTGGCAGACATTTGCTTCTTACGCTCAAATACTTCCTTCACGGACAGCTGGGTACTGCTGTGGGCAGAGGAGAAGGAACTGCTGAAGGGAAGAGGCGGTGTGGAGGAGGGTGGCTGTGAAGGTGCAAGGGAGAAAGTGGATGAAGACGATACACCTGAAGGAGGAAGAGGAGAAGGAGGGTGGCTTGTCTTTTGAGGGGTGCTGCTTTTCCTCCGGTGTTCTTGCCATAGCTGTTTGTGCCTTCTCTCCAGGTGCCTTCGTAAGGCACTTGTCCCTACGTGAGAGTTGGCCTTTCCACGGCTCAATTTTTGCTGGCAGAGACAACAGATGGCTTTGCTCCGATCTGAGACACACACGTGAAAAAATTTCCAAACCGCTGAGCCCCCCTGGGGTGATGGCGCTACGGTGGCATCAGCAGCTGATGTTGAAGGGCATGTTGGCTGGCTGGCCATAGCTGGCGATACATGGCACCGGACACTGCCCCCAGCTGTTTCTGAGGACGAGCTCCCTCTGCTTCTATCATGGAGTCGTCTCCTCCTACTCCTCTCTGACTCCTCCTCTGAACTGTCCCCCTGGTCATCTCCTCTACCGGGAACATATGTAGTATCCGTTTAATCGTCATCATAATCCTCTTGGCCAGCTGCGCTTTCCTCAGACACCTCCTCAACTGCACCAACTTCAGGTGGTTCATCATCCCCCTCCTCCATACTATCGCCACCTAACTCAGACGTATGAGGTGGTGTACCTGCGCCTTCTTGTTGTTGTTGCAGTAGTGGCTGGGAATCAGTGATTTCACCACCACCACCAAATAACTCCTGCGAAGTGTCAAATGCAGCGGATGTGGTGCTTGTTGTAGCATTGGTGGCTGCGGGAGATGAGGTGTTCTGTGTTAAATACTCAAGCACCTCCTCACGATTTTGGGAAGTGATGGCACGTGCCTTCTTCTGAGCACTGTATTTTGGGCCAGGTCCGCATGAAATCACAGCAACACCACCTCGCACAGACCTGCCGGTGCCTGGTGGCCTTCCTCTGGGTCTGCCTCTACCTGGTTTGTCCATTTTGTCCATTTCGGGGGGATGCTAGGTATATGCAGTGAGGTGGGTTCACTCAACACAACAGGTAGTTAGATGCAGTGAGGTGGCCAGGTGGGTTCACTCAACACAACAGGTAGTTAGATGCAGTGAGGTGGCCAGGTGGGTTCACTCAACACAACAGTAAGTTAGATGCAGTGAGCTGGGTTCACTCAACACAAAGCTAGGTATATGCAGTGATGAGGTGGGTTAAGTAAACACAACAGGTACTGGGTAGTTAGATGCAGTGAGCTGGGTTCACTGAACAGTAAAGGTACTTAAAGGGATACTGTAGGGGGTCAGGGGAAAATGAGTTGAACTTACCTGGGGCTTCTAACGGTCCCCCGAAGACATCCTGTGTTGGCGCAGCCACTCACCGATGCTCCGGCCCCGCCTCCAGTTCACTTCTGGATTTTCAGACTTTAAAGTCTGAAAACCACTGCGCCTGCGTTGCTGTGTCCTCGATCCCGCTGATGTCATCAAGAGCGCACAGCGCAGGCCCAGTATGGTCTGTGTCTGCGCAGTACACTCCTGGTGACATCAGCGGGAGCGAGGACACGGGCATGCAGGCGCAGTGGTTTTCTGACTTTAAAGTCAGAAATTCCAGAAGTGAACTGGAGGCGGGGCCGGAGCATCGGTGAGTGGCTGCGCCAACACAGGATGCCTGCGGGGGACCATTAGAAGCCCCTGGTAAGTTCAGCTCATTTTCCCCCGACCCCCCTACAGTATCCCTTTAAGATGCAGTGAGGTGGGTTCTCACTCAACACAACAGGTAGTTAGATGCAGTGAGCTGGGTTCACTGAACAGTAAACGTACTTAAGATGCAGTGAGGTGGGTTCTCACTCAACACAACAGGTAGTTAGATGCAGTGAGCTGGGTTCACTGAACAGTAAAGGTACTTAAGATGCAGTGAGGTGGGTTCTCACTCAACACAACAGGTAGTTAGATGCAGTGAGCTGGGTTCACTCAACACAAAGCTAGGTATATGCAGTGATGAGGTGGGTTAAGTAAACACAACAGGTACTGGGTAGTTAGATGCAGTGAGCTGGGTTGACTGAACAGTAAAGGTACTTAATATGCAGTGAGGTGGGTTCTCACTCAACACAACAGGTAGTTAGATGCAGTGAGCTGGGTTCACTGAACAGTAAAGGTAGACACTGAAGCGGAAAAAAAAATATGATATTGTGATTTGTATGTGTAGTACAGATAAGAAATAAAACATTAAGATCAGATACATCAGTCTAATTGTTTCCAGTACAGGAAGAGTTAAGAAACTCCAGTTGTTATCTCCATGCAAAAAAGCTATTAATCTCTGCAACTTTCAAAGTCGTGGAGAGGGCTGTCTTCTGACTTTTATTATCTCAAGTGTTTTCTTTTTCTCTGCTAGAGGAGAGGTAATGCTCTGAAAGAATCATTTTGAATGCTGAATGTTGTGTAATCTGCACATATTAGAGAATGATGCAATGTTAGAAAAACACTATATACCTGAAAATAAAAATTTAAGAATCTTTTCTTTGCTGCTAATCTTCTAGTAATTATTCATAGTACACAACCAATTCATTATATCATATATTTTTTTTTTCGCTTCAGTGTCTCTTTAAGATGCAGTGAGGTGGGTTCTCACTCAACACAACAGGTAGTTAGATGCAGTGAGCTGGGTTCACTGAACAGTAAAGGTACTTAAGATGCAGTGAGGTGGGTTCTCACTCAACACAACAGGTAGTTAGATGCAGTGAGCTGGGTTCACTCAACACAAAGCTAGGTATATGCAGTGATGAGGTGGGTTAAGTAAACACAACAGGTACTGAGTAGTTAGATGCAGCAGTGAGCTGGGTTCACTGAACAGTAAAGGTACTTAAGATGCAGTGAGATGGGTTCTTACTCAACACAACAGGTAGTTAGATGCAGTGAGGTGGCCAGGTGGGTTCACTCAACACAACAGGTAGTTAGATGCAGTGAGCTGGGTTCCCTCCACAGAAAGCTAGGTATATGCAGTGATGAGGTGGGTTAAGTAAACACAACAGGTACTGGGGTATATGCAGTACTGGGTAGTACAATGTGCAGCTCCCTGTCACACACACAGGTAGTCACTGAATGTGCTGGGCTGCTGGCAGTGGCACACACACTATCAATTAGCAAGGCTGTGCATGCAACAAAAGTGTCAGTTTGACACACAGAAAAAAAAATATGTACAGGATGAGCTCTGAAAAGAGCTGTTGCTGTTGATGGGTGCTTTAAAAGCAATAATAATCAGTCAGGAACAAGCAAAGCAGCCTTGAACCTAACTAATCTGTCCCTAGGAGAAAAAGTCTGCAGCAGCTGTCCCTTTCCTCTCTCTAGCAGACCCTCATA
Organism: Hyperolius riggenbachi; assembly: GCF_040937935.1. Taxonomy (NCBI): domain Eukaryota; kingdom Metazoa; phylum Chordata; class Amphibia; order Anura; family Hyperoliidae; genus Hyperolius; species Hyperolius riggenbachi. Next base: position 94,939,630 of record NC_090656.1, read on the forward strand.
GTGCATTATGGGGCGAATCGAACTTCCGCAAAAGTTCACCTGGTGCTACATCTCTACTCAGAGGCCCTTTCACGGCAGCCCCAGCCCAAATGAGCTCATCCTAATATGGCTCCTACTAGTGTTCCCACTAGGTCTAGTGTTTCCCACTTATGGCCTCCCTGGTGCCCTTCACTATCAATTTTATCCCCTGGTAGTGGTCCTCCTTTCTATGTGCTTCCCTTAATATAGTGAGTTGGTGCAGAGGGATGGGCAGAGGCGTTGCTTGGGTTTTCAACTTTGTGAGGGGCAAAGACAGTTTTTGTGCCCTCCCCTCAGTAAATCCACTGACTCGGGTGGGTGTGAGGGAGCATCTAGGTGCTGGCTAGAATGGGTGTAAGGGAGCATCTAGGTGCTGGCTAGAATGGGTGTGAGGGGGCATCTAGGTGCTGGCTGGGGTGGGAGTTAGCATCTAGGTGCTTGGTGCTAGCTGGGGTGGGAGGGAGCATGTAGACGCTAGCTTAGCATCTAGGTGCTGGGTGGTAGGTGTTGGCTGGGGTGGGTGGGTGGGTGGGTGGGAGGTAGCATCTAGGTGCTGGGTGCTAGCTGGGGTGGGAGGGAGCATCTAGGTGCTGGGTGGTAGGTGTTGGCTGAGGTGGGAGGTAGTATCTAGGTCATGAGTGCTAGCTGGGGAGCTAGGTAGTAGGAGGGAGCATCTAGATGCTGGCGTGGGTGGGAGGGAGGGAGCATCTAGATGCTGGCGTTGCATCGAGATGCTAGCGTGGGTGGGAGGGAGCATCTAGATTCTGGCGTGGGTGGGTGGGAGCATCTAAACGCTGGGTGGTAGATGTTCGGTGGGGTTTGTGGGAGGTAGCATCTAGGTGTTGATTGCTGGCTGGGGTGGGAGGTAGCATCTAGGTGCTGGGTGGTAGGTGTTGGCTACGGTGGGAGGTAGCATCTAGGTTGTGGGTGCTAGTTGGGGTGGGAGGGATCATCTAGACCCTGGCTGGGGTGGGTGGGAAATAGCATCTAGGTGCCATGTGCTAAGTGTTGGCTGGGGAGGTGGCATCTAGGTGCTGGGTGGTAGCTGGGGTGGGAGGGAACATCTAGGTGCTGGCTGGGCTGGGTTGGGGGGGGGGGGTTAGCATCTAGGTACTGGGAGGGAACATATAGGTGCTGGCTGGGCAGTGGCAGTTAGCATCTAGGTGCTGGGTGGTAGCTGGGATGGGAGGGAACATATAGGTGCTGGCTGGGCAGTGGCAGTTAGCATCTAGGTGCTGGGTGGTGGCTGGGGTGGGAGGGAACATGTAGGTGCTGGCTGGGGGGGAGTTAGCATCTAGGTGCTGGCATGGGGGGAGGAAACAGTAAGCATTGGGGGAGAAAAAAAAAGTTAACAATTTTAAGCTGCATTCTACCCTGCTGCTGGTTGCTGCAAAGCAGCAGCAACAGTCCAGGATTGAACCTTCTTCCTCCAGCATACCGAGGCCACCCCATCAGCCGGTGAAATCATGCTGCTGTACAGGAAGCCGTCAAGAACAAAAATTATAAAAACCTCCTCTGGTGACTTGGTCCTGACCTCCTCTCCTCCACAGCTTAGCTAGGTGGCGTATCCCTCTCCCAGCCAGCCAGGACTAGAATTCGACTCCAGCCAGCGAGCCCAGCCCCAGCAGAAGGATCACTCTGACAGGCAGGCACAGGTTGCCACTCAGCAGATGAGTGAGCTGAGCGGCAAAGGCTCCAGGCGGGGGGGCGGGGTCAAGTCAACAAGTGAAGTCCCGACCAAATAGCGTGAACTTGCTCACGCAGCACGCTGCCTGCAGTGCACGCAGGTGACACAGCCACGCACAAGGGCACGTCACGGGCGCCTCAGCCCCCCTGATTGGATACTTGAATTAGAAGGAGAGGTTGGAGGCAGACCGGCCAGCGGAGCACATGCACCTTCATTCATCCGCCTCCAGCCGGCATGTAAAGTTAGTGTGTTACAGGGGGCTGACTTAGTGGCGTTTGAAGTGAGCGGCCGTGGCAAACATCGCGCGAGGCTGTGCATGCACAGCTCTCTGCACACCTGTCCTGCCCCCCCGTCCCCCCGCGCCAGTCCGCGCCTGCCTCCACTTGCTTCCTATCCAGTCCAGAATCAGATTCAAGATACTGTGTCTGGACAACAAATTTGTCCACAAACCCTGCTCAACCTACATTTCCAATCTTACCTGAGGTACACACTTACTCCGCTCACTCCGCTCCTCCAATGAACTTCACCTGACTACCCCTCGCATCACACAGTCCCACACACGCCTCCAGGACTTCTCAAGAGCTGCTCCAACACTATGGAACTCCCTACCTCCCCCCATTAGGGGTTCTCCCTCCGTCAACATGTTCAAGAAGGCCCTCAAAACTCACCTTTTTACTCTGATCTACGCTCCCCCCCCCCCTTCACTAGTGCTCTAAACCCGCAGCTGAACTCTGGTTCCCTACCTTTCTTGTCCCCACCTGTCCCTCTAGATCGTAAGCCTTCGGGCAGAGTCCTCCTCCTTATGTCTCCTACCTGTTCACGCACCTCCATTACTGTACACCCATCCTATGGATCTGAGTGAACTCTTGAGCAACCTCGACTTGCCGAATCTCCATGCTCCCAACCATTGACTGACTAAGCATTACCTTGTACTCATACTGTGCTGCGTGATCTATTTTGCCTGTATTCCTGTATTGTCTTATTGCTGTATGTCACCCCTAAATATTGTCTGTAACCTTAACTAATGTACAGCGCTGCATGATACGTTTATAATTACAATAAATAAATAAATGAAAAAAATATATATTCTCCTCCTACTGTCAAAAACCTACATATTCAACAAATCCCAGATAAAGCCACAGCACCAGCAGTGATGTAGTGCAAAAGTGGACCGCAAGATCTTTGCAGTGCATAAACTTGTGTGGTTCTATGGTAGGACTTGGGAAGTAGAGTTGTAACCGTGTACCCACTTAAGTAATGGCAAACCAGAACCACTATGTTTTTATGTGAAGCTAAAAAGAACCAAAAAGCCCCCCCTATGAAAAATCCAGGCTGAATATAAGCATGCCTTGTTTATACGGAAGGTATTTGCCAATTGCATTCAGTCAATGATCACTGAAAAAAAATATGCCGAAGAAATGGTATCAAGTCCCTCTTTCAACCCTGAGATGACGAGTTGCAATGTTACTTTAAAGTATTTTTGTTAGGGAAATATATTTTTGCATGTGTCAGTTTAAAGTATGCAGCTATTGACAATGACTCATTGAATGCCTTTGTACCATCTGGAGATACTGGCTTCTGTTGTTGGCAGGAAATTTATCCTTTAAAGGAAAAAAACAACATTTACGTTACATTATTTAAACATTAGAATTGATTAGCCTTAACCTTTTCACTAATGTGACCCATATTCCTCCCACAGAAGCAAACATTACACATTTCGCATTTAATTTCTTTGCATCTTACATGCTGCAAATCATGTTATAGTGTGATAGAAAAAAGATACTACATTCTTTATCCTTTTTCTTTTGTATGGGTGAGCAAAGATTGCCATAGCACAGCTACTCTGAGGGCCCCAATGCAGCAAACCTTATGATCAAATTAAATAATATGCAAATACTGTAGTCAGAGCTGGTACTAACTGCAAGGCTTTATATTGTTAACACTCTTTTGAGATCCTGCATTTGCTGCAAGATTAGAACTGAAGTAAAATATTTTAAAGTAGAGAGGTGCTGGCGAACACCTCACCCGGCGGGGTGCGTCCTTGATTGCGTGCCTGTTGCCGGGCACTTTCTGCGCATGTGCGTGATGTCATGAGTGACGTCACGCTCATGCGCAGAGAGTCGCCGGCAACAGGCGCACAATCAAAGGCGCGCACCGCCGGCACAGCGCAGCCGTACTACTCCGGGTCATAGCGACCCGGAAGTAGTAGCGGCCCATAGGGGTTCGTACATCCCTATTTTAAAGTGGTCTGAGTCAGCATTTCTACTTAGCTCTAAAAGATTCCTTACAGCTTAAAAGCTACTATCCCAGAAAAACAATTCTAGAAGAACATCACTGAAATGGTTAAACACAGCACTTTGTCCTGCAATTCAGCTTCAAATCTGCATCCAAACTCGAGATAACAGTATCTTTTTTACTTGTTAAACACAAATTTATCAACCCTGGAATGTAAACAAACCTTCTCTGAAGGACTGTGTAAGGATCTGCTCAGCTGTCTGCACGGGCAGACAGCTGTTTGTCCATTCTTTAGGTCTTAATGCTGAAGGTCTCTGGAAAAGAGACCTGTCTTCGCTTTGCAAGCTTCAGAATTTCTATGCTGAGGAATTTGCATACACTTGTCATGCAAATTGCCTAGCTGCCTCCTTTGAAGGCTTGCAGTATAAATACCATGTTCTCCCAGAATCCCTTGCTGGTCATGAAGGTTTGTTCCTGCTAAACTCTCCTGGAGAATCAGCCTTGCTTGTTTGCTAAAGATTATCTTAGGGTAATTCCTGGGGACTGCACGAGGCATCCCTTCTAGTGCAGTCAGGTTGTATTATCTGTATTGCCTTGTTCTGTCTCTCTGTCTCGATTGTCTTGTTGCCAGCGGTGGTCGACAGGAAATCGTTCTGTCAGTCTGGGAGTGTAGACCAGAGCTGCGGTTGCTACTGGCTGCTCCATCTGTCTGTCTTGTCTGGTACGAACGCTTGCTGTAGGCTCGGTGAGGTAACCGTTTAGCAAGCATTCGCGTTCTCTATTTAGTGTTTGTGTTTCTTTGGTTAGTTAGGGTGGCACGCTTATCACTGGGCACCTAACGCGCGGTGATCGTGCTTAAACGCGTTCGCTGTTGCGAATGAGTGCGGTGTTCGCGTTTAGTTAGCGTTTGTTATTTTCCTTGTTGTTTTTATTGCTGTTACTTGCTGTGCCTTCTTGCAACTCTCGTGCTCTGTCCTGCTCGGTCTAGTGTCACTATTGGCAATCGCCACTCTGGCGATTGTGTTCCCACTTCATTTCCATTGTTGTGTGTTCACCGTCGCTGGGTGGCAACTAGATTTGTGGACACACATACATTCTGTCTCTGTGTTCTCTCTCTATCTTTAAAGGCGATCTTGCTCTGCATTACTTCTACTCGTACAAATCCCATCTGGCGTCTGTGGCAGTGTAGAGGCTGTGTTCGTCTGCACTCCACAGCTTCATCTGCCGGTGGGAATCTCCCTCTACAGGTGCATAGCACCATAGCTGGGTTCTCTCAACTTACACGCTTGTGGAGGATTTCCGTAGTGTCAGTGCGCGTCCTGTGCGCTGACCACGGAAATAATTCCACAATCGTTACAGTATGACCAGCCAAACCGAAATTCCCAGTGTAGAGGGAATTTCCGATTTGTACGTTTTTGTCGAATTTGGCTCTTATACCTTTAAGAGCTTCAAAAGACTAGACTCTGAAACCAAGGAAGACTTCCTTGCTGAATGTGTAATATTTTTGCTGAATCCCACCTTCCAATTGATTGATCCGTCCACGTCGGCTCTCCGATTAGCTTATACGCTATTGCGAAAAGATCCGTTTGTGTGGGCTTATGGTATTTTGAAAAGCAATTCCTGGGAGGATAATTTTTATCAGTTTCTTACATTGATTTTTTACCACTGGTTTAAACTGCCTTGTTTACCACCCATTTTTGATGAGTTTGTATCTGCTAATCAGTCAGCTGTTTTATCCCTTCCATGCAAAACCATTCAGTATATTAAAAAAAGGGGAACTTCAGCCTAAACAAACATACTGTCATCAAGTTACATTAGTTATGTTAATTAGAATAGATAGGTAATATAATCTCTTACCCACCCTGTTTTAAAAGTACAGGCAAATGTTTGTGATTCATGGGGGCTGCCATCTTTGTCATGGGGGCAGCCGTCTTTTTGGTTGAAAGGAGGTGACAAGGAGTATGAGACACAGTTCCAACTGTCCTGTGTCCTGATTACCTCTCCCAGCTGCACACGCTAGGCTTCAAATGTCAAATTCAAAATGTAAAAAAAAAAAAATTGCACCAAAACAGCAGAACAAGAACAACAAAATCAGAAATCCCATCATGCTTTACACAGCGTCAGGGGAAAAAAGCCCGGGCAGTTTTCTTCTGTGCAGCTAAAAATGAGGCTTGTATAAGAGAAACAAAGTTCTGATGCTGTGAAACTGTTAAAGAAACACCAAGCCTTTTCAGTGCTGCTGAGTCAATTTTTAGTCCGGAGATTCACTTTAAAGGAGTAAAAAAATCTATGCATGTTCCTGAGTCCAACCCGTATGAATGTTACCTTGATACAGGGTTGTTTGGGCCTCCATTTGCTCCGTGGGAGATTGGGACTTTGATTGAGGAGTTCGAGATTGATTGGAAGGCGTTTTGCGATTTTTACATCGCAAAAAAGCAAAGTGATTCTTAATGCTTGTATTGAGTCTGTGTACGCTTTGATTGATTCTGATGAGTGTGACAAATGTTTTGTGGATCCGGTGATTTGTGTGTGGCAGACGATTTGGGATGAATTGCACACACACCAATCAATTGACTTCAATAAAGAGAAACCGTTGTCAGATGATTGTTCTTGCCTTTCTGGGGTAAAGCAAGTGAGTTTAGACACTGTGCTATCTGAAATGAATGGGTGTACTACTGTGGTAGACACCTGTGTGAATTCTGAAAGATTCTCTCCTGCTTGTCTGGAGTTTGAATCTGCACGGTCTGATGCCTGTTTCTCAGACGTTCCGGCAGATTATGATCAACATGATTGTGTCAGTTTTGTAAAAGATGTGTGGGATCCCTTATCGTTTAAAGACAGATCTTTTTCCCCCAGTGATTCTCTAAGATCTTCAATCTATGATCCTGCTATGGGAAAAATTCCTAAACCATGCAGCCTCAATAAAGTTTCACAACCTAAAGCGATCTTGGATTCGCAAATTTTGCGTTCTGATTTGACATTGTTAGCCGAGTCTAGGAGTGAGACAGCGCTTTGGTTTTGCGAATCTGATACTGAGGAAAGTAATGACTTTCCACCCTGTACTCTGGATGAGTCAATATTACCTTGCAATGAACCTCCTGCAGGAAGCCCAGTGGCTCCTCTAGGTATTGTAGCTAATTGCATCTGTTGTTCTGCCATTTCAGAATTGCAGTCTGGTTTGACTGCTATGAAGGATCCTACTTGCAGTGAAACAAAACTCAGAGAGTCAGAGTTAGTTTCACTAGATACTCCTGTGCATCCTGTTATTAATGATGAAATTCAGTCTCAGCCTATGGTCGAACTATTCCTTGGACATCTGCCCTGTCTGCAGAAGGTATTTGATGTTCGGCCCTGTAACATGGATAATTCAGAATCCTTGTCAGAAAACTTGAGAAATGATATTTCAGAGGTCTTGTTTGATGTTTTGGAGGTTTCCAAGTTCCTCCCAAAGGGTGCCGAACTTTTAGGAGATGCTTCCTGCCTCCCAAATTCGTCTCAGGTTTTGCCCACTTCAGTAGGCATTTCTATTATGCTGACTATCTTTGCAGCTCTTGTGGAGCTTAAGTCATGCATAGTCAATGATGAGTTTTGATTAGATACTATTATAGTCACAGAAACTTCCAAGTCTTCTTTTGAAAGACCAGTACCTGTGACCATTACTCGTGATGATTTTCTGCCCGGTCCTGGTTTTGGTCTTGTCGTATCGGACTCTGAGGGTGGCAGTTCCCCGACATGTCCTGAGGTTTCTCTTGTGCTAGTGTACCCCGATGTGCTCTGTGACCCAGAAAGCCCAAGTGTGCCTCGGTTACCAGCATGCTCAGATGCTTCCTCGGTGGAGACATGTTCTGATATTGCCTGCCTGCATGCATGCCCAGAAGTGGTCCCTGAAGGCCCTGATCTTGATGGTTGTCCTGGTGATCCTGAATGCGGAATGGTCATAGGTTCCATAGGGGTTCTTGTGAGTCTGGTGAGCGTTCTGGCCTCTTGGGATCTCTGCGGAGCTTCAAAGTGTTCTGGGAGATTCTGGGAGAAATTTTTCTTGGTAACCTAGATGGGATCAACAGTGGCTTCTCTGTTGAAAGGGACACTTCGAATAGGTATTGTGGCAGGTTTGGTATTTTTGCACGCTCCCTGGAAGGTGGTGGGTATTGCCTGGAGGGTGTCGATGGCTTCTTCTCTGGCATTCACAGTTCTGATGGGTGTTATGCTGAGACTAGTAGTACTGATGGGCATGTTTCGGTGGCTTCTGCTTCCGACGAGGTCGGTTTTGGAAAGATTGACTCTGGAGTTGGGCCTTGTCGGGCTGTCCCGACCTTCATGGGTCTTCAGTCAGATTTTTTTTTAAAACATCAATTTTGAAAGACGTCTGGAAGCCGTCCCTAGATGGGGGGAGGGTACTGTAATGATCTGCTCCGCTGTCTGCACGGGCAGACAGCTATTTGTCCATTCTTTAAGTCTGAATGCTGCAGTTCTCTGGAAAAGAGACCTGTCTTCGCTTTGCAAGTTTCAGAGTTGCTCTGCTGAGGAATTTGCATACACTTGTCATGCAAATTGCCTAGCTGCCTCCTTTGAAGGCTTGCAGTATAAATACCATGTTCTCCCAGAATCCCTTGCTGGTCATGAAGGTTTGTTCCTGCTAAACTCTCCTGGAGAATCAGCCTTGCTTGTTTGCTAAAGATTATCTTAGCATAATTCCTGGGGACTGCATGAGGCATCCCTTCTAGTGCAGTCAGGTTGTATTATCTGTATTGCCTTGTTCTGTCTCTCTGTCTCGATTGTCTTGTTGCCAGCGGTGGTCGACAGGAAATTGTTCTGTCAATCTGGGAGTGTAGACCAGAGCTGCGGTTGCTACTGGCTGCTCCATCTGTCTGTCTTGTCTGGTACGAACGCTTGCTGTAGGCTCGGTGAGGTAACCGTTTAGCAAGCGTTCACGTTCTCTATTTAGTGTTTGTGTTTCTTTGGTTAGTTAGGGTGGCACGCTTATCACTGGGCGCCTAACGTGCGGTGATCGTGCTTAAACGCGTTCGCTGTTGCGAATGAGTGCGGTGTTCGCGTTTGTTATTTTCCTTGTTGTTCTTATTGCTGTTACTTGCTGTGCCTTCTTGCAACTCTCGTGCTCTGTCCTGCCCGGTTTTGTGTCACTATTGGCAATCGCCACTCTGGCGATTGCGTTCCCACTTCATTTCCATTGTTGTGTGTTCACCATCGCTGGGTGGTGACTAGATTGGTGGACACACATACATTCTGTCTCTGGGTTCTCTCTCTCTTTAAAGGCGATCTTGCCCTGCATTACTTCAACTTGTACAATTCCCATCTGGCGTCTGTGGCAGTGTAGAGGCTGTGTTCGTCTGCACTCCACAGCTCCATTTGCCGGTGGGAATCTCCCTCTACAGGTGCATAGCACCATAGCTGGGTTCTCTCAACTTACACGCTTGTGGAGGATTTCCGTAGTGTCAGCGCGCGTCCTGTGCGCTGACCACGGAAATAATTCCGCAATCGTTACAGACTGTCTCTGCTTCAGGCACACACAGAGTTCAGAATAGCTCATTAGAAGATTTTCATATGTAATAAAAAGCAGTTATATTAGAAAAAGAATAAAATGCAATGGCAGCTTTCAGGGCAAGATAAACTACACTTTTGAAACTTGTAATTTGTAGACAGACAACATTACGTGTGCGCAAAAGCAAATATGATAACGGTATGAGTAATTAAAAGCAGGAAAACACATTTTTATTGAATGTTATGCCAGAGTTTCAGACCACTTTAAAGTAGCACCAGTAGCAATTGTAACTATTTAGCAGACCATTTATTTGTAGGCTTGCAAGTGCTTCAGAACAATTTTTTTTTGTTTGCTTCTAATTAGTACTGCTGTAATGTGTGTTGTTTATGGCCACTTGTCACTAGGGGGCAGTGTGAGATAATAACAGAGGACTTCTGCTTTTAGTATCTATATTTTCTGCTAGTAGAGAGAGATCAAATCATTCCAAGAATTTACAGCATAAGTTCTGCCTACTGAGGTCAAAAGCTGTGCACTTATATTAAACAAGATAACTCAATTGAAGCTGCTAATAGGGTAGAGGGAGCCTGAACTGAGTAAAATTATTTAAATCAACACCTCGCTGTCAGTTCCTGTCAAAAGCTCATCATTTTCTTCTAACAATGATTCCTTCCAGTTTTGACTAGATCTAGTTTAAATGAAAGTCTTAGGGCCCTTTTCCACTATATCAGTTGCTGTCAGTTATAACTGAAAGGACAACTGATGTGCAGGGTAATATCCATGTTTCTCTGTGGCTCAAGTGGGAAATATTACAGGTTAATGGAGTGCTGACCTCGAAGTCGTTACGGGGTCATCACCATTTTAAAACTGGAGGATGGAGAATTCCATTGATCACAGTGGACAAACAGGGTGAAGGCCAGGGAAGCTTATTTTTGTATGTACTGTATTCTTCACCGTATGCTTGACAACGCGCATATAATGCACAATGCGACTTTTGTGGCAGGTGCTTGTCAGCCAAGCAAGTGCACAGTTATACACCCTTTGCCTGCCGTAGCAAATCTAGCAGGAATTGGGCAGCATTCAGGTGGGAGGCTTCGGTCAGACGTAATCATATATGTCACCAGCAGGACCGCCCTGTGCAGGCATCCCTCTCACAGGGGTACCTTCCTAACCACTCACCTTTCACCCGCATCCTGGAAGCTGCAAAAAAGAATTTGAAACCCCAAACACTGGTTCACACGATAACTTGGGGGCCTGGACTCTCTTACTAGCCGGGGCCCCCAAACCACCATGCGATACCTGAGGAAAGTACGGGTGGGCCCCGAAACTCTGTTATAGTCATAAATCCATAGTAGTTTGGGGACAATTTTAGGCAGAAGTCAATTAACATAGCCATAGGTTTTTGGGATTCGGAGGAAATTTGTGTGCTGTGAAGAAACCCACGCAACCACAGGGAGAACATACAAACGCAATGCGGATAGTGCCCTGGCTGGAATTCGAACTCGGAACCAGGTTTCACCCAAAGTGCCACAACACCACCACCAAGTTTATATTGAATTTATGATCAATATACACTTTCCAATAGAAATATGTAGTGTCCACAATTGTTCTAGATGGGATAAGCGTTCTGTCATGAACTTCTGCATACGCACAAAGTATATTTTGCTTTGCTCACATTAAGACAACATTTCACTCAAACTTGGGAAAGAGCACTTTTTGCTACAATTTTTTTTTTTATTGTCAAAAAAGTTCACTCCTCCCTAATCAGTAGTATATTTTATTTTCCGTGTGTATCCCCTTTCTCTGATCGGCCCCTGTGAGCAATGCAGCACACATTACGTATGTTTGATTAAACTTTTTTTATTAGCTGAGATAATGAAAATTGCGACTATTTAGGCCTTAGGGCTTTGCTGTCTTCAAGTGAGAAATTTATCAGCAGTAGCTCTGAAAGCAGTTCTACCACCCAGCTGACATTTCTCATCTTTTATTCCGTTAATATATAATTACATTGTACTTTAATAAAGATCTGAATAATCTTCTATTTTGTAGCAGACAAAGCAGACAAATGTTATTGCTTTGCACAGACAGCTTACAGACTTCTTTTATTTGGTGTTTAATTCAAGTCACAGTTCACAAAAATAATATTTGGTAAAATGGAATTACTCAGACATCATAATTACTATTGATTTTAAAAGGTTTAATTTATTAAGGGATGGTTCACACCAAGAGCACTTTTGAACACTCCCACATTTTGAAAAGCGCTTGACAAATGAGGGTGTTGGCATATTGTTGAAATCACAAACGCACATTTTTTTGTAGCAATTAAAGTGCACCTAAACCAAATGCAAGAAAAAGAGTTTCACTTACCTAGGGCTTCTACCAGCCCCCTGCAGCTGTACTGTGCCCACGTCGGTCCTCAACGATCCTCTGGTCCCCCGCCGCAGCTCACTTTAATTTCTGCCAACCGATCAGTCGGCGGGCCGCTGTGCTTACATGGCCCTGGCCGCGCACGTCCTTGTCCAGACTCCCGTTGATGAGAGCATCCTGCACAGGTGCAGCAGTAAGATAAAACCAGGTACTGTGCAGGACAATCTTGCCGACAGGAGTGCGCACAAAGATGCGCGCATCCAGAACCGCACAGTTGCAGTGGCCTGGCGACTGATCACTTAGCAGAAATGAAACTGAACTTCAGTGGGTGAGCGGAGGATCATTGAGGACCGACACAGGCACAGGATGGCTGCAGGGGGCTGGTAGAAACCCCAGGTAAATGAAGATCTTTTCTTTGCGTTTGGTTCAGGTTCACTTTAAGCTTCACTGAATGTGCAAAAATGCAAAACCACTTAAAAGTTTCTCTGAAAATCAATTTGCACAATTGCTAAGCACCAGCGAACACAATTGCATTTTGTGGTGTGAGCCAAGCCTTACAGTGATCACTTAAAGAAACCACAGTGCCGTTAATCCTACCGTAGAAATATATAAATGAAATGATCCTGTATTCTGAGGGTGGTGCATTAGAGCAGTGTTTCTCAACATTTTGTTGGTATGTACCCCTTTTAAAACCCTGTACTCACCAGGTACCCCCTAGCATAGTAAACACTATCACAAGTACCCCTTGACAAATATATATTTATTCGTAGTATATGATAATTGGTTCTAAACTCATTCCAAGCATTTACTATTGCTTTTAATTAACTAAAATACTAATTTGGGGTTGTTTATATAGGATTTATCATTTTCTAAAACTCTAAGTTTGTTATTCTTGGTTAAGTATATCAAGCCTGAGTACCCCCTGGAACCATCAGAAGTACCCCCTGGGGTGCGCGTACAACACGTTGAGAACCTAGGCATTAGAGGATTCTCTTGAATGTCCTTTTTTCCTTCTGATTCTAGATCTTGCTGCTGTGCCCCACATCCTGGCCATTGACTCATGCCTGCCTGATTTCTGAAAAGATCAGACTGGTCCTATACGTGGCCACACACAATACAATAAAAAGATTTGATTTCATAGCAATTCTATAAAAACCATCAGTTGTACAGAATAATCAAAAGCTTTATTTTTTATTTGAGTGAAGCATCTGATTAAATTCCCTATTTTATCGATCAGCAATGATGTATCAGTTGTACAGAAAAATCTAAAGATTTTGAAGCAAGAAATCTGATCAAATTACCATTTTTTTTCTTTTATAAAACTGGACGAGGAATGGCAAAAAATTCTGTACAATGTTTCACAGTTTGAATGGTGTAGGGTAAATTGTCAATATATTTAGGTCTAGATCCAAGCATTTTCAAACATTTTTTTTTTCATAATTGGGGAAAACAATACATAATGTTTGATACATTGCCAACATTTTTCAAATGTTTCAATCATTCAGAAAAATTGTTTGTACTTCTTGCATTGATAAGAAATACAAAAAAACTGTATCATGTGTGGCTGCCTACCAAAAACTGACCAGGAGGGGCTGTTTTTCTAATCGTTGAATAGTGAAGGATAGTGTAACGAGCGGCGGGGACGCCGTTTCGTCCGTCCCCGCCGCCCTCTCTGCCTCGCCGCGCGCTGGTCTCTCTCGCGCGCACACTGAGAGACTAGAGCGCGCACGCGGTCAGTGTCGGGATATTTACGCCTCCCGGAGGCAAGTCAGCTGACCCGCAGGTCAGCTGACGTCACAGGGAGCGCACCTCGCCCCTGATTGGCCGCCTGATGGGAGCGTTGCCCTGGGCTTTCCTGCCAGCATAAAGACAGCAAGCTGTCAGTATCTCACTGTCTGTTGTCGTGTACACCCCTGTGTTAGCGCTCAGACCGTAGACTAGATCCCAGGTGTTGTTGCCAAGGATTACACACCTAAGACTAGGATTGATATTATTGTATTATTGTTGTTGACCCTGCTCGTTCCTGACTAAGCTCTCGCTCTCTGATTCTGTACTACGCCTATCTGATATCGTTGCCAAACCCTGCCTGATCTCTGACTCTGAACCTGCTCGCTGATTTTGTACTCTAGTCATCTGATTCTGTTGCCGACTTTCGCCTGTCCCTCACTCTGATATTGCCTACCGATTTTGTACTGTACCTGCCTGTGTGTTGCCGACCTATTTCTGTCTGACTCTCCTACTCACCAGTGGGCCCATTGCCACTGGTGAGGTTACTCCCTAGATCCTTACCTGATCTCCTCCGCCTGGGAGGTTAGCGTGGGAACCTTAGGAGTATTACTGTGTGCACCAATCACTTCACACACATACACACAATTAAAGTTGGTTGCCTGCTATTCTATATCTGTATTATTGGTGATTCTGCAGGTCACCTAATAATCAGATATAGTATCCGTATTACTGGTGATACTGCAGATCACCAGTACTCGGACCTCAGTTGCTACACATTGTTACAGATAGATTGTCAACTTCAGAGTTTTGAACCATTTCTTTCATAATTGGGGAAACATTTAACACATATTTGGGATGCATGGCTGGATATTGTAATGGTTAAGGACTGTGCCTCTGACACAGGAGACCTGGGATCGAATCTCGGTTCTTCCTATTCACTGAGTCAGCACCTATTCAGTAAGGAGTTCTTTGGGCAAGACTCCCTAACACTGCTACTGCCTACTGAATTATTATTATTATCGTTGCTTAGGTTTTGCTTAGGTTTTACAACTGTTAAAATCAATGAAATAAATTGTAATTCTTGAATTGAAAAGAAATATGAATTTAGATTGTGTCATGTTTAGCCACCTGTAGATTGTGCACCACTTATCATGTAATGTCAATATAAAAGATGGAAGCTTCCACCAATTTCCATTAGGCTAGGTTTTCAGTAAATTGGTTGCTGTCAGCTATAAAAGCAACAGACAACTGATGGGAAGGAATTTTCTATGTTTCCCTATGGGACAGTTTATATCTATGAAAAATGGAAAATTCCTTCTCGTCAGTTGTCCTCTAGTGGCTGCGCTTTGAGTCCAACAGGAGAAAAGCACTATACAAAACCTGGAATTATTATTATTATCGTTGCTTAGGTTTTACAACTGTTAAAATCAATGAAATAAATTGTAATTCTTGAATTGAAAAGAAATATGAATTTAGATTGTGTCATGTTTAGCCACCTGTAGATTGTGCACCGCTTATCATGTAATGTCAATATAAAAGATGGAAGCTTCCACCAATTTCCATTAGGCTAGGTTTTCAGTGAATTGGTTGCTGTCAGCTATAAAAGCAACAGACAACTGATGGGAAGGAATTTTCTATGTTTCCCTATGGGACAGTTTATATCTATGAAAAATGGAAAATTCCTTCTCGTCAGTTGTCCGTTGTGTTATAGCTAACAGCATCTGATTGATTGTAAAGTCTCCCACTGGCAAATTCTGAAACTTCTCCTAATTATTAAACATGATTGGTCATCTACAGAAGTAGGCTGGGGTTGCTTTTCCCATCATAACTATACACAATTATAGACAATTCTAGCCAAAAGGTTAGAAGCCTTGATGCCCCGTCGTCAGCTAATACCATAGCTCCCTTCATACATATAGTGGTGCACTGTGGAGGGGCATGAGATTAAAGCAGTTAACTCTTGCTATGGGAAAATCTGTGGTAAAATGTTTTGTGCCATTTAATTTTTAATAGGCTCTAGGAGATATGCAGATAACTGTACTTACACACATAATTTACAGTCTGAAAAGTAGCAGTTATTTGACTACTCCAGGACATGTCCTTCAGTTTTGCAGCCTGAGATAGTACTCCTACAGCACCAATAAGGGTCTAAAAGTTACCAATGTCATGGGTACCTACGTCACATTTAACTGGTTAGATGATCCCATTTCAACTGCAACGCAAAATCCATCACCTAATTATATATTTGTAACTGGGTAGTCTACCATAGGCAGGAATGTCGGAATAAGTTACTGGCCTTCCGTGGTTTGCCCCAGTGGTGTCCATGTTCATGTAGTCAGCTTGTGCCCCCACATCCCAACACACACAAACACATTCCTTCTCTTCACATAAAAGAAAACAAATGCTCGAAAAGACTTTTTTTTTTGTAGGTAATGAAACCAGGCAATGCACCCCTAAGGATGGTGTGCCTGCATGCAGAGCCGGGACAAGGTCCTCCAGCACTCAAGCCTGAGACACGAAAGTGCGCTCCTCCATCCCTCCCACCCCAGCCATCACACACTGATTGCTATTAGACTAAGAGGCGCTCCCAGGGCCCCAAACCCTCCCAACATCTTATTCTCTAGTTATGAGGCTTGCAGTCACTGCCATGCATCCCCTTTTCTAATTTCTTTCCGCTTCAAAGACAATAGGGGAATGATAACTAAATGAGTTGTGCGCCCCCTCCTACACTGCGCCCTGAGGCTGGAGCCTCTCTCGCCTCTGCCTCTGCCCGGCCCTGCCTGCATGTTCAATTACAATCCGGGGCTTGCTGAAACTCAGAACGTGTCTCATAAATTACCAAAGAAAAGAAAAATGGATACATAATTAAATAATATTTTACTTTCATCACAACTTTTTTTTTTTAAGTGTACCACAGAGGGGGGGGGGGGGATGGGGAAGTGTGCTGTTTTTATAAAAACTTAGCAAGTTAAAGATCAGGAGACTTTAATGGTTAGCTGCTCCCAGGTCAAACGGACATTTGCATATTAATTTATGGTTGTTAAAAATCGATGTTAGGGTTACTTGTGATAGGATGACCTCTCTGTGGTGGAGAGGTCTAGTACAACATTTTTTGAATGCAAACTGTTTTGGAAGCTAACATCCTCCATTGATGTAAATTGTAGCACCTGTTTCAGACACAATTAGTTGAATTTATGCCTTTAAGAGGCTCTGTACATCATCTTGCTGTTAAATCATTCAGATGCAGCCTGGTTTGGGGTACACTGCCATTTCTCTCTACTGTGTACATAAATATCCAGTCATGCTTGGCGAAATAAAGAATTCCTGATTCCTGATCAAGATACACTTCTTGCCAGACAAAAAGACTGGAGATTTCAACTAACTGAAGTAAAAACAATGTGCGGAAAAAATAAAAAGTAGGCAAATACTTATTAGTTATCTTTATGGGCAATGCATTTCATTTCCAAGCACATTTTTATTATCATGTCAAAATATTGCAAGCACTGGGTGTGAATATGCTATATAATAATCCCCCTGTGTCTTTGCGTCCCTGTCCCTGTGTGTGTCCGTCCGTACGTTTGTGCTACTGTGCATGTGCCGCACGGACAGCCTGGGACAGGAGCAGGACGGGCCAGGGGTGGGCAGGCGTGTGTGTGCGGCGGGCATGTGCACGCGGCCGGCAGGTACAGGTGGCAGCGGTGACAGACCTACAGCCTGTTTTTAAACGGGTTTAGGTTTACTATCATATATATATATATATATATATATATATATATATATATATATATATATATATATATATATATATAT
Source organism: Hyperolius riggenbachi (assembly GCF_040937935.1). Taxonomy (NCBI): domain Eukaryota; kingdom Metazoa; phylum Chordata; class Amphibia; order Anura; family Hyperoliidae; genus Hyperolius; species Hyperolius riggenbachi. Next base: position 94,956,972 of record NC_090656.1, read on the forward strand.
ATATATATATATGTATATATATATATATATATACACAGAGAGACTATATACATGTGTATATATATATTTTGAAGCAACTGGTACACATTTGAGGACTCCTGTTCTTCTTTGTCATGGAGAGCTTCCCTCATATGGTTTCCCAAGCTTTAATGCAGGCAATTTGCTATCTCTTTAGTCACAGAGGTAATTAATGCATTTGCCTGACTACCGTGCGACTGTTTCCTGCGATTACATAACACAATATCACCATTTATAGATTAGAGCTGTTTGCTTGCACGGAGCATGCCCTGTTTAAATGGATCACAGATGTCTTCGGTGAGATCTGTATTCTGTAATCACAGAATTTGTTGGCAGAGAAGCCTTGTGAAAAAAAAAAGAACTGGGTCAGTGTGTTGACAAACAGCATAACTCTCTGGATCCAGCCTGATCTCTCTTTCCTCCCATCTAGGCTTCAGTTAAGTGATGCTGATAACAGGACACACACACAAATGACTATCTGCCAGTAATGGATGAGCTATAACGAGCAGGTACAATATGTCAGCTTGCATGCTTCCTCTTTTATTATACTGTATTTATGCAATTAAAGGGAAACAATGATTTCAATTGAGATTCCAGTTTCGATAAAAAACAGACTAGCCATATTAGGTCATCTACGATAAATTTCAAGGGCTTTAGGAGGATCAATTTTAAAGTCTTATAAAACCCAAGGTCAGGCACATTTTTATTTAAAATATATGCATTTAATAGGACATTGTTTTACATGTTTTATGCATACAAATTGTGTAAAAAATTATATGATCTTTTTATTCTTTAAATTATAGCAACCTATGAAGGTAAGTCAAAAGCGTACATCAAAAAAAGGGCGCCTGGAAAAAAAGAGTGTGGGGTGTAGCTGAAATTGAATAATATTGTCTATAACCATATTTGATTGTTTCTTCTTATAATAAAATCTGAAAATATCGTTTATAACAATGAAAGTGAAAATATACTGCATGTACAATTGTAATATTTTATAGTATTGTTTATAACCTTATTTTATAGTTTCTTCATGTAATAAAATCTGAAAATATTGTTTATAACCATGCAAATGAAAATATATTTACAGTCATAATAAGCATAGTAAAACATTAGTAAATATTATTGAGATTTCACTACAACTAAATCTAACCCTACTCTCACACAGAACCGCCCCTCTACCTATCCCTAACCCTAAGACCCCCTCCGGTGGTGCCTAACCCCAATACCCCCCCTCCCAGTGGTGCCTACCCTTAAGACCCCCCTGGTGGTGCCTAACCCTAAGACCCCCTGGTAGTGCCTAACCCCAAGACTCCCATATTGTTTATCATGATATTTTTTAAATCAACATATTTAGTTATTTTGAGGAGTATTTTTATTTTCCAGAGAATATCGATTTTGTTATTAAACTTTACGTAGATAGACGCGATAACTATGGTAAATATGTTTGTAAACGTTATTATTCACTGGGCAACCATTGTAAAGGTTATTATTCACCAGGTGCCCAAATTTCCTGTTGGGTGCCATCTAACAATATTTAACATGAGAGTCAATGGCGGCGCCCTTATTGTCCACGTGCCTCATCCGCCCAAATTTCCTGCTTCCAAGTCAAAATGCTTAATTTTTCTTTCAAAGCCATGGAATGATCACAAACCAACACTCCCAGTTATTACTTCCCCTAAGCAGCTTGTACAATTGCCTGACTCATCTCTCTACAACAGTACAACAGGCAGATGTAAGAATCTTTAAGATATGGATTAACCCACAAAACCGATTTCTTGAATTACTTCACTGTACTTATTAACTCACAAATTATCTCTCTTTGAGGTATAGTCACAAACGTATGGTAAAACTGCTATATGTATACATTTCACAGCAATTTTATTGGAGTTAATACAAACAATGCAATGTGGGTTGTGCACGTCAAGTACACAACACACGTGTGTCTATATTGTGGGTTATGCTATTTTCATAATGCGGGTTATACTAGCAATCAGTGTTGCTTGCAAATGTTTGCCAAAGTCATTTTAACATTGAAAATCCTATTTCTGATTAGAGAAAATTTTCACGAAAAAGTGTTTGCATAAAAGAAAGTACTTTTACCACGGAAACGTGGGAAAACAATATTTTTACAGTGAAAACGCAAAAATCTATATTTTCCCGTGAAAACGAAAAAATGATATTTTACCGCAAACATTTGCGAAAACCGCGAAAAGTAACAAAACGTATTTTCAATGGAATTTTTACTCGAAAATTGAATTTTACATAATTTTCACGAAAATGTAATTAAATAAAAAAAATGAATGCAAAAATAACAGGGCAGTTTCTAGGCTAAATTGCACCCAGGGCGCCGGTGTAAACATTGTGCCCCCTTCCTACCAACCCCAGTGGACTTGTGAACCCTTACTCTTTAGGGAAAGTTGCACAGCCACAGGTCACAAGTACATCTGCCTACTTACTAGTGACCAGCTGCTCATCCAGGAGAAAGCAAGGACCAGGAAAACACACAGGCAAAGAGAGCTCGGAAAGCCGACCCCTCCATGGGTGCTGTGCACTGACAGCATGCAGTACCGCTACAGACCATCAGGTGTCATCACGCGGTGACTTAAAGAGGAGCTGTTAGGTATAAGGTCTCAGAGAAAATAAACACATATATCAGTAGCTAAAGATTGGCTGTACTTACATTACATATGCATTTCACTGTCCACGTTTGGATTTCACAGAATTTGTATATAGTATATGCAGAGATAGATGCTCCTGACAGCTCATGGCAGGCTCCATGTTTTTCTGTCAAATGTGTCGTCATGTCCTGCCTGCTTCCTGATCACAGATAAGCTCCTACTTGAACAACACAGTGTGCAGTGAATATTAATGAGCCATGTGGCTAGGAACAATAGCTGACTCCTGCAGAGTACTCTGCCCCGAGATTTATCAGTGCTACACGCTGGACTGATTACAAGCTTCTGTAACGTCTCATTAGCAGCCGAGGGGAGGGCCCCAGAATGCTTTGCAGTTTAGTATGCGGCTTGTGTCTTTATGGGTCTATAACAGACTTGCTGATAAGCACACATCAAAGGTAACTGAGATTTTTATCTTCACTAATGGCTTTTGAGCTTCCTTCTAAACTGTTTAACACAGGAGAATAGAGGTTTAAATTAGCTTCTGCAGCCTGACAGTTACTCTTTAACGTCGGATGCAGGCAGCCAAGAATGAGTCAACGAAGGTGATCGAGCTGGTAATCTTCTTCCATTTGGCTGCACCGCGGGTCACCAGCTCCCCAGCAGTTATGTCCTTCTGCCTGTGGCCCCCTTCTTCTACTTGCCAGTCTGCACCAAGGGCAGTCGCCCTGCACGTGCTGCCCAAGAAATGGCCCTGGAAAAGCATTTCGCTCATCACTGCTAGCAATGCATGCCTTATGCACATAATGCGAGGGATTGACCAGGGAGAAAAGCAATATAAAAATATTATTATTATTTGATCACTGCCATCACATTCCCTGCTGCTGACATGACAGGTGGTGCTGGGCAGAAGCATGGGGACCCACATAAAGTTGCAAAAGTCCAATGTGGATCCTCAGCAACAGGGAGGATTCTCATTGGTCCATGGTTGACCAATGAAAATTCTCATAATTCAATTTTTGGAAACATGAAAGGAAAAATGAGACAATTTTCACTCTGCAGTTTATTGCACAGAGCTCTTTTTATATTTTGTGATGCTAATTCATGCTCTGCGCACCTAATTTTTTCCGCTAGTTAGTGTCAAAGTTTGTAGCGGCATTCATGTGTAGTCATGCTGCAAACTGGCGGTCATGTATATGTGTTTCTAATGCAATATTTCATTGTTGGAATTGTGAAATAATAATAAAAATTCACTTTGCAATGTATTACACAGAAGTCTGCTAATAGCTTGTGAGGATGCTAGTAAGCTGGCAATCATGGTGTATTGGCTTAAACTGGAATGAAACCCAGCAATTCTTCTTTGCTCTAAAACATTATTTACAGCATATTATATACTACCAGCATTTTTTTTTTTTACTAGAACAGCATTCAAAGAGTTAAACAAGCTCAATGCCGGTAAAAGCTGGACCCATCCGAACTGGAGATAATGTTATCTTGTGTTTAATTGTATCAAGTGAGGAATGTAAACAAACACTTCTCTGACACTGCAGACTCCCCTGAACAAAGACAGACAGTCAGAAAGCATTTCTGCTTATATTTCAAGATGAAAAAAAAAACAGTTATGAATAAAATGCAAAATCAGCTCGCAGAGCAAAAAAGTGTTTTCTAAATTTCTAAATGAATAGTAATACTTATGTACAAAAGCAAATATGATAACCGTATTACATATAAAAAGTAGGAAAACATGTTTTTATTGAATATTATGTCAGGGTTTTATACCGCTTTAATTTTTCTGTCTGTTTTTCTTAGTGTCAGAATTTTTGATGGCATTCATGTCATGCTGAAATCTAGCAATCGCATGTATATGAAAACTCACCTCTTCAGGCAAGCATACTCTCCTACCTAGGACACTTAGCCCCCTGACCACCATTTCTACCACCTCATACACAGCTTTACTTTACCTGCTGTCCTATCCCTTATGTTGGGGATACACGGTAAGTTTCTGTACCGTGTATCGAGCAGCTGATGCGGCCAGCTGATAATATTCAGCAGGTCCGATGATCGGGCAGCTGATAAGGAAGTGCCGGCGGGGACAAGCGGGAATCGATCCGCGCAGACGAGCGGGGACGCGGCGGGAGTCGATCCGGCGGCTAATCGGCCGCCGGATCGACCCGTGTATGCCCAGCGTAAGACCTTTAATGTGTGTAGATACCTCCCACCCCTGTGTAAAAATCTGTAGTTGATTTGTTCACTGCATCAGTGGTAATCCACCATTGTCTTGTATTAACTGTTGTATTTTTTATTTTGTATCATAATAGTATGTGTATAGCACAATATTCCGTTTTTGAAAGCATGGGAAAAAATGATTCAGCAATTTGCATTGAATTTTGTATGTTTTCCTCATGCTTGTGTGTGTTTCATCCAGATACCCAAGTTGCCTTTCAGTGAATGATATTAGGATGTCTAACAAAACACACAGCAATTACACTCTGTCTTACCTAAACTGGATAACAAAATACAGCTAGCTGCTGGCTAGTGGGTTACATGCAAAGCAATAGCATTTTAAGGGCGGGATTTCTTTCTAGTTAGTGGACAAGTTCTGATGGCCATCAAGAAAGGAGATGTGTGGAGTTTTAAAACTCAACCTTCACTTCAACTTTATCCAAATGTGTTAACTTTTCCTGAACAGGGAGTCTGTTTAACCTTGGTCATAATTGCAGTCAATAATGTGGTAACCCACAAAATTTAAATAATAGCAAATCTGTTTTCATATAAGATACTATTTAGATATGATTGTACAAAGAAGAGCTACTAAAGAATATACAGTAATTTTTAATGTTATGATACTGTACTGGCTCAGAGAATTAACCAACTGCACAAGTCTGTATTTTCTTATATTCCTGATCTTGAGAAAGAGCATGGAGGACACGAAACCCGAAAAGTGGGTGAAAAAAATCTGAAATGCTACAGAAAATTGGTCTATTTTAGATTTTGCTGATTACACCCATTTCAGTTCATTTATAAGGCAATGTTACCTGGACCCACCCTTCACACTGGAAAAAAAGGTCTCTACACTTGAAAATGAATGATTCATATCCTTTTCAGTTATTATTATATTAATTCCCTTATCTTATCACCTAATAATGTACATCACATAAGCCATTCAGGGCACAAGTTAATATAACACTGTAAGGTGTCATAAAAAGTTGGAAATGCATACATCTGCCCCATTCGGTTGGAAATATTTTCTTTAATAGCAGTAATTAACTGATATTATTGCACTTGCTTGAATTACCCAAGCTTACCCTAATATGAATGTACCACATTAGTGTGCATCGGGCAGCCAATCTTTTGTGGACTGTTGACAGACCTAGAATGAATACAACTAGAGCAGGATTAGAAACCTTGATTTGTGAAGTATTAATGATGTAACAAGAAAAACCCGCAAAGCCTAAAATATCACAGCCAAAAAACATTAATAGGTGACAAAAAGCTTCAGTGCATTTTCTGAGATTAAGTGATTGTAAGATAAATATTAAACCACGGAGGCCCAATGGTAAACATTGCTAAATCAAACACAAACCTTTTTACAGTGTCAGTAAAGAGGCCACATGAAAATATTTTCGTTTTATTAAACTATGCTAAGTCAGGAGCTCATAATACAATTATTCAACTCACAAAGGACTTGGACATGCTGTTGTAATACTCGAATGGTGCTATCGCATGCAATTATAGGTAGGTGTAGCCTAGTCTGTCTCTACTTCTGCTACATTTCTGTTAAATTATGAAAACATGGACCATAAACATGTTTTAATCATCTTTGGTATTCCAAGAAGTAACAGTTACCATAAAAATAGATTAATTCAAAAAAAAAAAACTTGTTTCGGCCAAATTAAAATTCCTTATGTTTTACCTCAGGTTCTGCAAGTTTAAAGGTACCGTGAGCTGTGTCTTTAAAAAAGAAAACTGGACTTACCTGGGGCTTCCTCCACCCACACTAGTCCGCGAGGACCTCCTGGCTACCTCTGCGGCCTCACTAGCGGCTCTGGTAATGTGGCGACTTCGGGTGAAGTTGCAAGTGCTCATCCCTGCTGCATACCCGATGCATCATCACGCCGGCCACCGTAAGAGTCCTGCACATGCACGGTTCTCTAAAGACTGAACTGCGCATGCACAGGACTCTTACGGTGATCGGCATGATGACAGGTTGGGCACGCAGCAGGTCGAGCATGCAAGACTTCGCCTGGGGTTGGCGCATTATCTGAGCCGCTAGCAAGGCCGCAGAGGGGGCCAGGAGGATGGCGGGTCTTAATGGACTAGGGTGGGCTGGAGGAAGCCCCAGGTAAGTCCAGTTTTCTTTTTTTAAGACACAGCTCAGAGTCCCTTTAAACTTGCAGAACCTGAGTTAAAACATAAGGAATTTTCATTTGGCCCAAACAAGTTTTTTTTTTTTTAATTAATCTATTTTTATGGTAACTGTTACTTCCTGGAATACCAAAGATATTTAAGAACATGTTTATGGTCGATGTTTTCATAATTTAACAGAAATGTAGCAGAAGTAGAGACAGACTAGGCTACATTTACCTATGATTGCATGCAATAGCACCATTTCAGTTAAAATATAAGGACTTTTTCAGTCGGCCCAAACAATGTTTTTTTGAATTAATCTATTTTAATGGTAAATGTTACTTTCTGGAAAACATAAAGACTTTTTCAGTTGCCAGCGAGGTGGTGGATGCGACATCTCAAGGACGATAGCGGATCAATTTCAGCATGAATTTGATTGTGAATCGGCCTGCAGTGCCTAGGCAGCTGACAGATCTCTCTCTAATCAGATAAAATCAGAGAGAGATGTGTCTCTTGGTTGAATCTATCCATCATCACTAGATACTGTATATGGCTTTTAGGTGATTTAAAAACAGAAGGTGGCAAGACAATAGATTGGGGGTTGTACTTTAGGCTTAAGAATGACTGAAGTTGACACTGCCTACAAAGCACTTTTTATGGTACTTACAGATCAGAAAGTGTGTACCATTTTAACACCTTGGTAACCCTGAGAAGTGGTTTTGTGGCCAAGGCAGGGTAAGGTGAGTTTAGTGTGGTCATCAGCATTACCTAATTTGATCACTAGTGTGATGAAATAGACACGAGTTTTAACTTTATTTAATTAAACTAACACACATTTTGTATTTTGGATTTCATCTTGATGTTTGCACATAAATAACATTTTCTGATACGAAGAAAATATCTGATGTGCAAGATCTTGATGTCAACCCAGAATAAACATTAAAAAAGAGGAAACATCTGCCTTTAGATTATAGCTCCAAACGCAGACTAGCAAATCTTTGTGGTGAAACGGTCTTAAAATATTGAGTGGGGAAAATGTGATTTTGAAGTTTACCAAGCAATATTTATCCATCGCTGCCTCTAAATGCTTGAGTGACCACTGAAACATGACAGCATAAAGAACTCCATAGTATTGCAACAAGTGTCTGTACAGCGCTCACTCCCCACAGTCATATATCCACATATAAACCACACAAGATGTCTGCAACTTTCTCCACTCTCTAGCAGAAATGAGTACTCTCACCGATGTGTAGAGGCTGATTCATCACAGATCAGCTAAATACGTATTTCAGGCGACCTCCTAGTCTGTTTTCCTCACTCTGGCACCTCACCCCGGTTCCACTTGTTCCTCAAAAAGAAGGGTTCATAACATAGCGTAAAACTGTAGCTTCTAAGTGCTCCAAACATGCAACAGTAAGTGCACCTTTGCACCATGTGTGTTCACCACTGCATGTGCCCGTGCTACAACCGTCACCATATACTATAGGAGAAATTCCTGCTCACCGGATCTTTATGCTGCCCCGTCACAGACCAGCAATCATTCACATAGATATCACAACTTCGATTGTTCACTTCACAAATCTCCTATATCCCTTTGCTTTAGGTGTACCTCAGAAGAAAGACAAAAAACCAATGCACATAGCGTGAATCTGTTACAGTTCACAGTTTCTCTAAGTTCTGCGTGGTGTAGAAGTGGATAAACCCGTTAAACAGTGAGCATCCTCCACATTTAATGCCCGTGCTTACAACTTCCACCGGACAAACAAGTACCCCTAACCGCTCACCAGATATGTTGCTGACCTCACATGGACCAGCAATCAGCGCTTTTTGGTGTCAGTATGGGGGTTTCAGCCAGCCGTAATATGCGATGCCTGCAGGGCTAATATATGATTCTCATAGCGTAATACTGTTTTTATTTCTCCATAAAAGATTAAAAGTTACACTCACATTTGATAAAATAGTATGCGCATTTCATAAAATCACCAGGACGCCCTCACTACCGCTCAGCAAGCGTCTTCCTGTCTGCCGCTTGAAGCCACGCCCTACCGGTTTCGTCAGAATGACTCATCAGGGCCCCTGATGAGTCATTCTGACAAAACCGGTAGGGCATGGCTTCAAGCGGCAGACAGGAAGACGCTTGCTGAGCGGTAGTGAGGACGTCCTGGTAATTTTATGCAATGCGCATACTATTTTATCAAATGTGAGTGTAACTTTTAATCTTTTATGGAGAAATAAAAACAGTATTACGCTATGAGAATCATATATTAGCCCTGCAGGCATCGCATATTACGGCTGGCTGAAACCCCCATACTGACACCAAAAAGCGCTGATTGCTGGTCCATGTGAGGTCAGCAACATATCTGGTGAGCGGTTAGGGGTACTTGTTTGTCCGGTGGAAGTTGTAAGCACGGGCATTAAATGTGGAGGATGCTCACTGTTTAACGGGTGTATCCACTTCTACACCACGCAGAACTTAGAGAAACTGTGAACTGTAACAGATTCACGCTATGTGCATTGGTTTTTTGTCTTTCTTCTGAGGTACACCTAAGGCAAAGGGATATAGGAGATTTGTGAAGTGAACAATCGAAGTTGTGATATCTATGTGAATGATTGCTGGTCTGTGACGGGGCAGCATAAAGATCCGGTGAGCAGGAATTTCTCCTATAGTATATGGTGACGGTTGTAGCACGGGCACATGCAGTGGTGAACACACATGGTGCAAAGGTGCACTTACTATTGCATGTTTGGAGCACTTAGAAGCTACAGTTTTACGCTATGTTATGAACCCTTCTTTTTGAGGAACAAGTGGAACCGGGGTGAGGTGCCAGAGTGAGGAAAACAGACTAGGAGGTCGCCTGAAATACGTATTTAGCTGATCTGTGATGAATCAGCCTCTACACATCGGTGAGAGTACTCATTTCTGCTAGAGAGTGGAGAAAGTTGCAGACATCTTGTGTGGTTTATATGTGGATATATGACTGTGGGGAGTGAGCGCTGTACAGACACTCGTTGCAATACTAAAAGCAGGGGAAGTGCTATCCCCATTGTATAGCGATCTACCCAGCAGTTTGATGACATTTAGATCCAAGGAAACGGACATTGTGATTTTTGAGGAGCGCTCATACCACCTTTCTTATATATAAAGAACTCCATGCCCTCCAGGCCATCACCACCTGGTAGGGATAGGCCACTTCTGGGAAACAGACAGGTTTTCCCACTTATCCTGGTATTTGTGATTTGCTGCCAGCTACCTTGCATTCGCAAATGGGTTTCCTGCTCCTCCTTCACCTTGGCAGACACCTCTTACTCTTTCTGCCCCTCTTCCATTTTTTAAAGCCTTTGGGAAAGCTGAATTTTTAAAACGATATTTTAAAGTTATATGTAATATGTGACAAGGGAATTTTCAGACCTTATTAAAAATGTGATTCCTTTCTACATGCACAGCACAGTCTTCTTCCCAGCATAGTCAGTGTTCCGTGTGACAGTTTTCTGATTAGCGCAGTTGATGCTCCTCTAGAATTGCAATGCAATCTGCTGTGTGCAGCAAATCACACATGCAGGAAACAGATTCTGGGATGCTTACTGGGCAGGCTATACATTACTGGTAGTACAATTTGGATCGTACTGTATCTTTTCACCACCACTGGGTTTGCAGTCTACTGTTGGCTCTTCCAGCTGGGTGCATCTACTCAGTGTTTACACCTGTTTGGGTCCATCATATGAATTGTTCTGTCTACACAAGTGTCATGGCTTATTCATGCAATAGTGATATATCCCATTGTTGCAGTAAACTACTTCTCCTACTTTAACAAATGCAAGGGACACTAGCGCACCAAAAAGTGCTAGGCTGCCAGGTACAATGAGCCGGTACTTCTATTCCTTCTTGCTCCTATTTTAGGCTGCTTTTGCGCATGTTTTTTTCTTTTTTTTCATTTCTTTTTGCATTATGTCCAGAACAATCATCTTTGGTGCATTTGTTTTTCATTGTATGTATACTACATATAGGCTGTTTGTGGTTGAATCACGCAAAAACAGCGCAGGAGATGGGAATTTTGGCTAAAGCTGCGCTCGGATAATAATTTGGGCGCCATCAAAAGCTGGAGCACAAATTACTATAAAAACAGTGTAATATGACCGACAGCAATAGCTGGTAGCTAAATTGCGTCTTTTCCTATTCATGACGACCTGGAGGGGAATAGTAAATAACGCCGCTGGGACTTTTCCAGGCGCAGGGTGAGCCATTTATCGGCTTTACCCTGTGCCCACATTTCCTGGGGCTTAATTATAGGTATGCTTTTCTGGTAGCACTTTAATAAAAACATACTGTATATGCCACCTTTTTCTTTCATAAAATCAATAGGTTTACATTAAACTATTTAGGCATGCTTCCTTTTACTACTACCAATTATTGGGGAAGCTATCTCCCCTTTTTGGTAAAGCACCAGCTATACTATTACATTGCAATCGCTGGGATTTTGGTGTCCCATTCCATTCTCTATTTATATTATGGGGTCCATGCTTCAAAAAATACTGGTAAGAGTTGTTTTGGTGGTACAAAGGAGGCCTGCGATGTATTAAGCAGATGGTGTTAATATTTGGCTGATCACTTTATCATCAATAGCAGGCAGATAATGCACAAAATAATTCACAGTCTGTAGGATCATACTGGTTGGACCATATGCATCCCCCAAAGTATGTGTTTACATTGTGCTGCAGTGAAATCAGCTAGATCTGCATATCGTGTTTTTGCTGATATTTAATAATTCAGAAGGATAATGAGGGGCGAAAACACCTGCCATGGGCCTTGAGTATGGAGAAATCTCCAGCATAATCTTAGGCACAGTGGAAATGATTCCCACTGTTGAATTAGTTGGTAATAATACTAAATGCAGGGCTGGTTTAACCTACATGGGGACCCTGGGGCAAAAGTAACTTGGGGGCCCCAACCCCCCCATAAAAATCAGCTCCCTAGCCTACCCCAAAGGTGGCCTCCCCCTGACTGCTCCCTGTGGCATCTTTGGTAGTTCAGCTGCCTGTCTCGGCGGCTGCTCCATCCCGGTCTCCATATTCATCCCAGTTGCCTGCTTCTTCTCCATGTGGCGCATGTTATGCATAAATATTATAAGCACAGAGATGAGGCAGGCAGCATGGCTGAAGACAGAGATCAAACAAAAGCGGCTGCCGAGACAGGTAGAATGCAGGGGCCACAGGGAGAAGTCAGGGGGAGGCTACCTGGGGGGCCCAGTGGCGGAGGGGCCCATAGAGTGGTCGGAGCCCCAGGGCAGTTGCCCTCTTTACCTCAATAGCAGCACCGGCCCAGTTAGGATCTAGCTACAACAGTTTAATATCAGTCAATATTCCCACAATCTCTCATCAAATGTAAATGAAGGGTAAAGCATCACAATTAATTGATTAGTGAAAATTAACATACACAGTCTTCCATAGACACCTCATATAGCATCCATTGCCGAACCAGGAGAGGAACCCGCCGGGGCATTCGGGTGGAGAGTCGCCATGTCAGGCATGGACTCAGCAGAGGAGAGACATCATTGAACTCTTTCAGCAACTTCCTCTTCGTCAGAGTTAGTAATGTGTGAAAAGATGTGGCTAGAGCACTAACTCAATGCTTAGCTTTAGCTGTATCGAACACATTAAAAACTGATCATTGCAAAATCCACCCATTGCCTTGCATAAGCTCATTCATGTGTGTGTGTGTGTGTGTGTGTGTGTGGGGGGGGGGGGGGGGGATCCTAGAGCTTTATACAGTTGAACTCCTGCCTAGGCGGGGTGACTCTATGTAGATGAATCAGGTGACAACACATCTCCATTTTCCATCCACAAGTGCCATTGCATAACCTCTCCTTCATGGTCTTCAGAAACCTGCTAGATTTCATGTTTGCTTGCATGAGCTCACTGGCTCCAGCCACCTGCTCACCTGACATCTAACTGCTAAACAGCAACCAGCACAACTGCCATCTTCGTGTTTACCATTTACTTGCATCAGTGTTTTACTACAGCTAACATCTGGAAATATGCCTGAAGAAGGGCACTAGATCCCAGAAAGCTTGCATTATTTAACTTTATCAGTTAGCCATTAAAAGGTACCGTATTCCTTTTAGAAGACTTTGGTTTTTTTCTACCTACATAACCTCTCCTGCAACTAGTTCAGCTGGCTACAGAAGCATTTGATAGAGGTGGGCTTGTGCCAAATACAGTCAGTGTTTTAACTGGTGGGAACAGGTGGTTGACAGATAGATGAGGACAAGATGAAGCTGATCGATCCGGTATACTCATGTGGCTGCCACTGGTGCTGTTACAGTACAGGGGCAACACACAGCACAAGGGGAGATTGTAATTGTGACTTGAAGCAGGCCAGTAGATGCAGTTAATGGCAGGTTCTGCTTGAAGATCTCTGCTCAACCCGCCGCACAGCTTTGCTATACTACGTATAGCAGGGCTGCGTCTCTCTCCTTGGCTTTCCACTTACCTCCCCGCACACTGCACCTATCGCCCCCACCTACACTGGCACCCTGGAGAACTCATATCACCTATCGGGGTGCTCCAGGGTACCAGTGTAGATGAGGGAGAGCTCAAAGCATCTTTGAATTTGGCTCCAAGGCTCCCAATTGGTCTGTTAATAGACCAATGGGGAGCCTTTGAGCCAAATTTAAAGATGCTTTGAGCTCTGCTAGTATAGCAGAGCCGTGCGACGGTGAGCGGCGGTCGCAAGATAGAGGATATTGGCATGTGACATTTCTGAGGATATAGGTATAGGCGTGGGAACTTTTTTTTAAAGGTACAGGTAAGTATTTCTGGTTAATTAAGATTATTAAAGGACTTTTAAAGGACTATTTTGATCGGTATCCAACTGAGCATCACTAATAACGTTTCACAAAAGATACGTCTTACGCTACTTTTCTGCATGCGGTGTGCAGAATCGCAGATGTCGCCTAAAACATAGCAGCCCCATAAGAAAGCATTACTTGCGTTTTAGCATGTGATTTCACATTGCAGCATAATACCAGAGATTTCAACAAGAGTGACCCCTGTCTAACATAAGCAGGTAGCTTATCCAAAAGCTGGGCCACTGATTGCTTACACTGACAGGACAAGAATAATACTTGTACTAGGAGTTAGGCTTCAAGACAGTCAGCACAGAAAGAATTAATACTGATTGGTTGATTTGGGATTCTGCAAGTTGAACATTTTTTTAACTACTTAATTAATACATTTTCTTTCTTTCTGTAATAAAATAATACAAAAGCAATGCGTATAATACTGAAACAGGAACTATAATGATGCTACAGCATAGCCTGAGACTAAATCCGGCTATTTTCTCTTTGCCCAAAAGATGCGTTGGTAGGCTGCCACGCTTGCGGGATGCGTTCCCACGCAGTATGACCTCACCAACCATCTTTAAAAAGAACATGAAATCTGCTACATAATCTCAGCTCTTTTCTGCAGCATTCGAAGAATTCCAAACAAGTTTGTGAAACTGACAGATGGCTGAAATGTATGTCACCCCACACACAAATTTCATCGCTTTCTGCAAAACGATAAGATGAATATTGATGAGCCTTTCAGCTGACGTCTGTATGCCGGTGATTAATTGGGTGGGTTCTTGGAATCATCTGTCTTCTACCTGTGGATCTCATAGATAAAATGTGCACATGGACAGGTCATTACAAAAGACAAAAGATTCTTTATCTTTGCAGTGTCTTCATCTATTGGTAAAGGAGAACTGTCATTCCCGTGTGAAATTACATGAAATTACAAGCTATTCTGAATTCTGCTATGAACTAGGGTAAAGGGTAAGGCTTCTGTAAAGTATTATTTCATAGCAACCAATCAGGAGCACTAAGTAACGTTTGCTCTGAACCAGAGGATCTCTTACAGCCCTCTTGTGTTTTTTTTTTTTTTTTTTACAGTGGACCTGAACTCAGAACTCCTTTCTGCTCTAAAGATACGCAACAGCATAATAACCTTTAAACAAAAAACATTTCTTTGTAACAGCTGATACAAATCCTAAAATAAATCTGCACTGTTTCTGCATCCTGATTCATGGAAACAGACATATTGTTAACAGCCTGTGCTTTCAAATGAGCTCATCTGCCATCTCTGCCTTGGCAGTCACGTGAATCAGGGGAGAGATCAAATTACATCTTGTGATTAGACATAAATGATGGGGACTTAAACAGGCTAAACTCTGTAAATACATACAGGGTGCATTTCTCTATGTTTCCTTCTGTCCAGTGCAAGAGTTCAGGTCCACTTAAAATATTTCTCCCTTTACATTATTCTAAACTGGTAAAATGTCCTAATGTGGTTATGTTTGGCTCTAGCAGTGTTTATTTTAGTATCTTCTGGAGTTTTGGCTAGGTAGCCTGGATCTTGGGTTTGCAACATTTCTTTCTTTGAAAATGCCATCACTATCGGTGGCAGGAAATGTGGGCGCCCGTTATCGGTACAACTTTCACCGCCTCATAGGCACCCATTGAAACCATCAGCACATGTATGACATTTGGATGTCCACAGCATCCAGTAAATAAATGGCCCCAAAGCCCACTATTTGTCAGATGCTGCGGGCACCTAAATTTCATACTTATACTGATATTTTCACTGGTGCACAATAATACTTGTCTTTTTGCAGCAGATTTGTGGAACTGGGGCAGTTATGGTTAGGCAATAGGCATCTGGGGGGAGGGGGGCAGGGGATTAAGATTAGGCATGTGGGTGGATCTTAAGGTTGGGTGTGGGGGGAATCTTATGGTTAGGCATGGGGGGTGGGTGATTAAGGTTCGCCGGGGGGGGGGGGGGGCGTTGGTGGTTAAGATTAGGCATCAGTAAAAGGAGAGTTCAGTGTGAGAATAGGGTTAGGCTCAGGGCCGGATATAGGCCAAGGCCACCTAGGCCACGGCCTAGGGCACCACAGGAGCAAGGGCACCAAAGAAGCAGCTTGCAAATGCTGCAATGCAGGGAGATCAGGCCTGAACACAGTACTCTGCTGCAAGCCTCCTGTACAGCAGCCACCTTGCTCTCTATGCACGTTTGCATTGTGACCGGCAGCTATGGATTTGGGCAGCATTGGAGACGGAAAGGAAGAGGAAGCTTCTGCACAGGAGATGAGTGGAGAAAAGAGTGACACTGATAGCTGCTGCGATGGGAAGGCAAGCTGACTACCTATACTGAAAGGGGGTGAGAAAAGGAGGGAATAAGGGAGTCATATGGCTACCTATACTAGAGTGAAGGGAGGGGGGGTCATCTGGCTACCTATACTAGAGAGAAGGGGGAGGGGTCATCTGGCTATCTATACTGAAGGGGGGGCGGCTGGTGAACAATGGCCTTGGGGGGTAAAGAGTACAAATCCGGCCCTGGTTAGGCTTATAGTAAAATATCAGTATTCTTTATTAATATTTTACTATCATAATTGGCAATTTAACAATGTAGAATATTGGTAAATTTACCAATATTCAAATTTCCCGGAGTCTCTTTTTCATGCTTGCTAATTATCCCTTTTGGTTACATTACACCTTATTCTTCTGCTATAATGAATATCCCCTTTCCAAGACCCAGCTCTAATATTCCCCCATAATAACATTAAAGGACCACTTTACATTCCCCATTTGCTATAGGGACCTGAAGGGACTTGACTTGGCTTCCGGGCACACCTTATATCTGTAGAGCTTAAAAAAATATTTTTTATTGAAGAAGCTATATAAGCTTGAGCAAGGTCCCTTTACATTTTGAATCTGAAGACCACTGGTCCATCAAAAGGGCTGATATTGTGGTGAAAACCCTCCTACAATGTGATGTCATGACCAAGGTCCTGACAGTTTGCTATCTCATTGCATTGTGGGAAATAACAGTTTTTTTCTAATGGCCAAGCAAGCAATATCACCCTCTGTACATAGAACTCACAGTAACGAACATTCCAGAAGAAGATGGCAGAAGATGTCATACATTTCAGAATGTAAATCAGAGAGAGGAAAGATTTTACAATGGGCAAACACTGACCATCTATAAATGAATATTGTAAAAAATAAGCAAATATATTCATCATGTCATTTTCACTACAGTACCTCTTTAAACCTTTGTATCTCAGAGGACAACTCCTATTATAACCACTTAGCTGCCAAGAGGCAAGTCGAAATGGACAGTTTTATTTAGTGCAGTTGCTACTGTCAATGCTGCTGGATGGGCGATCCTCAGCTCCACAGCTATGTTTTGGAAACCAGAAATGGATAAGTGATTTCAATTTTCTAGCTGTAGATGTTTCTATCATCAAGAGACAAAAACTAAATTAGCAATCAGACTGAAGGCCAGTACAGCATCTGCCTTGCTATTAATTTGGCAGCCCATTCAAGATGAGAGCAAACAACTCTCTATCTTCTGCTGTGCATTTGTGTGCTCAGAACCCAGTGGCTGAGCGGCGCAGCCTCTGTGCTGCAGACCGGGTCAAAGCTATTATGGAGGAAAAGTACTGAGCCAAGAATATTTAAAGCAGACTTCAACTAAAATAACATCCCACCCTCCTAGCTCCTGGCCACCCTGTATACGTCCACTGATTCTGCAGGAGGCATAGAAATCCACTGGTGGGCTACGTTATGCCAAAAAAACAAAAAAACAGGCAGCATCTCCTTCCACTGACATCACCTGCCAGCAGTAAAAATGTCTCTATGTGATAAATGTCAGACTGTAAGTCAGGGAGTGGAAAGGTTTTACAATGGGCAAATACTGACTAAATCCTTTATACATAATTATTGTAAAAATGAAGCACTTTTTTATTACAATATTTTCACTGGAGTTCCTCTTTAATCCATTTCTGCCTCTGAATTGCTAAGACTCGGAAGGGGAAATGGTATTAAACACTACTGGGAATTTCAGCAGCAGCTGGAAAAGCCATCATTTGGCTTGCCCTGCGCCAAGCTGACCAGCGCTGAAATCAAATAGACATGATTAGGGTATACACCAACATTTTAGTTATCTTGTGATGAAAGTGTAGAGAAGATTTTTTTAGGTGCTTATATGAGATTCAAAAGAGACAGCTGAAACAAATGTTAGGTCTGGCATACACAAGCAGATCCTCCGCTAAACTTGTTGATAATGGATCACGGCACATTGTATCAATCAGTCATTCACAACCTGACAGGCATACAATTGATATTTACCATCAAATCAGCACTTTAATACTCAATGACTAACTGATCTTCATCAATCTGTAACAGAATTCACTTATAGTTCTCAAACAATCTCATTATATGATTGTTTATTGGATCAGAAATTAATATCAACCCATGTACTAGTCCTCGATACTAAGCAAAAGACATGAGAAAATTGGGTTGTTGATATGTGATTAATAATGATTGTTATACGAGGCAAATTCAAAAAGTGGAAAAATCACAAGCTCGATATTGCCCAGATAACATGTAAAAAGAAAGCATTGCTATTTCTAATGACAGCGCACAATACAATGGGTGTGTTCTATGTACCCCTCAGCACATAAAAATGTGTCACAATCCTAATTATAGTCCTTATTAAATTTCGTAATAACAGTCTGTTTGCGCTTCCAGGTAGGCGTCAGTTCCGCCTCGTTCAAAGTTCAGGTGTAATTAGGTAGCACTCCAGATCACAGCTAATCAACATCAAAAAGCACTCAGTAGTAACTTTCCATATGATATCACACTCACCCTGTCAGTTGACCACTGCTAGACTGGTCATCAATCGCTTGTGTGATATCCTGCACCGCCTGTGCTGTAGTTGCTTGTATGATGTCCTGCACCGCCTGTGCTGTAGTTGCTTGTGTGATATCCTGCACCGCCTGTGCTGTAGTTGCTTGTCCCTCTCCTCCACTTCAGCTCTTAGTGTTTCCTCCACGTTGTATGCACCTCATGAAATAAAAGCTCACATAGTACAGCTCCATAAAACTTAAAAACGTTTAATGCTAAAAATGCACTCACAAGCATATGTTGGGTAAACAGCGTACAGAGTTTGTGAACGGGCTCTCCCCCGTGCCTCCCGGACAGGCCGCTAGTTTTCCTCAACGTCCTGGGTTCGGCGTTACCGATCTCCGCTCTTCCTGATCGTCTGATAGGCTCCACCCGACGCGTTTCGTCACTCCACGTGACTCATCAGGGGCGTGGTATGCCAGTCAGACGTCAGGTTTAAATCGCTGGCTGGTCCTCCTACTTCCCGTGCACGTCATATGCTACGCATTGTTAATGCGCGCGCATATGCGTCCAAGCGTAATTATTGATGCGTGCCTCCCCTACGTCGCCCCGTGCGTTCCAGTGTCCTCACGCGTACCACCTGTCACGCATGCGTCCGGAGAGGCATTACGGGGAGTGATCCATTTTACATTCAGTTTATTATACACAGCAATATATTGTCTTATAAGTTGATAAGCCTATCTAGTAGAACTCCATTAAAACTTCAATTAGTGAGTTAAGTAATTACATTTAAAATGATGAGTTGGAACATTCAATTTGCCTATACTCAGTATTTGCGTCCTAGCTCCATCTAGTGTACATTTCACAACTTAACAGTACAACATGGTTGTCTCACATAGCATGGTGTCTATTCAGACTGCAAGAGTATACATATACATATATATACATACGTACGTGTGGTTACTATGGGACTGTCCTTTGTTTGAAAGACTATACTAACTGTTGGCAATAAAGCAATTTAAATCAATGTCAATATTATGCCCCTTAGGTTGAAGGGTGCCCATTGCATATATCCATTGCGTTTACTTTTTTGAAATCTCCCTGACTTTATTAGCTCCCTCCATGAGTGTTTTACTTTCTCCAAACCACAAAAACTCAACGTCCTGGGGTTAGACTGATGGTGGGTCCTAAAATGATCTGACACACTATGTCCTCTGAAGCTCCTCCTAATATTACCCATATGCTCCCTCACTCTGGTTTTTAGGGGCCTAGTGGTTCTGCCCACATATTGTAAATTGCATTCGCACCATAAAAGATACACTACCCCCTTCGTGTTGCATGTGATGTTTTGTCTGATTTTAAAAGTTGTTCCTTTAGCTGTAGCCGTAACTTCCCTGCATCTCACTGGTGATGCGTCAGTACACCCCACACACCCTCTGCAGGGGAAAAAACCATTCTGCTGCCAGTGGGGGGTCACTTCTCTTGGTGGATTCACACAACTGGGTGCAAGGATACTTCTTAATGTTTTCGCTTTTCTATATACAAATTTTGGCTGATCAGGCAGGATCCTCTGCAATGTTGTATCTTCTTTTAATATCGGCCAGAACTTCTTGAAAATATGTTCGACTTGTCTAAACTGTAGAGAGAAGTCACTTATAAACGGGATATTAGTCCCATCATTTTCTCTTACCCTCACTCTATCTCCCAGAAGGTCCTCTCTATTCATTCTTCCTACCTCCATTATTTCCTTTTGAATTTCAACTTCCTTGTATCCTTTTTCCACAAAACGTTCAAGGAGGGTCTGCGATTGCATTGTATAGTCTTCCATTTTACTGCAATTCCTCTGCATCCTCATTAGTTGTCCCCTCGGTACTGCCCTCAGCCATCGGGGGTGGTGGTAGCTCTTCATGGATAAGTATCCATTTCGGTCTGTAGGTTTGAAGTATGTCTTCATAGTTAACCTATTTTCCCTCTTCTCTATATTCAGATCTAGGAAATGGATAGATTCTTTGCTAGCCTCCATGGTAAGTTCAATATTAAGGTTGTTGCAGTTGAGTCCCCTGAAAAAATCAGGAAGATCCTTTTCATCACCTCTCCACAGCATAAACAAATCGTCTATGAATCTCCTCCATTGCAGAATTATGTTGTCTCCCCCCTGGCCCAATACATCCTGTTCCCATTTACCCATGAATAAGTTTGCGAAAGATGGTGCGTATCCTGCCCCCATTGCGCATCCTCTGATCTGCAAGAAGTATGTTCCATTATGCCAGAAGTAATTCCTGGTCAGTGCGAATTCCAGTAAATTCATTATGAAGTCCCTTTGCCTAGGTTTCATCATTGGATCTCTTTCTAGAAAGAATCTAACTGCATCCATGCCTGCTTGGTGTGGGATATTTGTATAAAGCGACGTGACGTCCGCTGTTACCAACACGTCCCCCTCTTCCACTATCATGTCTTCCAGGATTTGCAGCATGTGCTTAGTGTCCTTAACCACCTGTGGCAGGCCCATCACCAGCGGTTGTAGATAATGGTCCAAATATTGTCCCAACCTGTGCGTGATTGATCCAATCCCGCTGATGATGGGCCTACCCGGTGGCTTTTCTGCATTTTTGTGTATCTTTGGCACTTGATAAATTATTGGTGTCCTTGGTGCTGTCGGGATCAGAAATGCAAATTCCTTGTCATCAATTATTCCTTGATCTAGTCCAGTTCTCAATATAGTTCGCAATTCCTCCGTATATGTCTTACATGGGTTCCCTCTGAGTTTCCTATATGTAATCGGATCACTAACCAGCTTTTCCAACTCCTCGCCCACTAACAGGAGGTGCGCGCGCAGCCTGCAGCTTGGGCAACGTTGTTAATCGTCATGATTTTCCTGTATAAATTGTTGGTTGTTACGATAAAAAATGTCAGTTAAATATATCATATAGGAGACACACAGTGATATCTGAGAAGTGAAATGAAGTTTATTGCATTCACAGAAAGAGCACGATAATTGTTTAAATAAAATTAGGCAGGTGCATCAAGTTTGGGCACTGTCAATTGTCATTTTATTGATTCCAAAACCTTTAGAACTAATTATTGTAACCTACATACACAGGTGAATCCAATTATAAGAAAGAGTATTTAAGGGGGTCAATTGTATGTTTCCTTTCTCTTTTAAATTTCTCTGAAGAGTAGCAACATGGGGGTCTCAAAGAAACTCTCAAATGACCTGAAGACAAAGATTGTTCACCATCATGGTTTAGGGGAAGGATACAGAAAGCTGTCTCAGAGATTTCAGCTGTTTCCACAGTTAGGAACATATTGAGGAAATGGAAGACCACAGGCTCAGTTCAAATTAAGGCTCGAAGTGGCAGACCAAGAAAAATCTCGGATAAACAGAAGCAACGAATGGTGAGAACAGTCAGAGTCAACCCACAGACCAGCACCAAAGACCTACAACATCATCTTGCTGCAGATGGAGTCACTGTGCGTCGTTTAACCATTCGGCGCACTTTACAAGAGGATATGCTGTATGCAAGAGTGATGCAGAGGAAGCCTTTTCTCCGCTCACAGCACAAACAGAGCCGCTTGAGGTATGCTAAAGCACATTTGGACAAGCCAGCTTCATTTTGGAATAAGGTGCTGTGTACTGCTGAAACTAAAATTTAGTTATTTGGGCATAACAAGGGGCGTTATGCATGGAGGAAAAACAACATTTCAAGAAAAACACCTGCTATATACAGTAAAATATGGTGGTGGTTGCATCATGCTGTGTGGCTGTGTGGTCAGTGCAGGGACTGGGAATCTTGTCAAAGTTGAGAGACGCATGGATTCCACTCAGTATCCTCAGATTCTGGAGACCAATGTCCAGGAATCTGTGACAAAGCTGAAGCTGCCCCAGGGTTGGATCTTTCAACAAGACAACAACCCTAAACACTGCTCAAAATCCACTAAGGCATTCATGCAGAGGAACAAGTACAACGTTCTGGAATGGCCATCTCAGTCCCCAGACCTGAATATACCTGAATATAATTGAGAGCTGTCCATGCTTGGAAGCCATCAAACCTGAATGAACTAGAGAGGTTTTGTAAAGAGGAATGGTCCAAAATTCCTTAAACCAGAATCCAGACTCTCATTAGAACCTACAGGAAGCGTTTAGAGGCTGTAATTTCTTCAAAAGGAGGATCTACTAAATATTGATTTCATTTATTTTTTGTGGTGCCCAAATGTATGCCCCTGCCTAATTTTGTTTAATCAATTATTGCACACTTTCTGTAAATCCAATAAACTTCATTACACTTCTCAAATATCACAGTGTGTGTCTCGTATATGATACATTTAATTGACATTTTTTATTGTAATAACCAACGATTTATACAGGAAAATCTTGACAATTAACAAGGTTGCTCAAACTTTCGCATCCCACTATATATATATATATATATATATATATATATATATATATATATATATATATATATATATATATACATATGCACATGTATACAAAGAGCACATCAAATTTCACAGACGCGCTATACGTGCTACCTGAGAGCTACTGTTTTGTCCCCTGTTTTATTGCCTGATGAAGCGGGCTTGGTCCGTTGCATCTATTGGGGTACTAATAAAGTGTTTATTTATGTCAGACAAGTAGTCTAGTCTGCTTTCGGAGGTAAGTCCACCACTGCCTCCCCAGCATATTTTAAAACTTTTAATTATTGTTTTTATTTTGCTGGCGCCTCTGTTTATCAGAGTCATTATAGTGTCCACCCTTGGTGGAAGGGGGACCCACCCCTACCTTTCGTCTATCTACAGAGAGCGACTTCTTAACCCTGAGTGAGGACAGGTCTAATCTCCTCACCTGCATACACAGTGGTTGCCTCAGCGG
The DNA here is from genome assembly GCF_040937935.1 of Hyperolius riggenbachi. Classification (NCBI taxonomy): domain Eukaryota; kingdom Metazoa; phylum Chordata; class Amphibia; order Anura; family Hyperoliidae; genus Hyperolius; species Hyperolius riggenbachi. Next base: position 94,980,491 of record NC_090656.1, read on the forward strand.
TAACCCTCGTTTGTGAGTATGTCCTTCTCACATTACATTATTCACTATTGTCCTGAGCATACTACACCATATTGGGCTCTCGGTGTCTTTTTCTTACATCAAATTTCAGGTAATTGGACCATCTAGTGGAATTTCTCAGAAACTCTGGAAAATTGAGCATGTATCAAGTTGTGAAGTATGAAGAAATGGGGCGACTCCAGTACCTTTTCACAGCCTCACATGGTTAAGAGATGTCAGAAAATACAAATACGTGTTAAAAAAAAAGTGAAAGAAAAAATTCCAATACACTCTACAATGTACAGAGGAAATATAACAGAAAATGAATTTTGTTTCAACACCCGGCTTGTGTGCAGTTCACACCTCCTGCACGATCTGCGGGAGAATGACATTGTTTTTGTCACACTTCTCAGGAGAGTTTCAGCTTCCATTTAATACAAGGGACAATATTTCCTACTGGAATTTATTTTCAACTCCACAGAACTAAAATACTGTCACCGTCCAGAAAAAGACTGTCTGAGGCCAATTAAAGGCCTACTATTTTTACAGCCTTTTATCTCTATACCAAAACAAGGCCTACCAGTCATGCCAGCTCGCTGTGTGTAAGGGGACACCTGAAGCCATTTTGTATCCAAATAGCAGTCAATGGAAAATGCTAGAAATAGAAGTGGAGCTCTATTAACATTTGTACTCAGCTGTTAGTTTGGTGGCTGAAATAGAGGCGGCAAGAGGGGCTGAATATTTATAACGGTGGAAACATTACTGTAAAAACATTGTAATATTGTCCTTCAAACGTTGTGTAACAGGACACGGATCTGTAACAAAATATAGAGAAATATATGTCATAATCATTTCATGCTCACGCTACCATAATCTGAGGGGTGAGTCTAATTCACATTCCAGAGATGCTGTAGTTCAATGGAAAATCCCTATCTGCTTTTACCTCATAACTTTCTTAGACAGGAAAGGGGGAAAGGGGAGTTTGCTTTCACGATAGTTTGAACCTCTCTAGTCTCTACAAGGGTCAGATCTATTTTTCACTCTAATTTTTCACTCTAATGCTGGGAATACACGGTTCGTTTTCGAGGCAGATAGATGGTTAGATATTTCAGACATGTCCGATCTCCCGTTCAATCGTTTTGCCGCTCGATTCCTGATAGAAGTGAATGGAAAAAGATAAGAAAAACAAGCGGAAGATGAGAACTGACTGCAGAATCGAGCGGCAAAAACGATTGAGCGGAGAATCAGGCGGCAGAAGCGAACCGTGTTTGTCCAGCATTAGGGCTCATTTACATTAGTAAATGCATTCAAATACATATAAAAACGCATGAATTTGTCAGTGTGTTTTTGTGCATTTCATTGTGCGTTTCCTTGCATTCCTATGTTTTACTGCATTGTCAAACCTCTATGAAGTGACGTAGAGTGAAAGGAAAACAGCTGACTCATGGGCTTATCTGCATGATCCATGTGCTGAAACGCACGTAGCGTGCATTACTACATGCTGCAGTATGTTTTACTCACTCCCAACATGCTGAAATGCACTGCTCAATAAGTCACTGCTATACTGTGAATGTTAAAACGAAAGTCTATGGACTTTCATGTTACTATATTTATCGCACAATGGGCTCGATTCACAAAGCCGTGATGAATGCTATCATGGCCGTGATAAGCTTAGCGCGTGCGTTAGCGGGCATACAGGTTTGTGCAGGGCCGGCCCGCTCATGAGGCGGGGTGAAACATTTGTCTCAGGTGGCAAACTTCTAGGGGCGGCACCCGCCCGCCCGTGGGTGCGGGGCCGCCGAGCCGGAGGGGTAGCAGGCAAGACGGGGATATTGGGCCTAGCGGTGGGGAGGGGGGTCCACCTGGGTCCCCCGATCTGTGCTCCCCTCCAGCTTTAAATAGGTAGCAGCCAATACCCGATAGTAAGAGGCACAGGCGGGGAGGACTCACCTTTTCCGCGTTCCAGCGTGCGCTCCACTGACGTCACTTCCTGCAATGCCGTCCACTTACAATACAGTGGGCGGCATTGCAGGAAGTGACGTCAGTGGAGCGGGGGGACCTAGGTGAGGGAGGGGGGGGGTCAGACCCCCCTCCCCACCGCTAGGCCCAATACCCCTGTCCTGCCAGCTACCCCTCCGGCTCGGCGGCCCCCACCGGGGGGGGGGGGATCGGGGCGGCAGCGGCGGCAATTTTTTCTAAATTTGCCTCAGGCAGCAAAAAGTCTAGGGCCGGCCCTGGGTTTGCGTGCTTAATAGTAAAGGTTTGCGTGCATTAACTTTTGGGGCAACAACCCTTATGTTAGCACGTGAACTGGAAAAGTTTGATTCACAAAAGCATGATAACTGATAGCACGGCCGTGCTATGGAGTTACCACGTGATGTGACATGCGCAAAGGTTTAACCTTTGTTTAGCACGTGGGTGTAAGCCTTTACGCGCGTCACATCGCGTGGTAACTGCATAGCACGGCCGTGCTATCAGTTATCATGCTTTTGTGAATCAAAACTTTCCAGTTCACGCGCTAACATATGGGTTAGCGCCGCAAGAGTTAATGCGCGCAAACCACTTTCCAGATATTCTCAGGTCATTGGTCTATGCAACAATAATTCAGAATTTTATTTAAATGTACTACAAGATTCACATGGCAAAACAGTCACAAACCACAGATTTAAAATAAATAAAAACTATGAATAAATAATATATATATATATATATATATATATATATATATATATATATATATATATATATATATATATATATCCTGTTCTGTATGTATAATAGCTGAAAACGAATAGCCGCTTACATTCCCTAATACATGAAATGTACATGCTGATCACTTTTGCCCACATAGCCTACATCAATGCAGCCATCCCTACATGCTAATAACAAATGAATTTAATCAGACTTTGAGGGAGCGGGAAAGATGTAAACTGACTCGTACTGATGGTACTTACTGAAATTGCATAATCTTCTTAAGACTGTGAGCCTGTATGTCTATACATTTCACAATCCTTTTTCATCTGGAATTGTAGCTGTGCATTCAAAAGCACTGACATAAATAACACTGGTAAACTGTATTATAAAGCTGTTGGAGATTTCTTGTGCTGTTAGGCTGCTGTGTTTGCATTTTTCTCTGTATATATGGAAGTACTTAGTCAGCAGTAACACATATGAATATTTGTAAGCAATATTGTGGAGGGAATCTATGCCAAATGGGGGGTAACAAGTAAGGTGTAGAGTAGGCCTGTTGTAGCATTAAGTTTCCTGACAGTGATGATAGCTCATTCTAGTCTACTGTTGTATTCTCTGCATGCGATGAAGGCCTGGGCAGTTTCTAGGCCAAAAAGCTCCCAGCACAGTAGGAAAAAAAATTCCCACACCTCCTTGACTAAAGAGGGTGCAGTTACAGAAAACACATGTACAGGATACTGTTATCAATAAAATACCTTCTAAGAGCCCACTAAGCAAGGAAACTTTCAAATTAACTTTTTACCCAATTTTTTTTTTACATTTGTAAAAAAGCATTTTTTTTTTTTTTACATTTGTAAGTGCAAGAAGGTTAGTTTATAGAAACTGTTGCAGTAAAAGGAAACATTTTAACATTTTAGTACTTTTTTTTTAACAAAAAATAAAAATAAAATAATTCCTGTAAACCACCTTAAGGGCCCTTTTCCACCTGCAGTCGCTAGCGTTCACGCTGAACGCTAGCGATTGCTGAATCGCAAAACCGGCGATTCCCCGACGTTTTGCGGCCGCGATTTTGCTATGCTATGCACTGCATAGCAAAATCGCGGCAAATATCGCTCCACCGCGTGTTTGCGTTCGGGTAAAAAACGAATCGCGGTAGTGGAAATGACCTCTTGCGATTCCTATGTTAAAAAGCAAACCGTAGCGATTGTAAAATCGCTAGCGGTTTGCGACTTTGCGATTCAGCCAGTGCAAACGCGCTGGTGGAAAAGGGCCCTAAGAACTGAAAAGGTCCTTAAAATTACCCAAAGAAGGTATGTTAATGAGACTTCATAGAGTTTTCATTAACATATTGAATACAGCTTAACCTAACCCTACTCTCACACAGAACCCTCCCCTGGTGCATAACCCTAAGACCCTTACCCTGGTGGTGTCTAAACCTAAGAGCTCCCTGGCCATGCTTTACACTAACCAACCCCCTACACAAACACCGTTACAAACGTAGAAACCCTAACATATTACATAACGTAATACTGTATTTCTACATACAAACAAAATAATAGGACAAAAACTATAACGTTGCAAGTTTAAAAACAATATCATGTTTCAAAAACTTTAATGTTGTAATGTTGAAAACAATATTTATCGGGTGCCCCTATTTCTGCTTTGGGCACCGAATTAGTGATATTTGCATAAGCGCCCATGGGCAGCCTAAATTGTCCACTAGCCCCAGCGCCCAAACTTCCTGCTTCCGGTCTTTTGCATAAGGCATGCATTATAATGGGTGTGTTCTGTAGTGGAGGCTGGAAATAGCCTTAATACAAAGCCTGCATGCAGTGAGTTAGAATAACATGACAACAACGCAGTGCCGTGAACAGCCCCATAGAATTGTATGGTCAGTGGGTTGACATTCAAAATGATTCTGCAACGCAATTGACCACTGTGAACTAGCCCTAACATTTATTTTTAATTATGAAACAGTTTTTAAAGTAAATGTTTTTTTGTTTTGATTTCCCATCTGTTTTCAAATGGTACTTATCATTAAAGATGGCTCGAACCTCCGTGTTTCCGGTTCGCGAACCTTGAACTCGATCTTCTGAAAAAGTTTGCGAACCTGCAAACTTTTCGAACCGCAATAGACTTCAATGGGCAGGTGAACTTGAAAAACTACAAACACTGTTTCTGGCCACAAAAGTGATGGAAAAGATGTTTCAAGGGATCTAACACCTGGAGGGGGGCATGGCGGAGTGGTATACACGCCAAAAGTCCCGGGGAAAATGTCGGATTTGACGCACAGCAGGGTTATAATCCCTAAAAGGCAGTAATCACATTGCATTGCTAAATTGGAGGCCTAAAGTGCTTGAAAACATCTTGCGTGCGTATACATGGATCAGCAGTTAGTGTAAGTATTGTACTGCTTCACACTGACAGACCAATCTCACTGTGTAACGCATCACAAACAGCTGTTTGTGTAGTGATGGCCGGGCTGGACTGGTGCGCACAATGGCAAGAGTGCAGGGCAGGCGATGGCGGTTTTCAAGCCCATATGGTCTCGCTGAGGTAGCTCAATGACAGAACAACAGTGATTGTCCAGCTGATTGAATTTGGTCTGTCCACAATGAAGCAACGACCTTATTATCTTGGGTGTGCCCCCCCCCAACACACTCATATAGGTCATTGCTTTATTGTGATACGCAAGCCCCTTCACCGCAGCAAGGTAACGATCGTGAAGGGGAATTGACACATGTACATGTCTTTTGTTTTGTTGTTGCAGCTGCAGTGCAGCCAGAAAAATTAGGCATGCATGTACACGCACCAGAAAAATTATTATTATGTTTGGTAGCATTCAGGAATCCACCTGGAGTCCTGGACCCTGTTGGTGGTGGCCGAGAAGGCAGTCAAGTGGTCTGCAGACAGAGAATCGATGCTGTGTGGGGACTGACTTAGTCTTGGGGCAGGCAGCAGCGGCCAGCAGGCAGAGATGCTGTGTGGGGACTGACTTAGTTTTGGGGCAGGCAGTGACACGGCGTGCAGGCAGAGATACTGTGTGTGAGGACTGACTTCGTTTTTGGGCAGGCAGTAGCCCTCCAGGATCCATGCCTCATTCCTTTTGATAAAGGTGAGGTGCTGAACACTTTTTTGACCTGACTACTGGTGGTATACTACAATGTGCAGTTACACAGGTGCAGTGAAAATGTATGCACTGACTGCTGCTATAATACAATTGTGCAGTCACACAGGTGCAGGGAAAAGTTATGCAGTGACTGCTGCTATGATACAACTGTGCAGTCACACAGGTGCAGGGAAAAGGTATGCACTGACTGCTGCTATAATACAATTGTGCAGTCACACAGGTGCAGGGGAAAAGGTATGCAGTGGCTGCTGCTATAATACAATTTTGCAGTCACACAGGTGCAGGGAAAATGTATGCACTGACTGCTGCTATAATACAATTGTGCAGTCACACAGGTACAGGGAAAAGGTATGCAGTGACTGCTGCTATAATACAATTGTGCAGTCACACAGGTGCAGGGAAAAGGTATACATTGACTGGTGGTGGTATTGTATTATACAAAGTGCAGTCACACAGAGGCAGTGGAAGTTGTGCACTGAATGTGCTGGGCCTGGCACAGTACAGCAATTAGTAAGGGCCAGCTGCGACAGACAGGGCTGTATATGCAGTGTCGGTGGCACACATACACAAAAAAACACATGAGAAGAACATTAGCTTTCAAAAGAGCTGTTTTGGGGTGCTTTTCATCAACAAATATCAGCAAGGAGCAAGCTAACAGACCTCCTAATTATCGCTTTGCTCCAATCTCTCCAATGTCTCTCCCTTCTCTCACTAATACAGCAGCACACAGAGTGAGAACATGGCTGACGCTGCTGCCTTTTATAAAGGGGGGGGGGGGGAGGGGTGTTCAACCCGCGTCCGGTTAGCCACAATATTTTTTGTTTATTATGATTTCATCTTTAACCCCCGCACATTTTTCCTCACGCCCGTATTTCATGCACGCAACAAACCACTGTGAATCAAGCCTAAGGGCCCATTCACACTTGCGTTTGCAAAACGCCTGTGATTTTTGCCGACGTTTTGCAGGAGTGATTTTTCCGTGATTTCATGCGAAAAAATCACTGAACACTGCGGCGATTTTTTTTGCGATCGCATTTAGCGCTTTTATAGCACCGAAATGCGATCGACAGGAAATCGCCTGAAAATGGTGCAGGCAACGCATTTGCGTTTCACAATTTTGGGCAATTTGTGGAATCGCCCAAGTAAGATAAGTAACCATAGGATTTTATTACACGAGCGCTGTTAAAAAGCATTTTTGCCAAAATCGCGGCAAAGCGCTCTAGTGTGAATGAGCCCTTAGAGTTGTTTCCAGTGGAATCCATTATTACAGCTCCTTGATCTGCCTGGAAGAACTTGTGACGATGTTTTGCTTATGTAGCAGTAAAACAAAACCTTTCTTGAGCCTTCAAAGCTTTTCAGTCAAACCAGCAGGTGGAGCTCTGAACTAATATCAACTTTTGTTTTGTGATTTTTTCCTATTGTATTGTTGTATTATTTTATTTCTTTTTATACTATCTGAATAACTTTTTCACCCTCTATAATAAAATATAGATATGACTTGAATGTTCTTCAAAATTTGGTTGCTAGCTTATTTTTTCATGCTTTGTATTGCTCTAATGCATTTCTTTGTGTTTGTAATTTCATTTCCTATATTTTCATATCACTGAATTGTTGCACTTTTGATTTAATGTAATTTTAATGTACTCATATAATAATGGAATTGCACATTCTTTGAAAATGTTTGACTTTTTTCTTTTAAATGTAAGACTTTGTATTACATAATTTGACTTTAAAGGGAACCTGAAGTGAAAGTAAACTTATGATACAATGATTTGTATGTGTAGTACAACTAAGAAATAGAACATTAGCAGCAGCCAGCAGAGATATGAGTCTAATATTGTTTCCAGTACAGGAAGAGTTATTATTATTATTTAGTATTTATATAGCGTCAACATCTTCCACAGCGCTTTACAGAGTATATATAGTCTTGTCACTAACTGTCCCTCTGAGGAGCTCACAATCTATTCCACACTATAGTCATATGTCTATGTATGTATCGTGTAGTGTATGTATCATAGTCTAGGGCCAATTTTAGGGGGAAACCAATTAACTTATCTGTATGTTTTTGGGATGTGGGAGGAAACCGGAGTGCCCGGAGGAAACTCATGCAGACACGGGGAGAACATACAAACTCTTTGCAGATGTTGACCTGGCTGGGATATGAACCGGGGACCTAGCGCTGCAAGGCGAGAGAGCTAACCACTAAGCCACCGTTAAGAAACTCCAGTTGTTATCTATGCAATGACCTGGCTGGGATATGAACCGGGGACCCAGCGCTGCACGGCAAGAGAGCTAACCACTAAGCCACCGTTAAGAAACTCCAGTTGTTATCTATGCAAAAGAGCCGCTGATCTCTCCACGACTTTCAAAGTCACAAAGTCAGTCTTCTGAAGCTTATTGTAACGATTGGGGAATTATTTCCGTGGTCAGCGCACAAGATGAGCGCTGACACTGCGGAAATCCTCCACAAGCGTATAAAATAACAGAACCCAGCTATGGTGCTATGCACCTGTAGAGGGAAATTCCCACTGGCAGATGGAGCTGTGGAGTGCAGAGGAATAAACCCTCTGCACTGCCACAGATGGCAGATGGGAATTGTACGTTGTGAAGCAATATAGGGCAAGATAGCCCTTGGAGAGAGAGAGAGAGCACAGAGACAGAATGTATGTGTGTCCACCAATCTAGTCGCCACCCGGCGACGGTGAACACACAACAACGAAAACGAAGTGGGAACGCAATCGCAAGAATGGCGATTGCTAAAGACAGAACTGATAACAAACAGTAATCCAACACACAGGAGCAGACAGGACTAACTACACGAGGTCACCACACGTTAGGCGCAATAGCGACAAAGCGCGTGCACGGCATGGCCACATGAGAAGCACAATAGCGACAAAGCGTACCAACCCTGACTAACCAAAGAAGCACGAAAACAAAAGATAACGCGAACGCTTGCTAAACGGTTACCTCACCGAGACGATCCAGACAGACAGACAGATGGAGCAACCAGTAGCAACCGCTGCTCTGGCTACACTCCTAGACAGAGTACAGAAGGAACCACCGCCACTACCGCTAGGGCGAATGCGATCCAGACAGACAGACAGATGGAGCAACCAGTAGCAACCGCTGCTCTGGCTTGCACCCCTAAGACAGAGTACAGAAGGAACCACTGCTTCTACCGCTAGGGCGAATGCGATCCCAACAGACAGAACGATTTCCTGTCGACCACCGCTGGCGACAAGACAATCGCAACAGATAGACAGTACAAAGCAATACAGGTAACAAACAACCTGACTATGCTAACAGGAATGCTAGGGCACTCCCAAGGAACTACTCTAAGATAACAATATTAGCAAACAGAAAGCAAAGGGCTGAGACTCCAGGTAAGTTAGCAGGAACAAACCATCAGGACCAGCAAGGAATTCTGGGAGGAAATGTTTTTTATACTGCAAGCCATCAGAGGAAGCAGCTAAGCAATTTGCATGACAAGTGGATGCAAATTCCTCCCCAGAACAGCAACTCTGCAGCTTGCAGAGTGGAGACAGGTCTCTTTTCCAGGGACCTGCAGCACTCAGACCTAACAAATGGTCAAAAAGCTGTCTGCCTGTGCAGACAGCAGAGCAGATCATTACACTTATTATCTCAAGAGTCTGTCACTGTATTTTGTTTTTTTCTGCTGAGGAAAGTTCAAAAGTTCACTAGCTTGCTCTTTGAAATAATTTATAATGCTGAGTAGTGAGTAGTGTGTAAACTGAAAATGTTAGAGAATGATGCAATGTTACAAAAAAGAAAAGCTATATAACTGAAAATAAAAATATGAGCATATTTTCTTTGCTACTAATCTTCCAGTAATTTTCCGTACTACACAACCAATTAATTATATCATTTTTTTTTCGCTTCAGTGTCACTTTGACAAGGAAAGCTTTCAACATTATACATATTACTAGGAACTTTCAATCTTCTATGCAAAATGCAAAATTTAAAGGGAACCTGAAGGGAGAGGCATACGGAGGCAGCCCAATAGGACATACTGTGCAGGTGCAGCGCAGTGTGTCCGGGTCAAAGGGTGCCGACCGTGCTGACCTGGATATACAGTGGGCAGAGTGGGCGAACCATAGAAGATGGCGGGCCACGGAAGGTGCAGTAAGCCCCCCGCCAAAAAAAAAAAAAAATCACAAAATATTACCTTGTACACAATTCTATCAAAACCATTACTATATGCACATTTTATACCATACTAATTTGTAGGCAATGATGCCCTCATGCTCTCTTTCCTTATGAATGCTGGCTATGCTGCTTGTACTAACACATGTCAAAGCATACTGGTGTAGAGTGTGCCAAGCACAGTCTCTTCTGGTTCACTTGCACAGGAGCCCTCCGTATAGCATGCAGTCAGTCACCTTGCCAACCTACTCATAACAGATATATTACATAACATTTTTCTAAAAATAAGGCAATTTTAATAGATTTTGGCGAGTTTCCTCCACCTTGTCCTGCGAGCTATCTCCAGACCTTCTCTTTTCCAGCTAATTGGCTGCTTTATTATCTTTAGGTTCGCTAGAGCAGATTCAATCTGTCCTCCTGTTCCCCAGCAAAGATCAGCCTTGTTTCACTTATGCATCATTTAACGCCTTAGTTGCCCAGTGTTACATTTTTCAGCATGACGATCTGTAGCCCTTTCTAGCAGCTCGCTTGGCTTGGCTTCATTCCTAGAAGTGATATAAATATAGAGCAAAAAATTAAAATCCATTCATAATTTACAAGATTTTTTTTCTTTTTATGTTTTACATATACATGGGGATGTAATGATTTTAAAGAAGTCAAATAAAGTTCCCCAGCATACAGCTCTGTCTCAGAACTATAGACAAGAGGTAAAAGAGAGTCCTTTTCATTACATTTTTAAATGATAACATACTGTAAATAGTACTGAAATAATGACTTCTAACACTTTAACTGTGTCCTGCTGGAAGCAATAGGGTAGGAGATAAGACAGTAGAAGAGGCGGAGATAAGGGCAGCAGGTCTTGAGCAACATGTCTTCTTGCTCCACAAGACTTAAAGTGGATCCGAGGTGAACTTTTACTCATTGCATAATTGTGTTCCTTTCCTATTGTTTATAGGGCATTCATCAAGCCAAATGCTTTTTTGTTTTTCTTTTAATACTCTAATTCCCTAGAAACAAAATAAACCACGCCCACATGTTTTCAGAGAGCCTTGGCAGTAGCAATGGCTCATGGGAGCTCAGTCTGGGGAGGAGGTGTTACTAGCCATTGATTTCAGAGGCAGAGGGTAGGAGGGAGGAGGGGGATTAGGTTTTTTTCACAGGGTTAGTGATCAAGATACAGATAAGCCTGCCTCTGTTTGCAGCTAGATATGCTGTGTAAACTATCTAAACTTTAGATAAGATATATAGACAAGCTACTTGTTATAGTTAGTTTTTTATCTCGCATCCGCTTTAACAGCAGCAATGTAAATGAAAGGCGAGTACACTTTTCGTCGGATAGAAGAATGGAGGTGAAGAATAACCAGTGAAGTGCATACAAATTTCTTCTCGTCTAAGTAATCCCGTTTTTTTTAAAGCCAAACTAAAAAGACAAATTGAAAGCAAACTGAAAGCAAGGAAAGCAGTATAAGGGTAGAACAGTCATGGGGAGCACTAATGGAGCAGCAGTAAAGGGGGAACATGCAGGAAAATAACAGCCGAGAACTACAGTGGGAGGGCCCTATAGAGGGCTAATGTAAGACAAGCACAGCAGCTATGGATACTGTAGGTGAAACTCGAAAAATTAGAATATCATACAAAAGTCTATTTATTTCAGTATATATGAGGTAAAACTAATATATGAAATAAACTCATTACATGCAAAGCAAGATATTTCAAGCCTTTATTTTCTGTAAAATTTTAATGATTATGGTTACAGGTTAAGAAATCCCCAAAATCTCAGACCAATAGATTAGAATATTGCGAAAATGTTCAATATTCTAGGCTCAAAGTGTCAGACTCTAATCCGCTAATTAATCCAAAACACCTGCAAGGGGTTGCTATTTTATGTATTAGTTTCACCTTTTATGCTGGTTTCACACCAGGACGTTGCATTTTAGGGGACGTTATGGTCGCATAACGAGCCCCTAACGCAACGCCTGGTGCTCCCTGCTTTAGACGTCAGAGTGAGCCGCGTTGTGCAGCTCACTCTGGCGTCCGTGATGCGCACTCTTGGACACATGCAGCATCACGTGGTCCCGCCAGCCAGTCGCCGCACAGAGCGGCCGCTCCAGGAAGTAAACACTGCACTTTACTGAGTGCAGTGAATATTAATTAGCCATGTGCCTGGCCGCTCCCTGCTCCTCCCCAACGTTACTGAGCATGTGCAAACAGTCTAACGCGGCTCTGCCGCTTACAAAGTACTGCATGCAGTACGTTGTCTTATGGCGCAGCGTTACACTGTAACGCAACGTGGGCACTGTTAACAGCCCATTGATTTTTCATTGCTGTGCGGTGGGGTGCATTACAGGCTGCTCTAACGTGCGCCTGTAACGTCCCACTGTGAAACCAGCCTAAAATTGAAGTACTGAAATAAATGGATTGTTGCATGATATTCTACTTTTTTCAAGTTTCCCCTGTATGCTTTAATCACCTAATTCTATTTCAATTACATCTTACCCCTTCTATTTAGCACCTACTTTGTCTGCCCTTAAGGCCCTGTTCACAGTGCTCAGTTGTGTTGTAGAATAATTCTGCATATCAACTCACTGCCCATACAATTCTATGGGCCTGTTCACAGTGCTGCATTGTAACTGATTGTGTTATTCCAAGGGCTAGTTCACAGTGCATCAGTTATGTTGTAGAATAATTCTGCATGTCAACTTACTGTCCATACAGTTCTATGGGGCTGTTTACAGTAACTGATCGCGTTATTCTAACTCACTGCATGCAGGCTTTGTATTAAAGTCTATGTCCAGTCTCCATTGCAGTTCACAGTCATTATAACGCATGCGTTATGAAACTGACCCATGTGAACCTAGCCTCACTCGCTACAAGTAGGCTTTCTATTAAAGTCTATGTTTAGGCCTCTTTCACAGTGGGACGTTGCGTTTGATGCGACATTAAAGTCGCACAACGTGCCCCTAACGCAGCGCATGTAGGTTATGAAATTGGATGTTATTTTGTACTGCGTTATGTGTCTCTTGGTGCGCCGTTTTTGTCGCATACTGATGGAACGAAAACGGCACATGCGTTACATTTAAAAAAAAAAAAAAAAAAAAAAACATTACTGAGCATGTGCAACACACATAACGCAGCAAATGTATTGCTAAACGCACAGCATGCAGCACTTTCTAAATATTGCTACACATTACACACAACGCAATGTGTGCACTGTGAATGTCGCACAGACTTTGTATTGCGTTAGTCTGCGTTATACGTTTTTATAATGTGTGACTTTAACGTCCCACTGTGAAAGAGGCCTTAGTCTCCATTGCAGAACACATGCGTTATAATGCGTGCATTATGTGAACACTGACCACTGTGAATCTAACTTAACTCTCTTAGACCTTAAAGAGGAACTCCAGCCTAAACAAACATACTGTCATAAAGTTACATTAGTTATGTTAATTAAAATAGATAGGTAATATAATCTCTTACCCACACTGTTTTAAAAGAACAGGCAAATGTTTAATTTCATGATGGCAGCCATATTTTTGGTTGAAAGGAGGTGACAGGGAGCATGAGACACAGTTCCAACTGTTTTGTGTCCTGAGCACCTCTCCCAGTTACTAGGCAATGTGAATAACAACATAGGAAATCCCATCATGCTCTGCACAGCTTCTTTGATGGGTGGAGCTTAGCTAAAAATGCAGCTAAAAATTATGCTTTGGTAAGAAAAACAAAGTTCTGATGCTGTGAAACTGTTAAATAAACACCAAGCCTTTTCAGTTCTGCTGAGTGGATTTTTAGTCCGGAGGTTCACTTTAAGCGTGCAAGGGCAAGGACCTCTATTCTACTGAATCTTGTATTTGCTGACTGAACTATTTGTTTTCCTCCCTTTGCTTTATTCAAATCCTTTTTTAAAGGTTCATTACAATATAAATGTATGGTAATTTCTATTCTAGAAGATACATATTCAAATATAGAATCAGTAACCTATATAGGTGTATACCCATATAGGCATATAACAATCTGTACACATGGTAAATATATTAGTTAAAACAACATAGAGTCCACCCTGAGCCCAGCCTAGGCATTGAGTCTCACCTGTATGACAACCTAACCATAACGTTTATAAGCAAATGACTGAATCTGGGTATAATATAGGCATATTGAAGCTTGCATGGCCGAAAGCAACTGAATATCCAAGCCAAGCAGCAGTCATATATAAATTTAAAGAGGAATTAATGCGTAACATTTTCTGCATGCGGGCATAAGCATCCGCATACACTACGCTTCGCACTACGCGTAATTGCGTATTTTAATGCGTAGTCTATGAAATGGATACGAAGCAAATATTTGATTTCGAAGCCGTAGTTTGGCAAAGCGTAATTGCGTAAAACTACGCGTAGTTCCAGCATAGCGAAGTTGACTGACTACGACCATCCCTGAATCCCACATGCAATAAAATAAAAAGAAAAGATTATTCCATATTACAGAATGCATGTAAACCATAAACAACTGTGGAAAAACAGAAATTAACCAGAATAGCTTACCTAGGCTAGGGCACAAAGCAGTCTACACCCCACAGACCTAGTGCCAACATTACAGAGAAACCACTTATACATTGTACAGATAGTAGTTGCTTGTTGTGTACCTTATACTTCTGGAAGCAGAATAAGAAAGGGAGAACGTTAGAATGTAAATAGAGAAGGTGGAAAGAGAAAGAAAAGAAAAAAAGAGAGAAAAGGAAAGAAGCAGAAAAAGGAAGAGATATAGTCAGATGGGGTGGAGCATTGCTGAGAACCCGAGCCGTTTGAAGATAAGCAACTAACACAAAGGGGCCAAATGAAATCTAAACTATAACGTTAGGGTTAATAGGTTAATCTATTATATGGGCTTAGTGCTTTTTGTAAAATGATGCGTAGTGATGGGTGTTTTTAAATCTATTCCAACTGGACCAAGTTTCCTCATATGTCTTCTGTGTGTTGTATATGCAAAGTGTCAGGTCCTCCATTTTCTGAATCAGGTTAACTTCTTCAATCCATTCCAGGACTGAAGAGGGGATTTGAGATCTCCAGTGTTTTGATATTAATAATTTGGCCACATTTATTAATTGCCTGATGGCAGACTTTTTTTCACTGAACCATTTATGTTTACAAGATACAACTCTTCTGTGAGCCATAATGTCCTTATTTGTATATGTAACTTGTCTGTAAATGTTTATCTGTTCAGTTCAATGGAATAATTTGGTACGCTATATGTTAATAAGAATAATACCCACAGCCCTCATCACTTCCAGCTCCACTGCCCGATCCTCTCCAGGTCCCCCGTTTGCCCCTCCAGGTCCTCCAGATCATCTGCTTTGCCTCTTTATGCGCTCCAGAGTTTCTCCAATTCCTTTCCAGGTCCTTCAGATCCTGTCCTCTTCAGGTTGCCTAGGTCCGCTGCTCTGCCTCTCCAGAACCTCTCAAGATACGCTAGTCCAGATCATCTCCTCTGCTTCTCCAAGTCCTTAATATCTTCTCCTCAACCTCTCCAGTTCCACCAGTTCCACCAGATCCTCTCCCCTACTTCTCCAGGTCCTCTGCTCTACCACTCCAGATCCTTCAGATATGTTCTCTGCCTCTCTAGGTCCTCCAGATGCTCTCCTCTGCTTCTCCAGGACCTCAAGATTCTCTTCTCTGACTCTTTAGGTCCTCTAGATCCTGTCCACTTGATCTTCTTAAGTTCAGTGACCATCCTTTTTTATCATCTGCAATCTCCACTCCACTGTAAATCATTGACAATAATAGAGTGTCAATGATACATTAGTTCACTGTTTCTGCAGTGGAGAAGAATCCCAAAAATAGTTTCATAGAGAAATTGGTAGAATTTGTGTAGAAACAGCTGCCTGGTAAATTATAATTTAAACTATGGTAACTTCCTTCTTGTTGCTGGAAACACCACCTCATAGTTTTCTAATTACTACCTTAACCACTTTCGCCTTTTGGACGTTGCTGATACGTCCAAAAGGCTGCTACTAAGCTACTGCGTGCTCCCACGTGGTATTGCGCGCACATCCAAGCGCTTCCACGCCTCTGCCCATTAGCCTGGAGATCAATGAATGGGAACATAGAAGCCGTGATCTTTCTAAAGAAAAAAATGTTTTCCATCCTCCCTATACTTCCTGGAAGAGAGCGCTTGCTTACAGGACTAAAAAAAAAAAATGTGACTGTGGCCATCTCGTGGCCAAATAGTAAAACTACATCTATATAATTTTTTTTAAATAAATACAATTTATTACATTTAAAATTAACTGTTTACCCCCCCCCCCCCCCCCCACACGCACACACACACACACACACACACACACTCCAAAAAATACCCAAACACATTTTTTAATTTTAAAAAAATGACAATAAAAAAAAACATAAATAGTTACCTAAGGGTCTGAACTTTTTTAATATGCATGTGAAGAGGGAATATTACCATTATTTTTTAAATTATAAGCTTGTGAAGGGTGATGGATGCAAAACTGTAAAAATGCACCTTTATTTCCAAATAAAATATTGGCACCATAGATTGTGATAGGGACATAATTCAAATTGTGTAATAACTAGGACAAATGGGGAAATAAAATATGTGGGTTTTAATTATGGTAGCATGTATTATTTTAAAACTATATTGGCTGAAATCTGAGAAATAATGATTGTTTTCCATTTTTTCCTTAATATTCCCGTTAAAATGCATTTAGAAAAAAATAATTCTTAGCAAAATGTACCACCCAAAGAAAGCCTAATTAGTGATGGAAAAAAAACAAGATATAGATCAATTCATTGTGATAAGTAGTGATAAAGTTATTGATAGTGAATGAATGGGAGGTGAAAATTGCTCGAATGCATAAGGTGAAAAACTGAAGTGGTTAAACAACCCTCCCATAACCTGAAGATGTAATGAAGAAACCCCAGCATTTGTTAATGTATACCTATGCTGTAGCCCATGACATGCTATTTCTCACATAACTTGGACATTTTTAGTGTGTTCAAGTTGTGGTTAGTTACAGCAGCAACCCTTTCAAATCTGTCTGTCTCCTCAGAGAGGCGAAAATCTCAAAGCTTGGAAAATATTTTGAAATAGTTATTTATTGACTGTCTGCTGCTCATTATTTTAATGCATGTGACTAAGCCCCATATAGTAACTCCTAGGCCTACAGTGACCTTTATTTCCAAACACATGGGCAGAGCACTGAGGTGAGGCCTAAAAGCTTTTGTACAACCCAGGAAGAGGTAAATAATCACACTCTGGGGTCAACCAGGAATAGCAACAAATAGCTTTTTCTGTTTGCCACCGGCTCCGCTTGGGTCATCAGGGTTAATGACATGTTACATGAGATGAGATGACTAGGCCTGTTCTGCAGGCTAAGCATAGCATTCTTATGTAAAGCGTCTTTATTAATGAATGCTAAACAACACTTGCAACCATGCTTTGAAAAACCTATGCTCTAAGACAAAATGCCTAATGAGAACAGCAGCCTTACAGTACATTATATTATCATTTGATCATTAATTGTGGGCTGTTATGTAGGGGAAGTTAATATTTTAATGCGTGCATGAAAAAAGGGCACTGTGAAAAAACGGCCCGAGTTGATAACGAAATGTCGCCAGTTACTAACGAAATCTGATAACGGTAAACATAGTTGGCAAGCTTTGTTAATGATAAATACCGTTCTAAAAACAGACGAGAAATAATAACGAAAAGATATTAACTTTAAATATCGTTACGTAATTCAACAATATAGCTTAAAGAGGAGCTGTTAGGTATAGGGTCTCAGAGAAAAAAAACACATATATCAGTAGCTAAATATTGGCTGTACTTACATTACATATGCATTTCACTGTCCACGTTTGGATTTCACAGAATTTTTAAATAGTATTTGCAGAGACTGATGCTCCTAACAGTTCATGGCAGGTTCCATCTTTGACTGTCTTGTCTGAAGCCAATTGTGATGTAATATCCTCCCTTACCCTGCTTCCTGATTGATTATTCTTTAGCCCTCCCAATTCCCAGCCCTCAGACACTCCCACCAGTCTCTGGTCTAACGGGGGCATATTGTCTGTCACTCAGCGGGAAGGGGGGAGCGATCATGTCGGAGGGGTTGTGTGCGATCTCGCTGTCAGTTGGGGGGGCACGGTGGATCGTGCTGTCAGTCGCGGGGGGTGGGGTTGTGCGGGTGATCGTGCTGCCAGTCGCGGGGGGGGGGGGGGGGGGAGGGTTCGGGCAATCACGCTGTCGGTCGCGGGGGGGGAGGGTGGTGCGGGCGATCGTGCCGTCAGTTGCGGGGGGGGGGGGGTGAGGATGATCACGCGGTTAGTCGTGTTGTAGTTTTGTGCGGGCGATTGCGCTGTCAGCCGTGGGGGGGAGGGGGTGCGGGCAATCACGCTGTCAGTGGCGGGGGGAGGGAGAGAGGAAGCAGCCAATCAGGCTGCAGTAAAGAATTAGGCAGGGATAGGGAAATGAAGGGGAGGTACAGGGAGGGCAGTAGGGAGAAAAAACCCTCCCAGCATGCTCTGCAGGTTCTGTTATGCGGCCTGCGGCCTCCTTAGCTGCCTGGGGATAAAGAGGATTCCTATTCAGCCAACAAAAGAGTAAGATAGCTTTTTAACTTCAGTATTGCCTTTTTGGCTTCCTTCCAAACTGTTTAACACAGGAGAATAGAAATTTAAAATAGCTTTTTTTGCCTAACAGTTACTCTTTAACCCAACCCTACCACGCGATCACGTGGACTTTTGCACGCGATTGGCGGCCGATCGCGTGCAAAAGTCCACGTGATCGCGTGCAAAGTCCTGTCCGCGATCGCGACACTTCAGGTGCTAACTGTTTAGCACGCCCGAGCTAAAAAGTTAGCACGGCTTTGTGAATCAAGCCCCTAGTATCTGACTCTATGGCTACAGAGCAGGTGAACTATTTCCTCTACTCTGCCATTATCTCTGGTGATGTGCCACATGTGGTCTTGTCCTCAAAAAGTATTTCCTGCATTGGCTTTAAACTGTAGCTGGCAACAGATTTTTAAAAGGAAATCACAAAAAAAGTGAGTTCTGTTAAATTAATTTTGTGTTTACATCTCTTTAGCTGCACTTGAACTATCATTATGTAGGAATAAGCAAAAGGAAGTGTTTCCCTCTGTTTTGTATTTAGAATTGGGTCCGTTTTCTTTTTAAAAAAAAATCACCTCTATAAAAAAGCACCACAATGACACCCACCATCTGGGCTATCAGTACCTTTTTGTAGTTACATCTTGTAAAATATAGTCAATTAGTTCTTGGGAATGGAATTCCCATGTCCTTACATTTGTGTTCTGTGAATGTATTCTGTGATTATGCATTGCAATACATATACAAAACATCTGCCAAACTCCTGTATTTATGTATTGACAGCTAATGGGGGATATTATAAATCTGCAAAAAGGGCAGCATATTTTGAAAATTACAAAAAGCCATATCACACAAGTATTTAGTAAACCTGTTTTTGTGCCAGATGTATGCTAATAATGTCATAGACCATGCCTCAATTCACTAAGATCATGCTGGTGATACCGTAATAAGGCAAGAGAAAACTTACCACCACACATCGATCAGTTTTTTCGGTGTTAATTCACTAAAGAAGCTTGCCTTATTAAGATGTAGAGATACGTTTTCACAATTAGAGAGTTATCTTGTCACTTCAGTCCTTAAAGAGACTCTGTAATAAAAAAAAGTCACCTGGGGGGTACTTACCTCGGGAGGGGGAAGCCTCATTGGGACCTCATCCCTGTAGCTGCAGGCACTACAGTGCTGGCTGCCCCAAAGCATCCCGCAATCCTCCCCTGACAAGCCTGACAAGGCTTGATATATTTACCTTTCCTGGCTCCAGCAGGTAAATTCAAGAAAAGGAGCCAATCTAGGTCAAAATAGGTATATCAAGTAATCAGAATTTCTCACACATGTGGTGCAAAAAATCAAGAATACATTTTATTCAACAATCCAATAAAACATAATAAAAATATTAAAATCTCCCAATTCAAACCAATAGTCATTGGTATTCCAAGCCCATATAATAAATAAATACTATATCATCAAAATGTCCATCATTTGTAAGCATGCACAGCAGGCTACCAGATCCAATATTGTGCAAAAAAGTGCAGAAAATAGTTCTGTGATCAAGGTTATCAAACACTGTCAATATGATCCACATACATGTGCAAAAAAATCCTGAATAAAAAATGTGAGAGCGATTGGTATATATAATTATTTATACAAGTGTCCACAATAACACGACAATAAAGTGACTCAGTGCCAAAAGATTACATGAAGTAAAGCACAAGAAGACAGAAGGAGGCACAAAGGGAGACAGAAGGAGGCATAAAGGGACACACAGGGGGCCAGAGGTGGCACAGGGGGACTAAAGGCGGCAGAAAGTGGCACAGGTGACGGAAAAAGGCACAAAAGAGGAACAAACACCTGAGAGGGGCGTGGCTTCTTTCTGGAGGCGTGGATTAGTTCCTGAGGTGGGGCTAAGTTTAGGGGCGTGGCTTAATCAGGGGTATGGAGCCCCCAGGACCAATGGCACTCCAGGCAGTGACCTGTACTGCCTATGCCTGAAAACGCCCCTGTTAAAGAAGGTTGCCACCATAAACCTCCTGAACAATACGAACTTACATTACTTAGCATTAGGAAGGTACCATGTTGAAGGAACCCAAAAATACTAGTGTTAAGGAGCAAAGGATCTTTCCCACTTTTGAATGCTCCATAAAGGAGGTGGAGTAATTAAAAGCTGTGAAATCTGGAGGCCTCCTTTATAATATTGGAGCTTCCAGATATCCATTCTCACTCAGGAGAATGAGTACAGGTATAAATGAGTACCCATTACCCAATTTTCAACTGGGATCGTCACAAAGTCTTTATATTCAGTCTTCTGATTTGATTGAAAAGCCACTCCCTGACAACTATGCTCTTCATCGATTCCCTGATGCTAACTAAGTGGGAGGCTAGTCATCATCAACTTATATGAATATCCAATTAAAATTTCTCATGGTCCATCCCTCTTGAACAATGGAACTCTACACTCTCAAATGCACCTGATCCTCGTCAGGAAATCCAAATGACCAGCTCATTTGAATTTTCCACTGGGGCTTCTTTGACTTTGGACCTATGTTTTATTTCTTTCTTTCTTTCTTTCTCTTGTTCGTTTGTTCGAGAAATGAATTTTACTCATCTCTAGCAAACAAAAAGCGCTCAGGGAATTTAAAGACCTGTGCAAAGGCATTTATCATGTTTGAGTCTAGGTTGTGTAGAGGTGATATAATTGCATTTCAAGCATGTTGCAATTATATTGTAATGATACATTTGTCTTGGTGTGTTACAGTACCATGTGATGGAATCCATTGGCTTCACTAGAACTGCAGGTTTACAGTTGCAGTGAAGTATGTGTGTCAATGACTATATGCTTCACTGTATGTGTTGCAAAGCATGCATACTGCTCACTGAATTGTGTTCCTCTTTTTACAGACCTTGTAATGCAGCACACAAGTGTAAATATAGCCTTACTGCTGCATTGTTGACAAGGGGATTTCAGGGCAATTTGATATTGACATTTTATTATAAATATATGTATCCTTTACAGGTTGTTTGTCTGTATTATTTAAAATTATTATTATTTTTTGAACAATATAATTGTGCTGACTGTATTAAATGTCACCCCCAGAGTTCAACCTTTGGAACCAGAACTTTCTGTCATGCTGCCCCTACCCTGTGGAATGCCTTGCCAAACTTAAAGGGACTCCGAGCAGTGCAGAAACTATGGAAAGCTGCATATCATTTTAAAGCTCTCTTTCTCCTCTTTCCAATGATATATAAACCGCCGCCCTACACCTTTTAGTTGTCGCTATTTTCGCGATTGAAATTGCAGCAGGCAACGATTTCAATCACGAAAATAGAGAAAACTAAAAGGCGTAGGGCGACGACTTAGGTGTCGCCAGAAAGAGGAGAAAGAGAGCTTTAAAATGATATCCATCTTTCCATAGTTACTTGTATTACACAGGGCGACACTTTCCCCAGTGTCAGCAGCTCCATTCAGACAGCTGAATGGAGCTGCTGACTTTAGGAAAAAGTCAGCCTGTGTAATACAATGTAACTATGGAAAGATGGATATCATTTTAAAGCTCTCTTTCTCCTCTTTCTGGCGACACCTAAATCGTCGCCCTACGCCTTTTGGTTTTCTCTATTTTCGCGATTGAAATCGCAGCCGCGGCAATTTCAATCGCGAAAATAGCGAAAACTAAAAGGCATAGGGCGGCGGTTTATATATCATTGAAAAGAGGAGAAAGTGAGCTTTAAAATAATATGCATCTTTCCATAGTTTCTGCACTGCTCGGAGTCCCTTTAATCAAGATACCTCCAACTCTGGAAACATTTAAATTAAAACAAAAAAAAGCCACCTGTTTCATCTGGCATTTATGATCACATAACTTTTTCCCCTGTAACACATCACTATGTACTGATCTGAGGCAAGCTTTGGATCCTACGGGGAGAAAAGCGTTTTACAAATGTTTTGCTGTTGGTGTTGTCATTATCATGTATAAAGTTATATTTTTGAGCCAAGTCTTTTTCTTAATGATCACAAAACTTCAGAGTTTCTTGTTTGAAATTCCATTTCTTGGTTGTTAATCTTGGTGACAGTTACTTCTTTACGTGCCAGGAAGGACTCCGTGGAGCCTGCAGCTCGGGTGTGCTATACATCTGATATGCTTACAGAATGTATGGAATGAGCCCTGACATCATGCCTTATTTACTTACAGGACAGAGAAAGGCTTATTTGGTCATGGTTGAAAAATACTGTTCATATGCTAAACACGTGGAAGCAAAGGTCATCAATGACTTCCAACTGCCGAGCTCAGGGAGGGATGGGGGGAATGACAGAAGAATGATTGTCACACCACCATCGTAGTTCATTATGCAGCTTCCTGGACCTCTGATAAGAAACAAATAGCATCTCTTATCACGAAAAGAGAATTATTTCCTAATCCTCAAGTTGATCTGTGGTGTTCTCATGCAGTATGGTTCCATCTGACAGATGTCTGGCTGCTTAGTGACAAAAGAAAACTTCTCACCAGATTCATTATACACCTGAGCAGAAAAGCAAGGACTGTGCCTTTATGTGCCTTTATGTTCAGCTTGTGACCATTTAAATGTAATCATGTTGAACTCACAAACAAAATTGCCCTTAAATAGGGATCATGTTGATGCAGTATGCCAGCCTAGTATGTAGCAACTAAGAGCTGGTCTGGTGTATACAAGACAATAGTTACTCCGGATCAACCA
This sequence comes from Hyperolius riggenbachi, assembly GCF_040937935.1. Taxonomy (NCBI): domain Eukaryota; kingdom Metazoa; phylum Chordata; class Amphibia; order Anura; family Hyperoliidae; genus Hyperolius; species Hyperolius riggenbachi. The sequence goes on from NC_090656.1 coordinate 95,003,789, forward strand.
TTGATTTTTTCTATTGATTGTTAAATGATTCGATATGGCGGTGCATAGTATTTGTTCATGCATATAACATCACACAAAAAGTCATAGAACCTGTCACTGTGTATCTTTACCACTTGAGGACCACAGTGGTAAACCCCCCTAAAGACCTGGCACATTTTTATTAAAATGGCCACTGCAGCTTTAAGGCCAAGCTGCAGGGCCGCACAACACAGCAAACAAATGATTCCCCCCCCTTCACTAACAGAGCTCTCTGTTGGTGGGGTCTGATTGCCCCCAAGTTGTTTATTTTTTTTAATATTTATGTTTTTTTATTTTTTAAAATTTTTTGACAATTTTTTTATTTATTTATATTTCAATCCCCTACCTCCAACCCCCCCCCCCCCCCCCCCCACCCAGCCAGCCAATTCTGGTGATCGGCTGTCATAGGCTTCTGCCTATGAGAGCCGATCGCTCTCTTGTCCCCCAGGGGAACAGCCGTGTCACACGGCTGTCGCCAGTACAGTGCTGCTGCTGATTGCAGCGCTGTACTAACTGAAGACAGTGGTTGCTGTCTAACAATCTCCCGAGTGGCGATAGCTGCTCGGAGACTGAAGGCAGGGCGGAGCAGGAGATGCGCGCGCAGCCTGCGCGCGATCTCCTGCAAAATGCAGCCCCAGGACTTGACAACATTTGGCGTTAGGCGGTCCTGGGGCAGCGCCGCGGACACGCCCATGGGCATGGAGCGGCCTTCAGGTAGTTAAATAGGAACTTAAGTAAGTAGTGGGGGAAAAACATAAATCAAGACATTGCAAAGTAAAGGTGCCCATAGACTTAATGATTATGGGCAGATTCAACAAAGAGACACATTTATCTCTAATCGAATCTGTCTTTTTGTTGATTCTGCCTATATACTACAGACCGATTCCTGTCCGATTTCAGCATGAAATATTCAGGGAAAAGGCACCGCTGGCCGCTGCCCCAATGTATAAATGTTCCCCCCAGTGTGTGCATTTATACGTTACCTGTCCTGTCGCGGTGTCCCTAACCTCCGGGCGGCTCTCCATACACGCTACTGGTGCATAGCATCTGACATCGCGCATGGCGTCTGACGCCAGGCGTTATGCGCCATGCAACAGTAGCGTGTACGGAGAACCGCCCGGAGGTTACGGACACCGCGCAGAGGCTGCAACAGGACAGGTATTGTATAAATGTACACACGGGGGGGCACATTTATACATTGCGGCGGCAGCGGCGGGGGTTTTGTTGTCTCGTCGCTAGTTCCGAAATCGGCCGCTGTACCGCCACACACCCGATCAACCAACTTTGGCCAGACATCTTGCGGCATGCACAATCGATCGGGCATGCACTTAGCAGCACCAATTTTCATCCATTTCGATTATAATAATCTAATTGGATGGTCGGTTGTCTGCCAAGTTGCCTGATGTATGGCCACCTTAAGAAGTTAAAAAATAGAACAGAGATCAATGGATGATTAATACTCGCTGTGTACTTTATTCATGTTGTTTTATCCATCCTGAGCCGGCAGGTCATCATCTTTACTTCAGGCACACAAGGAGAAAACAATTTGGCAGCACAAAATATCTATAAACACACCCACTAATGTTTTGATTGGCTGCAGTGTGTGCAATGATCTATTTGAAAAAAGGTAAAGATTTCTTGTGGGAAAGGGGGTATCGGCTACTGATTGGGATTAAGTTTAATCCTGGGTTAATATTCCTCTTTAACTTAGTACTCCTGTTTATTCATTTACCAATGAGGTAATTCATTGGAAATATTCATTGGCCCAAAAAATGATTGCAGATCCCCTCCTGTGTACCAGTGTAAGATAGGTCTAAGCAGGTAAAGAGGGACAGTTTGTTAATGATTAGCACTATTAATTAGTTACTGCACCTAGTGCGGTATAGCTGTGTCCCGCAGGAGCTCGTGTAAAGTCTCAGGGACATAGATTATTCGCCTACCACCACTACGTGTGCTCCTGTCCGCATTCTTGTCGCTGCCCATTAGAGCACAGATCAGATCACACTTCCCATTCACCGATCAAAGTGCCTGTAATCAATGACCACCATCAATGAGATACCATGGTCATTGACAAAAAAAAAGTAATACATCCACGCAGTACTTCCTGTAGCACAATAACAGTATGCACAGGAAGATAAAGTGGCCAAATAATAATCTAGTGGCCAAACAGTAAAATTACACCTGCATACATTTTTAAAATAAAATACATATATTTACCATTTAAATTAACCCCTTACCTCCCCCACTCTCCCATAGTTATTAAAATAAAACACCTGCATGTAGAAAAAAAATGACATTTAAAAAAACAAAATACATAAATAGTTAGCTCACAGACTCAACTTTTTTTTTTAATATACAGGTATATGTCATGAAGGTATATTACTGTTAATTTTGCAAATAAAGGATTGTAATTAGTGATGGGACAAATGTGAAAAAATACACCTACACCTAATTCCAAATAAGATATTTTTGCCATACATTGTGATAGGGACATAATTTAAATGGTGTAATAACCAGGACAAATGAGCAAACAAAATATGTGGGTTTTATTTACAGTTGCATGTATTATTTTAAAATTATAATGGCTGAAACTGAGAAATAATTTTTTTCAATGTTTTTTCTATTATTTCAGTTAAAATGCATTAAGAATAAAATAATTCTTAGCATAATATACCACACAAAGAAAGCCGAATTGGTGGTGAAAAAAAAGACATAGATCATTTCATTGCGATAAGTAGTGATAGAGTAATTGACAAATGAAAGGGAGGCGTGCTGAAAGGTGAAAATTGCTCTAGTCCTTAAAGAGAACCCAATGTATTTTTTTGGGGGGCAGATGGGACACAGAGGCATGTTCTCTGCCTCATGACATGCCTCTGGGTCCCCACACTGCCAATCTCTGCCCTCCCACCATCATGCTATAGCCCCGAGATTAACGACAATATTTGTCGCTATCTTGGAGGTACACATGGGGAGAGGGATTCCCTGTTCAAAAGGCCTGCCAGGGGCGTTCCTGCAGGGTTTCCAGAACTGACATTGGGCAGCTCTCTCTCCCTTGCCGTGCCCCCTGCAGCTGCCCCACCTCCCTGCACGCTGTAAATGAGAGAATGAATCTCTCATTCCAGCATTGTGACCCAAAGGTCACGAAAGTGAAAGTGGGTCATTACAGTCCACAGGAGCAGTGGGGAGCCATGGTTTTGGAGGCTACCTGATCCGCTCAGCCCCCCGGATCAGGTAGCCTAGTTTTTTTTTAATTTCATGAGCCCACCTTGGGCTCTCTTTAAGGGAAAAAACCCTCAGTGGTTAACTAGTTAAAAGCACATATCATCATTATCAGCATAACACCTATGAAGAGCAGTTGAAAAAGGGGCCCTCTAATCCACTTTATTTGAGTTTACAAACAGTTTAAACTGCCACAGCTGTCAGTTAACTGAAACAAAGCAATATTTTTAGTAATACTGTGGTGTGTGCCATGATGCAAACATGTCACATTCATTGCCATTCAAATGAAAGCCTCACATCACATCATCCTTTTTCTTTATCTAACAAAAGGTATCCAGATGATTTTCGACTTCCATTCTCCTATTTGCAGAAAGCAGGCTAGCAACAACGGGATAGGAAATGATGCCACAACGCTGATGAGTTTGCTTTACGTGTCATTTATTAATCACGACTCTCACATTTTGCTTTGTGTGATGTGCAGCTTGTGTTGGATGCCTTGGGTCAATCATCCTTTATGCTGTAAGTGTTAATGAAGATGTTATATTAAAGTGCTTCCCGTGGGGTTTCTTCCTGCAGATATTTAATCAGCCAGTGCATCATAACACACACGGAATCTGCTCAGCCTGTGCCCATCATGTGTACATCAACAGGATTCATTATCGGTTATTAAAAGGGTTGTGTGGGCAGAATATAAAACCATTCTCAGGAGATTGCTGGAAGCTACAGTGGAACTCCAACCACGGCTAAATAGAGAGCTAGTATTTGTGACATGTCGTGTCTCCCAAAACAATTTTTTGTCGACAAGCAATTCCTGAGATTCATTTAGGAATGCTTATTTGGATTTCACAGAATTTAAATTTCTGCATTTCGATCGGAACTTGGAAATCGGGAAGCAGAACTCGGAAATCGGATTTCTGAAGAAATACTGCAATACCACAACTCAGTAATTTTAGCCCAATCACAGAACTAGGGGAAGCATTGGACCAAACAGAGAATGCAGAGTTAACTCAGAAGTATTTGGCCAATCAGAGAAAGCAAAAAATAACCCCCCAAAAAAACACTACTCGGAAATCAGAACTTGGAAATTGGAAAACTATCGGAAATCCGTGGAATCAGTAATCGGGATTGGTGGAAATCGGAATTTCTGCGGAATCTGAATTGTTTTGATGCTGGAGAGTGTGGAGCATCTCCCTCTCCTGCAACGAACACCTATTCCTTTGCTAAGGTGGGGGCATAATTCCATCACTCTCCATCTTCCAGCAGTGAATGGACGCATCCAGACTGGACATGCGCAAATAAGGTCATACGTGAACCTAACTTTCAGATTTCTAGTCTGGATGCGCTTGTCCATGGGCGGAAGCACATATCTAACCTTCCTTACTTAACCTCCTTAGCGTTATGATTATTTCTGGTTTAGGTCTAAAAGCCGTGAAATTTTTCTCAAGCTTTTAGACCAGGCATGGGCAAACTCGGCCCTCCAGCTGTTAAGGAACTACAAGTCCCACAATGCATTGCAGGAGTCTGACATCCACAGTCATGACTCATAAAGGCAAATGCATTGTGGGACTTGTAGTTCCGTAACAGCTGGAGGGCCGAGTTTGCCCATGCCTGTTTTAGACCCTAAAAACAAGGAAAAAAACATACCACAGAGTGATCTGCAGCAGCTCCTGCATACAACTCACTCAGGTACGGGATTACCGCTCTGAGCTGCGGCTTTCTGTTCGAGCCCGAGTCGTGCATAAAGCTAGGGAGGTTAAAGAGGAACTCCAGTGAAAATAATGTAATAAAAAAAGTGATTCATTTTTACAATAATTATGTATACATGGTTTAGTCAGTGTTTCCTTATTGTAAAATCTTTTCTCTCCCTGATTTTCAGTCAGATATTTATCACATGGTGACATTTTTACCGCTGGCAGGTGATGTCACTGGATGGAGATGCTGCTTGCTGCTTACTTTTTTGTCAGTTGGAAACAGCTATTTTAGCTATATAGTTATTTCCCACAATGCATGAAGGCTCCCGCAGTGTGATGTCAGGACCTCAGAGCTGTGAGGCACTGACATCACACTGTGGAAGGGGTTTCACCAGTCAGCCATACAGAGCCCCCTGATGAACTGTTTGAGAAAAGGAATACATTTCTCATGGGAAAGGGGGTATCAGCTACTGATTGAAATGGAGTTAAGTTTTTGGTTATGGTTTCTCTTTAAGGTTTGTTGTAAAAAGTGGCAGCACTGTTTCTCCAGCTCCCATTCTTCATACTGCTGTGTGATGGGCGACAGTAGACATACTCAGAGTATATAACAACCGCAAATCAAGATACATTAAAATGCATTATAAAATGGCATTAAAATGGATGGAAAGTCATTTTGCATTTTAATGTTATTAAAATTTCAATATTTGGCCAGCTAAATATTTTCAAAACTGACTGCAAGTTCACACTGCACTGCATACTTTTCTCAGTTGTGAAAATAAATGCAACCTGAAATTTCTTCATTTTTGTAAAATAAATAGATAAATAAATAAAATAAAAAATAAGTAAGATAAAATAAACAATCAAAAAAAAAGTAAAGCCAAATGTCTTTTTTTTCATTTTTTAATTTATTGAAGAAAAGTTTTTTTGTTTTTTTCCCCCCAAGAATAAAGCAAGCAAGGCAACCAAAAAAAAGGAAAGAAAAGCAAAAAAACAAAAAATATAGACCATAAGAGCAATCGCCAACATGATGAGAACACTTATTACATGCAGTAAATGAAGCTATGCACCAAAGGTACCAAAGCATTCATTAGGAGTTTGCTGCATAGATTTTTTTTTCTTTTTCTTATATTTTATGTCTATACATTTCTTTTTTTAACTCTTCCATTTCTTCACTCGGCTGAAAGCTCCGGGTAAATCATGGATTATAGTTATTTATGCATTGCAATTACATAAAGTATCATTTACTCTTATAAGCAATAAATGAAACACAAAATGATTCATCATTTGCTAATCAGCGTTTGTTTTCGTTTTTTTTTTTTTTTTTTTGCTTCAGCTGCTGTGAGTTGTGCTCATTTGTAAATGAATCAGAGCACATGCTCATTCCAATGCTATAGCTGTGTATCAATGTAATTACGCTAGATGGTCTTTTAACGGGTTTATAATTACAGGTTGTTAATTAAAGCCCTCTGCCTTAAATTTTCTTGAACTTCATTGCACCCTTGAAATTGAATTTAAGCTTAAAATAGGTACAGAATACAATTATTCTTCAGTTAAGTTCCTTGTGTATTTATTATAAGAATTTTGCTAATGATTTTATATATATGTAGCTATTAAATATAAGCGTTATTCGGCTATATTAATGGTGCCTATATTACACCGTGGAACTAGGCAATATCCTCTACAGACAGGAAACATGGAGAAAGAATTTTCATTTTTCAGTGCAAATTTATTTTCGCATTTGCTACAGTTCACAAAAAGGCAATACTGTAAAATAAACACCATAATTAGTGGTTGCGAACAAAAGCAAGTAATGCTAGCATTGGTTTGTATGCAAATCTAATGGATGTGGTATACAGCTTGGAACTAGGCCAATCATTGTCACTTTCTGTCAATTTTGATTGGTCCAATTCTAAGTTGCAATTTGTGTGTAATATGGAGTTATCAGCTTCTCAATGACTATTGCTAGTCATCATCATCATCATGAAAGTGTCCATCATCACCACCAGAATCACCATTAACATCATCATACAGATATGTAGAACTAAAAATGTGTTTTGTCACTTTACAGAGAACACAAACAATCAATGTTAAGAGAGGAGCAAACAATCTTCCTAACAAACAAATTTCCACTAATCGGATGGAGCTGAGTTGAGTCCATCTCCAGGCTTATTGTTTAACACCTTCTGGTGGGGGAGGGGGGAGGGGGAGCAGAGTGGAGATAATTTAGGTTATTGCAGACTCTGGGCAAGTGGTGCTAAAAAGGTACCACTCAAGCATTTACTAACATTATAAGGGGCACCGATGCAGGTGTCATATAGTGACTACCAGCTCTACCACTGAAAATGTAATTTGGGACAAGCGTAAAAGTGGCAGAAGTGGTCTGGGTTGTGAACAAAACCATATTTCACATCCACTTACATCCAGTTTCGTGCCCCTGCTAACAATGTGCGCCCTTAAAGGGATCCTGAACAGACTGGTTAAAAGCAAAACTCATTTCTCTGTGTCCTCTGGGTCCCATCCGTGGTCCCACTGGTGGCACTGTTAATGTGATGACTTCATTTAAAGCCATGAGCCACTGCGCCTGCGCAGCCCATCCATGCACCCGACTCTATAATGCACCCGTCGCCGTAAGCCTCCTGCGTGGTTCTCAAAAGACTGAACCGCGCATGCACAGGAGGCTTACGACGATGGGTGCATGATTGAGTTGGGTGTGCAGATGGGCTGCGCAGGCGCAGTGGCTTACAACCTCAGCCGAAGTCGCTGGATTAACAGGGCCGCCAGCGGGACCCAGAGGACGCCGAGGGACCTCCCTGTCTACGGGGAGCTGGAGGAAGCCCCAGGTAAGTTCAGATTTGCTTTTAACAGGTCTGTTCAGGGTCCCGTTAAGCCCAGGAGTGGGTGATTTGTTTATAATGGTATCCAGAAATAACCCTGACTGGGATTGTACTCTTGCAAGGCAAAATTGCTTACTACTTAGCCATTATGCCATCCACAAGGTTGCAGTAGTACACACCACAACATGAGACTACAATCAGCCTTCCCTGGTGTATTCAGAAAAAAACATTGTGCTCGGAATATCTGCCCAACACAGAAAGAAACCTCTCCTCTCAAGACCGCACTCAGGGTGATGCTGAATATGCCGATTAAGGCTCTGACTACCCAGAGCTCCTCAGTGAGATACAGTCCAGCCACACAAACTCCTGTGTTTTAAGTGTAGCTTTGAAATGCATTTCGCATCACTTAAACCGCAACTAATGCATATTGAGAATCCTTTACCACTGAACTTGTTACAAACTGCATCAAAACTACATTTAAAATGTAAAGTGCCTAATGCTGGAAACACGTTTGGGATGCTATTACTGTGATAATTACTATTGTGTTTTGCAGTGTTTGTGAAAATGGAAAAAACGGTGGGACAGCTTACAACATTTTGATCAACTTTGCTCTAGATCCATGGTTTTGAAATGCATTGAGCAATACAAAAGGATCTGACCGGTCTCCACTAGCCCAGAATACAAAGGCAGTGAAAACTGAACTTCTCTTTGTGGTAGTTTTACCTTCAAAACAATCATAAATGTAATCAGTAAGGATCAGTTTTTTAAGGCCAGTTGAATACCTAATATTAGTGCATCACACCACATATGACACTGTGGCGACAAGGTCAGATTCATAGCACCAATCCCAGCTAGTGCTCCCTAATGGGCAGAAAGTCACTGGGATTCCAACTTTGCACCATGGTTACTTAGGATACTTGCTGTGCACCATGATGCATTGCAGGAAGTGTGCAAGTCTCCTTAAACCTGCACGACCCTTGCAGCAGGGAAGCATCGGGGAAGAGCGAGAATTTCAGACTATTAAGTTGTAAAGCAAATATAGAAATTCTACATATTGCCCATATAGTTAACCTACCTGCCTCTGGCTCAAATATCTAATGTGAAAAAAAAATCACAATTCCCCTATGGTGTAGTTAGTGCAGGCTGCTCCTGGGCAGGATCTGGACAGGATCTTTAAGCTAAACAAACAGTGTGGTCTTGCTGCTCAAACTGCAAGGTCAGTCTACCAGTGAGTCAACCCGTCCACACCCAGATCCTCCAAGGGTATGTAAGTACGGTGACCATACGTCCCGCTTTACCCGGGACACGTCCCGCCTTCGGGGGGCGCTGTCCCAGGCTGCATGAGGTCCCGGGCCTCGGGACTCTGGCCACCGTACAATGAACTAGCCGCAGCGTCTACTAGACGCTGCGCTAGTTCATTCCCCGCAGCCCCGCTCCAGCCTGCAATGTTCTCCTCCGGCAGGCACAGGCAGAGCAGGGCTACGGGAAGATGGCGTCCGGAGGCGGAGCCCTGTATTGGAGACTATTTGTCTCCAGTACAGGGCTCCGCCTCCGGACGCCATCTTGCCGTAGCCCTGCTCTGCCTGTGAGAGGCTGAGCGGGAGATTGAACATCGTCCAGGCCAGGGGGAGCTGCAACTGAGGCACCAGAGGCCGGCTGCGTGAGGGGACGTCTTCTGCCAGGTGAGTAAATGCCTTTTCTTGCAGGTGAAGTGTTTGGCCGCATTGCGTGTATTTTGTACTGACATGTTTGCCCGCAGGGCGTTTATCTTGTACTGACATGTTTGGCTGCATTGCGTGTATTTTGTACTGACATGTTTGCCCGCAGTGCGTTTATCTTGTACTGACATGTTTGGCCGCATTGCGTGTATATTGTACTGACATGTTTGCCCGCAGTGCGTTTATCTTGTACTGACATGTTTGGCCGCATTGCGTTTATCTTGTACTGACATGTTTCCCCGCAGTGCGTTTATCTTGTACTGACATGTTTGTCCGCAGTGCGTTTATCTTGTACTGACATGTTTGCCCGCAGTGCGTTTATCTTGTACTGACATGTTTGCCCGCAGTGCGTTTATCTTGTACTGACATGTTTGCCCGCAGTGCGTTTACCTTGTACTGACATGTTTGCCCGTAGTGCGTTTATCTTGTACTGACATGTTTGCCCGCAGTACGTTTATTTTGTACTGACATGTTTGCCCGCAGTGCGTTTATTTTGTACTGACATGTTTGCCCGCAGTGCGTTCATTTTGTACTGACATGTTTGCCCCCATTGCGTTTATTTTGTACTGACATGTTTGCCCCCATTGCCTTTATTTTATGCTGACTTGCTGCCCGCAATGCGATTATTTTGTGCTGAAATGTTGCCCATTGCGTTTATTTTGTGGTGTCTGGGGTAACTGTTGCTGCATTTATTATTTAATGGTCATAGTTGGCTGTGTTTGCTGCTTTGGGGTTATGGCATACTATTAAATAGCATCACACAGTTTCTGCACACCTATGATGTGAATCCACGTTTGACCACATCACGGCGTAAACACTGCTTTCTTATGCCTCGCTGTTGCATCATTCTGTTAGCTCCGCCCATAGAATGTCATCACCACGCCCATTTTTCGCGCGCGCTGCAGACACCAAATTTTTCGGCGCGGCGCCCCCCCCCCCCTCCCCCCCAATTCACCCCGTCCCAGGTTGAGCCTACAAAAATCTGGTCACTCTAGTGTAAGAGCAAAGTCCAAATAGAGAAAATAGAGGAAGGACTTGAGAAAGGCCTCTGGCTGAAACGTTGTGTTTTTTAGTGGTTATGGTACTTTAATAAACCCACAAATTTTGCATAAATCCAGGTAGAGACCCAGTCTTCCTTTTATTAGGAGCTTTAAAGAGGAACTGTCGCGAAAATCTTACAATTTAAAACACATACAAATAATAAGTACATTTCTCCCAGTGTAAAATGAGCCATAAATTACTGTTCTCCTATGTTGCTGCCACTTACAGTAGGTAGTAGAAATCTGACATTGCCAACAGGTTTTGGGCTAGTCCACCTCTTCATAGGGGATTCTCAACATGGTGTAATAGCGGAGATGCCGCTGCGTGGTCTGGCAACCAGCAACCAGAAAAAAGACCACCTGACATTATTAAAGGTTCATTAGAGCAATAAAGGAAAAAACCCAGGATATAATTGAATGCAAAATGTCTTTATTGATAGCCACTACAAATTTAAAAACAATTAAAAACAATAAGACCAACCTGGACCAATTAATCCCTATAGTTCAGTATTATAAAGAGCCTGATACCAGCAATTAGCTAGGTAAAAAAATATATATATATGTGTCACAGTCTGAACATCCTGCGATAATGGGGCACAGTATCACGACAAAATATACCAATATCTATAATTAATTGTAAATATACTGTGTCGCGGGGAAGGGGTCAGACATAGGGGCACATATGGGGCAATCCCAGTGTCCACAAAATAAGCCCCCACACACAAACTGCCACTGATAAAGTGCTGGTGCATATAAATATAAGGTGCTCAAAATACAAATTGGCATAAAATAACAATGTAAGTGCTAAAGTGCATATAACAACAATTGATTATAGAAATAAGTGAAGGAGGAGAGCGAGGCTCACAAGTATATAAAGCAGTGAAAAAAAGTGTTATAGCAGAAGAAGGGGGCTTAAGAGTAAAGGCTCACCGATGGAAAGTGGTCACAAGGATCCAGGAAGGCTTAGAACGCGCGCTGCCCGCGCTGTCCGGCTAGCTCCGCCGAAGCTGCAAAGGGACGTGACTTTATTGCTCTAATGAACCTTTAATAATGACAGGTGGTCTTTTTTCTGGTTGATGGTTGCTTATGAATTGTTTGAGGTCGTTGACCTTTCCCCTGATGCTCTATATTTAATTAAATATGGCTATTAAGCCGTTAGATATGCTGCTTGTGCTTTTTTGAGCTGCGTGGTCTGGCGGCGGGGCAGCTGTCTCCGCGTTCAGACCGGCAGTTTCCGCACAGCGGCATGTGTCTGGTTTGCCTGGGCCTTCTAGTGCACACAGATGGAGAGCTACGCGCGCCGCTAGAAGACAGGACCTTTATGCCAGCAGGAGAGGTATCAGCTGATCAGGACGATCAGCTGATCCCAGCGGAACTCCTGATTGGCTGAGTGGCTGGGGGCGGCGCTGCGGAGCGCTGTAGTATATATAGATCTTGCTTGTCAGTTGCTGGTTGTCTGCCATTGCGAATACTTATGTGTGAGCACTCAGACCTCAGTCAGATCCTACAGTGTGTTAGAACCAGGTGGACCTGGGAATTCACACTTAGCCAGATTCCGCTCTTGTTATTTACTGTGTAATACTTTAGACCAGTTCCAGGGTGTTGAGACCAAGGACCTCACACCCAAGCTTAGGATTACTGTGTCATTGCTGTGTTATACCTTAGACCAGTTCCCGGGTGTTGAGACCAAGGACATCACACCCAAGCTTAGGATTACTGTGTCATTGCTGTGTTATACTTTAGACCAGTTTCAGGGTGTTGAGACCAAGGACCTCACACCCAAGCATAGGTTACTGTGTTATTCTTTAGACTAGTTCCCGGGTGTCGAGACCAAGGACCTCACACCTCAGACTAGAATTGTGCTTGATATCTGTTATGACCTTTGGCTCTGTCGACCTCTCTCTTGCTTTCTGATTCGGTACCTCTGCCTATCTGCCAACCTTGCCTGTACCCGGTTACCGAATCAGCCTTCTGTCTTTGTACCTTATCTGCTCGTGTGTTGCCGACCTGGCCTGACCGACCCTTCTGGCTGTCACTCATCCCTCGAATGTTCAGTCTGTCTGTACTACCCGTGACACTAATCCACCAGGTGTCAGTTAGCTACAAGGACCTCCTGCTCCTCAGAGAGTCCTTCCTGCAGTACAGGCAGTGGCCTCTATCCCATAGGTGTCCCCTGGCTGCAGTACAGTCTGATTCCCAATCCATCTGGGAATCCTGAGCTGCAGTACAGTCTGATTCCAGTATACCAGGGAATCACTGGCTGCAAGATTATCTCTATCTCCTTCTCTTAAAGAGATAGTCCCTGCACAGTCGAGGGCCACCTGCTCCTCAGGTGGTCGCTGGCCGTAGTTATCTGTGTCTCCCGCCCCACGGGAGATAGCCTACAGTTGCACCAAACACTTACACTTCATTAGGTGTCCAGAGGTTAGTCATACTTGTATTATTGGTGATTCTGTAGATCATCCATAATCAGGTATACATCTGTATTGTTGATGATTCTGCAGATCATCAATAATCAGATTCTCTCTGTGTGCTGACACCTATCGTTACACATGGCCATTATTCTGTATAAAGACATTCCATGAAAATGATTAATACAAAGATTTTTTAAATTTTGTTTTAAATTTTAAGATTTTCACAACAGTTCCTCTTTAAGCTCCCAGGGGGCTAGGCAGGCGAGGGAAGGAATGATTTGTTTTTTTGCTTATGCAGTTATCACAATCAATCATGCAGATAACATTCCCCTTCATGTACTTACCAAACAGTGGTACTACTAGGAAAACGTTTCTTCTCCGTAAACTGGGCTCAATTCTCTAAAGCGTGAAGCATGAGAACTGCAAGGTCACAGCAATTATTACGCGATCCGCTTTGCGCGCGCAAAGCATCACTCCGTGTGATAAAGGAAGGTTTGCGTGCGATCACTCGCTTGTTTCAAGTGAGTGATCGTGCGCAAACCTTCCTTTATTACACGGAGTAATGCTTTACGTGCGGAAAGCGCCACGCGCGGCAGATCACGTGATACCTGCTGTGATAGCAGATATTACGCTTTAGAGAATCGAGCCCATTAAGTGATATCTCTGATTAAGTGATTAGGATGGGGAATGCATTGCCACAGGAAGTCGTTATGGCAAACTCTATACCTGCATGTAAAGGGGGCTTAGATGCTTTCCTTGCGTTGAAAGACATCCATGGCTACAATTACTAGGTAATGCCTAATGATGTTGATCTAGGGATTTTATCTGATTTTATCTGATTGCCATCTGGAGTCAGGAAGAATTTTTTTTCCCTTTTGTGGCTAATTGGACCATGCCTTGTAAGGGTTTTTTTCGCCTTGCTCTGGATCAACAGGGATATTTCAGGGAGCAGGGTGGAGTTGTACTTTGTTCTCTGGTTGAACTCGATGGACGTACTGTATGTCTTTTTTCAACCAAAATAACTATGTAACTATGTAACAATGTAACTCTTCACTAGAGTTGGGCCGAACGGTTCGCCTGCGAACGGTTCCATGCGAACTTCAGTGGTTCGCGTTTGCATCCCGCAGGCGAAGTTTTGCGGAAGTTCGGTTCGCCCCATAATGCACCATGAGGGTCAACTTTGACCCTCTACATCACAGTCAGCAGGCCCAGTGTAGCCAATTAGGCTACACTAGCCCCTGGAGCCCCACCCCCCTAATAAAAGGCAGGCAGCAGGCGGCCATTACGCTCATTCGTGTGCCTGCGTTAGTGAAAGTAGGGCGAGCTGCTGCAGACTGTCTCTCATAGGGAAAGATTAGTTAGGCTTAGCTTGTTCCTGGCTGCATACCTGTTCTGTGAACCCACCACTGCATACCTGTACTGTGAACCCACTACTGCATACCTGTTCAGTGAACCCACCACTGCATACCTGTTCTGTGAACCCACCACTGCATACCTGTACTGTGAACCCACCACTGCATACCTGTTCAGTGAACCCACCACTGCATACCTGTTCAGTGAACCCACCACTGCATACCTGTTCAGTGAACCTGCCACTGCATACCTGTTCTGTGAACCCACCACTGCATACCTGTTCAGTGAACCCACCACTGCATACCTGTTCAGTGAACCCACCACTGCATACCTGTTCAGTGAACCTGCCACTGCATACCTGTACTGTTCAGTGAACCCGCCACTGCATACCTGTTCTGTTCAGTGATCCCGCCACTGTATACCTGTTCTGTTCAGTGAACCTGCCACTGTATACCTGTTCTGTTCAGTGAACCCGCCACTGTATACCTGTTCAGTGAACCTGCCACTGCATACCTGTTCTGTTCAGTGAACCCGCCACTGTATACCTGTTCAGTGAACCTGCCACTGTATACCTGTTCTGTTCAGTGAACCCGCCACTGCATACCTGTTCTGTTCAGTGAACCTGCCACTGTATACCTGTTCTGTTCAGTGAACCCGCCACTGCATACCTGTTCTGTTCAGTGAACCTGCCACTGTATACCTGTTCTGTTCAGTGAACCTGCCACTGTATACCTGTTCTGTTCAGTGAACCCGCCACTGTATACCTGTTCAGTGAACCTGCCACTGCATACCTGTTCTGTTCAGTGAACCCGCCACTGCATACCTGTTCTGTTCAGTGAACCTGCCACTGCATACCTGTTCTGTTCAGTGAACCTGCCACTGTATACCTGTTCTGTTCAGTGAACTCGCCACTGTATATCTGTTCAGTGAACCTGCCACTGCATACCTGTTCTGTTCAGTGAACCCGCCACTGCATACCTGTTCTGTTCAGTGAACCCGCCACTGTATACCTGTTCAGTTAACCCGCCACTGCATACCTGTTGTGTTCAGTGAACCCGCCACTGTATACCTGTTCTGTTCAGTGAACCCGCCACTGCATATCTGTACTGTTCAGTGAACCCGCCACTGCATACCTGTTCTGTGAACCCCCCACTGCATACCTGTTGTGTTCAGTGAACCCGCCACTGTATACCTGTTCAGTGAACCTGCCACTGCATACCTGTTCTGTGAACCCGCCACTGCATACCTGTTGTGTTCAGTGAACCCGCCACTGCATACCTGTTCAGTGAACCTGCCACTGCATACCTGTTCTGTTCAGTGAACCCGCCACTGTATACCTGTTCAGTTAACCCGCCACTGCATACCTGTTGTGTTCAGTGAACCCGCCACTGTATACCTGTTCTGTTCAGTGAACCCGCCACTGCATACCTGTACTGTTCAGTGAACCTGCCACTGCATACCTGTTCTGTGAACCCGCCACTGCATACCTGTTGTGTTCAGTGAACCCGCCACTGTATACCTGTTCAGTGAACCTGCCACTGCATACCTGTTCTGTGAACCCGCCACTGCATACCTGTTGTGTTCAGTGAACCCGCCACTGCATACCTGTTCAGTGAACCCGCCACTGCATACCTGTTCTGTTCAGTGAACCCGCCACTGCATACCTGTTCTGTTTAGTGAACCCACCGCATCAGTGCGCATACCTGTGCAGTTAAGTGAACCCACCTACCTACGTGAGTGCACGCAGTGTGATATACCACTCCGTGCATACCTGATATGGACAAAACAGGTAGAGGAAGAGGTAGTGCCAGAGCCAGAGGAAGGCCACCCGGCAGTTCTGTGCGAGGTCGTGTAAATGTAATTTCGTGTGGACCTGGCCCACAGTACAGTGCTCGGAAGAAGGCACGTCCCATCACCTCCCAAGATTGTCAGGACGTGGTTGAGTATTTATCGACACAGAACACCTCATCTTGTTCAGCCACCAGCGCTACTACTAGCACCACTTCCGCTGCATTTGACACTTCGCAAGAATTATTTAGTGGTGAAATCACTGATGCACAGCCATTGTTGTTACAGCCAGATGAATTTTCACCAGCTCATATGTCTGAGTTACGCAGCAACACTATGGATGTAACGTGTAAGGAGGATGAAGGACCTACTGATGGTGCATGTTTGGATTTTTCTGAGGCAAGTGAAGCTGGGCAGGATGATTACGATGATGACGATGATACGGATCCTCTGTATGTTCCCAATAGAGGAGATGAAGAGAGGGGACAGTTCAGAGGGGGAGTCAGAGAGTAGTAGGAGGAGAGAAGTTGCTGAAAGAAGCTGGGGCAGCTCTTCTTCGTCAGAAACAGCTGGTGGCAGTGTCCGGCACCATGTATCGCCACCTATGTACAGCCAGCCAACTTGCCCTTCAGCATCAGCTGCTGAGGCCCCCATAGTGCCCACATCCCAGGGTGGCTCAGCGGTGTGGAAATTTTTTAATGTGTGTGCATCAGATCGGAGCAAAGCCATCTGTTCGCTCTACCAACAAAAATTGAGCCGTGGAAAGGCCAACACTCACGTAGGGACAAGTGCCTTACGAAGGCACCTGGAGAAAAGGCACAAACAGCAATGGGATGGCCACCTGAGCAAAAGCAGCAGCAGCACACAAAAGAAAAGTCACACTCCTTCTCCTCTTCCTCCTCCATCAGGTGCATTATCTGCTTCTGCCGCTTTCTCCCTTGCACCTTCACAGGCACCCTCCTCCACTCCGCCTCTACCCTTGAGCGCTTCCTGCTCCTCTGCCCACAGCAGCAGTCAGGTGTCCGTGAAAGAAATGTTTGAGCGGAAGAAGCCAATTTCGGCCAGTCACCCCCTTGCCCGGCGTCTGACAGCTGGCGTGGCGGAACTGTTAGCTCGCCAGCTGTTACCATACCGGCTGTTGGACTCTGAGGCCTTCCGTAAATTTGTGGCCATCAGGACACCGCAGTGGAAGATGCCAGGCCGCACTTATTTTTCTAGAAAGGCCATACCCCAACTGCACCGTGAAGTTGAGAGGCAAGTGGTGTCATCTCTTGCGAAGAGCGTTGGGTCAAGGGTACACCTGACCACGGATGCCTGGTCTGCCAAGCACGGGCAGGGCCGCTACATTATGTACACAGCCCATTGGGTCAACCTGGTGAACGATGGCAAGCAGGGCGCAGCGGACCAAATTGTGACACCTCCACGGCTTGCAGGCAGGCCTCCTGCCACCTCCTCTCCTCCTGCTACATGCTCTTCGCTGTCCTCCTCCTCCTTGGCTGAGTGGCAGTTCTCCTCTCCAGCTACACAGCCCCAGCTCCACAGGGCCTATGCTGCATGCCAGGTACGACGGTGTCACGCCATCTTAGACATGTCTTGCCTCAAAGCGGAGAGTCACACTGGAGCAGCTCTCCTGGCTGCTCTTAAGAAACAGGTGGATGAGTGGCTGACCCCGCACCACCTGGAGATAGGCAACGTGGTGTGCGACAACGGCAGCAATCTGCTTGCCGCTTTGCATATGGGGAAGCTGACACACATACCCTGCATGGCACATGTCATGAATCTAGTTGTTCAAAGATTTGTGTCAAAGTACCCTGGCTTAGCGGATGTCCTGAAGCAGGCCAGGAAGTTCTGTGGGCATTTGAGGCGGTCTTACACAGCCATGGCACGCTTTGCGGAAATTCATCGGAAAAACAACTTGCCGGTGAGACGCCTGATTTGTGATAGCCCGACTCGCTGGAATTCGACCCTGCTCATGTTCTCCCGCCTGCTAGAACAGAAGAAAGCCGTCACCCAGTACCTCTACAACTGCAGTAGAATTAAACAGTCTGGGAAGATGGGGATGTTCTGGCCCAACAACTGGACACTGATGAGAAATGCATGCAGGTTCATGTGGCCGTTTGAGGAGGTGACCAACCTGGTGAGCCGCAGTGAAGGCACCATCAGCGACTTGATTCCCTACGCTTACTTCTTGGAGCGTGCTGTGCGTAGAGTGGTGGATGAAGCTGCGAATGAGCTTGACCAGGAACAGTTACGGTAGGAACAGGCATGGGACCAATTTTCATCAGACCCAGCTGTTTCCTCAACACCTGCGGCAGCACAGATGGGGGAGGAGGAGGAAGAAGAGAAGTCGTGTGCAGAAGACGAGTCAGACTCAGAGGATGATGAGCAAGGTATTTCTTTGGGGGAGGAGGAGGGGACGGCGGCAGGAGAACAACCGCAGCAGGCGTCGCAGGGGGCTTGTGCTGCTCAACCTTCCCGTGGTATTGTTCGCAGCTGGGGGGAGGAGGTTGACTTACGTGACGTCACTGAGGAAGAGCAAGAGGAGATGCATGGTACATCTGGATCCGACTTTGTGCAGATGTCGTCTTTTATGCTGTCCTGCCTGTTGAGGGACCCCCGTATAAAAAACCTCAAGGGGAATGAGCTGTACTGGGTGGCCACACTACTAGACCCTCGGTACAGGCACAAAGTGGCGGACCTGTTACCAACTCACCTGAAGGTGGAAAGGATGTAGCACATGCAGAACAAGCTGTCAACTATGCTTTACAATGCCTTTAAGGGTGATGTGACAGCACAACGCTAGCAAGGTACCACTGCCACTAATCCTCCTCCCGTGTCCACGCAGTCAAAGACAGGATGCTCCAGCGATCTCATGGTGATGTCGGACATGCGGACATTCTTTAGTCCAACGCCTCGCCGTAGCCCTTCCGGATCCACCCTCCACCAACGCCTGGAACGGCAGGTAGCCGACTACCTGGCCTTAAGTGTGGATGTACACACTGCTGTGAACAGCGATGAGGAACCCTTGAACTACTGGGTGCACAGGCTTGATCTGTGGCCAGAGCTGTCCCAATTTGCCCTCCAACTTCTCTCCTGCCCTGCCGCAAGCGTCCTTTCAGAAAGGACCTTCAGCGCAGCTGGAGGCATTGTCACTGAGAAGAGAAGTCGCCTAAGTCACAAAACTGTTAAGTACCTCACCTTTATCAAAATGAATGAGGCATGGATCCCGGAGGGATGCTGCCCGCCCCAAGACTAAGTCAGTCCCCGCACACACAGCATCTCTGCCTGCACGCCGTGTGACTGGCTGCCTGGCCTGCCCCAAGAAGACTAAGTCGCTCCCAGTCCCTCTACACAGCATGTCTGCCTGCAGGCTGCTTGACTACCTTCTCTGCCACCACCAACAGGGTCCTGGACTCCAGGCGGATTGCTGAATTTTTTAGGCCGCTGCGGCCGCTGTAATAATTTTTCTGGTGCGTGTACATGACTGCCTAATTTTTCTGGCTGCACTGCGGGCAGCTGCAACAACAAAAGAAAAGGCATGTACATGCGCCCATTCCCCTTCGTGATCATTACCTTGCCGTGGTGAAGGGGCTTGCGTATCACAATGAAGCAATGACCGGTGCCTAGATGAGTGTCTCGGGGGGCACACCCACGATAATAAGGTCGTTGCCTCATTGTGGTCAGACCAAATTTGATCAGCTGGACAGTCACTGTTCTGTCATTCACCTACATCAGCCAGGCGACCATATGGGCTGTAAAGCCACCAAAACCTGCACTCTCGCCATGGTGCGCACCAGTCCAGCACGGCCGTCACTACACAAACAGCTGTTTGCGGTGCGTTACACGGTGAGTTTGGTGTGTCAGTGTGAAGCAGTACACTAATTACACTCCCTGATTAATGAATACACATGCAAGATGTTTTAAAGCACTTTAGGCCTGTCATTTAGCATTCAATGTGATTTATGTCCTTAAAACGCTGCTTTGCGTCACATCCAGATTTTTCCCCGGGACTTTTGGCATGTATCCCACTCCGCCATGCCCCCCTCCAGGTGTTAGACCCCTTGAAACATCTTTTCCATCACTTTTGTGGCCAGCATAATTTTTTTTTTCAAAGTTCGCATCCCCATTGAAGTCTATTGCGGTTCGCGAACTTTTACGCGAACCGAACCTTACGCGGAACTTCGCGAACCGAAAATCGGAGGTTCGGCCCCACTATACTCTTCACAGAAAGAGAACTAAATTTATGGACACATCCAATCATTATAATCATTTAGTAGTGGCCCCTTTGGAAGTGAAAGCAGAGATTTTAGCCATTTCAAATACAATTTTTAAACTGGAAATTCATTTCTAATTCTACTTTGTTATTGTTTGCAAGCAAAAAGCAAATAATATGGATGCTAATCAGGCAGTACAAAAGTTAAAAATCACTCTTATTTTTCTTCTCCATAAAACATAATTCTGTAGTTTCCTTGGCTCTTATTTGGTACATCTGCTGCATAAAGGAAGTTGCAATGCATGCCTGGTTTTCTTTTTTTTCCTCTTTACTTTCCCCTCAGACTTAACTAATGCAGCTTGCTTTGCTGAAGCCCCTTTCCCTCCTGTTTTCCCCTCCCACACCTCTGTTCCTCTCTGATTGACCAATATTTCTCAATGCACTTTCTACTGGAGACTAGTGTTGGGCGAACACCTGGATGTTCGGGTTCGGGAAAGTTCGCCGAACATGGCCGCAATGTTCGGCATGTTCGGGCCGAACCCCGAACTCCCCGAACATCCCGCTTGTAGGGGCCCTATGGGGTCGCAGGCATAAGGGGGGAGCATGCCCCGATCGCGGGGGGGGGTCGGAAATTCCCCCCACCCCCTCCGCTAGCGCTCCCCCCTCTGCCCGCTTCCCCATACAAAAGTTGCAAGAAGTACCTGTGTCCGGGTGGTAGTGGGTGGCTGTCTGGCTGGCAGTGGGCGGCACTATGCAGTGACTAAATGAGGAGGAGGAGTCCGGAGAGTGACGCGTTGAGGGAGGCCGGGCAGCGGGCGGTTCAGCAGTACTACTGCTGAACCGCCCGCTGCCCGGCCTCCCTCAACGCGTCACTCTCCGGACTCCTCCTCCTCATTTAGTCACTGCATAGTGCCGCCCACTGCCAGCCAGACAGCCACCCACTACCACCCGGACACAGGTACTTCTTGCAACTTTTGTATGGGGAAGCGGGCAGAGGGGGGAGCGCTAGCGGAGGGGGTGGGGGGAATTTCCGACCCCCCCCGCGATCGGGGCATGCTCCCCCCTTATGCCTGCGACCCCATAGGGGGGCCGTATTCGGTCGAACAGGGCCCTGTTCGGCCGAACAGGGGCCCTGTTCGGCTAGTAATTTGGCAGTTCGGGCGAACGCGAACAGTTTGGCCGAACACCACCAGGTGTTCGGCCGAACTCGAACATCACCCGAACAGGGTGATGTTCTGCAGAACCCGAACAGTGGCGAACACTGTTCGCCCAACACTACTGGAGACCTGGTTGGGAGTGTCTGAAGGGGGACGGGCAATGATACATAGACAGAGTAAGGGAGGAAATGAGGTCAGAATTGGCTTCAAGATAGACAGAGAAAAAAATGGAAAATCCTAAGAAGAATTTTCTCTTTTTTTTATTATAGAGAAATCACTAAAATCAAAATGTGGACAGTGCAATACATATGTTATGTAAGTAGAGCAAGTATTTATCTACTTATATACTGTATGTGTTTTTTTCTGACATAGTATGGCTGACCACTCCACTACTGGAAACAATATGAGACTTTTTTCTTTGCTACTAATGTTCTATTTCTTAGCTGTACTACACATACAATTTATTATCTCATATGTTTTTTTTACTTCAAATTCCAATTAAATAATTTTCTGTATTTTGATCAACTATGGTGAGTGGTTTTATTTTTCTTTTATATCCGTTTTTTCCTTTTATACCAGTTTTCTGCAGAATGGGTAAGTAATTGTACAGTCTTGTGAAATAGAAATTAGGGTCAGATGCTTGCTCACAGCGGCGTTTCATTCCCGATTCGTGGACTGCTGACCAACTGCCCCTCTTTCATTTAGGAGAACTGCGGAATTGTATTGGCAGAAGAGCAGATGTTGTGCCAGATCCAATCTGTGACACTGGCATAGTCTGGCAGCCTGTTGTTGAGAAGATCACTTGAGGGCTTTTTTCAGCAAGAACAAATTTGTACTCTTAGCAATGATTTTTCTGAAGCTGTAATAGATTCACAAAGATATTACAAAATGTAAAAATATCAGTGCACTCTGAAATCCGTGTTTGTTCAACATAATAACTGAAACTCTAGGCATGCAGCTAAATACATATTTGAGATACCGTGGGCCTGATCCAATGCACTTTCCCTTCTAAGTTTTCTCCTAGGTGATACTTTACATCCCTTAAATAAATGTCATTAAAGGACCACTGTCGCGAAAATCGTGACACTCAAAATGCATGTAAACATTCAAATAAGAAGTACATTTCTTCCAGAGTAAAATGAGCCATAAATTACTTTTATGTAATTTGACAGAAATGAACATTTTAGGAGTAGCCCATCTCCTCATGGGGAATTCTCAGGGGTTTTTCTGTTTTCAAAAGCACTTTGCGAATGGCAGTTGCTCCGTCCAACTGCCAAAAAAGTGTAAAGAAAGCAGAGAGGCTGGCCAGCATCTTTGTACAGGTAGTCCCCGACTTACGAACGACTCGCTGAAACGAATGGCATGGATTCTGTGTTTCCATGGGAACAAGGCAAAAACATTTTTCAAATCGGACTTGTAGTTTTTGAGAAAATCGATTTGAAAAAATTCAAAGAAAATGGCTTTTAAACGTGTATAAGCAGGCACAGAGGGCAGAGGTGACACAGAGGGGGACACTGGAGGCACAGAGGAGGTACAGGAGACAGAGATGGCACAGTGTTCCGACTAAAGAACAGATTCAGGTTAAGAACGAACCTACAGTCCCTATCTCGTTCGTTCACCGGGGACTACCTGTACACTGTATACTAAATTTTCAGGTAAAGCCTTTATAAAGAAAAGGCCATGCTGATAATCCCCCATGAAGAGATGGACTATTCCAAAACCTTTTGGTTCTGTCAGATTTCTACTACTCACTGTAAGTGACAGCAGCATAGGAGAAAAGTAATTCATGGCTCATTTGCCGGCTCATTTGCCGGCCTGGGCTCATCAAATCGAATCGAGGCCACTACCTGCATCCTTATTATTATCATTAGCTTTAGTATTATTTGCCTGTGTTTTTGCACAGCAATGTAAATGGCCGCTACGAACTGTCTACTGCATTTCAAGTGTACGGGTGTTGTGTCTGTCTTGTATTATACAAATTATGCCTATGCCATGTGTACCACAATTAATTCCGATTACAGCTCTTGCTGTACTTGGCGAAATAAAGTGATTCTGATTCTGATTCTGATTCTGATTTTACTCTGGAAGAAACATATTTCTTATTGTGTATGTTATTGCATGTATTTTAAATGTTACATTTTTTTTGCCATAGTGGTCCTTTAAGCCACCAGCAAGCAAGAAAATACTCTAATTATAAAATAATAATTTTGTTATAATCGTTTTTCACCTACTTACAGGGGTCATCAGGCAAAAACAGCACTCCCCGCTCTACTAACCCGAGGCTTCCTCCAGCCCCTTGCAGCTGACACGTCTCACGCCGCAGCTCCGCTGTCAGCCTCCTTTAAGGTGAAACGTGTGATATTACATTTTTTACCTACTTTTTAGTACTTTTTTTTAAATATGGTACAATATCCTAGCTAATAGCTATAACAGTTTTTGAAAGAAGTTATTTCTTTTTACATGTTTATTATATTTTTATTCTGTCTAAAATAAATATAGTCAATTTTATTTGAAGAGAGTATACCGGTATATTGGTTGAATATTTTGGATGATTTATTTATTTGACTTACATAAAATGTTACAATAAATGTTTCATTTGTTTTATTGTGTTTTTCAGCTTTTCTTTTGCGGGTCTAATGCCACGTTCACAGTGGCCGTTGCGTTCCCTGTGACAGCAGGACAGCAGCACTACACATTATCCATGCATCTGGTACAATGAAGCAGACACTGCATATTACAAAGTACAAAAGCTCAAGGGGGGTAATGATAATGATGTGCTTTATTCAGTATCAAAATTAGTGTACAAAATATGACAATCCACACCTGAAAACACTTAAAAAATGCTGTGGAGCGCTCCTCACGCGTACCCCATCACACAATCCAATCCATTCCAACCACTCTGGTACCGGTACCACGACACACCGATATCCTCCTAAGAAGTAAAGGCTCCTATCTTGACTGAGTGCAGGCAGACCAATGTTGGTTCTCACAGCTCCTGTGTCTTGCCAGACCGCAACTCCAGACGTCACTTCACCAAAGACCCATACGCTGCTGGCAACGGCGTTGCTTGCTTCGCTCTACCCGCCTGTACACAGCGGGAAGCATACGCGCATATATTCATAGGGTTTCCGTGCACATTTTTCCAGCTTCAGTATTGGCTATTGGGGGAGGGGAGGGCTGATCACGCAGTGCAGAACGTGACCCTGCCCATCGAAGTGTTGCGCCCGCCCACCGCGAGCTTCGTCAGGGTGATTGACAGGGGAGGTGGGGTTGTTATTTTATACCTTAGCTGTATTTCTCACCAGTGCTTCTCGCTCAAGTCGCCGCCCACTCAGAAGAGGTTCAAATACGTTGGCATACTGAGCATGCGCCCTGAAGCAGCTTAGCAATGCATCTCATGTACAGATTTCCTTTATTAAAGAGGTACAGTAAACCAGTTCTTTGACACTCCACATTTAAGTCCGTAGAGGTTACTTTCTCAAACCACTTTTATGCGAAAACTCGCTATGCCATCTTAGTGTCCAATGTATGTATGTAGAATCTCCTATTGTTGTCATAGGAATGAGGTGTATTCTAGCTCCTGATTCAGGCTATTCGGGGTCAGGGAATTGAGTGTGTAGATCCACCTACTCTCTTGCTCTAATAACCTCCTCTCTCTGTCCCCTCCCCCTTCTGTTCATTGGCAACTTATAAATCCCCTTGAATCTAAATCCCTATGTGGAACCAGCATGCAGGGAGTAGAAATGTACAGCCAGGGAGCTGAGGAATTCTCTGTTTGGACAACGCCAGTTCTCTGACACAGCCAATTAAAGTTATGCTTTTACTGTTAACGCACGCATTCAGCACACATTGAATGCAGTTCATTACTATACCACAATGTTTATACCGCAGTGTACCTGCTGCACTGTGAATATTGCTTGGGAGGTACATCACAGTGCGGTAAGGCACTGTGAACGTGGCATTCTTGGCACGTTTTATATTTAAAAAACATTTTTACTTTACTACGCTGTAGAAAATCTAGCTTCTGTTCTGTTGGAAAGTTGATGGTGAAAGCCCCAAAAAGAGAATCTTGTTCATTCATAAAACTAGCTGGTCAAAACATCACCTAGGGCTTAAAAAAATATGCAAATTATATTTATAAACTGTATAAACTATTTTGGAATTCAACATAATAGAAAGAGATATACGGTATGTAGAAAAGCAAATACTGCATAACTTTAAATGCCTAAATGAATTTACTTAAGAAAAAAAATCTCCAGTCAGCACATTGCCAGTAATCTTGCTGAGTTAGTAACTTCTGAATTAGTGGTCAAGCTACCATATCATAAGACAGATGGAGACACAGATCTATCTTCATTTACTTTAAAGGCAAAACACTGATGCTGAAAAGATCCTTTCCAGTCAGATGATGAGTTGCCAGCACGAATTCCTGGGTAATTAGGCACTTAAATTATTTATTTATCAATGTAATGGGACAGTAAACCATCAAGTGTTGAGTTACTTCTTCAAACTTTTAACATTTTATTTTCTAGAACAGACAAAGGCTTTATTACAAATGTGATGGCAGAAAGTAATATTAATAAGCACTTGACCCTTTCCCTGCTAGACGATTGTCCTAACATCTACTGCGAAGCAGTTTCTAATGCTGGGAATACACAATGAGATTTTTCAGTCGATTTACTGTCCGATCTTATTTTTCATCAATTTTCTTGGGTTTTCTGATCAATTTCCATTCACTTTTATGAGAAATCGATCAGAAAAATTATCGAAAATAAGATCGGACATATCGGAAATTATCTATCGAACCATCTATCCTCTGAAAAAGCTTATGGTGTATTCCCAGCATTAGACATTTTGCATTCATTAGGTTTACTTAGGATTTTTGACAAGAAAACCTACATAAAATAGGACATATTATAATTATAATGAATTGGGCTTGAACATTGAATCAAAATGTTGTACTTTTTCTGGAAATATAACAAAATTTCTGAGTGAAATGTGTAAAAAAAAAAGTGAAATAAAAAATAAAAGATATTTCCTTTTATTTTCAAGAAGGATTACATTTACTGTTAAAACTGTTAATGTTTGTAAGAGCCCTATTTCTGTTGAATCCAGGGATACCAGATATGTATTGGTATCCCTTTTTTCCTGTCCTGGAATAGGTGCGCTAGTACAGATAGCCAGATATAGGTGCAGCCAGTATAGGTAGCCTGAAATAGGTGTGCCAGTACAGGTTGCCAGGTATAGTTGCAGCCAGTATAGGTAGCCAGGAATAGATGCCCCTAGTACAGGTAGCCAGGTATAGATGCAGCCAGTATAGGTAGCCAGGTATAGGTGCCGCTAATACAGGTAGCCAAGTATAGGTGCAGCCAGTATAGGCAGCCAGGTATAGGTGCCGCAAGTACAGGTAGCCAGATATAGGTGCAGTAAGTATAGATAACCAGGAATTGGTGCCCCAGTATAGGTAGCAGGTATAGGTGCCTCAGTATAGGTAGCAGGTATGGGTGCCCCAATAAAGGTATTAGGTATAGGTACCCCCAGTATAGGTAGCAGGTATAGGTAGCAGGTATAGTTGACCCAGCATAGGTATTAGGTATAGGTGCCCCCAGTATAGGTAGCAGATATAGGTGCCACTGTGGGGAGGGGGGCTGACATCATCCTTTCTCCTTCCGCATGGGCCCCCTCCTGCGGCCCCCTGCAGAGCTGGAGTGCAGCGTTTGGTGTGTAATTAACTCACCCGATTGCAGGACCTATGTTGTGTACCTACTGGCAGTAGTCTCCTCTCCCAATCTCTGTATGATGCGTAGTAATCACTCATCATACAGAAAGTAGAGAGGAGACGGCTGCAGGTGGGGACACCGCATGGGGCGAGCGGTTAGGTGAGTAATTACACACCGACCACTTCTCCAGCAGTGCAGGGAGGCAGAGGAGAGGAGCCCACGTAGAGGGAGGGTGCATAATATTAGCCCTCCTTCCCACTGCTTCCTGGGGGAGAAAATGCCAAGTAGCGTACTAGGTACATTGCTGGCAGTTGGAGCCTTTCCTACCAAACGTACCTAGTACATGCTTGGCAGTGAAAGGGTTGAATGGAGTCTGAAGGGAAAATAAAAACAAAAAACAGAGAAAAGAAAAAAAAAACTTGCACGTGCGCAGTACAGAGCTGCCCATCTTTGGGAGCCCGAGTGCTTCCAAAGACTTCCAAAGTGTTCCGTGGTGGGAGATTCAAACGGAGGAGCCTGCGGGGAATGAGGACACTGTGAGGAGAACGGGAAGGCTCTATAGGACCCAGAGTCTTCCCTCTCCTTAGGTAAGTATCTGAGTTTGTTTGTTTTTTCTCTTTTTGAGCTTCAGACTTACTTTAAAAGCATATAACATTTTAAAGGTTTTTTTTATTTGTTTGTTTGTTTGTCCAGCCTGCTCACAATTTATTAAAGTTCTCCAAAAAACTGAAGAACAGAAGTGACCTGGTCTGGTCTTTACTTTAAATTATACCTAGTAAACATTTACGAGGCATGTCTCCCAGCAGAGATCGGTACCTGAGCAACATTGTAGGGCTGAGGCTATACAGACACATCACTAGCCTGCAGGCTAGTGATCAATTCTGTTGCAATTCTGGGCTGATCACTGACTGAGGCGTCAGGGAGCATCCAGAGGAACTGCCCATATGCTAGTTGTTTGGGAGAGCCGGTCATTATTAGCCACCCTAGCTGAGCGTCCTGGCATGTTTACAATGATTTTAGGTGGGAGAAATCTGCAGACCCTTACAAATATTGCTGGTAGATTAGTGAAAAGCAGTTGTGAAGCTGTGATTGTGTATGTGCAGGTGCATTGAAACATTTTTGCAATAAACTTTAGGTTGTATTGGATATTTTTCAAAAGTCCTTGCTGAAAATGCATGCATATGACTGCAAACCTTAACTGCAAGTTTCCAATCCCGTGTCAGTTGCGCTCAACTCCAGGGCTCATTCAATAAGGACCCTCCAGTAATCCGAAGATATACCTTGATAAATAAAAGACATATAGTGCAATACTGTTTCCAACATAAAAGATTAACACCCTTCTGTGCAACCTCATTCACGTTTAGAGCAAAGTATTAGACAAGAGGGGATTAGACCCACCACCTCCTAGCTCAGGCAGTACCCCCCCCCCCTTCCCCCCAAATCACCACTGCTCACCAGAAAGCAATGCAGTTCCTCAGCAGCTCAACAGCTTCGCTGACTGCACCTCATGCAGTGTTATCAGTGTATGCAGAGTCAATGCTTAGGAGTCAGGACTGATCTAAGGAGCTCAAACAAGGCAAGACATGTGTAAAACCGCAATTTTATTAAAACTCATTAAAATCAGTAATGCCCATACATGAAAAAACATTATAACAGCGTTTATATCACCATCTCTGAGTCGGGTGGATTGCAGCGTCCCGCAGCACGTTTCCTCACTCTCGGCTTGGCGTGTGTGTCCTTGACAGAGGGTCCCCTTTGTCAAGGCATAGGCAGTGAATTGCACCGTTGTGATATAGGCGTAATTGTCATTATGGCCTTTTTTGGGTCCCAAATTACGGGCACCATGCAATGCCCATATTACCTGTCTCAGTCTGAACAACTAGCGGTTTGTCACTGTGACTCATCCCTGTGACTTGCCTTTAGTGACCTGAGACAATATAAAGCAAATACTTATTAGCTACTCTAGTCACAGCTACTGATCAGAAATTCTCAGCATACCATAGCACACAATAACACAACACCTCAGGAGTCAGGGCCTCTGACTGTCATTAGTGATGGATTGCTCAGCAGAATGCTATGATTCCTAGTTGGTGACATGGCCAAACTCTCTACGGTTTTTCCCCCTGTATACCATGTTGTGAAGGATGTCCACTTAGGCTAAAGCTGGTCCTCCAGGTCTACTGTATCTGGTATAAATAGCCTATCACTGTCAGATACATTTGAGTGACTTGAAGGAGATTTATTTCCTCAACAAAACTGAAGGTTTTACTAAAAAAAATAGTAACAATGCTTTCTATTATGCGCTTTGGGTCCTACAGGGGAAAAGTACTTTACAAATGTTTTGTTGTTGTATTTGATCCCTTCAGCCTGAACGCCTACAATATTGTCTTCTTTGAACAACATGGCAACATGGGACATGATGTCACTTTTCTCTGCAGCCAATCACGTTGCACATAATGAATTACGGAGCTGAGATTGATATATCTCAGCTGTCAGACAGCATTCAGTAGCTGTGCATAGAAATACAATTATTTCCAGAGGATTGTAACGCAAATGGCTTCAGAGTTGCGCTTTGAGTGGAGACTGCTAATCTTGTTAGCTCAGCTATGCCAGGACTTTGTGGACTCTCCAGTCTCGGTGTGAGGTATGAGGGCTCAGGGCTGCAGGGAGTGCAGTCTATTTACAACATACTCAGAAACCGTGCAATGCCTTTCCTGGAAAATGCGGCTAATAAAAGTTCTCATTGTTGACTCGCAGCAGACGGATGTGGAAGTAGATGCCACAAATGCAATTTGACCAGGATACATTTTTGCAAGACACTAACTTTAGTCTCCTGGATTAAAGGGCATTCTTCAAACAGACATTGTGTTTTAAATCAATCACATTAGGAGCATTAGAACATAGGATCCCACTGTGACTGCTGCCCTTAATGGACAGTTAAACACTGCATCCGTTTTCTATGAGCCAATTGATGTTTATTCATTTTATTCTTGTCTGTTGTGTTGTTTTGGGAAACTGCCCCACTGCTTGGTCTGGGATTCAGTAAAATCTATCCTCACCCTGATTTACATTCTGAAATTTATCACAGGTGGAGACAATCTTTAGTTCTGGCAAATGATCTTCGTGCAATGTTCACTGCTGAGCCAGTAAAAAATATACAGTCAACCAGGATGCCCCAGAAGAAGGGGGGTGGGGGTCTGGAGGGGGGAATTCAGCATAATCAGCCTAGGCTAAGCATCCCATCGATATTGGAGGTGTTTCTGATGCTGAAACCAGGAAAATTACCATGAGTGTGGGTATCCTACCTTATAATATACAAGTGTCCCTGCGTCCTGTCCCTGTGTCAGTGCTTTTGCGCTACTGCGCATGTCCTGCACTAACAGCCATTGGGACAGGGTGCAGGACTGGCTCACCCCCTCTGACCTGCCTGCAGCTGCAGCCCTATCCTACGGGGGTCTACACCTCAGCCATACCCCAAGACCAGATAACAGGCCTGGGGGAGGGGTGGGCCTACTCCTCTCCCCATCCTGCACCTTCCGTGTCCTTACCCCTCCCCCTTCTCTTTACTTTACCTCCTTTGAGGCCCATGTTATCCGCCTCTACCATCCCCTCCCAGCCATTATTGCAGTCCTATACCGCCCCCCCTCCAGTACTATATCGCACTTCCTAGAAAACCTTGCCTCCTGGCTCCCACACATCCTGTCCTCCGACCTCCCAACAATCATCCTCGGAGACTTTAACATTCCAATTGATGAGCCTACCACCTCTGCTGCCACTCAGCTTCTCTCGCTCACCAACTCCCTTGGTCTCACTCAGCATACTAACGCCACAACCCACAGTGCTGGTAATACCTTGGACCTAATTTTCTCCAAAGCCATCGCACTTACCACCCTGGACATTACACCATTCCCCATCTCCGACCACCACCTCATCACCTTCACCCTCACTCCATCCAGCACCCCCTGTCCCCCTCCCCAAACTGGACGTTGGCAGAGAGATCTGCGCAACCTTGACCCCAATGTACTAGCCACACCCCTCCACTCTCTCTCCTCCTCCCTCCCCAGCCTAACCTGCCCCAACGAAGCGGCAGCTCAATACAACAGTAACCTCTCTGCAGCCTTAGACCATGCGGCTCCCCTGACCTTTCGTACCAACAGTCGCCCCAACTAGTGTTGGGCGAACATCTAGATGTTCGGGTTCGGGCCGAACAGGCCGAACATGGCCGCGATGTTCGGGTGTTCGACCCGAACTCCGAACATAATGGAAGTCAATGGGGACCCGAACTTTTGTGGTTTGTAAAGCCTCCTTACATGCTACATACCCCAAATTTACAGGGTATGTGCACCTTGGGAGTGGGTACAAGAGGAAAAAAAATTTAGCAAAAAGAGCTTATAGTTTTTGAGAAAATTGATTTTAAAGTTTCAAAGGGAAAACTGTCTTTTAAATGCGGGAAATGTCTGTTTTCTTTGCACAGGTAACATGCTTTTTGTCGGCATGCAGTCATAAATGTAATACATATAAGAGGTTCCAGGAAAAGGGACCGGTAATGCTAACCCAGCAGCAGCACACGTGATGGAACAGGAGGAGGGTGGCGCAGGAGGAGAAGGCCACGCTTTGAGACACAACAACCCAGGCCTTGCATGAGGACAAGAAGCGTGCGGATAGCATGCTTTGTACCACCATGCAGTCATAAATGTAATAAAGATAAGTGGTTCAATAAACAGGGACCACGCGGCAACGCTAACCCAGCAGCAGCACACGTGATGGAACAGGAGGAGGCGCAGGAGGAGAAGGCCACGCTTTGTGAGACACAACAACCCAGGCCTTGCATGAGGACAAAAAGCGTGCGGATAGCATGCTTTGTACCGCCATGTAGTCATAAATGTAATAAAGATAAGAGGTTCAATAAACAGGGACCACGCGGCAACGCTAACCCAGCAGCAGCAGCAGCAGCAGCACACGTGATGGAACAGGAGGAGGCGCAGGAGGAGAAGGCCACGCTTTGTGAGACACAACAACCCAGGCCTTGCATGAGGACAAAAAGCGTGCGGATAGCATGCTTTGTACCGCCATGTAGTCATAAATGTAATAAAGATAAGAGGTTCCATAAACAGGGACCGGCAACGGTAACCCAGCAGCAGCAGCAGCAGCAGCAGCACACGTGATGGAACAGGAGGAGGCGCAGGAGGAGAAGGCCACGCTTTGTGAGACACAACAACCCAGGCCTTGCATGAGGACAAAAAGCGTGCGGATAGCATGCTTTGTACCGCCATGTAGTCATAAATGTAATAAAGATAATAGGTTCCATAAACAGGGACCGGCAACGGTAACCCAGCAGCAGCAGCAGCAGCACACGTGATGGAACAGGAGGAGGCGCAGGAGGAGAAGGCCACGCTTTGTGAGACACAACAACCCAGGCCTTGCATGAGGACAAAAAGCGTGCGGATAGCATGCTTTGTACCGCCATGTAGTCATAAATGTAATAAAGATAAGAGGTTCCATAAACAGGGACCGGCAACGGTAACCCAGCAGCAGCAGCAGCAGCAGCAGCACACGTGATGGAACAGGAGGAGGCGCAGGAGGAGAAGGCCACGCTTTGTGAGACACAACAACCCAGGCCTTGCATGAGGACAAAAAGCGTGCGGATATAGCAGCAATGCTTTTTGCCGCCATGCAGTCATAAATGTAATACAGATGAGAGGTTCAATAAACAGGGACCGGAAACGCTAAACCATCCCAGATGTTCATCGGTCATGTTACTTGGTTGGGGTCCAGGAGTGTTGCGTAGTCGTTTCCAATCCAGGATTGATTCATTTTAATTTGAGTCAGACGGTCTGCATTTTCTGTGGAGAGGCGGATACGCCGATCTGTGATGATGCCTCCGGCAGCACTGAAACAGCGTTCCGACATAACGCTGGCTGCCGGGCAAGCCAGCACCTCTATTGCGTACATTGCCAGTTCGTGCCAGGTGTCTAGCTTCATGCCCGGTTTCAGGTCCAGCGGTGCCAGCCACAAATCCGTCTGTTCCTTTATTCCCCTCCAAATTTCCTCCCCTGTGTGCTGCTTATCCCCAAGGCAGATCAGCTTCAGCAACGCTTGCTGACGCATGCCAACAGCTGTGCTGCACTGCTTCCACGATCCTACTGCTGCTGGTGCTGGGTTAGCATTTCCGGATGAGGTACAGCTTTGAGATGCGTTGGAGGAGAAGGAGTCAGAGAGGTAGGTGCTGCTGTTGTTATCCAGCTGTTTGCGGCGTGGGCAACACCCGCGCCGTAGCAGGTGAGGAATCGCTGCCAGGCTCCACAAGGTTCACCCAGTGCGCGGTAAGGGAGATGTATCGACCCTGGCCGAACGCACTCGTCCAGGTGTCAGTGGTGAGGTGAACCTTGCAGGCAACGGCATTCTTCAAGCTTCGGGTTATTTAGCTGACCACGTGCTCATGCAACTCAGGCACTGCAGAGCGCGCAAAGTGGTAGCGGCTGGGAACCACGTAACGTGGGATGGCCACTGACATCATGCCCTTGAAGCTGTTTGTCTCCACCACTCGATATGGCAGCATTTCGCAGGCCAGAAGCTTGGCTATGCTGGCTGGCTGTTACTGCCACGGCCCGGGGGTCATTTGCTGGCAATTTCCTCTTGTGCTCAAACATCTCAGAGACAGACAACTCAACCGTAGCGCTGCACACCGAAGGGCTGTTGGTTGTTGTGTTTGATGAACACTGGGAGACCTCAAGAGCACTAGTCCGGAAAGTGACAGTGTCAGCATCGTCTGATGTTTGTGAATGTTGTGAACCACGCAATGGCTGGGCTACTGCTGCTGCTGAGGCGGGTCTGGTGGTGAGTCTGGTGAACCCAAGGGAGGCAGTGTTGCTGGTGGTACCCTGTCCTGCCGCGTTTGCCCACAGAGTGGGATGTTTGGATAGAATGTGGCGGCTCATGCTGGTGGTGGAGAGGTTGTTAATACTTTTCCCCCTGCTCAGGCGGGTCTTGCACACCTTGCAAATCGCCATGGTAACATCCTCAGTGCAGTCTTCAAAGAAAGCCCAGACTTTAACTGGCTGAGGACTCGGACCTCGTGCGTGATGTGCTGGTGCTGCTTAACCCACTGCTGGACGCTTGAGAGGTCATCCAAGTAATTATCTGGTCCTGTTCTTTTGGATCTGTGAGGGTTGTTGTCCTGGACAACATGGGCAGTATTGAGTGGGTTTTCTTGGGTGCTCCCCTGTGGCCTGTACGTGAACCGTCAGGGGAAACACCTCTTCCCTTGCCCCTCCCTCTTTCACCGGATTTCTTCCTCATTTCACTTATCCTTAAAGTACACGCTGACTGGCAGCAGTACAGTGGCAGTACAGAAATGCTATACAGTGGTGGGTGAGCGGTGTACCACTATTGTCAGCAGTGACACAGAGCACAATGCTATACAGTGGCGGGTGAGCGGTGTACTACTGTTCCCAGCAGACACAGAGTGGAAGTAAACACAATGCTATATAGTGTGGCTGAGCCGTGTACACAGAGTGGCATTAAACACAATGCTATATAGTCTGCTATATAGTCACCCCGAACAGGGTGATGTTCTGCAGAACCCGAACAGTGGCAAACACTGTTCGCCCAACACTACTGGGAGGGAACGCAGATTTTAGTACCTAAACACACGATACAACATGTTTTCCGGGGTCGGACTCTGAGGCACATACAGATGGTCCCGATCATCATCCTCATCATACAACTCTTCTCCTGAGTCTGACCCACCCACCACCTCTGCCACCCCAACATCCCCAGACACAGACCCCTCATCGTCCTCAACATTAACTTGGGATGCTGGCCTGAGCCAGACCTCCTCCTCCACATCAGGCCCCATCATCTCCTCAATGGCAGCCCTCATTAATCGCTCTGGCGACGGACTGATGGACACAACGTTCTCCTCCGGGGAGGGCTGCTGCTGACCACTGGCTGCTGGGGTGGATGTTATAGCTTGCGTGGGGCGTTGGCTGTTGCTGTTGTTGGGAGTGCTGCTCACAGCGGAGGTCTCTGGGGAACTCATGTTGAGCTCATATAGTGGTTGACGGTGAGTGGAGTATTACTGATCCCAGCAATATACACACTGACTGGCAGAGTACGCAATGCTATATAGTGTGGCTGAGCGGTGTACACAGAGTGGCAGTAAACACAATGCTATATAGTCTGGCTGAGCGAGCGGTGTACTACTGTTCCCAGCAGAATCAGAGTGGCAGTAAACAATGGTATATAGTCTGGCTGAGCGGTGTACACAGAGTGTCAGTAAACAATGGTATATAGTCTGGCTGAGCGAGCGGTGTACTACTGTTCCCAGCAGAATCAGAGTGGCAGTAAACAATGGTATATAGTCTGGCTGAGCGGTGTACACAGAGTGTCAGTAAACAATGGTATATAGTCTGGCTGAGCGGTGTACACACAATGCTATATAGTCTGCTATATAGTGTCAGTAAACAATGGTATATAGTCTGGCTGAGCGAGCGGTGTACTACTGTTCCCAGCAGAATCAGAGTGGCAGTAAACAATGGTATATAGTCTGGCTGAGCGGTGTACACAGAGTGTCAGTAAACAATGGTATATAGTCTGGCTGAGCGAGCGGTGTGCTACTGTTCCCAGCAGAATCAGAGTGGCAGTAAACAATGGTATATAGTCTGGCTGAGCGGTGTACACAGAGTGTCAGTAAACAATGGTATATAGTCTGGCTGAGCGGTGTACACACAATGCTATATAGTCTGCTATATAGTGTCAGTAAACAATGGTATATAGTCTGGCTGAGCGAGCGGTGTACTACTGTTCCCAGCAGAATCAGAGTGGCAGTAAACAATGGTATATAGTCTGGCTGAGCGGTGTACACAGAGTTTCAGTAAACAATGGTATATAGTCTGGCTGAGCGGTGTACACAGAGTGTCAGTAAACAATGGTATATAGTCTGGCTGAGCGGTGTACACAGAGTGGCAGTAAACACAATGCTATATAGTCTGGCTGAGCGAGCGGTGTACTACTGTTCCCAGCAGAATCAGAGTGGCAGTAAACAATGGTATATAGTCTGGCTGAGCGGTGTACACAGAGTGTCAGTAAACAATGGTATATAGTCTGGCTGAGCGGTGTACACAGAGTGTCAGTAAACAATGGTATATAGTCTGGCTGAGCGGTGTACACAGAGTGGCAGTAAACACAATGCTATATACTCTGGCTGAGCGAGCGGTGTACTACTGTTCCCAGCAGACACAGAACAGTAAACAGAATGCTATATAGTGTGGCTGAGCGAGCGGTGTACCACTATTCCCAGCAGACACAGAACAGTAAACAGAATGCTATATAGTGTGGCTGAGCGAGCGGTGTACCACTATTCCCAGCAGACACAGAACAGTAAACAGAATGCTATATAGTGTGGCTGAGCGAGCGGTGTACCACTATTCCCAGCAGACACAGAACAGTGAACAGAATGCTATATAGTGTGGCTGAGCGAGCGGTGTACCACTATTCCCAGCAGACACAGAACAGTGAACAGAATGCTATATAGTGTGGCTGAGCGAGCGGTGTACCACTATTCCCAGCAGACACAGAACAGTGAACAGAATGCTATATAGTGTGGATGAGCGAGCGGTGTACCACTATTCCCAGCAGACACAGAACAGTGAACAGAATGCTATATAGTGTGGCTGAGCGAGCGGTGTACCACTATTCCCAGCAGACACAGAACAGTAAACAGAATGCTATATAGTGTGGCTGAGCGAGCGGTGTACCACTATTCCCAGCAGACACAGAACAGTAAACAGAATGCTATATAGTGTGGCTGAGCGAGCGGTGTACCACTATTCCAAGCAGACACAGAACAGTGAACAGAATGCTATATAGTGTGGCTGAGCGAGCGGTGTACCACTATTCCCAGCAGACACAGAGTGGCAGTAAACAGAATGCTATATAGTGTGGCTGAGCGAGGTACACAGAGTGGCAGTAAACAGAATGCTATATAGTGTGGCTGAGCAAGCGGTGTACTACTATTCCCAGCAGACACAGAGTGGCAGTAAACAGAATGCTATATAGTGTGGCTGAGCGAGGTACACAGAGTGGCAGTAAACAGAATGCTATATAGTGTGGCTGAGCAAGCGGTGTACTACTGTTCCCAGCAGTGACACAATGACAGGGGGGACCCTGGCTAGCGTGGCTGGAGCGCGAACTACCCTGCCTGCCTACCCAAAGCTAAACCCACAGACAAATGGCGGAGATATGACGTGGTTCGGGTATTTATTTACCCGAACCACGTGACCGTTCGGCCAATCAGAGCGCGTTCGGGTCCGAACCACGTGACCCGTTCGGCCAATCACAGCGCTAGCCGAACGTTCGGGGAACGTTCGGCCATGCGCTCTTAGTTCGGCCATATGGCCGAACGGTTTGGCCGAGCACCGTCAGGTGTTCGGCCGAACTCGAACATCACCCGAACAGGGTGATGTTCTGCAGAACCCGAACAGTGGCGAACACTGTTCGCCCAACACTAGCCCCAACCCCCAACCTTGGCACACTGCCCTCACAAGAAAACTACAACATGAGACACGAGCTGCAGAACGCAAATGGAGGAAATCCCGCAACAGCAATGATTTCCTGGGATACAAGACCAAGTTGCAGACGTACCATGCTGCCCTCGCTGATAGTAAACAGATATACTTCACTCACTTGATCGCTACCCAAGCCTCCAACCCACGTCGTCTTTTTGCCACCTTCAATGCCCTACTTAACCCCACACCTCCCCCCCCAACCTCCACCCTCTCAGCCACTGACCTATCAAATTACTTTATCAACAAAATTACAACCATCCGGAGGGATATTTCTCTCCTCCACTCTATCGCCCCCGCCTCCCCAGCACATCCGACTCCTTCCTCTTTCTCCTCCCTTACCTCCTTCAATCCTGTCACGGTGGAGGAAGTCAACCAGCTGCTGGCAACTTCACCTGCCACTTCCTGCCCCCTAGATCCGGTCTCATCTGATTCTCTGCGCCCACATTTTTCTGATCTGGCCCCTGTCCTCACCCATCTGTTCAACCTCTCCTTCTCCACCGGCATCTTCCCCTCCGTATTCAAACAGGCCACTGTGCTTCCCCTACTAAAGAAATCTTCACTTGACCCTGCTCTGCCATCCAACTACCGCCCAATCTCTCTCCTCCCTTTTGCCTCAAAAATTCTTGAACGCCTGGCCCACCAACGCCTGACCAACTTCCTTAACTCCAACTCCCTTCTCAATCCCCTGCAATCTGGTTTTCGCACAGCCCATTCTACAGAAACCGCCCTCACCAAAGTGGTAAATGACCTCGCCCTTGCCAAAGCCGAAGGTAAATACTCCATCCTGCTCCTCCTGGACCTCTCCTCGGCATTTGACACTGTCGACCACTCCCTCCTCCTCCACTCCCTGCAGCTAATGGGCATTCAGGACCTAGCCTTAGCCTGGATCTCCTCCTACCTCTCCAACCGCTCCTTTACAACATTTTTCAATGGCTCCTCATCCACTCCTACACCCCTCTCAGTTGGTGTTCCTCAAGGTTCCGTCCTAGGACCCCTACTGTTCTCACTCTATACTGCCTCAATTGGCAAAATCATCTCCTCCATGGGCTTCAATTACCACCTGTATGCCGACGACACCCAGATATATCTCCACACCCCAGACCTCTCCTCCTCTACCATGGACAAAGTCTCTGACTGCCTCACATCCATTTCCTCCTGGATGGCTGCCAGGTACCTGAAGCTTAATTTGGACAAGACTGAGCTTCTAATATTCCCACCCCGCACAGCTGCACCCCTCCCAGATCTGCACGTCACTATTGAAAATACTATAATCCACCCTACCTCCCAAGCCCGCTGTCTAGGCGTTACTCTGGACTCTGAACTTTCCTTTACCGCCCACATCCAAGGTATTGCCAGATCCTGCAACTTCCACCTCCGCAACATCTCCAAGATCCGCTCCTACCTGTCCCCTGACACCACTAAACTCCTTATCCACGCCCTTGTCATCTCCCGCCTAGACTACTGCAATTCTCTTTTATCTGGCCTCCCCTCTAACCGTACTGACCCACTTAAATTGGTAATGAATGCGGCAGCCAGACTGATACATTCTTCTCACCGCAGCGCCTCTACAACTCCGCTCTGTAAAGCACTACACTGGCTCCCCATCAGCTTTAGGATCAATTTCAAAATCCTGTGCTTTGCCTACAAATCAGTGCACAAGACCTGCCCAAACTACATCTCTGATCTGGTCCACAGGCACATACCAGCCCGCCCCCTCCGATCCTCCAATGACCTGCGCCTAGTCGCACCACGCATAACTCAGTCACACGCTCGATTGCAGGACTTCACCAGGGCCGCCCCTACTCTCTGGAACTCTCTCCCACCAGCCGTCAGACTCGCCCCCACCTTTAATTCCTTCAAACAAGCTCTCAAGACTCACCTCTTCACGCTCGCATACCCCCCTACACCAGCACTATAATATGTTCTGTTAGACCCCCTCTCAAAAGACGCACCTATTGTCTCCACCCCACCCTTTAGATTGTAAGCCTCCGGCAGGGCCCTCCTCCATAACGTATCCAGCTTGATTATGCAATCTTACTCGCAACCACCCCTCTTGTAGACTCGAACAGTCTCTATTTTGACCTATGACACTGTATTGTTATCAAATCATTTGCATGATCTTGTTTTGTTGTGAGTTTCCGTATGTTCTACCTGTATGTTAACCCATTTATCTATTGTGCAGCGCTGCGTAAGATGTTGGCGCTTTATAAATACAATAAATAATAATAATAATAATAAGGACTGGCCGGCGGAGCAGTAGGGTACGTGTGCGCGTGCAGACGGCGGGCGTGTGTCCGCACGGAGCGGTTGGGGGTGCGCGCGGCGCCTGGGTGCGCGTACGTGGCGGTGACAGAACTAGAGCCGAAAGGGGCTCAGGTCACTAGTCCTGAATAACTTACTACAATCTACTATATGTCATTACAGTGCCCTTTTTAACTAATGTGATATTTACCCCACTTTTGAGCAGGTCCTATAACACTACTGTCTGCATCACTTCTTCTCTGTTGTCTGAGCTCCGCAGATTAGATTGTTCAGCATACTGTGCAGCTGTCACATCCTGTTCACATTTTTTTTTACTTTCAACTTATTTAAAAAAAATTGGCATGGAGTCTCCTTCTCGAGCTCTACCAGCTCTATACAAGGTGGTGATTAGTGGGATCACCATTAAATAAACAAGGTTAATTGCACTAAGGTGCCATAATAGTTTTAATTTACTCCACTTCACTCTAGACATAAGGCCTTGTTCACAGTGGGACGTTGCGTTGTGTTCCTTGTATTACAAGAATGCAATGGAAAAAAAAATAGTCATACCGTACATTATGGCCTTGTAGCGTTGCATACAGTGAAGGATACAGTCAATGAAAAGAATGCTTCACTCTACCTGTTAACACATCCATTTAGTCCTAAGACACTGCATACCATGCTGCAATTAATTTTACCACAACGCTACCGCTGCACTGTGAACTTTGCATAGTGGGTGCGGTAAGCCGCATTACAAAGCAACCGTTACACTGTGCCGCAACGCACCAGTGTGAATAGAGCCTGAAAATGAAGTTCAGCTTGGTAACCAGTATGCCATACATCACGTTTTATTCGCTTCATAAAACTAAACCGATAAATGACTTTTTTCTCTCACAGTAATATTAGAGCTTTGGCCACAGAACGCAATGTTTCCGAAGAAGCTGGATCTGTGCCAGGTAGGAGAAGAACACATTCTGTACCTCTGGTGCTTTTCCCGCCTAATGATAGGGCTTGGCTATAGGATGAAAAAAACTGCTCATTAAGAAAGTCAAATGTATTTCTGCCTGAAATTCACAAGATATGAGTTTCTAAATGTATCGGCGGAGATCACAGCAGTAAATTAGATCATGTGAGCAAAAAAAAAAAAATGTCTTGTGTGTTCCCACAGCTCCGGGAACTTAGTGATACTGAAAGGGGTAATTAGTCTGGGAAAGTAGAAGTGACAAAAAAATAATATATGAACCGTTCTTCCATTCTACTTCCCTTTCTCTCCCATGATCCCTCCTTGCTGGTCTGGTCTTCATACCTTACAATGTATTCCCGGTTATAGGAATAGGACAGCGTTGTTCCCAATTTTTTCGGAGGGACAGTCCCTCTTTGGGAACTAAATCTCTCTGTGCCTCTTTCTTCCTTTTTCAGGACTCATGTACAGATCTATGTAAATATAAACAGTATTTTTTTTTCTACTGAATAATGTGTTTAACCTCCTTGCCGGTCTAAAAAATCCGGCAAGGAGGCAGCGCCGCACATTTTTTTAATTTTTTTTTTTTTAAATCATGTAGCGAGCCAAGGGCTCGCTACATGATAGCCGCTAAGCGGCGGCATCCCCCCACCCACTCCGATCGCCTTCGGCGATCAGAGTATGCAGGGAATCCCGTTGAGAACGGGATTTCCTGCAGGGCTTCCCCGGTCGCCATGGCGACGGGGCGGGATGACGTCACCGACGTCATGGACGTCGGGACATCATAGGGAATCCCGATCCGCCCCTCAACGCTGCCTGGCACTGATTGGCCAGGCAGCGCAGGGCTCTGAGGCGGGGGGGGGGAGCGACTCGGCGCGGCGGATTGCGGCGGATCGGCGGCGAGCGGCGGCGATCGGAAGTTACAAGCAGCTAGCAAAGTGGTAGCTGCTTGTAACAAAAAAAAAATTATGCAAATCGGCCCAGCGGGGCCTGAGATATCCTCCTGCGCAGGTTACCCCGAGCTGAGCTCGGGATAACCGGCAAGGAGGTTAATATACTTTAAAAGTTATTTCTATCAATTAAATTGATATATTTCCATTTTTTAAATGTTACAATGAAGGAGAGCTAATGATGATAGAGAGGAGTAATATGGTCTGCATTTTAAAATGTCATCTTTTGCTTCTGATTTTTTTCTGGTATCAGTAACTAGGGGTGTGGCGGCAGCATAATTGGGGGTGTGGCAGGGGTGAGTCTTTAAAGAGGAACTGTCTGGAAAATCTTAAAATTTAAAATGCATACAAATAAGAAGTACATTTCTCCCAGAGTAAAATGAGCCATAAATTACTTTTCTCCTATGTTGCTGTCACTTAAAGTAGGTAGTAGAAATCTGTTATTACCGACAGATTTTGGACTAGTACATCTCTCCATAGGGGATTCTCAGCATGGTCTTTATTCTTTATAAAGACAATCCCTGAAAAATCCACTCCCACCCCACCACCAATTCACATTGACGGTTCAGAAGTGGCTAGACTGCCTTGTGCCCGTCTCCTGGGCACTACCATCTCCAGTGACCTTAGCTGGAGACCTAACATCACTGCCATCCAAAGGAAAGCCCAGCAAAGAGTCTACTTCCTTCGTCAGCTAAGGAAGTTCAGCATGGCCCCAGAGATTCTGATCTGCTTCTACTCCACCACCATTGAAATCGATCGTGTGCTCTTCCATCCTGGTTTGGTACACCGTCGCCACCGCCAGCGACAGGCTCACACTTCAGAGGGTCATCAGGGCAGCAGAGAGGGTTATTGGAAGACCTCTCCCCTCACTCAACCTCCTACACAGGAGAAGGCTGAGATCGAGGGCGCTGAGGATCGCTAACGATCCTGCTCACCCGGGCCATCGCTACTTCTGCCAGCTCCCACTAGGACGGAGACTTCGGGCCATCTCCACAAGGACTGCCAGACACAGCAACTCTTTCTTCCCCTCGGCCGTCAGCCTCCTTAACTCTCTCCACGTACTCCCATCAGCACACAAATCAAATTGACACAAAAAGTAATTGATGAAAGGCCATTCTAGATTTTTTTCAGTACTGTTACGGGTGATGCCAAATTGCTGCTAATATAATGTAACGAAAATGTTAAGTGCTATATAATGTAAATGTTATTGCTTGTCCTCTGTGTATGTAAGTGTAGTGTTAAAGAGAATCTGTATTGTTAAAATCGCACAAAAGTAAACATACCAGTGCGTTAGGGGACATCTCCTATTACCCTCTGACACAATTTCGCAGCTCCTCGCCGCATTAAAAGTGGTTAAAAACAGTTTTAAAAAGTTTGTTTATAAACAAACAAAATGGCCACCAAAACAGGAAGTAGGTTGATGTACAGTATGTCCACACATAGAAAATACATCCATACACAAGTAGGCTGTATACAGCCTTCCTTTTGAATCTCAAGAGATCATTTGTGTGTTTCTTTCCCCCTGCAGTTCTCATGCACTGAAGTTTCAGGCTGCTTGTTTCTTCCTGCAAACAGCTTTGCCCTTGTCTGTAATTCTTCAGTATGTGAAAGCCCAGCCAGCTCAGAGGACGATTTATCCAGCTTGTAAAAGATAAGAGAGAAGAGAGAAGCTGCTCTAATCCTAAATAACACACAGGCAGTGTGCATAGAGGGGCCTGGAAGGGGGAGTTCATAGCAGAACCACAACACTGAAGAACTTGGCAGCCTTCCAGACACAGGCTGACAAGTCTGACAGGGGAAAGATACATTGATTTATTACAGAGACTGTGATAGTATAAAGTGCTGCAGTAAGCCAGAACACATTAGAATAGCTTTTTGAACTTGTAGGATGATAAAAAACAGGATGCAATTTTTGTTACGGAGTCTCTTTAACTCAGTTCTGCTGCTGTATGCTACCTATCGTTGTCTCTTCCTGAGCTATATGTACTGACTGTGCCAAAACCAATTCCGGGCACGACCCAGTCATGCTTGGCGAATAAAGAATTCCTGATTCCTGATTCCTTCCTAATTCCTTATACAAAGATGCTGGCCATCCTCCCTGCTCGCTGCACACTATTTTGACAGTTGGACGGAGCAACTGTCATTCACTAAGTGCTTTTAAAAATAAAGAGAACCCTGAGCACCCCCCTATGAGAAGATGGGCTAGTCCAAAATCTGTCGGTAATTACAAATTTCTACTTCTTATTGTAAGTGACAGGAACATAGGAGAAAAGTAATTTATGGCTCATTTTACTCTTGGAGAAATGTAGTTCTTATTTGTATGCATTTTAAATTTTAAGATTTCCGCAACAGTTCCTCTTTAAGTGTCATTCTTTCTAAGCTCAAAAATTTGGGAGGAATGGTTTTGGATGTGGTCGGGTTGGAATCTGTTATTTTTTTTAATAATTAGAAACTTTGTTGCATGTTACTAGTGAAAAATATAATGTGCTAATACCGCCAGGAGCTTCAAAATCCTCCTTCCGGTTGGGTGGAGAAGATGGCAAATCCTGTACGGCCTCAGCGCCAGAGGAGCAGCACCACGTAGATTATTGATGCTCCCCAAAAGCCCACACCCCCCAACAGCACACACCATTATGAACCTTAAAGGGATGCTTAAATAAAAAAAAAATAGTTTTACTCACCTGGGGCTTCTACCAACCCCCTGCAGCCATCTTGGGCCCTTGCAGTCTCGATCGGCACCTCCTGTCCCCTGCCGGCAGCTACTTTCACTTTCGGCGACAGGCCTGACAGGCCTGGCCACGCATCTGCTTCTATGCATTCCTGTCCGCAATAGCGCCCTCTATACTGCTATTTCAGACAGGGAGTAGAATTTCATTTTTATTTTTGTTTTACTTAAGTGTCATTTTAAGGGGAGGTTCATTTGAAAAGGTGCTCAAGTCTCTTTACGCGTCATCCGCAGGGATTGCTAGTTTAAAGGCTAGAAAGACATCTGTTGCCATGGAGGCGGAGGA
Organism: Hyperolius riggenbachi; assembly: GCF_040937935.1. Lineage (NCBI taxonomy): Eukaryota > Metazoa > Chordata > Amphibia > Anura > Hyperoliidae > Hyperolius > Hyperolius riggenbachi. Next base: position 95,048,685 of record NC_090656.1, read on the forward strand.
GGCACCACAATCGACACATGACAGAGTGGCCACTCGCATAGCTCCCAACTGTCCCTCTTTCAAGACTGTTGTACAGATCTGTGTCAATATAGGTGTTTTTCTACTACTGTAAAATGTGTTTAAATTACTTTAAAATATATTTGCATTAATTACATTTATATATTTCTCATTTTCAAATGTTTAAATGAAGATAAAATAATGATGATAGAAAGCACCAGTGTGGCTTGAATGATAAAACTACAGTACATCTTTTGATTCGGAATTCTTTGTGATATGCATGGCAAGGGGTGTGGTTAGAGGAGTGTGTCTTAAAGTCTCCCTCTTTCTTATCTCAAAAAGTTGTGAGGTATATGGCCTCTGGAGGGCAAGATGAGTAGGAGAATAACAGTCAGCCCGCATTGGTGTAAAAGATCTGGCATGCTGTTTATTTAGAGGACATCAGGGGGCTTCTGTACACATGCTAGATTCTCAACTGAGGTGGTTCTTACTGGCTGCCTCATCCTAGTTTCATCCACCTTGCTTTAGCTTTGGCCCTGTTTGCTATCTCTTGTCTTATCAAATGTATTTACCTGTGATAAGTCCTTTGAACTTAGGCTCTTTTTCCACTACGCCCAAGTCCATGCAACATAGTCTCACATACGAGAGGGGTGGGGAAACGCTGCCTAACTAGTGGCTTGCTGTTCAGATTGTTCTGTGGTGCAAATAGGGAAGGCATGTTGCAGTTTTATGCAGCACATAGCCTAATCACTATAGCCATGCATGGCATGGCTTAGCGCTTCGTGCTGTGGCTACACACCTGAATGGGAGCTGTGGTCGAATCGGCAACGGCTCCTAGTGGAAACAGCAAGATAAAATTGTTGGAAACGGACACTGAATCACCATTTTATGATCAAATACAGATATGTATAAATAGACCCTACAATTCTTTGGAGAAGAATGTCTTCATGTGATCCTTGCAGCTGCTGCCACTTCCTGGTACATTTTACAAGATCAGTGTCGGGCTCCTCTTCCTGCACAAGCGCTGCTGTACCCATGTGAGCACAGCCGTACCTGCACAGTAGCATTACTGGTCCGCAAACAGTAATGGAGGTCTGGAGATGCCTCTACAGCATCCAGAGGCTTCCCTCTTCTTAGGTAAGTATGTGTTTTTAGACCTGAGGTTAGCCTCGGGTACACATTAAAGTAATAACTCTCAGTGTTACGTCAGTATCTATTTCGATTACAAACAATCCCATTAAATTTATCCCATTTAAAGTAAACCTGAGAGGGCGAGGGAGAAAAACATACATACCTGGGGCTTCCTCCAGCCCATTCCAGGCTAATCATTCCTTCAACATCCTCCTCTGTCACCTGCATCATCCATAGTTGGCCCTGAAAATCCTCAGATCTGGGGCATTCTGCACATGTGCGGCCCGGCTGCGCTCGTGCCCCCATCACGCTCACGCAACCGGGAGCACTCTACGGGAAGGGGGAGCACACGCCGACTGCGCCGACTGGCCTCCGACTGGAGGACTTTTCCGAGGCCAACTGTGGACGATGCAGGTGGCGGAGTAGGAAAGCGAGGGAGTGATCAGCCTGGAAAGGGCTGGCGGAAGCCCCAGGTATGTATATTTCTTTCTCCCTCCCCATTTCAGTTACCCTTAAAGTACATTGGTTATTACCTATCAATCATGAACCCATCAAATCTGAGTGTTATGGAAAATTTGACCACTGCTGTGATTTGGGAGCCCCCTATGTAATAGTCATTTGAATTTGCACAGCTACATTAAACACGTACATATGTGTTTCTACTGCCATTATTTTTCTCTAATTTACAGCTCCAGAAATATAAATGGTGTGTAATCAGCTTCCATTGTATGACAAGTGCACAGCTGAACACGCTCCATAATTGCATGACCAGCGAGTTGGAATTGCCCAGATGCTTTGCACAGTTCCAGTTTAGTAAATTCTGTTATACCTGTATGCCTGCAGATCTTGTGAGATTGACCTTTAAACAGCGTGCCCTATCACTCCTCTACTTTATTACTATTTTATGCACTGCAGAATCCTTGCTACACTGCGTAGACGACGATCCCTTTGTGTGCTTTATGGTTCTGTGCCCAGACCTGTCTGCACATACCCAAGCAATGAAAAATGATCAGAAAGCAAAAAAGTACGCTAAAAATAAACCTGTAAGCAAGAAAGGTTTTATGAACCAAAAGTGTTATATACTGTACCACCATGCACAGAAAGGTGTTATAATATACTTGTATGATCACTTGCTGTTTTTCCTTTGCAGACAAGAAAAAAATCATTGCTGTAGGACTGTGTGTGCAGCTCGCAGGCAGTTCATGCATCTGCTTCCAGCTGAGAATGGGGTGGAGTTTTCAGGATGCTGTACAGGGCCGGTTCAAGTCACAATGGGGCCCTAGGGCAAAATTAACCTGGGGGGCCCTGTCCCTCAGCATATTCACCCCCAGGGCACCTGAACCATCTTCCCAGATATCCCATTTCAACTTTACTGTGTCCCCAAGGCCTCTTCAGTGTTTTTGGGCTGGTGCATACTAGAGCGGTTCTGAAGCGTTTTTTAAACCGCTTGCAGGGGGAAAACCGCTTGGCTAATGAAAGTGAATGGGCTGGTGCACCCCAGAGCAGCTCGTTTTTTCCACAAACGCAAACTCCAGGGGCTGCAGCATTTTTTAGATTTCTGAGGCGTTCCTGCCTCAATGTTAAAGTACAGGAAAGTGGAAAACAGCTCTGAAAAACGCTAGATCAGAGCGGTTTTCCAGGCGATTTGTTACAGAAGCTGTTCAGTAACAGCTATACTGTAACAATATTTGTAAAAAAACGCTCCAAAAACGCTAGGCCTGTTTAGAAAACCTCTCTAAACATGCCTAGAATCACTCTGAAATCTGCTTCAGAAACCTCTAGTGTTTTGCAGATCTGATAGAGGTCTTTGGTGTGCACTGGGCCATAGTCAGAATAGCAACTCAACTATCCCGGCATGCTATTCCATCCATGCTCCCTGTCTTCATCCCCGCTGAATGCTTCTTCTCCACGACACTACGATTGTTATTGTGTAATGACTGGTCATGGAGAAGAGGCAGCCAGAAGGGATGAAGACAGAGAGCATGAATGACGCAGCGCCGGGATAGGTGAGTTGCTATTATGACAAATCAGTGCAGGGGCCCAAGAGGGCACAAGTCATAAGGAGAACTGGGGGCCCTGCAGCACTCAGGGGCCCTGGGAAATAGCCCCCTTTGCCTCTATGGTAGCGCTGAATGGTAGATGCTGAATACTGTCAGTGACGACCTTGTTTTCTGAGTGGAGTTTCTGAGCTCTGAATCAAAACAAAAACGCCACTACCTCCAGATAATCAGCTCCCATCATGCATTGCAATTCAACAATTTGAAAAAAACACAGAATCCACGCTCCTCACCTCGTGGTAAGACATTTAAAGTAAACCTGTGTCCAGCAAAAATAAATAAAAAAAGTACACATACCTGGAGCTTTCTCCAGCCCCCTTCAGGCTAATCAATCCCTCGCCATCCTCCCCCTTTGATCCTCTGTTAGAAGCCCCCTATTAACTCAGCAAATCGGGGAATTCTGTGCATGCACGGCAGTACTACTGCACAGGTACAGAGCGCTCCCGGGTGAGCGCGCACGGCGGAAATATGCCTGGGCTGACAGCCCCGACTGCTGGAATTACAGTGTCGCCTATTGGAGGATCCAGGCAGCCTGGGACGACAGTGAGGGACCAATTAGCCCGAATGAGGGCTAGAGGAAGCCCCAGGTATGTATATATATATATATATATTTTATTTTTCTAAGTCCAGGTTTTTCTAGGTCTCAGGTACACTTTAAGTATGTAAAAGGGGGTGTGGCAAATAAAAAAGGGAAGTCAATTAGCCCTCTGCTCCCTCGCATGCAAATGGTTTTTCAAATTAATTCATAAATCACTGATACAGGGACCAATGCTATCCCTACAGCTAAGTTAAATGCGGGGGTCTTTGTTACAAGCATTGGATGCTGGACACATCAGACAGGTATGGTGTGACACTGCCTAGTTATGTTTAAGAGGCCTATTCATGTGGCATTCTTGAGAATCTTGTGAAATTCTTCCTTAGCAGGAGAACACTATATAATTGTTTGGGTTTTTTTCAGGGGAAAAATACTAATTGTGTTTCTGTTGGGAGATCACTGCCTTATTATGTTATGTGAAAGTGCATGCTGGCTAATACTTTCTAATTATGTTGATTGTGATGGGTCTCTGCATAATTATTTTTCTGAAGGACACTTTAAAAATAATTGTGGAGGAAACTGTAGCGATTGGTGTCAGCACACAGAGAGAATCTGATTACTGGTGATCTGCAGTATCACCAAGAATACAGATATATGCCTGATTATTGATGATCTGCAGAATCGCCAATAATCCAAGTATAACTAACCTCTGGACACCTATATAGTGTGAGTGTTTGGTGCAACAGTAATGACTTTGAGGGGGACCACCCGAGGAGCAGGTGGTCCTTGGCAGTATGGGAAATACCTCCCTTTGGGAAGTGCAAAAACCTTCCAGCAGCCTGAGAGATCCAAAGGGGTGGAGCCCCAGGCTGGATAGTAGGAAGGACCTGTGGCTGAGTGACACCTGGAAGGAGGGTGTCACAAGCAGGTCTAGAGACTAATCTCTCAATGGAGAGGGATAGCTCTCAAGGTCGGGCAAGCCAGGTCGGCAACACATGGACATATAAGGTACAGAGACAGAAGGCTGATTTGGTAACCAAGGGCAGGCAGGGTTGGCAACAGGTAATCAGATATGCGTAGGTACCGAATCAAAAAGCAGAGGGATAGTCAGGAATGCAATAGGTCATAACAGATATCAAACAATGCCTAGTCTTGGGTGTGAGTTCCGTGGTCTCAACACCCTGGAACTAGTCTGAGGTATAATATGATGGTACACAGTATCCCTAGTCTTGGGCGTGAGGTCCGTGGTCTCGACACCCTGGAACTAGTCTGAAGTATAACACAATGATAACACAGAATCCCTAGTCTTGGGTGTAAGGGCCGTGGTCTCGACACCCTGGAACTAGTCTGAAGTATAACACAATGATAACACAGAATCCCTAGTCTTGGGTGTGAGGTCCGTGGTCTCAACACCCTGGAACTAGTCTGAAGTATAACACAATAATAACACAGAAGTAATCTGGCTCAGTGTGAATTTCCAGGTCCACCTGGTTCTAACACACTGTGGGATCTGACTATGGTCTGAGTGCTTTCACGTAAGTGTTCGCAACGGCAGACAACTTGAGACTGACCAGCAGTAACTATAGAGCGGCGCTCCCCCGTGCCACCCATCACCGATCAACCAATAGTCACTTGCTCTGAGGTCAGCTGACCAACCTGGTCAGCTAATCCCTCCTCGTTTGTCATAAAGGTTCTGCCTCTCAGCGCGCGCGCGCGTATTCCTCAACCTGTGTGAATTAACAGATTCAGCCACACCAGACGCACGCTGTTGCGTGCAAACCGCCGCGCTGGACGCGGAATCAGCCGCCTTGCTGCCAGTACACGCGGCGGCTTTTCCGCGATCTATTACAGAAACCTTGCCTAATGATGTTGATTGTAGTCAACTCTCTGCCTAATTTTGTTTTCTGGGGGCAAACTGCTAATTATGAGGTTTGGTGCACACACTTGTGATTTTGTGTTGGGAAGGGTGGGTGGCTTTTGGATCAGGGTGAAGCTGAAAAACGTCTAACCCTCCTTCTTGCAAACTCTGGGCCCGTGCTGCTTACTATTCCCCCTCCGAGCTGTGGCAACTCGGGGTGGACGAGGGATGGTCGTAGTCAGCCAACTTCGCTACACTGGAACTACGCGTATTTTTACGCAAATACGCTTCACAATCTACGGCTATGTAATAAGAAACTTCACTATGTTTGCATTTCGTAGACTACGTGTTAAATTACGCAAGCTTCACGTAGTGCGAAGCGTAGTTGATGCGACTGCTTATGCCCTTATGCGGAAACATTTACGCAATAATCTTCAACCTAATTGCAAATATAAACTAATATAAGCATACATTCCATCTTCCAATGGGGAATTGTATGCGTATAAAAGGGCAATAATATTTCTGCGCATGTGCAATGATCCATATAGATGCAGTTACCGCACGCGTAGTTGACTTCGCAATACGTCAACTACGCATAGCGGGCGAAGCTTCGCATAGCGGGACTACAACTACGCAGAAATGCGTACGTGTAGTTCTTAAACTTCGTCTACGAACTACGATGTGTAGTTGCGTACTACGACGCGTAGATTTGCGCTGGCGTAGTTTACGAGCAACCCTGGGGTGGACATGTAATTCGGGCATCAGCTATTACCAGCAGCGGATGTACTTTTTTTTTTACTTATTTATGTGTCCCACAGCTGAAACTCCAGGCGCCTAAATCAGGCACGCAAAAATGGCATCAAAACGATTGGCGCAGCACTGTGCCAAAATCATCTGGTTCGGGTGGGGGGATATGCTACATAATTGTTGATGTGTGGGTAATATACTTCCTTGGTTATATTCTATGTGGTTGCTGTAGAAAATGTCTACTTTAATGTGAAATTCACCACACAACTCATTTTTGATGCCCATGGGCATGGCAATTATACCAGGACTTACAGCAGTTGCATGGTGCACACATTGCACAGTTACGCAATCCATGTTACTTAAGTAATGCAAATCTTGCTATGGCAATATGCATTACGCTTCTTGTGAAGTGCGTGTTACACAAGTAACTCGATAGCATGGGTTGTGCAAAGCGTGTTACATACTGTAACTGCTGTGAGTGCATTCGGTTTGCTTTCAGAATGTGCCTTATTTAATTCTGAGCTTAGTTGGGTTTTAAGTCTAAATTCTGCCTGGACTTGGGTTTTAATATTTAATCACTTTTTCTCCTTTTGTACCAGAGCAATTTTCACCTGTTAGCGCTTCTCCCATTTATTCGCCAATAACTTTATAGCTACTTATAACAGCAAAATTATCTACATCTTGTTTTTCACTACCAATTAGGCTTTCTTTGGGTGGTATCTTTTGCGAAGAATTATTTTATTTTAAATGTATTTTAATGGAAATAATAAGAAAAAAATTGAAAAACAACAAAACATTATTTCTAAGTTTTCTGTCAACCGCCATCATAGTTTTCAAATAAAACTCTACTGTGAATAAAACACACACATTTTTGCCCATTTGTCCCAGTTATTACAACATTTAAAATATTTCTCTAGTACAATGTATGGCGAGTTGGCGACAATATTTTATTTGGAAATAAAGGTGTATTTTTTTTATCTTTTTCTTCCATCAATTACAAACCCATATTTACAAAAATAACAGTAATATACCCTCACAACATACATATTAAAAAAGCTCAGTCCCTAAGATAGTTATGTATTTTTTTTTCATATGCAAATGTATTATTTGTGTTACTATGGGAGACTGGTGAAGGTAAGGGGAGAATTTTAATAGTATATGTATGTGTATTTATTAAAATAAATGTATGTAGGTGTAATTAGTAGAAGTTATGTGTGTATGTGTAACTTACTTTGCTACAATGACCGTAGGCATCTCATTGATATCGGTGATCATTGACATGAGGACTTTGATCGATGAATGGGAACTGCTTTTCCATTCATTGATCTCTCCACTAACGGGTGGCAACGAGAATTGCAATGGACACATATCTACGCCCCTGCGAGGCGTAGATATACTGCCGCAAATGGCATAAGGGGTTAAAACAGGGACTCTCCTGCAGGTTATTATTATTTGCATAGGCAGAAGGTGCCCAAATAACAATAACAGGACCTTTGAGTTGGTCTACTTGCTGTATTGCATGAGAAGAGCATAGGATATAGCTAAAGTCCCCAACACCAGTAAACTCAGGCCTTATGATGACTACAGTAAGACCCTCAGTAACTGGCACAGACTGGTACTGGCTGATACCAGATACATGTGCATGCCTGTTGCTTGAGATACCAAAATCAGATGGCACACAGGGAGCCGTACATGGATGCAGCACAGCAGCTGGGAGCTGCAGGAAGGGTTGAAGACTGCGTCCAGATGTTTTGTAAGTTGCTTCTACTGAACACGGCTCTGCAAAACACTAACGTTCTGACCCCATTCTCCCCCTCAGGCATGCCAGTTGGTTAACACAGCTGGATGCATCCACTGTCCACTGTATGATAATATGAGAAGAATATACAAACTCCATGCAGATAGGCGACTGAGATTTTCAGGGATATTTAGGGGTGTAACAATAGGGGCTGCAAAGTTAGTGACCACACCAGGGTCCCTGGACCAGAGGGGGCCTCCTTAAACTGCCATATTAGCTCTTCATTGGTGCTATGCTGAAAATGATCACCTATGCGCTATGGTAATCCTTAACAAACTGCTTCCCTCGCCTTCTCAAACCTCTCTGTCACAGCTGCTGCTTTTGGAGCTCCATATCATTCACACTGGAGCCCCTAGCTCCTTAGCTATGCCACTAGGAATATTACTTTATACATTTAAATATTTTACTCATAGAGTTGGAATTTAGTGCCACTGCGAATGAAAAGAAATGTCAACTTAGACGCCTATGCATCTGAGAATAGCACAAGTTTGCTAAGAAAAGAGATATTTTCAAGAATGACTAATCTCTCTGTCATGCAGAAGTCACTCTTTAAAGTATAAGTGTACTTTCCATCTAATAGTGCTGTAACAACGCTGTGACTATGCTTTAGTGGAATACACGTTTGAAACGTAATACTATGATGTTTTGTTAGTTACAAAACCCCTTTAAAAGGTCATTACAACTGATTAATCTTAAAAGGATACCCGAGGTGACATGTGACATGATGAGATAGACATTGGTATGTACAGTGCAACAGGGATACATGCGCCCCCAGGCCAAGCTTGCGCAGAAGCACCCAGATTACCGGAGGGATTTAACAGAGAATGGAGCGGCCGGAGAGGATGCCGAGGGACCCCACGCACCTATCCTGCTTATATATAAAAAGCCTTCTTCTTTGAGAACACCATTGGATTAAATGGTGATTTTTTTTTTTCTAGGAGTTCCCCTTTAACCATGATTACTCTTTGAAATCTGTTTTTCTGTAGTGGCATTTTAAAGTGAGATCGTGAAGTTACAGGTAAAATGACTACATGACCATATATATAAACAGTACCAAGCCTACTTAGAACTTGCCTGCGTTCCTTTTTTCTTTTATCTTAAAGAAATCGTCAGGTGAAAAAAAAATGAGTTTTACTTACCTGGTGCTTCTACCAGCCCTATGCAGCCATCCTGTGCCCTCGTAGTCACTCACTGCTGCTCCGGTGGCCCGCCGCCAGCTAGTTTCGTGTTTGCCGATCGCCACACGTACATTTGCATGCATTCCCGCTAGTGCATGAAGCTAATTGGACATTAAGGTCCGGTTCACACTAGCGTTCCAGGTCCGGTTTCCCCGGACCGGAACGCACCGTATACTGTACAAACGGACCCGGATGTGAATGGATACATTGTTAATCAATGTATCCATTCACACCCATCCGTCTGTCAGGATCCGGGTCCGGGCTACGGTCCGGGCTGCATTCAGGATTTTTCCAACATGCAGCATTTTTTGGAACGCAGCTCCGGCCGCCGCACCTGACCCTGAACCTGACCATTTTCCCTGCACCATAGGAAGTGATGAGAAACGGAAGTTTCTCATCACACTGGCAATAGGAACAGGTGCTTACGGCACCCGTCCTTTGCCACCTGGGGGGTCCAGGCATGGACAGATTGGGGCCCCCACTCTCCCCATGCCTGTCACTGCTGCTGCGCCTGTTTAAAGTACAGTATCGGCAATCCGGAAGTGTTACTTTCCGGATGCCGAACTGATACTTTTTTGTTTGCAACCTGACCGGATCCTGAGGGATGCGTACGGCCCCCCGGACCCCCCGGACCCGGACGTACGGCCCGGTTTCACACAAAACGCTAGTGTGAACCGGCCCACAAACGTTTTACATGTTAGTGGTGCAACGTGTAAAAATGTATGTGTTAATGTTCGTGATAGCTTCATGCACCAGCGGGAATGCGTGCAAATGTACGCGTGGCGGCCTGCCCGAAACCGAGGTCGGCAAAAACAAAACCAGCTGGCGGCGGGGGACCGGAGCAGTAGTAAGTGACTAGGAGGGCACAGGATGGCTGCATGGGGCTGGTAGAAGACCCAGGTAAGTGAAACTCATTTTTTTTTTTTGCCTGACAATTCCTTTAAGTGGTTTATAATCCAGGGCTATAAATCACAGTTTCTCTGCATTCAGGGAAGCTTGACTGAAACATAATTTTTACTGATAAATAACTAAAGGTTATATAACTTTCATGTGGCTGAGAAAAACACTTCTGAGTGTGGGGACTAGAAATAATAATAATAGGTCAAGATCTGTCTGTATGTAGGGTTGCCAGGTGTCCGGTTTTAGACCGGACAGTCCGGTTTTTGGCCGCTGTGTCCTGTCCAAAAAGGCATGTTAAACCGGACAATTAAGATGTCCGGTTTTATGCCTTTTGCCATTTGCCGCCAGTAACTCCGAAACATCCGTTCATCAGCCGTTTCTGAGTCACAGAGATCATTCTGCCCGATTAGCAATAGGGATTCGGGAAGCACTACTGTGGAAATGGCACCGCCCCTGTTTGTCATCACATCACAATACTGAGATCCGCCTCCAACATGGCGGCCTGTACGGCTCCGAAGTTGCGACATGGTGATGTACGACATGCCGCGCTAACTTGTGTGCGCATGCGCAGTGTCTGTAGTGAGGCTGTCTCCTGATGGTGGGAACGGGGTTTTCCTGCAGTTTGTAATTCGGCAAAACTGTGCAGGACTCGTCACCAGCAGTATGGCGTTCAACTTCGGATCTGCTACAGGGGCCAGCACTAACCCAGGTAGGAAGATAGTGAGAGATGGGGACACAAAGCTCGGGGGGTGTTTTAGAAGCAGCACGCTGTCACACATCATGCTTGTCAAACCTTATGTTACTGCTGTCTCTCAACACGATAACAGCAATTGAAATACAGTTTGATTATGAAGTCAGTGTAGCCCGTTTTGGGTAACAGGCCCGCCACCCGTCCGCCAGCGCTGCGCGACCGCTGATTCGCTGCCTGGCTGTCAGTCAAAGGCACAGCCAGCCAGCTTACGCGGCGTAAGTTACGCCAGCTTAAGTACCGCCCCCGAGCCCGCGCTTCCCGACGTTGCTACGTGTAATGCTTGTGCATTTACTGGTGAAAAGCGGTCTCTTATTATGTGCATTTACTGGTGAAAAGTGGTCTCTTATGTGCATGTACTGGTGAGGACAGTTAGTGACATGGCTATGTACTCTGTAATGTGCTGCAGAAGATGTCAGTGCGATATAAATACTGTAAAAAACATTTTTTAAAAAGCCCATTGCTTAGCCCCACTCTACATAAAAGTGCGCTTCTGACTCCGCCCCTAACTCCACCCCCTGTCCGGTTTTCTCCATCAGCCGACCTGGCAACCCTATCTGTATGGGAGTTAAATAAAATGTAAAAAAAGGAGACAGAGCCACAAGCCTAGATGATTAACCCTTAAAACCAGTAGTGTAGCAATAGGGAATTCAGAGGTTGAGACCCTTGGGCCAAAGGGGCCCTCCTTCAGCTACTGTATTAGCTCTTGGTATTGGTCCTGTGCTAGTAATGATCACTTTCATAGATGATTTACAGTAGTAGTCATCAACAAACTGTTCCCTATCCCCTTCTTGCAACTCTGATACTGTGGCTGTGTTTGGCAGGTTTTGGTGCTGGGGGGGGGGGGGGGGGGGGGCAAGTATAAAACTTGCACTGGGGCCCATAGCTATGCCATTGCTTAACCACCCTGGCGTTCTGATTAAATCGCCAGGGTGGCTGCGGGAGGGTTTTTTTTAAATAAAAAAAAAACTATTTCATGCAGCCAACTGAAAGTTGGCTGCATGAAAGCCCACTAGAGGGCGCTCCGGAGGCGATCTTCCGATCGCCTCCGGCGCCCAGAATAAACAAGGAAGGCCGCAATGAGCGGCCTTCCTTGTTTCGCTTATATCGTCGCCATAGCGACGAGCGGAGTGACGTCATCGACGTCAGCCGACGTCCTGACGTCAGCCGCCTCCGATCCAGCCCTTAGCGCTGGCCGGAACTTTTTGTTCCGGCTACGCTGGGCTCAGGCGGCTAGGGGGGCCCTCTTTCGCCGCTGCTCGCGGCGAATCGCCGCAGAGCGGCGGCGATCAGGCAGCACACGCGGCTGGCAAAGTGCCGGCTGCGTGTGCTGCTTTTTATTTCGTTAAAATCGGCCCAGCAGGGCCTGAGCGGCAGCCGCTGGCGGTGTTGGACGAGCTGAGCTCGTCCAGACCGCTCAGCTGGTTAAAGCCACAATAAGACTATGATATTCCAGGAAAGTGTTATTTAGGATTGGATCTACTGAAACAATTGTTTATCTTAACAGTATCAAGGCAGTCTATACATCAGGTTTAGTTTAAAATGCCTCTGCACAAGCATATCAGAAGACTTATACATGAATAACCCTACATTTAGAAAACCATATAGATATGCTACATACATAATTCGATTTAAAAAAAAAATACAATACGCATGCATAAGCAGATGGCTTGCAGTTATGGCACTTTATGGATTTGGTCAACATGTGTGTTGGATTATTTTTAGCAATATGTTCACACTGGCATACATTACCAGCCATTCTCCATGCAGATCTTTTGAGCTCTGTGTAAATGTAATATAAGCCATACCTTTACTAGCGGTTTTAAATCTAATAATAACAGTAATAATTTAGGGTTCCTCGCATAGTGCGTCATGCTTTGCAAATTTAATTTTGTTACTTAAAATGTTGTTACAAATAGGGGTTACTGGAACATTATTTTTGAACTTTTTTTTCCATCAAATGGATTTTTTTTCATTCATTCATTCATGCACATAATATCTTTAGTGTTTACTGTACAGTGGTATGGCTATAATTTGCTCACATTCCAAAAATATTCCTGTCGACAGTGTTTTGATCGTTTGCCAGAGATTTGTTTCATATATTTGATCAGTCTACTCCATCAGGGCAGATATATTTAGATCTATTTTTTTTAACCACTTGAGGACCGCAGAGTTAAACCCCCCTAAAGACCAGGCCCTTTTTCAACAAATAGGCCACTGCAGCTTTAAGGCCTCGCTTGCAGGGCCACACAACTCGCTTGCAGGGCCACACAAGTGATTCCCTCCACCTTTTCTCCCCACCAACAGAGCTTTCTGTTGGTGGGGTCTGATCCCTGCCAGGATGTTTATTTTTTTTTATAAATATTTTTTGTATTATTTTATAAATACATTTCCTTATTTATTATTTTCCCCAAAAACCCTCCCTCCCCAGCCAGCCAATAGCAGCGATCGGCTGTCATAGGCTTCAGCCTGTGAGAGACGATCGCTCTCCTGTCTCCCAGGAGGACAGCCATGTCACACTGCTGTCCCCAGTACAGTGCTGCCATAGATCGCAGCACTGTACCTAGCACATAGATGCTGGTCTCGCCGTCTAACAGTCTACTAGCAGCGATCGCCCCTGGGACACTGAAGAGCTCCATCATGTAAGCGGGAATGCGCGCGTATCGGCGCGAGCGATCCCCTGCAAAGCACCACCCTAGGACTTTACACCCATTGGCGTGACGCGGTTGGCAAGTGGTTAAGCACAACTGTGTTAAAAATAACGTAATTAAACGTAAAATTGCTTATGTTTTTAAAATATTTCTTTATAAATCACTTAGTCAGTGTTTGCCCATTGTAAAATCTTTCCATGACCTTTCCTCTCCCTGATTTACATTCTGAAATTTATCACAGGTGGCAGCATCTTTAGCGCTGTCAGGTGCAGCTCTGCAGAATGTTTGTTCACTAAGAGCTCCAAAGCCAACACAATTAACCACTTGAGGACCGCAGGCTTACACTCTCTAGTGACTAGGCGCTTATTTACAATTCAGCACACTGCAGCTTTAACAGTTAATTACTTAGCCATACAACTTAGCACACAAATGGACCTTTTCTTGTCACTAGTAGGCCCTTCTAGTGGTGGTCCCTGATCGCTACTGCGATTGTTAGGTTTTTTTTATTTAAAAAAAGAGCCTTTTGTTTAAAAAAATTACAGTACTTCACCCTTCCTCCTCCCTTCCCTCCTAAATTGGTGCTAGGCGGCGATCAAATCACTTCCCCTCCTCTAATAAGCATCAGCCTATGAGAGGGACTTGACTGTAAGCCACTTGGAGGGACAGCCAAGTGTCCCCTATACAGCGTTGCGCTAGATCGCAGCGCTGTACTGATGCAAACAAACTTTTTTTTTCTCGTTAACAGCTTGCCAGGCGTGATCATGTGCTGGCAAGCTGATCAAGTAGCTCCACTCCGTGTCTCGGCAGGGAACGATCACGCATGCGCGCACTAGTTCCTTGCTAATCTCCTCCCCCAAGACTTTAGGCGTTAGGCGGTCCTGGAGAAGCCACTCTCCGGCCGCCTAAATAGCCTTGGCTGACCATCACTGGGAGGGTGGGGCTACATACAAAAATACAGCAATATAGAGATATAGGAAGCGTTTATGATGCTGAAACCAGAAAAAAATGTACGTAAAAGTGGCTATTCAGAATAATGTACTGTACTCTACCATAAGTCACTACAGTGCCTTAGTGAATGCCATATGCATATTCATCTATTTGGTGAATGATCGAATGTTTGTAAAACCCTTTGATAAAGCTTGATGAATTGAAGCCTTCGTCTGCTACTTGGTTCACACTTGGTATGGCAACACTGGACATGCAGAAAAGACTTACACTTTCCTATGAGCCTCTTTAGCACGTCTGCTTTTTGCAAGGCACAAACTTAACAGGTATGAACTTTATTTTTGGGACAGGGGATACATTGCCATTTCTACATAGGAATGACACACATCTGCTCCCCATTGCAGCAAACACTGCTCCGGATCTCAGGAGTGGTACAGTGTATCGGTATTACACGGAGGCACTGCCATATCCAACAATGAAGATGTATAAATACACATATGCAAAATGTAATAATACCATCCATCCAACAAAGCATAGAGTATATCACCAACTAGCGCATATCATGTATTCTTAAAGGAATATCGACTTGGGAGGTTTCAGATTAACTTTCCTGGGACTTCTTCCTTCCCTGCACAGTCTTTTACTATCTGGTCCTTCACTGTAGTTCCAGTCCCTCCAGGGTGCTGCTGGCTCCTGCAACAGATCTGCTGGTGGTCCGTGTTGGAGACTACTGTGCATACACAGGTGTGTTTGCATGTCTCCTCAATCACACTCCTGTGCTCAGGAGCATTCTGCGCTTGTGTCGTTCATTAAAACCTAAACTGTGCATGCACAGAATGCTCCCAGCCAGGGGTGTGTAGCTAGAAATCATGGGGCCCCATGGCAATGTTTTGGTTGCCCTCCTCCCCCCAGAAATGAGGAGACAGAGAGGAGCTGCTGCAAAGCTGAGGATAGATCGGTGCCGAGGGGTGAGTAATGCTGCAGCATGCACACTCTGCACACCTAGCTCTACATGGGGAGGGGGAGCCGGTGTCTTTAGGTGAGTGTAGAGAGAACTGTGGGCTGGTGCTGTGGCCGCACATAGCTCCATACATAGCAACTGCTCTGCTTTTTAAACTATAGGGCTAACTAGCAAAATTGATGACCCGCCCCCCTCCTTGAGACTGCACATGTGCTATAACAGAGCCACGCATGCCCATCACAAATAGTAGCCATTTCTGACAGGAAGCATACATTGACATGACAGGGGAGGAGAAGAGGATTCTGCCTGATCAGTGGACTGGATAAATATACAAAATAGGCTGGATATGGGCTGTAGTTTGCCCATGTCTGGTCTACAAATACTAGTGTTGGGCGAACAGTGTTCGCCACTGTTCGGGTTCTGCAGAACATCACCCTGTTCGGGTGATGTTCGAGTTCGGCCGAACACCTGATGGTGTTCGGCCAAACTGTTTGGCCATATGGCCGAACTAAGAGCGCATGGCCGAACGTTCCCCGAACGTTCGGCTAGCGCTGTGATTGGCCGAACGGGTCACGTGGTTCGGACCCGAACGCGCTCTGATTGGCTGAACGAGTCACGTGGTTCGGGTAAATAAATACCCGATCCACGTCATTTCTCCGCCATTTGTCTATGGGTTTAGCTTTGGGTAAGCAGGCAGGGTAGTTCTCTCTCCAGCCAGGCTAGCCAGGGTCCCCCCAGTCATTGTGTCGCTGCTGGGAACAGTAGTACACCGGTCACCCACACTATATAGCATTGTGTTTACTGCCACTCTGTGTCTCTGCTGGGAACAGTAGTACACTGCTCACCCTGTATAGAATTGTGCTCTGTGTCGCTGCTGGGAATAGTAGTACACCGCTCACCCACCACTTTATAGCATTGTGTTTACTGCCACTCTGTGTCTCTGCTGGGAACAGTAGTACACCGCTCACCCACCACTGTATAGCATTGTGCTCTGTGTCGCTGCTGGGAACAGTAGTACACCGCTCACCCACCCACCACTGTATAGCATTGTATCGCTGCTGGTAATAGTAGTACACCGCTCACCCACGACTGTATAGCATTGTGCTCTGTGTCGCTGCTGGGAACAGTAGTACACCGCTCACCCACCACTGTATAGCATTGTGCTCTGTGTCAATGCTGGGAACAGTAGTACACCGCTCACCCACCACTGTATAGCATTGTGCTCTGTGTCACTGCTGGGAACAGTAGTACACCGCTCACCCACACTATATAGCATTGTGTTTACTGCCACTCTGTGTCTCTGCTGGGAACAGTAGTACACCGCTCACCCACCACTGTATAGCATTGTGCTCTGTGTCGCTGCTGGGAATAGTAGTACACCGCTCACCCACCACTGTATAGCATTGTGCTCTGTGTCGCTGCTGGGAACAGTAGTACACCGCTCACCCACCCACCACTGTATAGCATCTCATCTGTATTACATTTATGACTGCATGCCGACAAAAAGCAAATTGCTATCCGCACGCTTCTTGTCCTCATGCAAGGCCTGGGTTGTTGTGTCTCAAAGCGTGGCCTTCTCCTCCTGCGCCGCCCTCCTCCTGTTCCATCACGTGTGCTGCTGCTGGGTTAGCGTTACCGGTCCCTTTTCCTGGAACCTCTCATCTGTATTACATTTATGACTGCATGCCGACAAAAAGCAAATTGCTATCCGCACGCTTCTTGTCCGCATGCAAGGCCTGGGTTGTTGTGTCTCAAAGCGTAGCCTTCTCCTCCTGCGCCGCCCTCCTCCTGTTCCATCACGTGTGCTGCTGCTGGGTTAGCGTTACCGGTCCCTTTTCCTGGAACCTCTCATCTGTATTACATTTATGACTGCATGCCGACAAAAAGCAAATTGCTATCCGCACGCTTCTTGTCCGCATGCAAGGCCTGGGTTGTTGTGTCTCAAAGCGTAGCCTTCTCCTCCTGCGCCGCCCTCCTCCTGTTCCATCACGTGTGCTGCTACTGGGTTAGCGTTACCGGTCCCTTTTCCTGGAACCTCTCATCTGTATTACATTTATGACTGCATGCCGACAAAAAGCAAATTGCTATCCGCACGCTTCTTGTCCGCATGCAAGGCCTGGGTTGTTGTGTCTCAAAGCGTAGCCTTCTCCTCCTGCGCCGCCCTCCTCCTGTTCCATCACGTGTGCTGCTGCTGGGTTAGCGTTAACGGTCCCTTTTCCTGGAACCTCTCATCTGTATTACATTTATGACTGCATGCCGACAAAAAGCAAATTGCTATCCGCACGCTTCTTGTGCGCATGCAAGGCCTGGGTTGTTGTGTCTCAAAGCGTGGCCTTCTCCTCCTGCGTCGCCCTCCTCCTGTTCCATCACGTGTGCTGCTGCTGGGTTAGCGTTACCGGTCCCTTTTCCTGGAACCTCTCATCTGTATTACATTTATGACTGCATGCCGACAAAAAGCAAATTGCTATCCGCACGCTTCTTGTCCGCATGCAAGGCCTGGGTTGTTGTGTCTCAAAGCGTGGCCTTCTCCTCCTGCGCCGCCCTCCTCCTGTTCCATCACGTGTGCTGCTGCTGGGTTAGCGTTACCGGTCCCTTTTCCTGGAACCTCTCATCTGTATTACATTTATGACTGCATGCCGACAAAAAGCAAATTGCTATCCGCACGCTTCTTGTGCGCATGCAAGGCCTGGGTTGTTGTGTCTCAAAGCGTGGCCTTCTCCTCCTGCGTCGCCCTCCTCCTGTTCCATCACGTGTGCTGCTGCTGGGTTAGCATTACCGGTCCCTTTTCCTGGAACCTCTCATCTGTATTACATTTATGACTGCATGCCGACAAAAAGCAAATTGCTATCCGCACGCTTCTTGTCCTCATGCAAGGCCTGGGTTGTTGTGTCTCAAAGCGTGGCCTTCTCCTCCTGCGCCGCCCTCCTCCTGTTCCATCACGTGTGCTGCTGCTGGGTTAGCTTTACCGGTCCCTTTTCCTGGAACCTCTCATCTGTATTACATTTATGACTGCATGCCGACAAAAAGCAAATTGCTATCCGCACGCTTCTTGTCCTCATGCAAGGCCTGGGTTGTTGTGTCACAAAGCGTGGCCTTCACCTCCTGCGCCACCCTCCTCCTGTTCCATCACGTGTGCTGCTGCTGGGTTAGCGTTACCGGTCCCTTTTCCTGGAACCTCTCATCTGTATTACATTTATGACTGCATGCCGACAAAAAGCAAATTGCTATCCGCACGCTTCTTGTCCTCATGCAAGGCCTGGGTTGTTGTGTCTCAAAGCGTGGCCTTCTCCTCCTGCGCCGCCCTCCTCCTGTTCCATCACGTGTGCTGCTGCTGGGTTAGCGTTACCGGTCCCTTTTCCTGGAACCTCTCATCTGTATTACATTTATGACTGCATGCCGACAAAAAGCATGTTACCTGTGCAAAGAAAACAGACATTTCCCGCATTTAAAAGACAGTTTTCAATTTTCTCAAAAACTATAAGCTCTTTTTGCTAAATTTTTTTCCTCTTGTACCTACTCCCAAGGTGCACATACCCTGTAAATTTGGGGTATGTAGCATGTAAGGAGGCTTTACAAAGCACAAACGTTCGGGTCCCCATTGACTTCCATTATGTTCGGAGTTCGGCTCGAACACCCGAACATCGCGGCCATGTTCGGCCTGTTCGGCCCGAACCCGAACATCTAGATGTTCGCCCAACACTAACAAGGACCTGAGAAAATCAGTACAAGTATTCTGCGCAAGCATTGTTATGCTGACAAGAGGCAGGAGACAAAAGCAAAAAAACATTTCCAGTGGGAAGCAGTGCAGGCACACTCACCCTCTGTCCATGTAGCAGAGGAGGAGACTACTGTCAATGGCTCAGTGAGTCTAATGGAAGTTCCTCAGTCTATTGGACTCTTCCTCTTTTCTGCATCCCCGGTGCTCTTCCCAGTGCGTAGGTTGAGGAGAGGGGCAGTATAGCCACGTCCAGAGATGGGGGTGGAGCCAAATCCAGGCCTAGGATAGGGGCATTACTACATCCATGGCGGAGGTGGAGGCACCATCCAGGGCCGTGATGGGGCCGGGCTATACCAGGAGTCATGTCACTCTGTTCTCGGCTGGGACTAATAACTAATTGTTGGCCAGAAATGAAACCATATTAATGTGCAGGGAGGCAGCAGGTGAAAAAATAGTCTCCTTTCACCTGCCTGCCTCCCTTTAATAAGCTAAGGAAAGGTGGGGGGTGGAAGAGAGGAGGTGCTGGAGGTCATGGCCGGCCCATGGGCCCTCACAAGTAAAAAATACAATTCTAAAGAACAAAAAAAGGAGAGGCAGCCAGGAACAGAGGGACTCCTTGTGGCTATGGGCCTTATAGCAGCCCCTGCCTACAGCTATAGAGGTGTACGAATGTGCCCGCACATGTGCAGAAGCCTGATTATTTTGGATGATACGGCAGCACCATGGAGGGAATCCGTACTACAGCAAGGGGCCAGAGGCTGCTGGGGGACTGGAAGATGCCCCGGGTAACTAAATCTGATCTCCCCCCACCTGACACAGTATCGCTTTAAATTTTAATGAATTCATAAACTCATCTTAATGTAAGAGATTTGTAAGCGGTAAACATAAAGTAATACCAATAACCTTCTGGACAGGCTGATCTGCAACACAAAAAGAGGAACAGCGTATAACATCTGTGCTCAGGCTGCTAATATATTCAGACTGCTGCATTGATATACATTTAAAAAGAACTTAACCATGATTTGTATTCCATATGGAAAATCCTAACTTAATTTTGTTGGATGCAGACTATTACAGCATCTGATCTTGTTATGGAGCGTAAAATATGCATTGTTTACAGTAATAATTTAATAGGATGAGTGCTGAGAAAAATGGCCTCGAGTAAAAGTGAAAATCTATGAGTTCTCTTCATATTTAATCACAACTTCGATGAGCAACAGATGGCAAGCAATCAATCCGGCTTGATTTTGCTTTTTTTCCCAGACAAAGTGCATAACAACATCAACAACTGGGACTGGGTGTGCTTGGTGATGAGTTTTAAACGAAAATATGGAATATTTTTAGACAGGATGTCTGATGATCATCTGAATGGAATATTCTGTGATACTCTTTTTTGTATTTTGTTGCATGATGTATCTGTATATATATATATATATATATATATATATATATATATATATATATATATATCAGAATCAGAATCAAAATCACTTTATTTCGCCAAGAACAGCAAGAGCTGTAATCGGAATTGCTTGTGGTACACATGGCATAGGCATAATTGGTATAATACAGACAGACGCACAACACGTACACTTGAAATGCAGTAGTCAGTTCGTATGGGCCATTTCACTGTTATTTCAAACACAGGTAAATAATAATAATAATAATAATGATAATAATAAAGATGCAGGTAGTGGCCTCAAGTCAAAGTTGATGAGCCCAGTCAGGCAGCTGCAGGAACCGGCTGACCAACCCAGCTAGAGTACGCTGGTATGCGGGCCAGATAGGGGGAGGTTGGAGTTCAGAAGCCGAACAGCTTGGGGGAAGAAGGTGTTCTTTCGCCTGGTGGTTTTGGAAGGTATAGCCCTATAACGACGGCCCAACGGGAGAAGCTTAAAGTAGTGGCTGCCAGGGTGAGCGGGGTCACGGGAGATCATGGTGGCCCTCTTCATCATCCTATTTGAGTGGAGGAGATCGAGGGGTGGAAGAGGAGATCCGATGATCTTCTCCGCGTCCGTTATGACTCTCTGCAGTTTGTGTTTGTCGCTGGCCGTTGCACCAGCATACCAGACAATGACTGAGGAGCAGAGGATGGATTCTATGGTGGAGGTATAGAAACTGGTCAGCAGCTCCCTGGGCATGCCAAATCTCTTCAGTTGGCGCAGGAAGAACAGCCTCTGCTGAGATTTCTTCTGGATTTTGGTGGTATTCTGCTCCCACTTCAGATTGTTTGTTAGAGTCATGCCGAGGAACCGCACAGATGTCACCCTAGAGACTTCGGTTCCCCCAATGAGGACAGGTGGGAGGGGGGGAGGGTTTCTCCTGAAGTCAGCGACTAGCTCGACAGTCTTTGCTGCGTTGAGGACTAGGTTGTTGTCCTTGCACCAGTTACATATTCTCTCTACTTCGCTGCGGTACTCCGACTCCCGTTTCTACCAATAAGGCCAATGATAGTGGTGTCATCTGCAAATTTGATGACTTTCACAGAGTCCGTGGATGAGATGCAGTTATTGGTATAGAGGGAGAACAGTAGAGGTGACAGAACACAGCCTTGTGGAGCCCCTGTGTTGGTGGTTCTAACACTGGAGAGGTGGTTGCCGAGCTTCACCTGCTGCGTTCTGTTTGTCAGGAAGTCTTTGATCCATGCCCGAAGCGTAGGGTCAACTCCGAGCTGCGTCAGATTGGTGATCAAGATATCTGGGCAGATCGTATTGAACGCTGAGCTAAAGTCTAGGAACAGGACTATATATATATATATATAATATGTATGTATAGTATTTATGTTAAATATTATATTATATCTTTTCACTGATGGGTTGTTTAATTTACATTATCGCACTCAAACAGCGTGAGTTAATTCTTACAGCGTGATATTATTCTAGCACACACGCGCAGTCCTAACAGCATAGAGTTTGCTCTTAAATTATGGACGACCATTTAACTGCCGCGTGACAATGACTTAGCACGGCCGCAATACTTCACCAGCACTGCTGCTACTACATTAATTAACGATACGATATGTCACTATGTCGCAGCATTTAGAAGGATCGTCCTTAACTGAAGAGCACACTCTACGTTGTTAGGATCGCATGTAGTGTGCACTAGAATCAAGTTGCACTGTAAGAATTAAGTTGCACTGTAAGCATTAACTTGCATTGTGTGAGTGTGCGATAATGTTAATTAATGTTGCCCTTTCATACAATATAACGTAGTCAGTAAGCGGCTTGTACAACAGTGTAAAATTTGCTGTTCCATCAATATAACTCAACACACAGCCATTACTGTCCAAATTGATGGCAAAACAATTGCGTACAATGTTAAAATTGTTCCCAAAGTGTCAATATTTTGTGTGCCCACCATTATTTTCCAGCACTGCCTTAAAGCGGTATAAAACCCTGACATAATATTCAATAAGAACATGTTTTTCTACTTTTTATATGCCATACGGTTATCATATTTGCTATATAAGTATAGTATATAGCGGAAGTCTCAAAACAAAAATCATAAGGAACATCAAATAATGGCAATAGGAAGCAGTGATGAGTGAAAATTTTGATATTCTTTTTGCATTAATTTACAAAATTCATCCTTTAACCTCCTTAGCGGTAACCCCGTGTGTGACACGGGGTAAGCCGCTGGATGGTGCCGCTCAGGCCCTGCTGGGCCGATTTAAATAATTTTTTTTTGCTGGACTCAGCTAGCACTTTGCTAGCTGTGCCAGCACCCCGATCACCGCCGCCGCGCGCCCGATTGTCGCTATCCGGTGCGGCGCGCCCCCCCCCCCCCCCAGACCCCGTGCGCTGCCTGGCCAATCAGTGCCAGGCAGCGCCGAGGGTTGGATCCGGAGTCCCAATGACGTCCCGACGTCGCTGACGTCGGTGACGTCATCCCGCCCCGTCGCCATGGTGACGGGGGAGGCCCTCCAGGAAATCTTGTTCTTTGAACGGGATTTCCTGATCGGAGATCGCCGAGGGCGATTGAAGCGGGCGGGGGGATGCCGCTGAGCAGCGGCTATCATGTAGCGAGCCCTGGGCTCGCTACATGATTTAAAGAAAAAAATTTAAAAAACTGCTGCGCTGCCCCCTGGCGGTATTTTTCATACCGCCAAGGGGGTTAAAGAGACACTGAAGCGGAAAAAAAAATGATGATATTATGATTTGTATGTGTAGTACAGCTAAGAAAAAAAAAACATTAAGATCAGATACATCAGTCTAATTGTTTCCAGTACAGGAAGAGTTGAGAAACTCCAGTTGTTATCTCTATGCAAAAAAGCTATTAAGCTCTCCGACTAACTTAGTCATGGAGAGGGCTGTTATCTGACTTTTATTATCAACTGTAATTGAACTGTTTACTTTTCCTCTGCTAGAGGAGAGTTCATTACTTCACAGACTGCTCATTAAAGGTCCGTACACACGCCGGACTTTAGGCAACGACGGGTCCGTCGTTGCCTCCCGCTGGGTGGGCGTGCCAGCGACAGTCCGGCATGTGTACGCTCTGTCGTCAGACTGATACGGCTGTTCCTGAGCGATCCGCCGGGCGGATCGCTCAGAAACAGCCGTATCAGTCTGACGACAGAGCGTACACACGCCGGACTGTCGCTGGCACGCCCACCCAGCGGGAGGCAACGACGGACCCGTCGTTGCCTAAAGTCCGGCGTGTGTACGGACCTTAAGACTCATTTTGAATGCTGAGTGTTGTGTAATCTGCACATATTATAGAGTGATGCAATGTTAGAAAAAACACTATATACCTGAAAATAAAAATATGAGAATATTTTCTTTGCTGCTAATCTTCTAGTAATTATTCATAGTACACAACCAATTCATTATATCATTTTTTTTTTTTCGCTTCAGTGTCTCTTTAAGCAAAAAATGCCACCGAAAATCATTTTGTTATAAGTTTGTGATTCTTCAAATTTTTTCCAAATTTTCACGCTAAACAAGTTATTATTTTTTTTTTTTTTTAGTTTTAGTAGTAAAAATTAAGATTTTTCACAATTTTGCTAATTTTTGCCATATTGTGAAAATACTAAGTATTTTTGCGAAAATATCCCACTGGTGACTGTATAGTACCCCTGCAGTAGACTGTTGCCTTAACAATGATTGGGTAATGGCAACAATTACCTTGCATGGATGCACATGTTTATTGCGGGTCAGAGTGGGAAAAGACTGGAGGCTGGTTTGAGGGTGCTGTGGGATGAGCAAGAGTAAAGGCGGTTGCTGAGGAACTGAGTAACGCGCACACACACACTAACATTGCCCCTATTATCTGCTCACTTTTGTGTTACTTTGGAGGAAAGTGTCATTTTGAGTGGTGGTAAGATTTTACACAGGCAAACCTTACCTTTATGCATGAGTAGTGTTCTTAACTAACCTAAAGGGTTATCCCTATCTCGAAAGGTCTGTTCACACTGGACAGTCTTAACCACTTTTTTTCAAACATTCACAAAAAGAATCAACAATGAAAAACAGCAATTTCTTTTGAAATGGACTTTAAATGTGCAAGCTAGAAATTGTCTTTTTTGAGGTGAATTTAAACATTGCAAAGTTCATGAGTTCAAGTACAATATCAATACTTGAAATAAAAAGTTGTTGCAAAAACCCCTGCATCTCTACCAGATAATATTTTGTGAAAACAGTGTTGCTTTTCTGGTACCGTAAAGAAGTCTCTAACATGAAGGTTAAAGTCCCCAGACTTGAGGAGAGATAATGAAGTCCTGTCACCTTTTCCTTACTGCACTTACTTGCAACATTTGCCTGTCAACCAAATGGGGCTCTAAACAAATACATTTCATTTATTATATTTGACATTTTCCTGATTAAAAATACATATACTATTAACGGGGCACTATGGCGAAAATACGTGCAAACATAACCAAATAAGAAGTACGTTTTTTTTCCATTGTAAAATGAGCCATACATTACTTTTCACCTATGTTGCTGTCACTTACAGTAGGTAGTAGAAATCTGACAGAAGTGACAGGTTTTGGACTAGTCCATCTCTTCATAGGGGATTCTCTGCAAGGCTTTTATTCTTTATAAAGATATTCCCTAAAAGGATTTAAACAATGATGCTGGCCAGCCTCCCTGCTCGCTACACAATTTTTTGGCAGCTGGACAGAGCAACTGCCATTCACTAAGTGCTTTTGAAAATAAATAAATCCTTGAGAATCCCATACGAAGAGATGGACTAGTCCAAAACCTGTCGCTTCTGTCAGATTTCTACTACCTACTGTAAGTGACAGCAACATAGGAGAAAAGTAATTCATGCCTCATTTTACTCTGGAAAAATGTACTTCTTATTTGTATATGTTTGCACATATTTTAAATTTAAAAAAAAATTCACCATAGTGCCCCTTTAAAATCTATTTTAATACTTAACCTAATAAATAAATACTGTGTATAAAAAAATGAAGGGTGAAAGAAAAAAAATCACAGTACGATATTCTACAACAACTGAGCAACCCTTGTTGCGATGCACGTCTCTTGCCTAGTATTCTGCAAAAAAATGAATTCATATCACGAATCAAACGTTAACATTCTTCTACTGTGCCCTGTTTCTGGATCTTTAATTTCAAAACATACCCCATCCTCTCGATTGCTCAGCATTGTATTACCATTTTAATATTGCCGCACAGGCGCCGAAGCTTGGCTTTGCAGTTTGGGAGTCCTCATTATGCAGAGAGTCAGCACCTCAATTGTTACAGATGATGAAAATAGTCAAGCATGCATGCTGTATTATTCCTTACTCTCCTATAGAGAAGACAAACAGAACAGGCATTAAGGACAATGGGAAGACATGAAGCCTCGCTGAGAGAGCAACGGAAACCATGGCTGGAAATGGGAAAGTCAGCTGTATCATAGTTATTAAAAAGTAAATAGGAAGGAAGCAATGATAGCTTTTCTGCAGAAGATACAATAGGACAAAATAGTTTAAAGAATGGATCTACCATTGTGTTTTATCTGTTTGCAAAAAAGCCACTCTATTCTTCCTCTCTTAAGGCTGGATTCACATTTGTACCGAGGTGATGTGGTGCAAGCACTGCATTGGACCGCAGGAATCACCTTTTTTATGACCCTTTGCTACAATGTAGGGACAGTGTCATATGCATAGCGCTGCCCCCTGAGTAGTGAAGTACTCCTGCTGGGCAGGAAGTACGTCACTGGGATTCCTTTTGACCCACGCATTACGTGGCGTGTCGTACTGCTCTCCCGTTGAGCACACTTGCTGCGTCTCCCATTGACTTGCATTGCTGCTTAATCCATGCGGTAGGCAAGGATAATACGGTAACGCGCTGCAGACTTTATGTCGGGAATGCGATAACTTTGATACCTCTGGAACACCGTGTCATATTTCATGAACTGTGCAAGTCTCCAGAGACGGCCGGGAGTCGTAATATGGGGCGACGCAGAGCGCAAGTGTGAAAGGGGCCTAAATGAAAACTGCAGCATAAAATCTTAATCATACCTTGTATCACTTAATGTTCAGAAATTACACTTCTGCGCAGTATAGGTCACTAAGCTAATGAATGCATTCTTCTGTGAACTAAGACCCCGGCTTTTAACTTAGCTGTAGGGATAACAGTGGTGCCTGGATGAGTGAATCTGTGAATGCATTTGTTCGAACATCTGCATGTGAGTGTGTGAAGGGTTAATTGTTTTTTGTTATTTTTCTGGCCACACCCCCTTCAGCACCTCCCTTTCCTTAACCTCCTTGGCGGTAAGCCCGACCTACGTTCGGGCTAGCCGCCGGAGAGGATCACATGGCCCCCGGAGTTTTTTTTTTAAATAAAAATATTGATTAATCTGCTTAAGCTAGCACTTTGCTAGCTAACGATGCCCCCCAAGTCCCTCCACTCTCCCCAATCACCCCCGATCGCCACCGTTCTACGTACCCCCCAGGGATCCCACGATGGCGCAGCCTCCCAATCAGCTACAGGCTTCGCTATGGGGAGGATCGGGACTGAGCATGACCTCATGACGTTGATGGCATCATGACGTCATGTCCGATCATTGCCATAGCGATGACTGAAGCTAAAGGGTGAAGATGCGGCTCTCGCGGGATCGCGGACGGGTAAATATTGTCGTCGGTGATCGGGGGGATCAGAGCGGTGCCGGGGGACTTAGGGGCCACAGTTACCTAGCAAAGTGCTAGCTTAACCACTTTCCCCCCGCCCGTACGAATTTCTCCGTCCCTTTTTCCATCCTTTCACCCCCGGGGATGGAGAAATCCGTACTTTCCGCGTTCCCGCCGCTGTCCGCGCTCCCGCTCGTAAACACACCGCCCGCCGCTAGTAAACACGCCGCCGCCCGCTCGCCCGGAGATCAATGAGCGGGAAAATCCATTCCCGTTCGTTGATCTAAGCCCCGCAATGATCCGCTGCTCTCCGATGAGCAGCGCGATCATTGTGAAAAGTAAACACTTACCCAGCCTCCAAGCACTTCCTCCAAGCTTCTGGAAGGACGCTTGGAGGTCGCATTAAAACAAAAAGTTACTGTGGCCATCTTGTGGCCAAATAGTAAAACTACACCATACACATTTTTCACATACAAATAAATTACTTTTACACAAAACATTAACTCAATACCTCCCACACTCCCATTTTTTTTTTTGTAATTAAAAAAAAATTAAAAAATGTACAATAAAAAAAATACAGAAATAGTTACCTTAGGGACTCAACTTTTTAAATATTTATGTCAGGAGGGTACAACACTGTTACTTTATAAACTATGGGCTTGTAATTAGGGATGGACGCAAAACTGAAAAAAATGCACCTTTATTTCCAAATAAAATATTGGCACCAAACATTGTGATAGGGACATAATTTAAACGGTTTTATAACTGGGACAAAAGGGCAAATACATTTCATGGGTTTTAATTACAGTAGCATGCATTAATTAAAAACTATAATGGCCGAAAACTGAAAAATAATTAAAGGAATACTATTGATGAATGCATTTATTTTTAAATGTTTTATGTTGTAGCACACATTATGGCAAGTACTAGGAGCAATTTGATTCCTCACACAGCTGTTCCTCTCAGCTGTAAAATCCTCCGTCAGTTTTGGCGTCAGTGTTGGATACAAAATGTATCTAATACTGAGCTCCCAGAGGGCTAGACCATATCTCTGCACAGGGGACATGCTATCAACTCCTCAGTTTATAGTTTAATTATCACCTTGCTGAAAGAATCTTGTTGATATAGTGGTAAGGGGTTAAAGATTCTAGCAATGTGTGTTTATTATCTTTGCTTCTCTTGACTGATAAAGATACTAATAATGCTAATTGTAGACAGTGGTCTGCCCCTCTCAGCAGCTTGTAAAGTGGATGCAGCCTGGAGTGAATCACCTCAAGCAGGGAGCCAGTCTGAGTGTAAACACAGACTCGTGGTATAGCTAGTTATATTCCAGGAATATTCCAGCTCATTTAGTTACCTGTTACCACCTCAGATCAGCCTATTTCTCCTCATGTCTCCTGCATGCTGTGAGTGACAAGGTGAAATATATTTGTCAGCTGTGTGACAGAGTAACCAAGCAGCTCAGGGTGACCCAAACTACTATGAGCTGTGTGAAAAATGAATTTTTAAGCAGGGATAGCGAGAGAGACCTGGGTGAATAAATAAAGTGCCCCTAGCACTAGTGGTAATGTGTACACTAATATAGAGTATTAAAAAAAAAAGTCGTTTCAATCGATAGTATTCCTTTAATTTTTTTCCCACATTTTTCCTATTTTCCCATTAAAACACATTTAGAATAAAATAATTCTTGGCATAATGTCCCACCTAAAGAAAGCCTAATTAGTGGTGGAAAAAACAAGATATACGGTAGATCGTTTAATTGTGATAAGTAATGATAAAGTTATAGACGAATGAATGGAAGGAGCGCTGAAAGGTGAAAATTGCTCTGGTGGTCAGGGGGTAAACCCCCTCAGTGGTGAAGTGGTTAAGCATTTAGATCAGATTTTATTTAAAAAAAATCCTCCTGCGGACGCAGCATCTGAAACTGCGTACCGCCAGGGTGGTTAATAATTTATTTAATGTCCTAACTAGAGGCGATGTGCCAGGATATATGTGTTTTTTCTTGTTACTGACCCCTGTGGCTAGGGTTTTAATCCAGTGCACTCCCTCCTTCCCCTGTCTGTGTTTTTTGTCAGCATGCACACAGCTTATGCTGGTGTATGTGCATGGTGCACATGGATACATTACGTTAGCTCCCTAGAGTTAGGACACCTACATTTACCTGGGTACTTCTGCGCAGTGTAGGTGACTAAGCATAAGAATGCCTTCTTCTGTGAACTAAGACCCCGGCTTTTAACTTAGCTGTCGGGATAACAGTGGTGCCTGGATAAGTGAATCTGTGAATGCATTTGTTTGAACGTTTGCATGCGAGTCTGAGAAGGGTTAATTGTTTTTTTCATAACATTGCAGTTCTTAATTTGTTGAGAGGATGGTAGATAGGGACTTAGGATAAGACTAACTCCTGCCATTATTTCTCTACGCACACATTGGTTGATCTGTTAGTTATTACCGTGAAGTGATGCCTGTTCGAAGTCTTGAGAGGAGGAAGCAACCCAAGTCTGGTTAAGGAACCTTGTTCCTGTCATAAGCTCTACTGACAGATAAGGGGCTGCCAGGTATTGAGATCTGGCAGTTCTTGGATATTTTTTTTACTGCTCCAGACACTAAAGGGTTATCTTTGCCTCTGCTGTTCCCTAGCTAGAGATCTGTTTACATTCAGGTTTTTATTTATTTATTTATTTATTTTTATCAGAGTTGATGATTCAACTAATTTTTTCTGTTGAATTTTCTCAACGGTGTTTTGACACCTTATAAAAAAACAACACATTTTCAGCCCTTCAAAAAGCAGGAATATGCTGAGAATAGGTTTTGCAGGTAAGATGGAAAATGATCTCTTGGGAAAAAAATCAGGAGAGAGATTAAATGAATCAGGACCATAGATGTTAATTAAAATAAAAAAAATAAAAAAAACATCCCAAGCCCAGGTTCACTCTGGACATCAGAATACCTTAACTAAATAAGTGGATACTTGAGTTAAATACTCTGATCAATACTTTGCTCACAATCAAATTGGGCCTTCTATAAAGATGTACAATGTGAGTTTAGGACCACTTTTATGATAATTCTATTTTACTCAAGTAGGTCATAAAATGTAACACAATAAAATTAGTAGGATCATAATTACTGTAATATTATTATTATAATTAATAATATTATTATATGTTATACAAAATACTAGACACATATCTATTTAAAAAAATAAAAATAAATAACATGTATGATGTATCCTCAATGATCCATTGAATTCAGGGAAAGGCAAAAAAACAACTACACATTTGTAAACAGGTAAAATCCTTGGATCAGCATTCTTCTATACATTTTTGGAAATATAGGTAGCATTCTATATTTTTACTATTTTAGGAAATCTTACCTTGAAACTATGTTCTGTATCCAGTAGAACCAGCTCTGAGAGAAGACTATTCTATATTTCCATGGCCTAAGAGTAAAGAATTCTTTTCTGCGGTAGCAGCTTAAACATCTTTTCATTCATCCTCAAGGAGCGCCTCTGAGACTTTCATGGTGACTTTTAAGTGAACATGTTTTAACTGAATCTTCAGTATAGGCCATTGTTATTTTTATGCAAGGTGATC
The DNA here is from genome assembly GCF_040937935.1 of Hyperolius riggenbachi. Classification (NCBI taxonomy): domain Eukaryota; kingdom Metazoa; phylum Chordata; class Amphibia; order Anura; family Hyperoliidae; genus Hyperolius; species Hyperolius riggenbachi. The sequence goes on from NC_090656.1 coordinate 95,079,575, forward strand.
AAATCGCCATTAGTCTCCTCTTCTCAAGGGCCACTAAATTTAGTTCATTGAGCATTTCCTGGTAACTAGGCTTCTCCATTTCCCTCATTATGCATAATAAAAAATCTTACAACAAGAAAATTAAAATTGTATTGCCTCCCCAGATTATTCTCTATCTTCTGTAGCAATGAAATAGGCACAGGGAGTAGACATATTGGAGAAATGATTTTAATTCTAGCAACTTAGAAAGAGTTTTGCATTTATTTATTTATTGTGTTGAAAAATGTTGTGTGCAATGTTGTGTAAGTGTCGTTTTTAACTGTTAGGGCTGATACCCACTCGCAGTATTTTTTCCCTTGTTTAACGATTACCGGCAATTGCCAGAGATTGGCAAAGCACTGCAACAGTGGAACTCTATAAGCATGAGTCCATTGTGCCCATCTCCAGCATTTGGTGATTAGCGATCAGCCTGCAGTGTTTTCAGAGCAATTTAATTTGAAGGAATGCAGCGGAAAATTCACATTCCCTCAAATCGCTCTGAAAAATTGCCCCCCCTCACCTGGTCAGTAAGATGCAAGTACCGTAATTCTGGGTTGCATTAAACATTTTTGCAGCTTGGAAAAAAACAAAAAACCAGCAGTGTTTGTTGCATGTGAATTTCCACCGGTCATTTTTGCATCGAAAATACAATTTTCGATTTCAAAATAATATTCATGAAGATATTTTCTGTATTTTTTGCATTATGGCAAAAATTCCTGAAAACACGTAAAATCAGTATTTTAACTACAAAAAAATTTGCAAAAAGTGCAAAAAAGTTTATTTTTAGAGCAAAAAATGTGAAAATCACAAACTTATTAGAAAATTATTTTCAATGGAATTCTCGCTCAAAAGTCAAATTTACTATTATTTTTGCGAAAATTAATTTGAAAAGAATATAGGCATTTTTGCTCATCGCTGCCAATCAGATTCACTTCCTGCTGAATCTGATTTGAATAAAATCTGCATGCAAAGTGGAATTATTTGCATCTCACTATCTCTATAGACTGTCCACCCGCTAAGATATGAACAATTTCAAGGTAATGTTTAAATATTCCTTTTCCAGGTTTTGACACTGTTGACCACAATTTTCTGCTATAAACCCCCAACCCCATTGATAGTGGATACAGTGTGCTATCTATTTTTATACTCAGCTCTCCCGATTTATAGTACCCGAGACTCAGCACTAGGCCACGTTCTTTGTTTTACATCTTCCCCCTTGGCAATTCTATCTCTTGTTTTGGCCTTCAATACTATTCTTACGTAGGTAACCCAGAAATGTACTTTTTTCACACCTGACATTTCTCCCCCTTATCCCTGAAAGGCTTTTGACACTGGCAGTCATTCATTTCATCATGGATGTTTAGCAAGTACCTCTAAGGGCTGGTGCACACCTAGAGCACTTCTGAGCACTTTTTAAAACACCAGAGCTTTCAAAAGCACTAGGCTAACCTTTCTCTATAGGATGGATGACACCAGAGTGATGTGATTTTTCACGAAATGCAAACGCAGGTCCTGCAGCATTTCTGAGGTGATTCTGCCTCAATGTTAATTTAGGAAAGTGGAAAATTGCCCTGAAAAGCGCTAGATTAGAGCGTTTTTTCAAAGGGTTTTTGTACCAAAACCTGTACACTAGCAGTTGTACTGCACCCACCCAAAAAAAAATGCTACACAAAAACGCTCCAAAAACCGCAAGTTGTAAATAGAAAATCACTGGGCACATGCCTAGAATCGCCTTGAAAAATCAATTCTATAAGCGCTGAGCATTTGCGATTTTGCTAGCGCTTTTAGGTGTGCACCAGTCCCCACTTAACCTGCAGGAAGTAATTATCTTCCCCATCTCACATAGCTCCCAACTGTCCCTCTTTTGGGGACCCTTTCCCTCTGTCCCTTTTTCCTCCTCATTTGTCCCTCTTTCAGGACTGATGTACAGATCGATGTAATATATGTATTTTATCTATTGAAAAAGGTATTTAATTGACTGTAAACTTTATTCCCATGCTTTAAATTGATATAGTTCGTATTTTCAAATGTTACTATGAAGGAAAATGGACCAAAAAAAAAGGACCAGCGTGGTTTGAATTACAAAATAACATATTTTTCTTATGAAATCTTTATTGTATGCGTGACTAGGGGTATGTTGGGGGCATGGTTAGGGGTGTGGCAAGTGTACCAGAGCAGAAAAATAAAAAGATTTTATACATATCTGCGGCTTCCTCCAGCCCCATCCGCCTGAATCTCTCCCACGCCGCCGTCCTCTGATGTCTGCAGCTCCGGTACCAGTTCCCCGCACTTCCGTCAGTCAGAGCCAGTCTAACGTACGAGACGTGTGCTGTTTGCATATCTTTTCAGCAGCAGCTGGAGAGATACGTAGAGGGCGCACTTATCCTGCGTAGACTGGCCACGATGACTGAAGTGCGGGGACCCGGTTCCCGAAGCTGCGGGCAGCAGAGCACAGTGGCGTGGGAGCAATCCAGGCGGAAGGATAATTTTTTTTCTGCTCTGAGTCCCTGTAACCACTTGAGGACCACGGTGTTAAACCCCCCTAGTGACCATACCATTTTTTACTTAATAGGCCACTGCAGCTTTAGGGCCTCGCAGTCGCTGCAGGGCTGCACAACTCAGCACACAAGTGATTTCCCTTCCCCCCTTTTTCTTCTCACCAATAGAGCTCTCTGTTGGTGTGGTCTGATGGCTCCCCAGATATTTTGGTTTTTTTTATAAATATTTGTATTTTTATTAAATAAATTTCACTATTTTTTTTTTTTTGGTCTCCCTCCCTCCGTGCCTCCCCCCCGTCAGCCTATCACAGCAATTGCTTCTGTGTCCCCCAGGGGTACAGCCGTGCCACACGGCTGTCCCCAATACAGCACTGCCTTAGATCGCATCGCTGTACAGTCCGATTAGACGGCGGTTTCTCCATCTAACAGTCTCTGAGCGGCGATCGCCGCTAGGAGACTGAAGGGGCAGCGGAGCTCTGTCATTTATGCAGAGATGCGTGCGCATCAGCGTGCGTGATCTCCTGCAATCTCCGCCCACAGCCATTCATGCCAATCGGCATGGAGTAGTCCTGGGCTGCCGCTGCGTTCACGCCAATTGGAGTGGAGCGCTCGGCAGGTGGTTAAGTGTCCCTCTTTCTTATCTCACAATGTTAGGAGGTATGCCCATCTCATATTGGGAACCACTCTACAAAATTGCCCTGTAAACAGCACAGTCATTTCCCCAACCCCACAGGCACACTGACTTGGTATCAGTACCACCATTATTTCTGCACTTTCCTTCATGCCTCACTAGTATCGTATCAAAAAATGCTATTTTTGATTTCAAGAAAATATTTGTGAAAATGCAATGCATTTTTGCAATATGGTCAAAGAAAACAAGTTATTCTATCTAATGCATAAATTTGAAAATCATTATTTTTACCATGAAAATTTGTGAAACTCACAAAAATCATTTATTTTTATGCAAAAATTCACAAAAATGCAAAATAAATCACAAACTTTTTACAAAAGGATTTTCAATGGCTTTTTTACTCTTAAAGGGATCCTTAACTGAAGATTAAAAAAAGTTTCACTTACCTGGGGCTTACTCCAGCCCCCTGCCGAAGTCATGTGCCCACGCCGTCCCAAACAGATCTTCTAGCTCTAGATCAGCTAGTTTTGTTTTCAGCAACTGATCAGTCGCCGGCCAGTGCGCCTGCGTGGGTCTGGCCGTGCATATACTTGAACGCTCTCCCACCGCCGTGGCCGTCCTCCACAGGCACAGTATGCCTGCTAAGCGTACGTATGTACATAGTATGTGTACTGCGCCTGCACAGGACGACCACAACAGCGGGAGTGCAATTGAGTGCCAGAGCCTCGCAGGCGCACTGCCAAAATTTAAACTAGTTGCCTGTGGGGAACTGGAGGATCGATTTGAGACGACGTGGGCATAGGACATCTGCAGGGGGATAGAGGAAGCCACAGAGGAAATTAGACTTAAAGGTTCCCTTTAAGTCTAATTTTTCATTATTTTCACAAAAATTAACGTGAAAATAATACCATCATTTTCGCTAAATTTCGCTCATCATCCACAACATCTCTAAGTCCTGACACTTCCATTTGAACCATATCTTTAAGATACACCTTTCCTATGTGCTGGGAACACCTAGCAAACCTACTAGCAAAAACTCTCATTCTCTCTATTCTCAACTACTGCAAAATCCCCTCTTATGTGATATTCCACTTACAAGACCTCTAAAATCCATCATACGTTGCAGAGGTTGATTTACTTATGTGAGGAACAGAACAATGTGATCCCGCACCGTAGTACTGCCACAATCACCTAAGCCAGGCCTAGGCAAACTTGGCCCTCCAGCTGTTACGAAACTGCAAGTCCCACAATGCATTTGCCTTCATGAGTCATGACTGTGGCTGTCAGACTCCTGCAATGCATTGTGGGACTTGTAGTTCCTTAACAGCTGGAGGGCCAAGTTTGCCCATGCCTGACCTAAGCATTAGGAAAGTAGCAATAGAGACTTACATTTTCAGGCTTTTACACTTCTGGAGCCATGAACAGTTACTACAGCTTAAAAAAAGGAAATACAGAAACAGTGCATATGCATGCACATATCCCTATAAATGACCAGCCATCACAAAGATGGTTGCCTTGTAAAGAAGAGAGGATAAATGCATTGGTATGATCTGTCCCAGGAGTGCTGTGTGCTGTGTCTGCCCCAAAACTAATCTTTATTACCCCGCCGTTGAGAACTCTGCAATTGTTGCTGTGTGTCTAGAGGGGGCGGAGCAGGACTAGCATCCGTACACGGAGATGCTTTTCAAAGTTCCGCCCCCACCCCCTCCCTGCACTGCTCGTCAGACCTTTTCTCAAGGGTGCCTGGTCCAATGTCAGCGCGTCCTGTCAGTGCGGGACTTTCGGCTGGCTGCAGGAAGATCATCGGGGAGCTGCATGCCACCGCCAGGAGAGGAGACTTCTGCCAGGTGAGTAAATCCTTTTTTTTACAGGTTATAATATTTTCTGGTGAAACGCTGCCCACATTACGATTATTTTCTAGTGAAACACTGCCACTTCATGATTATTTTCTGGTGAAACGCTGCCCACTTTACAATTTTTTTCTAGTGAAACATTGCTGCATTATGGTTATTTTTTTGGGTGAAACACCACCCACTTTATGATTTTTTTCTAGTGGAATATTGCCACATTACGATTATGTTCTGATAAAACGCTGCCCACTTTATGATTTTTTTTCTAGTGAAACATTGCCACAATACAAATAAAAATAGGGAGTTTTACGGTGCGCTCCTCAGTATATAATAGAAGTAGTCACAAGTTATTATTACTGCTACCTTGCCGTCTATGTTGGAATGCTTATTGCAACCAGAGTGTGTGTCTCAATAATCAATAAACAAGTAAAAAAGCATAGCGCTCAACAACGTTAGCAAACCAAAAATTGTGATTCCCACTGTTACAATCAGTTAGTTCAAATAATTAGCACATAATAACCATATACATGCTCAAAGTCTCCAAATAAAATCTTCTTAGGACTTCCTCAAGTTCTCTGAAATTTCCTGAAAACCTGTTGAGGAAACTCTTCATATCATTCTAATAAAAAACTGAATATGCTCACCGGAACAGATGGCCAATCAATTACAATCAGCGAATGCATTTATGGCTCTGCCAATGCAATCCCACACGATCCTGCACCTTTATTCCTAGGATCTTCAAGACTCAGGACATGCAATGAAAATACGCAGCAATTGTGTGACACTGTATTGTAAAGCTTAACTTCTCATCACCAGAGCTTCCCAGGCTCCAGCGTGCCTCCACCAAATATATAACCAAGCCTCTCACCATATACAGATGCTGACCCAGCACAGACCAGCTCAAAATGCCTCATGTATCCAGTGATGGCAACTTTCTTCAAAAACAGCTCTCCTATAACTCAGACAAGGCTTAATATAGTGTAATTCCGTCTTTTATTGTAAAAATTTATTAAAATAGTGCACTTACAACTCCATAATAGTATGCGCATATAAAAATCCCACATGTGGATCGGCGTCTCAATCGCTCTGTAGGCTCCGCCCAACTAGTTTCTAGCACTAGCATCATGCCCCTGATGAGTCGGATGACGAAACTAGTTGGGCAGAGCCTACGCAGCAAGCGAGACGCCGATCCACATGTGGGATCGGGCAATACTTTTTACAGTGCAGTCACTAAGCCCTCCTAATCCTTATCTGCAGTCATTAACCCCTATCTGTATAGGTAGAGCAAGTCCCGACTCACAGTTTACCAAGATGTCAGACCGTACTATCCGTGCCACCGCCAACAGCAGTCAGTCTATATATATATAGAGAGAGAAATCATAGTGTGGGCACCGGTATTACTTTTGCCATAAAAAGCCTTTATTGGCACAGATGAAAAAAGGCGCTCCCCCCCTACCTAGGTAGGGGGGAGCGCTTCCCATCAGGGGCCTCCTCTAGCTTTTCCTCTAAATATATAGGCAGTCATTAACTCCTCCTGGTCCTCAAATACAGCAAGAAACAATCCCGTTCCCACTTGCAGCCATGGGCCAACTTATACTTGATAAAAAAAGACAGGTTAAGAGAGTTAAATAATGGGGTCGACTTACTGTATAATGTATTATTGAGGTCAACTTTGATGATATATGGTACTTTTACTTATTTTGCTATAAAATAGGTGTGGTGGGGGGACCCCTTGCCCATTAAAGGGGTATTGTCACCATAAAAATCAAATTTCAACAGCAACTGGTCTGAGTGTATTAAATGATAAAGATGCTAATCCTGCATTCAAAACTTGCAAAACTTTTTCTGCTGTTATGATTTGGAGTTATCACATACTTTAGGAGCACTGGCCCTTTAGTAGTCAGAGCCAAACAGTTGGATGCTGGGGGTTCTTTTTATCTATAATATATTCCTCCTCTTCCATCCCTACCTAGCCTATGTGAAACACGATCCCCTGCTCACTTATGTTTACAAGCAAGGCCGAGGTGACTCAGCGATTGGAGGAGAAAATAAAAAAAGACAGTGCAGTTCCTAGTATACACCTCCGTGGGAGTGTCTGAAGACTCTGGTAAGAGGGCAGCTAAAGAATACACAATGAGCAAGAGAAGGGAGGAGGGGAAACAAGAGTCAGAGAGGATATGATGTCAGTGTTAGCTTAGCAAGATGGCCACTGCCTAGAATAGGATTTTCTGCTTTTCCTTGATAAAATTCACAGGAATCATTATGTGAATAGCAGAATACATCTGTTATGTAAGTAGAACTAGTATTTATCTACTTATATATGTGTTTTTATTTCTAGGTTAGCATGGGTGTCGCTTGTTCTTTAAGAGGGGCAGGGGGTGCTTGTGACAGGATTTTGCGGGGGCTGGCTCAGTTTTTCTGGGTCCTAGTTACTTTCTTAGTGGGCCAAGCTAGCCATTGAGGGGTACAGAACTCTTATTGGGGTGGATTCAAAAATGTCTTTGGTGTCATTATTGGCTTTTTTTTTCTAATTTTCCTTCTCCAAATGTAAACACGTTCAACAATTGTTAGCAAAGTTTTGCATTCATCTAATGCATAATTATACACACTGCATACACTAATGCATATGAGCAATTTATGCATAAAATAACTCATTCAGTATTATCAAGTTTTAGTTAATTCTCATGCATGGTTTAAAGGACTTCTGAGGTCACAAATAAAATCTAGGTTTACTCACCTGGGGCTTCTTACAGCCCCTAGCAGCCATTTCAATCCCTCGCCACAGCCCTGGTCCTCCTCTGTGTCCCGCTGGCCATCCGTAATGATCGGTGACCCACCAGTGGGTCGACTCTTCTGTGCCTGTGCGGGCACTTGTCACACGTCATCTAGCATGTACTGTGCACAACTACTACGCCTGCACACAACCAGGTACATAATAGCCAACCCGCCAGCGGGTTGCTGATCGTTACGGGGGGCCAGCGGGACACAGAGGAGGACCGGGGCTGTGGCGAGGGACTGAAACGGCTGCTAGGGGCTGGAAGATGCCCCATGTGAGTAAACATAGATTTTATTATATAAGACTTATGGAATACTTATACTTATGTAAAATAAACCTTCTTGCAGCTACAATTTACTTTTTTTTTTTTTGTAAAAACAGTATGAACCCTTCCTGTAGCTATACCAGCCCCTTCTATTATACGATGTGGTAATGAGCAGAGGAACACTGCAAGCATGGGGTTCCCCTCAACTCAGTACACCAATTCGTCTTTGCAGTTGATAAATGTAAAAGCAGAAAATAATGTATTAAGTGATGAAGAGTCTGTACAGAGGAAGTCCCCTGTGATCACCATTTGAACAACTCAGCAGGGCACAACTAGCAGGGGAGCCATAAAACTGAAGTGCATAGCTTTTACATAAAGAAAAAAGTGGAGGAGTGTACTGTAATCTTGTTCCTAAAAGTCCATCCAACATATTTTATTCCCTGTGCGATTCTAGCCCAAGAAGAAAAGGCTGATCCTGCAAGATGATTCCCCCATCCTCGGCGTTTTTCATGAGGAACAAAGCTGCATAAAGCAGAAGACAGAAAGTAAAGTTGGCCCGAGCATAATTCCTTCAAAGTAAAGACAGTGATCAATGAAGGTGATTTAGACTAAATCAATCAATGGCTGTCAGCTTTGTTCTCTATAGAAAGGCAAAACAATCTCTTTGGTTAAAGCAATGATGTGTTGTTAAAAACGTTATATATACAGTATATACAGTATGTATATGTGCACACACAGTATGTGTGTGTATGTATATATATATATATATATAATTTCCTCTCCTAGCACAGGGCCATTTATCTGATTGCAATTTGGTACATGCAAGGTTAAGTCTTGACAGACACGTGTTTAATTATTATTACCTGTACCACCCTTCGGCTTGTTTGCGTAATTTATGTGTGGTTCATTGGACAGTTGTTGTTTTTTTTTATTGTTAAAGGGACTCCGAGCTCTAATTAAAATCAAAATCTGAATTTACCTGGGGCTTTCTCCAGCCCACCGTAGTTCGGGAGGTCCCTGGACGTCCATCTGGTTCCAGGGCCTGGTCAGAAATGGCTCCCCGGTGGATCCCGGAAAGTGGCAACACTGGGCCCGAGTGTCGGGCTCCTCTTCCTGAAAGGTGACGACAGTCGTCACCACGCCGGCCGCCTCGCGTCATCACGGTGGCCAGCGTGACAGTACGGCGCATGCGCTCCACGAGCCACTACGGTTCAGCGAACCAAGCCCCATATGCGCTCTATAAACATCACAACCTGTAAGGAAACGTGGAAAAGCCGCCGTCTCTCAAGGTGAGGAGGCTGTTTCCGCGTCCAGCAGGGCGTCACAACGCGGAAAAACCGCCGCATGCCGATTAGGCAGAGCGGCGGAATCTGCATTGGGAACGGCGGAATCCGCATTGAAAACGGCGGAATCCGCATTGGAAGCGGCCCCCACATGTGGTACTCAAGATACATTACAAGACAGTTCTGGTGTGGCTGGGACTGATAGTCCACCAGGATTCAGAGTGACACGCGCGCGCGCACAGAGACAGAGCTTATATAACAGCCAGAAGTAGTCAGCTGACCAGGCTGGTCAGCTGACATTTTCCACAACTTTCATTGGTCCAGCAATTAGGGAGGTCCTGGAAAGGTCCTTGAGTATATATACTGCTGGCTGTTCACTTGTTCCTTGTCTGGCGTGCGATCACATACGTGGGAGCACTCAGATCCGTAGTCAGATCCGCAAGTGTGCCGGGACCAGCTGGAGCTGTAATCCTACACTTAGCTAGATTCTGTTGATAGCTAAAGTACTAGTTTGATTGTGATTATCTGTTATGACCCTTTGCCTGTCTCGACTATCCTCCTGAACTCTGATCTTGTACCTCGATATCTCTGATACTCTGTTGCCGAACCCCGGCTCGTCCTAGACCCTGCTTCTGTCTCCTGATTTTGTACCTTGATATATCTGATACCCTGTTGCCAAACCTTGCCTCTACTTCGACTCTGCTTTTGCCTCCTGATCTTGTACCTTATCTGTCCGTGTGTATCGACCTCGCTTGTCCGACCTCGAGAACCGACCTCACTATTGGAGGCGGTTCCCCATCCTGTCAGTGGCATCTCCTCCTGAGTGTCACTTTCAGACTAACCTTCCTACTATCAGTCTGACTCCTCCCGTCTTGGAGAGTCCAGATCTGCGGAAGGAATCAGCGCAGTACTTCCGACTGCGCTGAGGCTTGTTACTGTTACACCAAAACACTACACTCTACTCAGGTGAACAGAGGTTAGCTAGTATATTGGATTATCGGTGAGACTGCAGATCACTTATAATCTGGTATACGTCTGTATTCCCCGTGATACTGCAGATCACCGGTAATCAGACCTCTCTGTGCTTCACCGATCGTTACACAACCCCTATAGGGATGCGGAACATCGAAGTTTGCAAGCAAATCAAGGGCATATAAAAGAGTGTGGGAAGGAGGGGAGAGAGGTGGGAAAATAAACCATACTTAGGACAATGAACGTGAGCAGAGTGACTGTTGTTAATTATATAATAATTTGCATAAACACATACTTAGGCAGACATTGGGCATCAGATGTAATATTGTCATCTAATATATATATAGAATTGTAAACTACTAGGAGGTCGGAGGGAAGGGGGAGGGAAAGGGGAGGGGTTTGGCATAATGGGCACTAGAAAGCTCACAGTGTTGTGCAGAATGAGGCAATTGTATGACATCTTATAGAAAGCTTGCCAAGGCAAAGTCTTCATTTAAGCCTCTAGGGGCTAGAGGGTCTAGCCTAAAATCCACTCCATTTCTAGCTGGTGAAGTTTTCTATCCAGATTGCCTCCCCTAAAACCATTTTTCCACTGCTGGATACCCCAAAAGGTGATTGCAAAAGGGTTGCCATCATGCACAATATTCATGTGTCGAGCTACCGATGTGTGATTTTTATGCTTGATGACCAATGTGTTCTAAGACATGTTGTTTTAAAGAAAGGAAAGACCGAGAGCCCAATATGGTGTAGTATGTTACAGATAATTGGTACGTGGTTTAGTGAGAGAAATTATACTCACAAACATGCGTTACCATTCAGGCAACCACTATAAAGGCAGGTGAGGAGATTAGGCCTGTCCTCACTCAGGAGTAAGAAGTTGCTCTCTGTAGTAAAGAAAGAGGGTGGCACTCCCCTCCATCAGGAGTGGACACAGTATGTTTGAATGTGGAACAGAGGCGCCAGCAGGATAAAAGTTGATAAAATCCTTAAAAATGCTTGGAGGAAGTGGTGGACTTGCCTCCCAGAAGCAGACAAGAGATCCTGTCTTCATATAAATCAATACATTTATTATACGGTACCCCAAACAACAGTGCAACGCGTTTCGCAGGTCAAGCTCGCTTCATCAGGCAAACAAAATGGGGACAACAGGCAGGGCTAGGATCCTAAGAGATCCGGGGCACTTTTGGGCACTCCGGAGATGGGGGTGGCCACGCACCAGAATATGGTGTGGTCATGGGTGGAGCCTACATGAACTTAACAGTGGTCTAAGAAGGCCTGCCCAGCAAAATGTTGGATGAAGTCCCCTCTCCAGTAATACAACAACAAAAACCAAAATGCTGCATATCACATAATTAGGCAGTGTCACTTAGACATAACTAGGCAGAGTTACCTGGCCTTTGTGCTGGCTAGTCTGGCTTTCTGCTGGGCGGGCTGGCCTGCTGCCAAGTTATGACAGTTCCCCCATAGCATTCCGTGACCGTCTAGTGTACCCCCTCCCATGTTCCTACTGGCCTTCCATTGAGGCACCACAACTCCCAGCATGCCCTCACAGAATAACCACAGCTCCCTGCATGCCTCCATAAAGGCTTCACAGTGCCCAGTATGGCACCACATCACCCAGTATACCCCTGATTGATGCACCACAGCTTTTTGCATGCCTACCAAAGCTGACTCTGCCTGGGGGACATCTGGGGCACCCCAGAATAGATCCGGGGCACATGCCACTGATCTTTGGGGCTAGCAACACCCCTGACAACAGGATTTCTGTAGTATCAGATTTAGTGCCTCAGTGAGGCGCCTCAGTGGGAGGCAAGTCCACCACTTCCTCCAAACATTTTTAAGGATTTTATCAACTTTTATCCTGCTGGCGCCTTTGTTCCACATTCAAACATGTTGTTTTAAAGGTCTTGTCGTTAGACCCACGTACATGAGATCACAATTGCACTTGCATGCATAGACAACTCCTGGGGTATTACAGTTGATGAATGTTCTGATCTCAAACCTCCTTCCATTGTTTTTTTGAGAGAAAAGTCTGTATTTTGGGCATAAAAGGACAGACCCTACAATGACCACATTTGTATGAGCCCTACGGTTTGGGTGGTAGCCACATAGAGCTCTGGGCAGGTTCCTCCTGATAAGCACTATGGACAAGGATATCACGTAAATTTGAAGTACATCTATAAGTGACCATCGTTTTTTTGGGATAGATATTTAGACAAAACCTTATCCTGGTGCAGGATGGGCCAATAATTTTCCAGAATGCGAAAAATTCTATGTGACTGTCTAGAAAATGATCCTATTAATCTCGGGACACATATTGTATCAATTTGCTTGGGTTGCACCACTAGAGTCTCATTTCTAGGTGTGTCTTTTGCCCTTCTACATGCCCTTTCAACCACATTTGGTGGGAAGCCTCTCTGTGTAAATCTACCCTTAAGCAGAGTGCATTCTCTCTCAAAGGTGTCCTCAGTGGAGCAGTTTCTACGGGCTCTTAAAAACTGGCCTGTTGGTATCCCCACCTTAAGAGATATCGGATGTGCACTCTGCCAATGTAGTAGGGCATTAGTGGAGGTTGGTTTTACGAAATATGTCAGTATGTAAATGTCCATCATTGCCTTTTATAATTTGTAGGTCCAGAAGCAATGCTTTTCTCCTGGATCTCAGAGGTGAACCTCATTCCTATCTGGTTGTTATTCAATATCTCAACAAAATCCACAAAAAGCTCTCTAGGGTTGTCCCACAGAATCAAGATGTCCTCTATGAAATGGCCCCAGGAGGTAACGTGAGAGATGAAGAAAGACATGTCATCATTGAAGACAAGAGTGTCTTCCCACCAACCCAGGAAAAAGTTAGCGTAGGATGGCGCACAGACTGTACCCATCGCACTTCCCCTGAGCTGGTGGTAGAACAAGCCACCAAACATGAATATGTTGTGAGCCAATGTACCACACACGCTTGTTAAATTTTTCCCTATTTATAAAAAAATTGATTGCAATCTCTGAATTTCTGGAAAGATTTCTTATGCCTATTTATTAAAGGGAACTTAAACTGAGAAGAGTATGGATTTTTCCTTTTAAACAATACCAGCAAAGTCTTAATTTAAGCCTCTCTTGCCGATGTCTTTAGCTGTAGTAGTGGCTGAATCACACACCTGAAATAAGTATGCAGCTAATCCAGTCTGACTTTAGTCAGAGCACCTGCTATGCATGCTTGTTCTGGGGCTGTGGCTAAAAGTATTAGAGGCAGAGGCTCAGCAAGACTGCCAGGCAACTAGTATTATCTTAAAAGGAAAAATCCATATCCTTCTCAGTTTAGGTTCACTTTAAGAAATTGACAAGCTATCGTACAATTCATCACACAAATCCACCACTCCCGATTAACTTAAATTGAAAAAATGGGAAAATTGATCACATTTTTCAAACAAATAAAAGAAAAAGTTTTCGATTTTTCTGTACAACCAATTGTTTTATCAAATTGCTGGAAGATGTGATTATTTTATTTTATTGTATGTGGCCACCTTTAGCAGTATTTATTTGTGCATAACTGCTTTTTAACCGTTTCCAGATGACAGTGATTGAAAACTGTTGTTGTCCTATTTTTCCCTAGTCCTATTTTAGTTTAAAAAAATATATTTTTACCTGCCTTACCTGTCTTTATACTAGATTTATATGCAGCTAGTTAGCTTGCCTATGGCAAAGAGACTGAACAGCGCAGGAGAAGCTTGCACCATTCTGCAGGGCATGCATTGCCTATTGAATGCAGACAAAGTTATGCTAAACACAGAACAAATAAAGGGTTAATTTCTGCAGTCTTAAATATGAATAAAAAAGTGTGTTACCAGAGGCAGTGCTGTCCGTTTTGTTTTAACATACTGTATGCAGTGTGGTGGGACCAATTAGCCGGACATATCCACCTCAGCTTGTCCCTGCAATGATCCTTGCTCTTCCCTATCTTTATTATTCAGCTCAAATGCCTTCTGCTCCTGCCCCATAGTTCACACTCAGCCCTCCCCTCTGCACTGCGCTAGCAGCACTGAATCATTAACCTCAGCCATTACAACTAGGAACACATGGTTGGAGAGAACATTAGTTTCATTATAAGCTGTACTATTCACATTTTCCTGCAGATCAGCTGCAGCATGAAGTTTTTACATTTATATTACTCTAAATCCATCTCCAGGCAGAGAGATATGACTAATTTGCACAATGTGTAGTTCTCCTTTAACTATGTCCCTACTCTATGGCACTGAAACAAGACATAAAGAACCAGATTTACTAAGGTAAAGAATTGTATGTAACAGTCTCTCACCTTGGTTTTGCAGTGGTTACCTAATAACTAAGTGAGCAGCATTGTGCAATCCAGAGTGCAACCTATTGTTCTTTTGGAGTCATTGCTGGCTCTATTGTAACCAAGCGTGGCTTCATTGCATGCATATACACTTATCTATACATTATCAACCATTGCAATAGCCAGATGGCAGCCATATTTATCAAATAAATACAGTATATTCCACGTATAAGATAACTGGGCGTATAAGAGGACCCCCCCCCCCCCAAAAAAAAAAAAAACTTGAGTTTGGGATATACTCACCATATAAGACTACCCCTCTTCCAATGCACACCAAATAAAAATTAAAAAAACATCATATACTGGTGCTATGTATGAACATATACTGGTGCTGTACTGTATGTGGTACCCAGTATATAATAGTGTAGGCAATTGACTGGTTGGATTGGTCAACTCTCCCTTTCCCTAACTGGATTGGTCAGCTCTCCCTATTTATCAGAGCAGTATGAAAGAATAGATTGTGCTGTGCCCATAAAACACGCCTCTTTCACCCTTCTGGCCCACCCTTGTATCCTATTTACCTCCTTCTCTGCCTCTCAGATCTCGCACATGTGCGCCTGCTTCACTACAGTCCTCAGCAGTGAGGGGCTGTAACAGGATAGGGCGTATCACCCGGCATCAATGACACCCGGCGTATAAGATGACCCCTGACTTTTCTGAAGATTTTCAAGAGTTAAAAAGTAGTCTTATATGCCAGAATGTACAGTACATGGAAGTCAAGGTATGTGATGGCACTTTTAAAGCACTGTGCAGACATTTGCCTGTGAGCTTCCATAGTGTGTCAGAAGTAGAATTTTTTTTTATTAGTTGTTGCTTTTAATTAAAAAGCTAGAGAAAACCAAAAATGAGCATTCCCCTCTCCATTTAAAAAAAAATAAATGAACTCTTGTTCCTTATTCAGGTTGGTAAAAGCCAGGGATTGATAGCTCCTAAAGCCAAGGCCCCTGAGAAATACCAAATTACATAGTCAATAACATTAGAGGGCGACTTGCAAATGAAGGATGGAGAAGCCTTCCACCCTTATCCCACTTCTGTACAAACTGTCCTTGTCTAATGTTTAGGATCTTGTGCTATTGGAGAGTTGGGGACCAGACACGTTTGTTAGTAAAGTGTCACAGGGAGTTGATAAAATGTGGAATCCTTCTTAAAGCAGAATATAACCCTGCATTTCAACTTTGCTCTAAAACATTATTTACAGCATATTATATGCAACCAGCCTTTTTTTTTTTACTAGACCAGCATTGGAAGGGTTACACACAGAGCTTTAAAGTTGTGGAGAGAAATGCTGCCGCAGCCGAAGTTTACATAGATACATTTAAGTAAACACAATGTAACAAGTGAGGAATGTGACTCACACTGACTGTGCAGGAGCTCCCGGACACACAGAGAGAGTGAGTCACATTCCTCACTTGTTACATTGTGTTTACTTAAATGTATCTATCTAAACTTCGGCTGCGGCAGCATTTCTCTCCACAGAACTTTAAAGCTCTGTGTGTAACCCTTCCAATGCTGGTCTAGTAAAAAAAAAATGCTGGTTGCATATAATATGCTGTAAATAATGTTTTAGAGCAAAGTTGAAATTCAGGGTTATATTCCGCTTTAAATAATCAGAGAATTCCCAGGCCAGACAAATAGGTTAAGTGGGTCTTTTCTTACGAACCCTTCCACCACCAACAACTATTTTTAATAAAGAGTTATTAGTATTCCTTGTTTAAAATAGAAAACGGAATAGCATTTAGTTAAAAATATAATTTTATTTTTCCAACTGTATCTTTCTTTCTTTTGATCCAGTATCTTCTATTTTCATCTAGTACTATCTTCTTCTGTACACGTCTATCTTCTGACATTGTTTTCTTTTGTATATTACCTTCCTCTGTCATTTTTATCTGTAAATTCCTTTCTTCTTTTCTGGTCTTCTGTACTTCTAGTCTTTTATCTTCTATCCTTCATGTTATCTACTTTTCTGTGTTCCATTCTTTTCTTCTATAATTGATATCTTGGTAGGAGCTCTTGCCTTGTGTGACCTCCATCCTTGTCACAATCCACTGCAATGCTGATCAGGACAGAAGACCCATTGGTGAGCATTTTAATTTCTCACCAGGGCTTTCTATTAGACCATGATGTTGACCAACTGGAAATCAGTGGGTAAATTCAAATACGCTTATTGGTAAGAAATTCAATATTTGAATGTGCCCCATTTGAATGACCATGTGTGGTCTTGGTGTATGCACCATTCAAGACTGACTGACATGTACTGTTTAAAGTGTACTTGAGGTTAAAAAAACTATAAAAGTTTTGCACACCTACTTATTCTCTTAAAGAGACTTTGTAACAAAACTTTCAGCCTTATTTCTTGTATCCTATTAGTTCCTATACCTGTTCTAATGTGCTCTGGATTACTGCAGCCTTTTCTAGTTGCACTGTCTCTGTAATATAGCTAATCTTCTTTTCTTTGTCAAGCCTTGTCGAGCCAGGGAGGAATGCACTGCCTCTGCTGTGATAGGGAGAAGTTATGCACACCCCCTCCATGCCCCCCTGCAGGCTCTGTGTGTGTGCTGTGTGTATGAGTCACATGCAAGGTCTCTGCTCACAGCCATCCTGTCTGTGACCTTGTGAACAGCTGTGAGTGCAGAAAGATCAGTTCAAAGCCCAGACAAGTAGCTAAGGCAACAAGTGGGAAAAACATTCCAGCAGTCAAGTCACGTTTGAGAGGAGCAACTGCAAACAGGCACCTGCTCTGATGATGTATTTCCTGTTTGGCGGCCATCTTTATTGTTTACAAAAACAATGAATAAAACAGTGATTTTATCACCAGGAACGCAGCGGGGAGCTGCGAAAATGTCACAAAGGGGGCTAGGAGAAGACAACAAACAGGCTGGTACTTTTATTTATGTAAGATTTTCACAGTACAGATTCTCTTTAAGTCATCAGTCACTTGGGGACCTCTTGTTGTCAGTTGCCTCAACACCATGCTCCAGCTTTAGCACCCATTTACAGCAATGACCACCCAGTATGCTCCAGGTGGTGGCTAGTACACTCAGCTGTGTGGGGACGTGCACAAAGAGAGAGCACTGGGTGGATAGAACAGGATATACAGTGGCAGCATGGAGGGACAGGCAGGAGGGTGAGGACAACAAGGGGCCAGAAAGTGTCTGTGACCTAAGCGTATAAGCAGGCATGCATATCTTTTAAAGTTTTCCACACCTCAGGTACACTTTGACCTTCCTGGCGGTAAGCCGCGCAGGAGGTTTTCTCAGGCCCTGCTGGGCCGATTTACTTAATTTTTTTTTGCTGGCTGCGTCAGCACACTGATCGCCGCCGCCCCGCGCTCGATCGCCGCTATCCGTCGCGCTGCGCGCCCCCCCAAGACCCCGTGCGCTGCCTGGCCAATCAGTGCCAGGCAGCGCCAAGGGGTGGCCTGGGGCTCCCAATGACGTCACGACGTTGCTGACGTCGGTGACGTCATCCCGCCGGGGGAAGCCCTCCAGGAAATCCCGTTCTTTGAACGGGATTTCCTGATCGAAGCGGGCGGGGGGATGCCGCTGAGCAGCGACTATCATGTAGCGAGCCCTAGGCTCGCTACATGATTTAAAAAAAAAAAAAAAAAAAAAACTGCTGCGCTGCCTCCTGGCGGAAATAATTAAACCGCCAGGAGGGTTAAGGGATTACTGCAGATATGTTGAACTCCAGTCTTCAAGGGTCAAGGACACATTTATGACACAGCTCAAACTAAGTGATTGGACTGAATCAAGAAAGGTGCAGTTCATCAAGTAGAACACATTTCTCCGATTCTCAGGCCTTTCTAAACACTAGTATGGATATGATCCACAAGAAATGGAATTTGACATCCATGGAGTTTTCTTTCTTTAAGCATAAGCTGCATTTATTAAAATACTACTTTCCTCTGATGGTGTGGACATTTGAATGCAGTCACACAACATTTCAGCAATCATTATCATTTTCTGATATGACTGACCTCTTCTGATATAGAGGGTTCTAAATTTTTGCCGTCTAAAAGCAGACCATTTTTAGTAAACCCAGGTAAGCCTTGCTGAATCACAATGGTTCTCAGATTCTCTCCAATGTTCTTCTGCCTGGTATACTGTAATTGTAAGTGTGGCTGAATGGAGTAATGGTTAACCACTTGCCGACCGCACGCTTATACCGTGCGTCGGCAAAGTGGCAGCTGCAGGACCAGCGACGCAGTACTGCGTCGCCGGCTGCAGCCTGATTAACGAGCGATCGCGCGGCTGTAGCCGCGCGATCGCTACGTCACACTCTTCGGCCCCCATGTGACTTCAGCCCGCCGGCCAATCAGCAGCGCCGGCGGGCTGTAAACATTCAAATTGCCCAATAGAATGAGTATAATACAGTTTGTTTACGTAACAAACTGTATTATACTGCCTGCCTCCCGCTGGTGGTCACACTTAGCGATCGACCACCAGCGAGGAGAGCAGGCATAGTATAGCAACACACACACACACTTTAGGAGCCCCACAGACCCCCCGATCACCCGCAGCACCCATCAGACACCCCCCTGTACCCCCCTGCAGCCCGCAGATCAGACCTAACCACCCCCCATATCACCCATCAATAAATCCCTGTCACCACCTGTCACTTCTATCCATCAGAGCAGACCCCCAACTACCCCTTAGGGGTATCTGATCACCCCCACACCTCCAGATCTCCCCCCGACTCCCCCCCCCCCCTGTATACTGAACCTATCTATCTCCCCTGCATCTGTCTATCTCCCCAGTGATCAGCTGCCAATCACCTATCAGTCACCTGTCAATCATCCCTTGTCACCACCTGTCACTGCCCCCCATTAGATCAGACCCCCAACTGCCCCTTAGGGGTATCTGATCACCCCCCACCCCTTCAGATCTCCCCCCCCCCCCGTATACTGCATCTATCTTCCCTGTAATTGCCCGCTGATCAGCTGTCAATCACCTATCCGTCACCTGTCAATCATCCCTTGTCACCACCTGCCACTGCCCCCCATCAGATCAGACCCCCAACTGCCCATTAGGGGCTTCTGATCACCCACCCACCCTTTCAGATCCCTCCGAGACACCCCCCCCCCCCTGATCACATCAGCAGTCCATTGTTTACATCTGTTTTTCCCTGTAAACACCCACTTATCACCCGTCAATAACCCATCTATCACCACCTGTCACTCCTATCCATCAGATTAGACCCCCAACTACCCCTTAGGGGTATCTGATCACCCCCCCACCCCTTCCGATCCTCCCCACACCGTCCTAGTTCATTGATTGCGTATATTCTCCCCCCTGCCATTGTGTATCTTATCTCCTGTCTGTAAGGCTTGATTGTGCTTTGTTTGGCTACAATTGTCTCAATTGCACTGTGATTGGCATCGATTGTCGTGTGATTGGCTTCGATTGTCACGTAATTGGGCTTCGATTGTCGCGTGATTGGCTTCAATTGTCCGTAATTGGTTTTGATTGTGCCAATTGCCCACTGATTGGCTGTTTTGCCCTGTGATTAGTATCGATTGTCGTGTGATTGGCTTCAATTGTCACGTAATTGGTTTTTGATTGTCACGTTATTGGATTCAATTGGTCCGTGATTGGCTTTGATTGCGCCGATTGCTGTAATTGTGTTGTAATTGTCTCGTGATTGTTTTTGATTATTTGTGATTGCTCTCTGATCCCCAACCCCCCCCCCCCCCCTCACCATCACCATCACTATCACTGTCCTAGTGATCTAAAAAAATTTTTAGTATCACTAGTGGTAACAAACAGTTAGGCCAGTTATCTAAGCAAAAGGGTTGTTAGTGTCAGTTAGTGCTCAGCCCACTGCACCACAGTCACTAATTAGCGTCATCACTGTCGCTAATCAGCATTGGTACTATATAGTATCTGTAAGTGATTATTAGTGATCACAGTCAGATCTATATTAGGGTCTCTAGGATCCACAAAAAAACGCAGTGTTTGCCCGATCAGACCTGATCGTTCGCCTGCACTGCGTTCAGCCCGCCCCACCGCAGTGACAGAAATTTCTTTTTTCTGATCACTGCAAAAAACACTGTACACAAGCTGTGGCACTGTAAACATCAGTTTTGATTTTTTTTATCTAAACTCAGTGACCACAGCTTTCTACCTCTCAAGTACTCCCTTTCGCTAGGTAGGTGCTCTTTTCCTGGGTAGTCTCAGAGGAATACCTCCTAAATTTAGCAGGCCACCATGGCAAAAAAGAGGTTTTCCAATGAAGACATCTACAGGTACATGGACCAGTCGGATGAGGATGATTGGGTCGACTTATTCGACGAATCTTCGGGTTCAGAGTACGATCCTGTAGACAGCAGTGGCTCTCAGACCGATAGTTCCGATGACGAGGTTGAGGTCCCGGCTAGAGCCAGGCGTACCACACCCCATGTCACTGGACTGCAGGTGGCGGAAGATCAGTCTCAAGGGCAGCAGAGTGGCGCTGATCTGATTTTTCTTGGTGAGGCATGCACCAGCAGCGCAGCATCTCCTGGGCCTATCAACACCAGTACTTCCGCAGAAGACCCTGATGAAGTGGCGGACACCATCCTGGAAGTAGAAACTGGTTCGGTGGTACGTGAATTAAGATCCGATCCGCAGCCACCAAGTAGACGGGCCCGTACTCCCATTGGTTTTCCAGAGGTGCTGGCAAACCCTGATTGGCATTCCCCTGATCCCGCCGCACCCATACTGCCCCCTTTCACCGCCCAGTCTGGAGTCCAGGTGGAGACATTTGAACTAGGATCGGCCCTAGACTTTTTTGAACTGTTCCTCACCCAGGATCTCCTTGACTTAATTGTGGCTGAGACCAACCTATATGCCACACAATTTATAACCGCCCATCCGAAAAGCTGCCACGCCCAGCCTTTTCGGTGGAAACCACTCCAAGTTTCCGAACTTAAAATTTTTTTGGGCCTTCTCCTCAACATGGGTATTACTAAAAAAAATGTATTGCGCTCTTATTGGTCTACACGCCAAATACATAACATGCCCGTGTTCTCTGCTGCCATGTCCAGGACGCGATTTGAGATCATCCTGCGCTTCCTGCATTTCAATGACAACGACACCTGTCATGAAAGAGACCACCCAGCTTATGACCGGCTCCACAAAATTCGGCCCCTCATAGACCACCTGTCATCCACATTTGCAGATGCTTATACCCCTGAACAGAACATCTGTGTAGATGAGTCCCTCGTACATTTTACCGGGCGCCTTGGCATCAAACAGTACATCCCAAGCAAGCGCGCCCGGTATGGGGTGAAACTGTATAAGCTCTGTGATAGGGCCACAGGCTATACATCTCGTTTTAGGGTCTATGAGGGAAAAGACTCAAAATTGGAGCCGGTCGGATGTCCTGACTACCTGGGGAGCAGTGGAAAGATTGTGTGGGACTTGGTGTCACCCTTGTTCCAGAAGGGGTACCATCTTTATGTGGACAACTTTTACACAAGTGTGGCCCTCTTTCAGCACTTAAAGTTAGAAGGAATCCGATGCTGTGGCACCGTGCGGCCTAGTCGCCGGGGCTTCCCCCAACAGCTCGTTAACACCAGACTTCAACGGGGGGAGAGGGCCGCCTTGTGTACCGATGACTTGCTCTCGGTGAAATGGAAGGACAAGAGGGACGTTTACCTTCTGTCTACCATTCACACAGACACGACAGTACAAATTACACGGGCAACAGAGGTCATTGAAAAGCCCCTCGCCGTCCACAGCTATAATGCCAACATGGGAGGGGTGGACTTCAATGACCAGATGTTAGGGCCCTATTTAATTTCCCGGAAAACCAGACGCTGGTATAAGAAAGTGTCTGTGTATTTAATTCAATTGGCGATGTACAACAGCTTTGTTCTCTACAGTAAGGCTGGGAGAACTGGATCTTTCCTTCAATTCCAGGAAGACATTGTTTCGGCACTCCTCTATCCAGAAGGTGACAGAGCCCAACCCCCAAATGCAACTAGCCGGCTGCATGGAAGGCATTACGCCTACCCGATTCCCAGTACCCCAACTCAACGCAACCCCAGAAAAAGATGTCGTGTCTGCAGCAAGGCTGGAATAAGGCATGACACCCCCGTTTACTGTCCCCGCTGTCCTGACCAGCCTGGCCTATGCCTAGGGGAGTGTTATGAGAGGTACCATGAGAAGGCACACTTTTAGAACCTAGGGAACTACAGACACAGCAGTAGGCACACAAGGGTCTCTCAGTGCTATTTCACACTGGCGCGATGCGTTAGGGCAAATTGCCTAGCAAAAGTCACACTTTGCGGTCCCCCCCTACGCCGGAAGTGCTTGACTTAACGCTAGTGCATGCCTACGTTACTGCGTGGCTTCTGCGGCAATTTGGGTCGGCCCGGAAGTCATGTTAGTCTACGGCGACGCAGTTAATTACTAGGCCGAATGCTACTCTTGTGGTATTCCCTGAAGATCTATTTTGGGCGAGACGGTGCGGCGGGCTCGACCGACCGGATAGGCCAGTATGCAGTGTGAACCCAAACATCAGGTTTTGAGAGATCCAAATACACTGGCCTGCCAGAAACCTCTCCTTTCACTTGGGACAGAATGCATAATGTACTTCGCCACATATCTGTGCGATTTGCACTTTGCACATTGACCCATGGGGGAGGAGAAGTTTATCCTCAGCTCGCAGGTAAAAAAAAACAAAAAAAAAAAAAAACAGGTAAGCAAAAAAGTTAATATTTGGTTACCAATGTTATTGTTTGGTTTGAACATATTTAATAAAGTTTAAAAAGTTAATGTTATTGAAGTGCTTTGCTGCTTGCTTGCTTTTTTTTTTTTTTTTTTTTCTTCTTCTCTCTTTTTTTCCAACCGACCAATCAGCTGCAGCACTGATGATGCATCCTGACAGAAGCATTGCGCTTCTGTCAGGTTACACAAAATCGGTGCATGCAGCGCTGTAGGACGAGATTTCTCCTCCACAGTAAAAAAGATACGTTTGCCGAGGCATATGGGCCAAGGTGTGGTGTTGGGGATTCATATGCTTTGGCAAGCACTTTGTATCAAAAAAGAACTCAAGCAATGATTTCTCCATTCACATCGATCAATGTGGATGAATAAATCAGGATTGCCTGGGCATACGAGCTGGTGGGTTTGGATTTTTGGGGTGGCAGCTCCTATGTCCAGGCGGACGCCTTCCCCTCCTTTTTGTTTTGTTTTTTTCGTTTTTCTTCTCTCTTTTTTCTATCCAGACCGACCGACCGACCGACCAATCAGCTGCAGCACTGATGGTGCATCCTGACAGAAGCATTGCGCTTCTGTCAGGTTACACAAAATCGGTGCATGCAGCGCTGTAGGACGAGATTTCTCCTCCACAGTAAAAAAGATACGTTTGCCGAGGCATATGGGCCAAGGTGTGGTGTTGGGGATTCATATGCTTTGGCAAGCACTTTGTATCAAAAAAGAACTCAAGCAATGATTTCTCCATTCACATCGATCAATGTGGATGAATAAATCAGGATTGCCTGGGCATACGAGCTGGTGGGTTTGGATTTTTGGGGTGGCAGCTCCTATGTCCAGGCGGACGCCTTCCCCTCCTTTTTGTTTTGTTTTTTTCGTTTTTCTTCTCTCTTTTTTCTATCCAGACCGACCGACCGACCGACCAATCAGCTGCAGCACTGATGGTGCATCCTGACAGAAGCATTGCGCTTCTGTCAGGTTACACAAAATCGGTGCATGCAGCGCTGTAGGACGAGATTTCTCCTCCACAGTAAAAAAGATACGTTTGCCGAGGCATATGGGCCAAGGTGTGGTGTTGGGGATTCATATGCTTTGGCAAGCACTTTGTATCAAAAAAGAACTCAAGCAATGATTTCTCCATTCACATCGATCAATGTGGATGAATAAATCAGGATTGCCTGGGCATACGAGCTGGTGGGTTTGGATTTTTGGGGTGGCAGCTCCTATGTCCAGGCGGACGCCTTCCCCTCCTTTTTGTTTTGTTTTTTTCGTTTTTCTTCTCTCTTTTTTCTATCCAGACCGACCGACCGACCGACCAATCAGCTGCAGCACTGATGGTGCATCCTGACAGAAGCATTGCGCTTCTGTCAGGTTACACAAAATCAGTGCATGCAGCGCTGTAGGACGAGATTTCTCCTCCACAGTAAAAAAGATACGTTTGCCGAGGCATATGGGCCAAGGTGTGGTGTTGGGGTTCATATGCTTTGGCAAGCACTTTGTATCAAAAAAGAACTCAAGCAATGATTTCTCCATTCACATCGATCAATGTGGATGAATAAATCAGGATTGCCTGGGCATACGAGCTGGTGGGTTTGGATTTTTGGGGTGGCAGCTCCTATGTCTCTCTTTCTTTTCTTTTTGTTTCACATTTTTTGGCAGATATTTGTTCATCCACATTGATCGATGCGAATGAAGGGATGTTTGCCATTCATTTTTCCTTTCAGCCCAGAATGCACTACCTGTATGCCCAATATAAGGAGTATAGCAGAAATACTGGCCATACATGTAATGATTGCAGAGGCCCTAAAATGCCAGGACAGACCCCACAAATGACCCCATTTTGGAAAGAGGACACCCCAAAGTATTCCGTGAGGTGCATGGTGAGTTCATAGAAGATTTTGTTTTTTGTCACAAGTTAGCATAAATTGTTGTTTTTTGTTTTTTTTCACAAAGTATCCTTTTCTGCTAACTTGTGACAAAAAAGAATTTTTTTTATAAACTCACCATGCCCCTCATGGAATACTTTGTGGTGTCTTATTTTTAAAATGGGGTCATTTGTGGGGTTTGTTAACTGTCCTGTCATGTGGGGGGGGGGGGGGGGGGGCTAAATTGTGAGCACCCCTGTAAAGCCCAAAGGTAGTCATTGCACGTTGGGCCCCTTAGCGCAGTTAGGCTGCAAAAAATTGCCACACGTGCTATCGCCGTACCCGGGAGAAGTAGACCAATGTGTTTTAGGGTGTATTTTTACACATACCCATGATGGGTAGAAGAAATCACTCTGTAAATGACAATTTTTTGATTTTTTTTTACACACATTTGTCCATTTACAGAGATATTTCTCCCACCCAATATGGGTATGTGTAAAAATACACCCCAAAACACATTGTACTACTTCTCCCGAGTACGGCAATACCACATGTGTGGCCCTTTTTTGCACCCTAACTGCGCTAAGGGGCCCAGAGTCCAATGAGTACCGTTAGCATTTCACAGGTCATTTTGAGAAATTTGGTTTCAAGACTACTCCTCACGGTTTAGGGCCCCTAAAATGCCAGAGCAGTATAGGAACCCCACAAATGACCCCATTTTAGAAAGAAGACACCCCAAGGTACTCAATTAGGAGTATGGTGAGTTCATAGAAGATTTTACTTTTTGTCACAAGTTAGCGGAAAATGATTGTTAATGGGTTTTTTTACCAAGTGTCATTTTCCGCTAACTTGTGACAAAAAATAAAATCTTCTATGAACTCACCATACTCCTAACGGAATACCTTGGGATGTCCTCTTTGTAAAATGGGGTCATTTGTGGGGTTCCTATACTGCTCTGGCATTTTAGGGGCCCTAAACCGTGAGGAGTAGTCTTGAAACCAAATTTCTCAAAATGACCTGTGAAATGGTAACGGTACTCATTGGACTCTGGGCCCCTTAGCGCAGTTAGGGTGCAAAAAAGTGCCACATATGTGGTATCGCTGTACTCGGGAGAAGTAGTACAATGTGTTTTGGGGTGTATTTTTACACATACCCATATTGGGTGGGAGAAATATCTCTGTAAATGGACAATTGTGTGTAAAGAAATCAAAAAATTGTCATTTACAGAGATATTTCTCCCACCCAATATGGGTATGTGTAAAAATACACCCCAAAACACATTGTACTACTTCTCCCGAGTACGGCGATACCACATGTGTGGCACTTTTTTGCACCCTAACTGCGCTAAGGGGCCCAGAGTCCAATGAGTACCTTTAGCATTTCACAGGTCATTTTGAAACATTTGGTTTCAAGACTACTCCTCACGGTTTAGGGCCCCTAAAATGCCAGAGCAGTATAGGAACCCCACAAATGACCCCATTTTACAAAGAGGACATCCCAAGGTATTCCGTTAGGAGTATGGTGAGTTCATAGAAGATTTTTTTTTTTGTCACAAGTTAGCGGAAAATGACACTTGGTAAAAAAAACCAATAACAATCATTTTCCGCTAACTTGTGACAAAAAGTAAAATCTTCTATGAACTCACCATACTCCTAATTGAGTACCTTGGGGTGTCTTCTTTCTAAAATGGGGTCATTTGTGGGGTTCCTATACTGCCCTGGCATTTTAGGGGCCCTAAACCGTGAGGAGTAGTCTTGAAACCAAATTTCTCAAAATGACCTGTGAAATGCTAACGGTACTCATTGGACTCTGGGCCCCTTAGCGCAGTTAGGATGCAAAAAAGTGCCACACATGTGGTACCGCCGTACTCAGGAGAAGTAGTATTATGTGTTTTGGGGTGTATTTTTACACATACCCATATTGGGTGGGAGAAATATCTCTGTAAATTGACAATTGTGTGTAAAGAAATCAAAAAATTGTCATTTACAGAGGTATTTCTCCCACCCAATATGGGTATGTGTAAAAATACACCCCAAAACACATTGTACTACTTCTCCCGAGTACGGCGATACCACATGTGTGGCACTTTTTTGCACCCTAACTGCGCTAAGGGGCCCAGAGTCCAATGAGTACCTTTAGCATTTCACAGGTCATTTTGAAACATTTGGTTTCAAGACTACTCCTCACGGTTTAGGGCCCCTAAAATGCCAGAGCAGTATAGGAACCCCACAAATGACCCCATTTTACAAAGAGGACATCCCAAGGTATTCCGTTAGGAGTATGGTGAGTTCATAGAAGATTTTATTTTTTGTCACAAGTTAGCGGAAAATGACACTTGGTAAAAAAAACCAATAACAATCATTTTCCGCTAACTTGTGACAAAAAGTAAAATCTTCTATGAACTCACCATACTCCTAATTGAGTACCTTGGGGTGTCTTCTTTCTAAAATGGGGTCATTTGTGGGGTTCCTATACTGCCCTGGCATTTTAGGGGCCCTAAACCGTGAGGAGTAGTCTTGAAACCAAATTTCTCAAAATGACCTGTGAAATGCTAACGGTACTCATTGGACTCTGGGCCCCTTAGCGCAGTTAGGATGCAAAAAAGTGCCACACATGTGGTACCGCCGTACTCAGGAGAAGTAGTATTATGTGTTTTGGGGTGTATTTTTACACATACCCATATTGGGTGGGAGAAATATCTCTGTAAATTGACAATTGTGTGTAAAGAAATCAAAAAATTGTCATTTACAGAGGTATTTCTCCCACCCAATATGGGTATGTGTAAAAATACACCCCAAAACACATTGTACTACTTCTCCCGAGTACGGCGATACCACATGTGTGGCACTTTTTTGCACCCTAACTGCGCTAAGGGGCCCAGAGTCCAATGAGTACCTTTAGCATTTCACAGGTCATTTTGAAACATTTGGTTTCAAGACTACTCCTCACGGTTTAGGGCCCCTAAAATGCCAGAGCAGTATAGGAACCCCACAAATGACCCCATTTTACAAAGAGGACATCCCAAGGTATTCCGTTAGGAGTATGGTGAGTTCATAGAAGATTTTATTTTTTGTCACAAGTTAGCGGAAAATGACACTTGGTAAAAAAAACCCAATAACAATCATTTTCCGCTAACTTGTGACAAAAAGTAAAATCTTCTATGAACTCACCATACTCCTAATTGAGTACCTTGGGGTGTCTTCTTTGTAAAATGGGGTCATTTGTGGGGTTCCTATACTGCCCTGGCATTTTAGGGCCCCTAAACCGTGAGGAGTAGTCTTGAAACCAAATGTCTCAAAATGACCTGTGAAATCCTAAAGGTACTCATTGGACTTTGGGCCCCTTAGCGCAGTTAGGGTGCAAAAAAGTGCCACACATGTGGTATCGCCGTACTCAGGAGAAGTAGTACAATGTGTTTTGGGGTGTATTTTTATACATACCCATGCTGAGTGGGAGAAATAACTCTGTAAATGGACAATTGTGTGTAAAAAAATCAAAAAATTGTCATTTGCAGAGATATTTCTCCCACCCAGCATGGGTATGTGTAAAAATACACCCCAAAACACATTGTACTACTTCTCCCGAGTATAGCGATACCATATGTGTGACACTTTTTTGCAGCCAAACTGCGCTAAGAGGCCCACAGTGCAATGACTACTTTTAGGCTTTACAGGGGTGCTTACAATTCCGCACCCCCCAAAATGCCAGGACAGTAAACACACCCCATAAATGACCCCATTTTGAAAAATAGACACTTCAAGGTATTCATTGAGGGGCATGTTGAGTCCATGGCAGATTTCATTTTTTTTTGTTACAAGTTAGCAGAAATGGAAACCTTTTTTTTTTTTTTTTTTGTGACAAACTGTCATTTTCCGCTAACTTGTGACAAAAAATAAAATCTTCTATGAACTCACTATGCCTCTCAGTGAATACTTTGGGATGTCTTCTTTCCAAAATGGGGTTATTTGTGGGGTATTTATACTATCCTGGAATTTTAGCACCTCATGAAACATGACAGGTAGTCAGGAAAGTCAGAGATGCTTAAAAATGGGAAAATTCACTTTTTGCACCATAGTTTGTAAACGCTATAACTTTTACCCAAACCAATAAATATACACTGAATGGGTTTTTTTTTCATCAAAAACATGTTTGTCCACATTTTTCGCGCTGCATGTATACAGAAATTTTACTTTATTTGAAAAATGTCAGCACAGAAAGTTAAAAAAATCATTTTTTTGCCAAAATTCATGTCTTTTTTGATGAATATAATAAAAAGTAAAACTCGCAGCAGCAATCAAATAGCATCAAAAGAAAGCTGTATTAGTGAGAAGAAAAGGAGCCAAAATTCATTTAGGTGGTAGGTTGTATGAGCGAGCAATAAACCGTTAAAGCTGCAGTGGTCTGAATGGAAAAAACAGCGCTGGTCCTTAAGGGGGGGTAAAGGCTGAGTCCTCAAGTGGTTAAAGAGGCACTTAAGTGAGAAAAAAAAAATGAGTTTTACTCACCTGGGGTTTAGCTCAGCCCCCTGCAGCTGATCGGTGCCCACGACGAGTCGCTCTGATGCTCCGGGTCCCGCTGGCGGCCACTTCCGGTTTCGCCGTCAGGACCCGTCAGGCTGGGGAACGCGGCTGATACTACGCGTTCCCAGCCAAAATAGCACCCCTATGCGGCCACCCGTATGCGGACATATGGCCGCATAGGGGTGCTATTTTGGCTGGGAACGCGTAGTATCAGCCGCGTTCCCCAGCCTGACGGGTCCTGACGGCAAAACCGGAAGTGGCCGCCAGCGGGACCTGGAGCATCAGAGCGACTCGTCGTGGGCACCGATCAGCTGCAGGGGGTTGAGGTAAGCCCCAGGTGAGTAAAACTCATTTTTTTTTCTCACTTAAGGTTCACTTTAAGGGCTCTGCCTCTGACACAGGAGACCAGGTTCGAATCTTGGCTCTGCCTGTTCAGTAAGCCAGCACCTATTCAGTAGGAGACCTTAGGCAAGTCTCCCTAACACTGCTACTGCCTATAGAGCGCGTCCTAGTGGCTGCAGTTCTGGTGCTTTGAGTCCGCCAGGAGAAAAGCGCGATATAAGTGTTCTGTGTTTGTTTGTTGTTTGTAATTTAATCAATAAGGATTTTTTCCATGGCTACATTCTTCATGGTGATCTTAATTTGCAAAGCCAAAGAAAGTAAAATGTGAAAAAGTGTGGGAAAAGTATATCTGCTGACTTTCTTCCTGTATTTCATGAGGCTAAGGTTTTTTGCACCAATAGGCAACCTCTGGTAAGTTATGCATTTCTTTGTCTATCCAGATATGTTTCCCTTTGTGGATGTGCATATTGTTTGTGTAGGATGAGCGAGCATCCACCACTGGTGTAGAGAACACTTTAATTGGATTGATCAGTGATGGGCCGAAATTTTGCATCGAAATTCGCATTTTTGCACCGTAATCGTAATGCAAAATTTCAGGGAAAATCGTAATTGATTTCGTATATAATAGTAGTATTTCATAATTTCGCGTAATTTTTCGTGTAATTTTTTTGCCGACTTTGGCAGTTAATAGCAAAGCCCCCATACATGCTATTGCTACCAAAATTAGTACATATGTTAAGGAGAATATTGAGTATAAGTAAAAAAAAGAATTTTTCAAAACAACATTGTAGTTTTTGAGAAAATTGATTTTAAAAATGCAAAGAAAAATGGTCTTTTTGGAAAATTCTTTTTTTTCCCTTGTACCCACTATTCACTTTAACATAGGTAGCAATTTTGGTGTCAGTAGGGGGGTTTTGCTATTAACCTCCAAAGTCGGCTCTAAATGACACAACATTTTTATGCAAAATTACGAATGACTACAAAATCAATTTAGTTTGCAAATCGTATTTACGTATAGGCGTAATTGCAAAAATGTATGTGAAATTTAGCGAAATCGTAATTTTGCTGATTACGATCATCACTGGGATTGATCTTGTCATAGCTCTGGGGCTCATCCTTATATCTACGGCTATGTGCAACCAACAATCTCCGTTTTATGGCTTTGTGTAATTTGAGCTGATCTTCTTTACATTTTGGCTAAGTGTAACCAGGAACATACCTACCAACCCCTCAAACAAATTCAATACTTATCTAAAGTGGTCCTTAGCTTTGGAGGTCATATGATCCCATCTTTCAAGCAGACAGCCTTATTGGCTATGATACAAAGTTGGAGGGGTGTCGCAGCACCCTAGGCAAAAAGGTACAGGAGACAAAAACAGGAGCCCAAATAGTGTAGTATGTTAGATAGGAACAGCGTGAAGAAAGAAAATTTGAAGTACTACTCACAAAGGCGGATTGCAAGGGGGCATCAAACTGCAGGAAGCAAGTGGAGACAATGAACCCGACTCCACTCGGAGTGGTCCGGCCAGACCTGGATGTGGTCACTCTGCTTATGAAAAGTGACAGTGAACCTCTGTGTTCAGGACCACAGGTGTTCTGGCTCAACCACTACAACAGGGGACATTGGGGGGTAAATTAAGTACAGTTAAAGGGAAAGAGGCACCCTGGTATGTATAAAATGAATTACAACCTATTTAATATCGAAAAAGGTGAGGTGGCTTACCTCAATAATGAAATTCTTGTGTGAACAAAGAATTTTATTTAGCACAGGCAACACGTTTCACGGATCTCAGCCCGCTTCCTCAGGCCAATCACAGTGCCAATTAGAAGAAAAACCACTACCAAAGACAGGCTCCCTATCACGCTGGATTACGTGGCACAGGATACGGTAATTCGGTATCAGTCCTGGGTCATACACAGTAAGGCAGATGTCTGAAAGTACAGAAGGGCAGAGACAGAGACAAGGTCGAGAACTAGCAAGGGTCATACACAGGAAGGCAGATGTCTGAAAGTACAGAAGGGCAGAGACAGAGACAAGGTCGAGAACTAGCAAGGGTCATACACAGGAAGGCAGATGTCTGAAAGTACAGAAGGGCAGAGGCGGAGACAAGGTTGAGAACTAGCAAGGGTCATACACAGGAGATCAGATGACTGAAAGTACAAGGGCTAAAGCAGAAACGAGGTCAAGGGGAAGGTCATACATAGTAATTCCGAAAAATAACAAACGGCTCAACTAACAGATAAATATATATTTGCAGAACTGCATATATATTTATCAAGAAACTAGCTAAAGCACAAGTAATAACAATTAGCAACAACCAGCTAACTGATCACTATCACGGGCGAGGACACACTGCAGCCCAAGGGCTTAAATATAGGAAGGGAAGGATCAAAGACCAGCCCTCAGGAAAACCAGCCAATAACAGTAAGAAACAGAGAGCAGCTGACCAATAATTCCCATAGCTAGGAAGTGTCAGCTGACAGTGTGTCAGCTGACACTAATCTCTCAGAGTCGTGCGTGTTTGGCTGGGGAGAGTGGAGGAACATGCAGGATCAGTCACCACCGCATGGGAGCCGGGGATGCCGCTGGAAGCATTTCTCTGCAGAGCTCTGTCTCTGGAGCTGGCTGCAGCTTTGCTGGAGCTGCTGGCCGGTAAGATCGTTACACTCCCTTTGCTATTGGTTTTTCTTCTAATTGGCACTGTGAGTGCCCTCAGCGAGTTGAGACCCGTGAAATGCGATGCTTGTGCTAAATAAAATGGTCTTAATCCATTTTATACATACCAGAGCGCCTCTTATCCTTTAACTGTTATTGGCTATGATAGCACTCTCCCAATCCTGTCCTCCCAACAAAATTCCATGCTGCTTCTTAGAATCCTCCAACATGGCCACATGTTCTGCTGTGCAACGCACCAGAGTCTTGCCACTGTCATTAAACTAGGGGAAGGTAAGAGGTTGTAACAGGCAGGCCCTCTCCAAACCAGCAATGAGAGGATGGACTGAGTGGCTGGAGTACCACATCCTCTCAGAGTAGCGACACCAGAAGCCAGGGCAGAAATGAAGCAGCTCTTCTCCTGAAGATGATGGAGTCCCAGATAAATGAAGCAGGACTTTTGGTGCACTGCGCTCAGCACAGAGCGACAAAACGGACACATAAGGGTAATTTTGGGTTCCGGCGATGACACCAGACCCCATATTACATCTCCCTCCAAGTTGCAACGACTCAGATGGAGAATAGTACTTAACGCTTTAACATTGCTGGGTGTTTAAAGAGAATCTGTACTCTAAAATTTGTACAGTAAAAAGCATACCATTCTATTCATTATGTTCTCCTGGGACCCTCTGTGCTCTTTCTGCCACTCCCTGCTGCAATCCTGGCTTGTAATTGCCATTTTTATGCAGTGTTTACAAACAAAAGACCTAGCAAATGATACGCTGAGAGGAGCTCGGTGTGTGAGTCATACAGAGTGCGCAGGGGACCTGGAGAGGGTGTGTATAGCTTCTAGCCAATCACAAGCAGCACAGCACATTCCAGCTTGACTGCCTCAGCCCGACAGACCCAACAGAGGAGAGAAGATTAGATCATATAACAAAGATAATACAGCCACTGTGCAAGTAGGAAAGGCTGCAGTTAGACAGAGCACATTAGAACAGCTATAGGAACTTATAGGATAGAAGAAATAAGGATGAAAATTGTGTTACAGAGTCTCTTTAAGCAGGGTGAGCCGTCATAATAATACGTACGCCGGCTAAAAGCCTGAGTGTGATGTTATTGTTGGAACTTCAGAGTTACTTCCATCTCAGTATAATGCCAGAAATTTGGGGAGCAGTGGTCCCCTCTTTACTGGGGCAAAAAGGGAGACAAAAGGCGGGGGATTCAAAAATAGTCTTTAAACACATGTAAAATGCGAATAGCCTGTATGAATAATTTGAAATACTTTCTCGAGTACATGAAAAGGGCATTTGAAAAGTTCAGGTGTACTTGACGACCTCGGCTGAGCAAGACTGATAGGGCTTGATTCACAAAAGAGTGCTAACTGTTAGCACGGCCATTTTCACGCGAATTTTCGCATTGCACGCGATCGTGAATTTTCACGCAAAATGATAACGTTTTCGCGCGCAAACGCAAATTTTCCCACGGAATCGATATAGTTTTCGCACGAAAGTTTGCGTTTCCACGAAAAATGTGAATATTTGCCGCGAAAACGGCCGTGCTAACAGTTAGCACTCTTTTGTGAATCAAGCCCATAGAATCTGCTGTTCATTATCACTCCACAGAAAGACTTCCAGTTTTAAAGTTGAGGTTTTCTTGTTAACAGTAGCCATAAGTCAGAGTCTTCATTTATTATGATTTTTTTTAAACCCGTTGTGAAGACAGCACTTAAAATTCTCTAGGTGGTGACCCGCTGGAAGTTTTCCTTCCACATTAAGTACGGTAATAGCGGAGTCCTCATTGATGCCAGCCAGGCTGAAGAGTAATCTAAACTGCATTAATGACAAAGCGAAAGAATTATAGACCTGTCAGCGCCAAGGGGTTAATAATGTGGAGTAAAGTAATAACCGTGGATCATTAAAACATGACATGTGAAGGGAAGAGTCTGTTAAAAGCAAAAGTAATCATGAATAATTCAATGTTATTCCTTCTATTGCTAGTGAAAATTATGGACGCTCTTCAACCTCTCAATGAGTGTGATTACATTTCTGGCATTATGGCGTATGTGAAATGAAACATCCTACACAGTCAATAAAAACCTCTTTGTCTACATTAGGTACACCATGAATTTCAGGATACAGGAGGGTGTGATTATAGCAGACAGGATTATTAGCTGTTCTGTGACATCACCCACAAAGAACAGGAATGCTGAAAGAGCTCGAGGGTGTACAGAGGTGCTATAAATAGGCAGCAACCAGCCAATCAGTTTGCAGTTGTTTCTAGCGCAGATACCAAATAAAAGGACAACTCTGGTTTCTATTGGCTGATGTACCACTTGAGGACCACAGGTTTACACCCCCTAGTGACCAGGCGATTTTTTTTACAATTGAATACATTGGGCAACACAGTGGCATAGTGGTTAGCGATTTTGCCTTGCAGCGCTGAATCCCTGGTTCGAATCCCAGCCGGGTCAACATCCGCAAGGAGTTTGTATGTTCTCCCTGTGTCTGTGTGGGTTTCCTCCCGGGCACTCTGGTTTCCTCCCACATCCCAAAGCATACAGGTAAGTTAATTGGCTTCCCCTTAAATTGGCCATAGACTACAATACATACACTACATGATACATACATAGACATAAGACTATAGTAGAAACAATATACTCTGTACAGCTCTGTGTAATATGTTGGCGCTATATAAATACTTAAATAAATAAAATTCTGCTCTGCTCATCGTGTGTTAAAACCTAATCTGTGTAATTCTTCTTAACGCAGTTTATTGCATATACCCCATGCACACAGCGCACAACTATGTTCCCTGTACTTAGGTGTGGAAGTACCGCGAGATAAGCTAGTAGCGTGACCCGAGGTATTTCAGTTGCATGACTGTTACTATGGTAACGCACATGTTACCATAGAAATGGTTGCGCAATTGGAGTACTGCGGGTCACGCTACT
This sequence comes from Hyperolius riggenbachi, assembly GCF_040937935.1. NCBI lineage: Eukaryota > Metazoa > Chordata > Amphibia > Anura > Hyperoliidae > Hyperolius > Hyperolius riggenbachi. The sequence goes on from NC_090656.1 coordinate 95,115,247, forward strand.
AGCACCTAAGTACAGGTAATATTGCTGTGCGCTGTGCGTACACGGTAATATTACCGCTGATTGATTAATCAACCCATTCATGTCATAGACTTTTAGCAATTCAACGCATATTTTCCCTTCTGAATCCATATTTTCAGCACCATATACAACTCTGAAAGGGATCAGTGCAATGTTTAATGTACAGCATAAGAATCTCTTTAAATACAGTTCTATATCATTTCCCTTGCCTCTTTCCTCTTACTTAGCAGACAACATTAGGGGAAAAAAGCAGTTTATCTGCTGACAGACTGGTGCACCCATTTGAATGTTCTGCATTTATATGTGCTGCTTAAATAGGCCAGTGGGATTGTGAGTGATAGATCAGATGTGTCACTTTGGTGTGCTGGGTGACATTCATCAATAAAATCAATCCTTCTTGACATAAATCTCCCACTTATTATTTATAGAGCTGATTGCCACAAACAGAACTTTTTATGCAGGGGTGGTGAAAATTCCTTAGGAAAAAAAAAAAAAAAGAAGAAGCAAGATTTGAATATATGTCTACAAGAGCTGCACTTGCTGAATGCTAAGATTACAGGCCGTGTCTGCAGGATGAGGAGGGCATGTAAGAAGGAATGGTGGATGATTATCCATTTTCTTCAGGCTTATTAGGTATGATCTCCAGGCATAGAGCTAAATATCAAGTGGAAATGCAATATAAAGAGGAACTTTAGTGAAAAGGCGGGGAAAAATCAATACATTGCAATGTGAGAAGTTACAAAATAATAGATCAAGAAATGATTGATATTATGTGCAATGTAATTTGTTCATATGGTTTGATCCTCATTCAGCTTGCACATAATCACCTTTACTACTGGCAGACATAAAAAAACAGAAAGCACCAGCTGCCATTATCTATAACCACACCCCCTAACAAGGGCCTCAATTCCCTAAAGGCGCAAACACGCCGTACTTTAGCAAACAACTGGTCTGTCAGACCCTCCCGCTGGGCGGACCTACTGCCGACAGTGGATCTGTCAGAAACAGTCTTATCAGTCTGCCGACAGCTTGTACACACGTGCTACCAGGGGCGCAACTAAGGCCCACCGGGCCCCCCTGCAGAAATTTTAAGCGGGCCCCCTACCCCCCCCCCCCCCCCCGGACCCGCTCAGGGCTATTTTGGTGGCTGGAGCGGTCGCAGCATTAGGGGAAATCTATGGCCACACTCGGCGGGGAGGAGGAACGGTCCCCCTCCCTCACCCCAGGCTCTCCCCTCTGCGCAGAGTGAGGCCATAGCTTTCCCCTCATGCTGCGACCCCTCCAGCCCCCCAAAACGGCCCTGAGCGGCAGCCCCTATGCATGCTACTGTCGGCAGAACGTTTGCCCAGCGGGAGGGTCTGAAGGGCCCATCGTTTGCTAAAGTACGGCATGTGTGTGTACGCGCCTTTTATGAATTGAGGCCATTGTTAGGGGGTGTGGTTATAGATAATGGCAGTTGGTGCTTTCTGTTTTTTTTTTATGTCACCTAACTTAAAGATGCACAGAAGCGAAAATAAATGTATGCTATAATGATTTTTATGTGTAGTACAGCTAAGAAATAAAACATTAGGCGCAGAGACATAAGTCTAATATTGTTTCCAGTACAGGAAGAGTTAAGAAACCACAGTTGTCATCCATGACATTGAGCTCCACGACTTTCAAAGTCGCAGAAAGCTCTGTCTTCTGAGGCTTGTGATCTCAACTGTCAGTCACTGTATTTTGTTTTTCTCTGCAGAGGACAGGTCAATAGTTCACTAGTCTGCTCTGTAAAAATCATTTAGAATGCTGAGTAGTGTGTAAACTGCAAATGTTAGAGAATGATGCAATGTTATAAAAAACACTATATAACTGAAAATAAAAATATAAGAATATTTTCTTTGCTACTAATGTTCCAGTAAATATCCATACTACACAGCCAATTCATTATATCATAATTTGTTTTCCGCGTCAGTGTCTCTTTAAAAACACTAAAATCGAGATAATCAATAACGAAAGTCATATATGTCAATAAAATGTATTAGCACAGGCAATGCACCCATGAATGCATTGGCAGTGCGTCTATTTTTTTACTTCATTTTATATACCCCTGGGTGCCTCTTTCCACATTGTTAAATCACGAGTTACGTGAGATAAGGAAAGATAATTTATAAGTTAAGTACAATTTTTCTAAAAGGCCTTGTAGTTTTTGAGAAAATCAATTTTGAATACTTCAAAGAAAAAGTGTTCTTTTAAAGTTAGCAAAAGTACCGGTACATTCTGCCAAAGAATTTAGAATGTCATCGCTCTATTATTATTATTATTATTATTATTATTGATTTATAAAGCGCCAACATATTCCGTGGCGCTGTACAAAGTAAGAAACAAACATGGGGTACATAATAATACAGACAATGGTGTACACCAATATACAAGATACATAATTAGTGACAAAATACAAAGAATGATACAAAATACAAATTATAGAATTGGTAATGACAGTGATAAAATTAACATGATGAATAAAATGTATAATGGTTACCAAGACACAAAAGGGGGAGAGAGCCCTGCCCTTGCGAGCTTACAATCTAAAGGGAATGGGGGGAAACAAGAGGAGGGGTAGTATGCAGCAAATATATAGAGGCTTAGTGTTTTAGGATACCTAGTAGGAGTGCAATTTGGTCTTAGTACAAAGGGAAGTGGCCTAAGGTAGAGCATATGCTTGTCGGAACAAGTGTGTTTTTAGAGAGCGTTTAAAGGTAGCAAAGGTTGGCGAGTGACGGATGTGTTGTGGGAGGGCATTCCAGAGGAGGGGTGAAGCGCGTGCGAAGTCTTGTAAACGTGAATGTGAGGAGTTGATTCTAGAGGAGGACAACAGAAGATCATGTGCCGATCTGAGATTGCGATTGGGTTTGTATCTGGAGATTAATGAGGATATGTACCCGGGGGAGAGATCGTGGAGAGCTTTGTAGGTTAGGGTTAGGAGTTTGAACTGAATCCTCTGGTTAATTGGCAGCCAGTGAAGAGCTTGACAAAGAGGGTCGGCAGAGGAAGATCGAGAAGAGAGATGAATGAGACGAGCAGATGAGTTCAGTACTGACTGGAGCGGGGCCAGTTTGTTAGACGGTAGTCCACAAAGTAGTACGTTGCAGTAGTCCAGACGAGAAATTATGAGAGCATGCTCTATGGCTTGCTACATTTAAGCACCAGAGTTGGGGGCCGCCAACGTCCTACGGGTGGGTGGGGGGTGTGGTGGCATCTGGGTGTTCCCTTTATGGAGTCCCCTAAATATCTGCATATGCTGCATACGCTAACTGTTTTCCCTGCAGTTAAAAACTTGCTTTTATTTGCTTGTGTGTGATGTTCAACACTGCTACTATGTTGTGTCGTACCTACTGCATCACACTGACTGGGGTGCTCCGGAATTAACTGTGATTGATCTGTTTCTACTTCATATGGAGATTCAATTACAATAATTCAAGGCTTGTGACAGCATAGTAGCCTATTATTTCATACCTGCAGGAACTGCGTTGAGTAAATACAGTGCGACATGGGATTATAATTAACAATCAATCAGTACCTGGTAGCTACCATATAAGGTACTTTTTTTCACTAACCTTCTGTTTTAATGATGATTATCATGATCTCTGTATATAGCGGCGTCATTTGTATATAGAGATGGCCCGAACCTCCGCAAACGTTTGCGAACATGCAAACTTTTGCGAACCGCAATAGACTTCAGTGGGGAGGCGAACTTTGAAAACTAGAAACACTTATGCTGGCCACAAAAGTGATGGAAAAGATGTTTCAAGGGGTCTAACATCTGAGTTTTTGCATGGCAGAATGAATGGGATAGACGCCAAAAGTCCCGGAGAAAAATCTGGATTGCTTTAAAACATCTTGCATGTGTATACAGCAATCAGGGAGTGTAATTAAAGTACTGCTTCACACTGACAGACCAAACCCACTATGTAACGCACCGCAAACAGCTGTTTGTGTTGTGACGGTCGTGCTGGACTGGTGCGCACCATGGCGAGATTGCAGGCGATAGCGGTTTTCAAGCCCATATGGTCACAGGGCTGAGGTAACTAAGTGACAGAACAATAGTGACTGTCCAGCTGATCGAATTTGGTCTGTCCACAATGAAGCAACAACCTTATTATCTTGGGTGTGCCACCCCCCGAGACACTCATATAGCCGTCGGTTTTTGCTTCATTGTGATATGCAAACCCCTTTCCCGCCGCAAGGAAACGATCACGAACGGGAACTGACACATGTACATGCCTTTTGTTTTGTTGTTGCAGCAGCAGTGCAGCCAGAAAAATTAGGCAGGCATGTACACGCACCAGAAAAATTAGTATAGCGGCCGCTGCTAGCATTTAAAAATTCAGGAATCCTGGACCCTGTTGGTGGTGGCGGAGAAGGCAGTCAAGCGGCCTGCAGGCAGAGATGCTGTGTGAGGACCGGCTTAGTCTTGGGGCAGGCAGTCACACGGCGTGCAGACAGAGATGCTGTGTGCGGGGATTGGCTTGGTCTTCGGGCGGGCAGTAGCCCTTCGGGATCCATGCCTCATTCATTTTGATAAAGGTGAGGTACTGAACACTTTTTTGACTTAGGCGACTTCTCTTTTTAGTGACAATGCCTCCAGCTGCGCTGAAGGTCCTTTCTGAAAGGACGCTTGAGGCAAGGGCAAGACAGAAGTTGGATGGCAAATTGGGACAGCTCTGGCCACAGGTCACGCCTGCGCACCCAGTAGTCCAAAGGTTCATCGCTGCTCACAGTGTCTACAGCCACACTTAAGGCCAGGTAGTCAGCTACCTGCTGGTCCAGGCATTGGTGGAGGGTGGATCCAGGCGAGGCGTTGAACTAAAGAATGTCCGCATGTCCGACATCACCATGAGATCACTGGAGTGTCCTGTCCTTGCCTGCGTGGACATGGGAGAAGGATTACTGGCAGTGGTACCTTTATTCCGTTGTGCTGTGACATCACCCTTAAAGAGACTCCGTAACAAAAATTGCATCCTGTTTTTTATCATCCTACAAGTTCAAAAAGCTATTCTAATGTGTTCTGGCTTACTGAAGCACTTTATACTATCACTGTCTCTGTAATAAATCAATGTATCTTTCCCCTGTCAGACTTGTTGGCCTGTGTCTGGAAGGCTGCCAAGTTCTTCAGTGTTGTGGTTCTGCTATGAACTCCCCCTTCCAGGCCCCTCTATGCACACTGCCTGTGTATTATTTAGATTAGGGCAGCTTCTCTCTTCTCTCTTATCTTTTACAAGCTGGATAAATCGTCCTCTGAGCTGGCTGGGCTTTCACATACTGAATAATTACAGACAAGGGCAAAGCTGTTTGCAGGAAGAAACAAGCAGCCTGAAAGTTCAGTGCATGAGAACAGGGGGAAAGAAACACACAAATGATCTCTTGAGATTCAAAAGGAAGGCTGTATACAGCCTGCTTGTGTATGGATGTATTTTCTATGTGTGGACATACTGTACATCAACCTACTTCCTGTTTTGGTGGCCATTTTGTTTGTTTATAAACAAACTTTTTACAACTGTTTTTAACCACTTTTAATGCGGCAAGGAGCGGCGAAATTGTGACAGAGGGTAATAGGAGATGTTCCCTAACGCACTGGTATGTTTACTTTTGTGCGATTTTAACAATACAGATTCTCTTTAAACACATGGTAAAGCATAGTTGCCAGCTTGTTTTGCAAGTGCTGCATCCTTTCTGCCTTCATGTGATTTGGAAACATCTCCACCACTTTGTGCCTATACTGAGGGTCTAGTAGCGTGGCCACCCAGTACAGCTCATTCCCCTTGAGTTTTTTTTATACGGCTTCCCTCAACAGGATGGACAGCATGAAAGACGCTATCTGCACAAGGTTGGATGCAGACGTACTATCCATCTCCTCTTGCTCTTCCTCAGTGATGTCAGTTAAGTTCTCCTCCTCCCCCCAGCCAAACAAACAATACCACGGGAAAGTTGAGCAGCACAAGCCCCCTGTGACACCTGCTGCGGTTGTTCTTCTGCCTCATCCTCCTCCTCCAAAACAACACCTTCTTTATCATCAGACTCCTCTTCCCCACACGACTCTTCCTCCTCCCCCTCTGTGCTGCCGCAGGTGTTGAGGAATCATCTGCTTCTGCTGAGAATTGATCCCACAACTCTTCCTCCTGTTATTGTTCCTGTTCACACTCCTCCATAGCTTGATCCACCACTCTACGCACGGCATGGTCCAGGAGGAAGGTTAATGGGATCAAGTCGCTGAAAGCGCCTTCACTGCGACTCACCAGGTTTGTCACCTCCTCAAACGGCCGCATGAGCCTGCAGGCATTTTGCATCAGTGTCCAGTACTTCGGCCAGAACATCCTCATCTCCCCAGACTGTGTCCTTTGACAGTAGTTGTAGAGATACTGTTTGACGGCTTTCTCCTGTTGCATCAGGCGGTCAAACATCAGGAGGGTCGAATTCCAGTGAGTCGGGCTATTACAAATCAAGCATCTTACCAGCAAGTTGTTTCTATGCTGAATATCGGCAAAGCGTGCCATGGCCGTGTAATACCGCCTGAAATGCCCACACACCTTCCTGGACTGCTTTAGGATGTACTGTAAGCCTGGGTACTTTGACACAAATCTCTGAATTACAAGATTGAGCACATGTGCCATGCAGGGTACATGTGTCAACCTTCCCAAATTCAAAGCCGAAATGAGATTGCTGCTGTTGTCACACACCATGTTGCCGATCTCCAGTTGATGCGGGGTCAGCCACTGATCCACCTGTTTGTTAAGAGCCAGCTGCTCCAGTGTGACTCTCTGCTTTGAGGCAAGACATGTCTAAGATGACGTGACACCGTCGTACCTGGCATGCAGCACTGGCCCTGGGGAGCTGGGGCTGTGTAGATGGAGAGGAGATCGCAGCACCAGTAGAGTTGAACTGCCACTCGGCCAAGGAGGAGGAGGAGGATGACAGCGAAGAGGATGTAGCAGGAGAGGAGGTGGCAGCAGGCCTGCCTGCAAGCGGTGGAGGTGTCACTAGATCCGCTGCACAACCACGTACTTCCTGCTTGGGAGCAGTAACCAGGTTGACCCAATGGGCAGTGTAAGTAATGTACCTGCCCTGACCGTGGCAAGTGAACTGGTAGTAGTGACTGGTATTACAATACAATGTGCAGCTGTCACACAGGTGCAGTGAACAGGTATGCACGGACTGGTATACTAAACAGCGTGTGGTCACGCAGAAATTGGTATTACAAATGTGCAGCTGTCACACACAGGCACCGTGAACAGGTGCAATGACTGGTGATATATTACACTGCTTGCGCTCATGTAGGTAGGTAGGTAGGTGCACTGAACAGTGAACAGGTGCAGTGATTGGAATTACAAATGTTCACCTGTCACACACAGGTACCATGAACAGTCGCAATGACTGGTGGTATATTACACTGCTTGCGCTCACGTAGGTGCACTGAACAGGTTACAGGTATGCACTGCAGTGATTGGAATTACAAATGAGCACCTGTCACACACACAGGTACTGTGAACAGGTGCAATGACTGGTGGTATTAACAATGCGTGCACTCACGTAGGTAGGTAGGTAGGTGCACTGAACAGTGAACAGGTGCAGTGATTGGGATTACAAATGTGCAGCTGCCTGTCACACACACACACACACAGGTACCCTGAACAGGTGCAATGACTGGTGATATTAACAATGCATGCGCTCACGTAGGTAGGTAGGTGCACTGAACAGTAAACAGGTGGAGTGATTGGGATTACATATAAACAGCTGCCTGTCACACACACAGGTAGACACTGAATGTGCTGGGCCTGGCAGTGGCACAGTAGGAATTACCAAGGCTGTCTATGCAACACAAGTGTCTGTGGGACACACACAAAAAAAAATAGATCACAAGAAAAAGATTAGCTCTCAAAAGAGCTGTTGAGGGGTGCTTTTTTAGCAACAGCAATCAGCAAGGAGCAAGCTAACAAGCCTTCAAGAGCCTAACTAAGTTTTCCCTATAGCTCTCTCTGCAGCAGCAGCAGCAGCTCTCCCTTCTCTAATAACTGCAGGCACACGAGTGAGTCCAATGCCTGACGCTGCCTGCCTTTTATAAGGGGGGCGCTCCAGGAGGCCCTGGCTGTAGCTAATACAAACCTTCTTGGCAGGGTATACAGTTGTGTGAAATATGCACACACAAAACAGAATTAATGGATGGCGGAAAGGGAAAAGGGGAAAGCAAGAAGGGAAATGACTCAATATCTAAAGGCTAATTCTGACAGTAATTAAATACAAAAAGTGATATATATTATGATATTATATGCAGACCTCGGTCTGCTTTCTTTTCTAATTCTGACAGTACACTATGACACTATATAAAGACATAATATACAATTAGAGATGGCCCGAATGGTTCGCCGGCGAACGGGAACTGGCGAACTTCCGGGGTTCGCGATTGCGGAGAACCGCAAACTTTTCCGGAAGTTCAGTTCGCCCCCATAGTACATCATTAGGGTCAACTTTGACCCTCTACATCACAGTCAGCAGGCACATTGTAGCCAATCAGGCTACACTCCCTCCTGGAGACACTACTCCCCTTATAAAAGGCAGGCAGCATCAGGCTTTTCACTCACTTGTGTGCCTGCATTAATTAGAGAAGGGAGAGCTGCTGTGCAGAGACCTATAGGGAAAGCTTAGTTAGGCTCTTGTAGGCTTCTTAGCTTGCTCCTTGCTGATTCTTATTGCTAAAAAAGCACCCCTCAGCAGCTCTTTTGAGAGCTAATCTTGTTCTTGTGATCTACTTTTTTGTGTGTGTGTGTGTGTGTGTGTCCCACTGACACTTGTGTTGCATAGACAGCCTTGGTAACTCCTAGTGTGTGTGCCACTGCCAGGCTCAGCACATTCAGTGACTACCTGTGTGTGTGACAGGTGCACATCGTAATACCCATCACTGCATATACCTACTACATGTTGCTCACTTCAGTGCACCCACCTACCTACATGAGTGCACGCAGTGTCACTGTGCCTGTCTGGTACTTGTCTGTGTGTTACAGGTGCACATTGTAATACCCATCACTGCATATACCTACCTGTTGTTCACTTCAGTGCACCCACCTACCTACATAAACCCACACAGTGTCACTGTGCCTTTCCGGTACCTGTCTGTGTGTGACAGGTGCACATTATAATATCAATCACTGCATATACCTACCTGTTGTTCACTTCAGTGCACCCACCAACCTATGTGAGCACACGCTGTGTCACTGTGCCTGTCCGGTACCTGTCTGTGTGTGACAGGTGCACATTATAATACCCATCACTGCATATACCTATCTGTTGTTCACAGTGCACCCACCTACCTATGTGAGCGCACGCAGTGTGATATTTAATACCACCAGTCACTGTACCTGTTCACGGTACGTGTGTGACAGGTGCACATTTGTAATACCCATCACTGCATATACCTACCTGTTGTGCTCAGTGCACCCACCTACCTACGTGAGTGCACACAGTGTGATATACCACTCCGTGAGTGCATGCAGTGTGATATACCACTCTGTGCATACCTGTTAACTGCACCTGTGTGACTGCACATTGTATTAGTCAAGTCAGTGCATACCTTTCACTTCATCTCCCACAATATGGACAAAACAAAAGGCAGTGGCAGGCCACCTGGCAGGTCTGTTCGAGGTCGCGCTGTCATGATTTTGTGTGGCCCTCGACTAAAGTACAGTGTTCAGAAGAAGACACGTGCCATCAACCCCAAATATTGTCAGGATGTAGTTGACTATTTAACACAGAACATCTCATCTTTCTCAGCTTTCGCACGGAAGCGGGACATATCTTCCTCCTCCTGCTCTGATTCTGGCACCCCACTTAACACTCAGTCGGCCGCCACCACCAAAGTGCCATCACCCTTCCTTGGATGTGTGGTGGTGGTAGCCGTTTCTTAGGCTCCCACTCCGGACCGGAATCGAACCGGGATTCCCCGGCCATTACCCGTGGTCACCATGCTACTGAGAAAGTACCACCGAAAGTTTCACACAGTTGAATGACTGGCAGACTTGCCCTCCATAACACATTCTCGTTAAAGTGGTGTCATCTCTGGCACATAGCGTTGGGTCAAGGGTCCATCTGACCACAGATGCCTGGTCTGCAAAGTACGGTCAGGGCAGGTACATTACTTATACAGCAAATGGGTCCTTACTTGGATGTGTGGTGGTGGTAGCCGGTTCTCAGGCTCCCACTCCGGACCAGAATCGTACCCTGATTCCCCGGCCATTACCCGTGGTCACTCACAATGGCAGACTTGCCCTCCATAACAGATTCTCATTACAGGTACTAAACAGCCAGCAGAAAATGTAATTAAAAAAATAGATGTAAGCTTTAACAATGCTAGAGAAAGAACCATTGAAAGTTGATAAGGCAGTCAGACATTACCTGATATCACTGAGGAAGAGCAATCTTCAAATATGTTGGTGCTTTATAAATACTATAAATAATAATTATATAATAATACTATGGTCCTATTGCCTTTTTCACCCACAAGCTTGTTTGCAGGTTCTCCAGAAGGCCCCTCCTTTCTCTCCTGACTTCTGTGTCCTCCCTTCATTTGTATGTAAACTTCATCTGAAATTTTGTTACATTTCTATATCCAATCCTTACTCTTTGCATTCTTCAAAATTCTGTATTTAGTCTTCATTTTGCTATGCCGTGTTCCTCTTGTCTTAATTGTAGACTGACAACTACTGTTGTCCATTTATAATTATACCTCCCCAGGGATGCCATTATTCACCGTAAAGCAGTGTCAATCAGTGCAACATGTATAGCAGCCGATTTTATGGATTTAATTACATTAGTAATACGGTGCATTAGCTGCTACTCACCAAACTGTAATTTAGTTACGGAGAATCAATGGGAAACAGGTTTAAACAAGCAAGGTGTAATTTGTGGTTGGCCAAGGTGTTGTTACCTGAGGTTTCAATAAACTAAAGGCCCTACTCCAGGCACAAATGTATCCCTTGCTCTGTTTCGGCAGTCCCTAGCAAAGCTTGTTTTTTATATATATAATATATTGAGTAGGTGATGTCAAATACCTTGCTTATACATTACTTCATAAGGAACTACTTCACCATACACTTTTTGCAGCAACGATATCTATATCTGTTGAGTGCAAAGAGGGTGGAGCACAGATTTGTCTGTGCTCCGACCCTCTTTCAGTCTACAACTACAACATGATGATGCTAAATTAAAGCAGTATTCCTTCTTTGAGAACACAACAATTTGTCTTTTGTCTTACAAAAAAAGTAGATTTGAATCAGGATGATACCATTTATTGACTAACTTAGAAGAAAAGGAGTAAGCGTTCGGCTATGAAACCTTTCTCAGACTTGATTCCTGTATACTGACAACATTTAGAACACACTGCTTATATACACTGGACATGTTAGCTACACTGGATGCTAGCCAGTTTATGACAAAAAAGATAAGACTGCTCGTTTGCTTAACCAGCTCCGGAATTCTGCTACGTATATACTGTACACACCCCTGTGTTTACCACTAGCAGATGAGGGGCGTATATATACACACTGTTTACTTACCGCCACCAATCGCGATTCTGGCGCCATTTCCATTCACCATCGCCACATCCCTGTTCTTCTGTGATCAGGGCATGAGAATCATCCATTCTCAGCCCTGATCCCTGTGCCGTTATGAATAGGAGAGAGAGCATCTCTCATTCATAACCCCAAGGAAACAGTTACAAATAGTTTCGTTCCTATCTTCTGTAAACAGCAAACAGTGAACTAAGTGTAGTGCCATCTTGTGGCCAAAAAGTAAAATACAACCAAATACACCTGTAACATCTGCAGAAATGGCGGCTGCGGGCACGCAGGATGTCTCCGCAGCCGCCTTACCTTTCTGCTCAGGGACTTCGCCCGTGCCTCTGGCGTCTTGTACGCCGAGTACAGGTTTGTCTATTGCACATAGGGTTGCCGTATCATGCGGAGACAGGACCTTTATGCAGGGAGGAGGTGCGTCAGCTGACTGGCTGGTCGGCTGACGTCAGAGGAGACTCACGGTGCTCCGGATTGGCTGATTGTTGTGGGCGCGGCTGTGGGGTCTCCTCTGCTTCAAAAGCCTTCAGGGTTCACTCGCAACTTGTCTGTTGTTGCGAATACTCACGTGTTAGCGCTCAGACCTTAGATAGTATCCGGTGTGCTTTGATCTGGGAGGAAACCAGGGATTTCACACAAGACTAGGATTATTGTATTGCTGTATATTTATATTCTGTGTATGACTCTGGTTACCCTCTGACTCTGCTCTTGCTTATCGTTTCTGTACTTCTGCCCATCTGACTCCGTTGCTGAACCCTGCCTGATATCTTACTACTCTCTTGCCTGCCGATTCTGTACTGCACCTGCCCGCCTGTTACTGATCCTAGCCTGTCTGACCTTTCTAATCACCAGTGAGCCCTTGTTACTGGTGAGGTGTTCTAATAGTACCCACCAGCTCCTCTGGTGAGGTTTAGCCAAACTAATCAGTTACTGTGTTCTAATAGTACCCACCAGCTCCTCTGGTGAGTTTTTTTCAAACTATTCAGTTATTGTGTACCAATAGTGCTCACCAGCTCCTCTGGTGAGGTCTAGCTAAACTATTCTGTTACTGTTGCACCAAGCACTACATACTTTGTATTCTGCTAGTTATACTTGTATTATTGGTGATACTGCAGATCACTACATAATCAGGTATAGCGTCTGTATTATTGGTGATTCTGCAGATCACACATAATCAGACGTCTGTGTTGCTACACCAATCGTTACAGAACAGCAGACCAGAAAATGTCAATGGATACACTGTGCAATCATGTTGAGATTTTAATCTCGGCTGTTAACCAATTGACTCTTACGGTTAACACCCAACAGACTCAGATTAGTCAATTATCTGAGGAGGTGCGCACCATTCAAGCACCAGATGCATCAGTGTTATCCCCTCTAGTTTTGGAGCCCAGACTGCCTCTCCCGGGAAGGTTCTCTGGACATAGGGTCGATTTTCAGGATTTTAAAAATCGGTGCCTATCATAATTTGAGTTATGTCCTGCTTCATCAGGTTTTCAGAGTCAGAGAGTTGTATTTATTAAAATATTACTGTCTGGAGATTCGCAGTCTTGGGCCTACAGTCTCCCAGATAACCATGAATCCCTAGAATCTGTTCAGGAATTTTTTAAAGCAATGGCTGTTATATATGATGATCCCGATTTAGCTTTAACAGCAGAAAGGAAACTTAAGACCCTCAGACAGGGGCATAATACTGTTGAAACTTACGCCGCAGAGTTTAGAAGATGGGCAGTATCAACTAGATGGGGGCAGTATGCTTTGCTCGACTGTTTTTTATCGGGGTTATCTGATGCGGTTGCTGAGTTAATGCTAGGTCATCCAGAGCCCAGGACTATGGATGAGGCAATTTCTTTAGCCATTTAGATTGATCGGCGAGTCCGATGCCACAAGCAGACTCGCAAGTAAAGTACCAGAGAGATCTCCCGTTAAGACTTGCTATGCTTCTGCCCCTTCTCAGGAGGAGCCGATGCAAGTTGCTCAGGCTAGATTCACGAAGGTGAAGAAAGATGAGAAACGGGTACATTGTGCAGAGACAGAACGTATGGTCCCAGATTGTCTCATCAAGACAGAGAAGTTATACCATTCTGTGATAATCGGCAGTGCCACTCTAGGCGACCCAGGCTCATCAGTAAGGGATAGTCGCCTACTTCTCCCATGTTCTCTTACGTGGCAAGATCGGGTTCAGACCACTCAGGCCTTTATAGACTCAGGCTCTGCGGCCAATTTTATGGATTATGATTTTGCAGTAAAGTTTGCTTTCCCTCTCACATCTTTGGAACCTCAGCTCGTTGTCACTGCAGTGGACGATTCACCACTGCAGGGGAAGCAATCTCTCTCTCAGACTCCTGCATTGTTATGTCAGATTGGGGTTCTGCATAAAGAACAAATACAATTTCTGGTCATTAAGATGGCTACCTCTACTGTGATCCTTGGCATGCCGTGGCTTCAAAAGCACTCCCCTCAGATTGACTGGGGTCCCAGACAGTTGTTATCATGGTCTCCCTATTGTCATCATCATTGTTTGGAGAAAGTCACGATATGCGCTACCAAGGTCCAAGTGGAGGGATTGCCTACTCAGTACTCTGACTTTGCTAATGTGTTTTGTCCTAAGGCTGCAGACAAGCAGACTCATCGGGCTTTTGACTGACCTATTGAGTTGAGATCAGGTTGTATGCCCCCTAGGGGCCATTTATATAATCTTTCCAGGCCTGAAAAGCTTGCCATGCAGGAATACATCAAAGAAAACTTGGCCAAAGGCTTCATCCGTCCCTCTAGGTCCCCGGCCGGGGCAGGTTTTTTTTCGTACAGAAAAAGGACGGTAGCCTGTGGCCATGTATAGACTACAGAGGTCTGAACAAGATCACGGTAAAGAATCGTTACCCTCTTCCCCTGATTGATGATTTATTCACCCAGATTACCGATGCTGGTGTTTTTACCAAACTCGACCTCCGAGGGGCATACAACCTGATCCGCAGAAGATTAAATTTTACCTCAGCAGGATTTGATTGTTTCATTTTTAAGCTGCATAAATGTACATACAAATTTACATTAACTAGAAGTTATTTGCATCTACTTGCCCTTTACTAGTATACAGTACTTTCCCTGAAATGTTTAGTGATTGGACACTGGGGTTTCTGGAGGCAGGACAGAGGGGAGGGGGAACCCGTGCATAGTTGGGAGTGATGAGGAGAACAAAGCACAGTAGGGGAGTAGTAGCAACAGAGATCAGAGTGGAAGGACAGATGGCAGACCTCAAGAAAGGGAAAGCATATAGGGTTATGGCTCCTAGCACTGGCGTAACAATAGGGCCTGCAGCCCCTGCTCCCGCGGGGGGGGCTGGGGCAGTTTTTGAGGGGGTTGGAGGGGACGCAGCATGAGGGGAAAGCCATGGCCACATTTGGCGGGGAGGGAGGATGTTCCCCCACCTCCCTCACCTCGGGGCTCTCCCCTCTGCACTCTCCTCCACTTTAGATTAGAGTCCAGGCAGCGGCGGGCAGCACACAGATACATACCTTCCGTGCACTCCAGCGTGTGTTCCTCTCACTAGTTTCTGACGCGACTTCCTGTTATACAGGAAGTCGCATCAGAGACTAGTGAGAGAAACGCATGCTGGAGCGCAAGGAAGGTATGTATCTGTCCGCTGCCCGCCGCTGCCCGGACTCTAATCTAAAGTGGAGGAGAGCGCAGAGGGGAGAGCCCCGAGGTGAGGGAGGGGGGGAATGTCCCCCCTCCCTGCCGAATGTGGCCATGGCTTTCCCCTCATGCTGCGTCCCCTCCAACCCCCACAAAACAGCCCAGAGCGGGACCCGGGGGGGCCCACTCAGAAATTCTGCAGGGGGGCCTGGTGGGGCCTAGTTACGCCCCTGGATCCTAGGCTAGTATCGTGTTCTGTTGCTATGCAAGGGGGTGGTGTGGCGGAGGGCTGATTGAGCAGTGGAGTTTGACGTCATGGACTCAGATTAGTCAATTATCTGAGGAGGTGCGCACCATTCAAGCACCAGATGCATCAGTGTTATCCCCTCTAGTTTTGGAGCCCAGACTGCCTCTCCCGGGAAGGTTCTCTGGACATAGGGTCGATTTTCAGGATTTTAAAAATCGGTGCCTATCATAATTTGAGTTATGTCCTGCTTCATCAGGTTTTCAGAGTCAGAGAGTTGTATTTATTAAAATATTACTGTCTGGAGATTCGCAGTCTTGGGCCTACAGTCTCCCAGATAACCATGAATCCCTAGAATCTGTTCAGGAATTTTTTAAAGCAATGGCTGTTATATATGATGATCCCGATTTAGCTTTAACAGCAGAAAGGAAACTTAAGACCCTCAGACAGGGGCATAATACTGTTGAAACTTACGCCGCAGAGTTTAGAAGATGGGCAGTATCAACTAGATGGGGGCAGTATGCTTTGCTCGACTGTTTTTTATCGGGGTTATCTGATGCGGTTGCTGAGTTAATGCTAGGTCATCCAGAGCCCAGGACTATGGATGAGGCAATTTCTTTAGCCATTTAGATTGATCGGCGAGTCCGATGCCACAAGCAGACTCGCAAGTAAAGTACCAGAGAGAGCTCCCGTTAAGACTTGCTATGCTTCTGCCCCTTCTCAGGAGGAGCCGATGCAAGTTGCTCAGGCTAGATTCACGAAGGTGAAGAAAGATGAGAAACGGGTACATTGTGCAGAGACAGAACGTATGGTCCCAGATTGTCTCATCAAGACAGAGAAGGTATACCATTCTGTGATAATCGGCAGTGCCACTCTAGGCGACCCAGGCTCATCAGTAAGGGATAGTCGCCTACTTCTCCCATGTTCTCTTACGCGGGAAGATCGGGTTCAGACCACTCAGGCCTTTATAGACTCAGGCTCTGCGGCCAATTTTATGGATTATGATTTTGCAGTAAAGTTTGCTTTCCCTCTCACATCTTTGGAACCTCAGCTCGTTGTCACTGCAGTGGACGATTCACCACTGCAGGGGAAGCAATCTCTCTCTCAGACTCCTGCATTGTTATGTCAGATTGGGGTTCTGCATAAAGAACAAATACAATTTCTGGTCATTAAGATGGCTACCTCTACTGTGATCCTTGGCATGCCGTGGCTTCAAAAGCACTCCCCTCAGATTGACTGGGGTCCCAGACAGTTGTTATCATGGTCTCCCTATTGTCATCATCATTGTTTGGAGAAAGTCACGATATGCGCTACCAAGGTCCAAGTGGAGGGATTGCCTACTCAGTACTCTGACTTTGCTAATGTGTTTTGTCCTAAGGCTGCAGACAAGCAGACTCATCGGGCTTTTGACTGACCTATTGAGTTGAGATCAGGTTGTATGCCCCCTAGGGGCCATTTATATAATCTTTCCAGGCCTGAAAAGCTTGCCATGCAGGAATACATCAAAGAAAACTTGGCCAAAGGCTTTATCCGTCCCTCTAGGTCCCCGGCCGGGGCAGGTTTTTTTTCGTACAGAAAAAGGACGGTAGCCTGTGGCCATGTATAGACTACAGAGGTCTGAACAAGATCACGGTAAAGAATCGTTACCCTCTTCCCCTGATTGATGATTTATTCACCCAGATTACCGATGCTGGTGTTTTTACCAAACTCGACCTCCGAGGGGCATACAACCTGATCCGCAGAAGAGAGGGTGGCGAGTGGAAGACGGCGTTTAACACGCCCGACGGGCACTATGAGTATCGTGTCATGCCCTTCGGGTTGTGCAACGCACCCGCCGTCTTCCAAGAGTTAATCAATGAGGTCTTCAGAGAATTCCTCGGGCGGTTTGTTCTCGCCTACTTAGACGATATACTCATTTTTTCACCCAATTTGTCGGAACGCAGAGAACATGTGAAATATGTCTTGAAAAAATTAAGACAGAACTCCTTATACGCCAAGATTGAGAAATGTCTCTTTGAACTTTCAGAGGTTCCTTTTTTGGGGTACATAGTCTCTACCACGGGATTGTCAATGGACCCAAAAAAGGTATCAGCCGTCCTGGAGTGGCCGCAACCTTTGGGGTTGAAGGCACTTCAGAGATTCCTAGGCTTTGCCAATTATTACAGGAGGTTCATTAGGGGGTTTTCTTCTGTGGTATCACCTCTTACTGAGCTTACCAAGAAAGGAGCTGATACTTACAATTGGTCATCAGAGGCACAAGCTGCTTTTTCATTACTGAAACAATTGTTTTGCTACGCTCCCATTCTGAGGCATGTGGATGTGTCCCTTCCGTTCATTGTTGAGGTGGATGCCTCAGAGATAGGGGTGGGGGCTGTACTGTCTCATCAGCACTGCGGGCTTCAGGGCAGGTTGCACCCGTGTGCATTTTTTTTCCCGGAAAATTTCTCCCGCCGAGAGAAACTATGACATCGGGAATCGAGAACTGTTGGCCATCAAACTCGCTTTTGAGGAATGGCGACACTGGCTTGAGGGTGCTGAACATACTATTACAGTCTATACTGACCACAAAAACTTAGAATATATTGAAGGAGCGAAATTACTCAATCCCAAACAGGCTCGCTGGTCTTTATTTTTTGCTAGGTTCAGGTTCGTCATCACTTATAGGCCAGGTAGTAAAAACAATAAAGCTGATGCTTTGTCTAGATGTTTTGAGCCTGAGACAGTACAGCCCGTCACTCCGACAGGCATCCTTCCCGAGAAAGTGGTCCTTGCAACTGCGATAGTTCAGGAGGATTTAGTCCCCACTTTTCAAAGTCAGCAGAAAGGTAGGAGACGGTCTGAAGAGTGGCAGGTTGTACCAAGTGACATAATGTGGGCCCTGCCGTCCAGAATGAGAAGGGTTAAAACTTCTCACGCGTCTCCAGTTAAATCTGTGGTACAGGGGGACTCCTCTCCCTCCCTCCTTGGAATGTTGGATACAGAAGAACCTAGGGAAAGGATGCAGGACAGACCTGATGGACCGTGTCCGGAGTCCACGCCTCAAGGGGGGGGGGGTACTGTAACATCCGCAGAAATGGCGGCTGCGGGCACGCAGGATGTCTCTGCAGCCGCCTTGCCTTTTTGCTCAGGGACTTCGCCTGTGCCTCTGGCGTCTTGTACACTGAGGATTGGTTTGTCTATTGCACATAGGGTTGCTGTATCACGCGGGCGTGCGCAGAGACAGGACCTTTATGCGGGGAGGAGGCGCGTCAGCTGACCGGCCGGTCGGCTGACGTCAGAGGAGCCTCACGGCACTCCGGATTGGCTGATTGTTGTGGGCGCGGCTGTGGGGTCTCCTCTGCTTCAAAAGCCTTAAGGGTTCACTCGCAACTTGTCTGCTGTTGCGAATACTCATGTGTTAGCGCTCAGACCTTAGATAGTATCCGGTATGCTTTGATCTGGGAGGAAACCAGGGATTTCACACAAGCCTAGGATTATTGTATTACTGTATATTGATATTCTGTGTATGACTCTGGCTACCCTCTGACTCTGCTCTTGCTTATCGTTTCTGTACTTCTGCCCATCTGACTCCATTGCTGAACCCTGCCTGATATCTTACTACTCTCTTGCCTGCCGATTCTGTACTGCACCTGCCCGCCTGTTACTGTTCCTAGCCTGTCTGACCTTTCTACTCACCAGTGAGCCCTTGTCACTGGTGAGGTGTTCTAATAGTACCCACCAGCTCCTCTGGTGAGGTTTAGCCAAACTAATCAGTTACTGTGTTCTAATAGTACCCACCAGCTCCTCTGGTGAGGTTTTGTCAAACTATTCAGTTATTGTGTACCAATAGTGCTAATCTCGTCGTAGCTGACAATAATGTCAGAAACACCTGATCTGCATATGCTTGTTCAGGGTCTATGGCTAAAAGTATTAGAGGCAGAGGATCAGCAGCAGAGCTGGGCAACCGGTATTGCTTAAAAGGAAATAAATATGGCAGCCTCAATATCCCTCTCACCTCAGGTAGGACTTAAAGGGAAGCTGAAGTAAGCAAAATATGGAGATTGACATATTTGTTTCCTCTTACAAACAATACCAGTTGCCTCACATTCTGATGATCTTTATGGCATCAGTAGTGTCTGAATCACACACCTGAAACAAACATGCAACTAATCTTGTCAGATTTTTGGCAGAAATGTACATGCTTGGCTAAAAGTATTAGAGGCAGAGGATCACCAGGACAGCCAGGCAATGTGCATTGTTTAAAATTAAAGTGGTACCAAACGCAGCATTTCCTATTTGTTCTGAAAGATTATTTACAACGTAAAATCTACTACCATAAAAAAATTTAAGCAGAAAAACATTCAAACAGTTAAACAGAGCACTTTGTTCTTCAGTTGGAAGCACCTTAAGTTTCTGGCCTCATCTGAAGAGGTGATAACATTATCTTTTCTTTAGATTCCTCTGTTGCTACAATTAGTATACAGCCAGCAGGCCTGCTGAAACAGAACTGTACTGAGCTGAGAAGCAGAGAGAGCTGTGATGTGATCACTTGATAGATTTTAATACATAAATACAGCAGCTATGAATAAAATGCAATAGCAGCTTTCAGAGCAAATGAAATGTACTTTGGGAACTTGTAATTTGTAAACAGGCAATATTAACTGAGGACAAATTCAAATATGATAACTGAATGGGTAATGAAAAATTCGAAAACACATATTTATTGAATGTTATATCAGAGTTTTATCCCACTTTAAACAAATAGGTCAGCCTCCATATCCCTCTCACTTCAGGTTCCCTTTAAGAATGCAGTTGCAGACTTACACTTACTGCTTGGCTCTATTGCTTAGTAAAAAACAGCACTGCTTCCAATATGCTATGATTCTGGCAGGATAGTACACAGCTGTCTGTATTCAGCAAGCAGTAAACAAGAGGCGGTGGTATGTGCCAGAGTTTCTTAACCACAGGGCCTATTTATTTTGAACATTTGGAATTTTTCCTCGGGAGTTTAGGCCCATTTTTCTTTTTGAAATTGTTGAAACGGCTCAGTGTGTAATTGGCATTAGTGTTGGGCGAACATCTAGATGTTCGGGTTCGGGCCGAACAGGCCGAACATGGCCGCGATGTTCGGGTGTTCGACCCGAACTCCGAACATAATGGAAGTCAATGGGGACCCGAACTTTTGTGCTTTGTAAAGCCTCCTTACATGCTACATACCCCAAATTTACAGGGTATGTGCACCTTGGGAGTGGGTACAAGAGGAAAAAAAAATTAGCAAAAAGAGCTTATAGTTTTTGAGAAAATCGATTTTAAAGTTTCAAAGGGAAAACTGTCTTTTAAATGCGGGAAATGTCTGTTTTCTTTGCACAGGTAACATGCTTTTTGTCGGCATGCAGTCATAAATGTAATACATATAAGAGGTTCCAGGAAAAGGGACCGGTAACGCTAACCCAGCAGCAGCACACGTGATGGAACAGGAGGAGGGTGGCGCAGGAGGAGAAGGCCACGCTTTGAGACACAACAACCCAGGCCTTGCATGAGGACAAGAAGCGTGCGGATAGCATGCTTTGTACCACCATGCAGTCATAAATGTAATAAAGATAAGTGGTTCAATAAACAGGGACCACGCGGCAACGCTAACCCAGCAGCAGCACACGTGATGGAACAGGAGGAGGCGCAGGAGGAGAAGGCCACGCTTTGTGAGACACAACAACCCAGGCCTTGCATGAGGACAAAAAGCGTGCGGATAGCATGCTTTGTACCGCCATGTAGTCATAAATGTAATAAAGATAAGAGGTTCAATAAACAGGGACCACGCGGCAACGCTAACCCAGCAGCAGCAGCAGCAGCAGCACACGTGATGGAACAGGAGGAGGCGCAGGAGGAGAAGGCCACGCTTTGTGAGACACAACAACCCAGGCCTTGCATGAGGACAAAAAGCGTGCGGATAGCATGCTTTGTACCGCCATGTAGTCATAAATGTAATAAAGATAAGAGGTTCCATAAACAGGGACCGGCAACGGTAACCCAGCAGCAGCAGCAGCAGCACACGTGATGGAACAGGAGGAGGCGCAGGAGGAGAAGGCCACGCTTTGTGAGACACAACAACCCAGGCCTTGCATGAGGACAAAAAGCGTGCGGATAGCATGCTTTGTACCGCCATGTAGTCATAAATGTAATAAAGATAAGAGGTTCCATAAACAGGGACCGGCAACGGTAACCCAGCAGCAGCAGCAGCAGCAGCACACGTGATGGAACAGGAGGAGGCGCAGGAGGAGAAGGCCACGCTTTGTGAGACACAACAACCCAGGCCTTGCATGAGGACAAAAAGCGTGCGGATAGCATGCTTTGTACCGCCATGTAGTCATAAATGTAATAAAGATAAGAGGTTCCATAAACAGGGACCGGCAACGGTAACCCAGCAGCAGCAGCAGCAGCACACGTGATGGAACAGGAGGAGGCGCAGGAGGAGAAGGCCACGCTTTGTGAGACACAACAACCCAGGCCTTGCATGAGGACAAAAAGCGTGCGGATATAGCAGCAATGCTTTTTGCCGCCATGCAGTCATAAATGTAATACAGATGAGAGGTTCAATAAACAGGGACCGGAAACGCTAAACCATCCCAGATGTTCATCGGTCATGTTACTTGGTTGGGGTCCAGGAGTGTTGCGTAGTCGTTTCCAATCCAGGATTGATTCATTTTAATTTGAGTCAGACGGTCTGCATTTTCTGTGGAGAGGCGGATACGCCGATCTGTGATGATGCCTCCGGCAGCACTGAAACAGCGTTCCGACATAACGCTGGCTGCCGGGCAAGCCAGCACCTCTATTGCGTACATTGCCAGTTCGTGCCAGGTGTCTAGCTTCATGCCCGGTTTCAGGTCCAGCGGTGCCAGCCACAAATCCGTCTGTTCCTTTATTCCCCTCCAAATTTCCTCCCCTGTGTGCTGCTTATCCCCAAGGCAGATCAGCTTCAGCAACGCTTGCTGACGCATGCCAACAGCTGTGCTGCACTGCTTCCACGATCCTACTGCTGCTGGTGCTGGGTTAGCGTTTCCGGATGAGGTACAGCTTTGAGATGCGTTGGAGGAGAAGGAGTCAGAGAGGTAGGTGCTGCTGTTGTTATCCAGTGGGAGGGACGGCGGTGCAGCTGTTTGCGGCGTGGGCAACACCCGCGCCGTAGCAGGTGAGGAATCGCTGCCAGGCTCCACAAGGTTCACCCAGTGCGCGGTAAGGGAGATGTATCGACCCTGGCCGAACGCACTCGTCCAGGTGTCAGTGGTGAGGTGAACCTTGCAGGCAACGGCATTCTTCAAGCTTCGGGTTATTTAGCTGACCACGTGCTCATGCAACTCAGGCACTGCAGAGCGCGCAAAGTGGTAGCGGCTGGGAACCACGTAACGTGGGATGGCCACTGACATCATGCCCTTGAAGCTGTTTGTCTCCACCACTCGATATGGCAGCATTTCGCAGGCCAGAAGCTTGGCTATGCTGGCTGGCTGTTACTGCCACGGCCCGGGGGTCATTTGCTGGCAATTTCCTCTTGTGCTCAAACATCTCAGAGACAGACAACTCAACCGTAGCGCTGCACACCGAAGGGCTGTTGGTTGTTGTGTTTGATGAACACTGGGAGACCTCAAGAGCACTAGTCCGGAAAGTGACAGTGTCAGCATCGTCTGATGTTTGTGAATGTTGTGAACCACGCAATGGCTGGGCTACTGCTGCTGCTGAGGCGGGTCTGGTGGTGAGTCTGGTGAACCCAAGGGAGGCAGTGTTGCTGGTGGTACGGTGGTACCCTGTCCTGCCGCGTTTGCCCACAGAGTGGGATGTTTGGATAGAATGTGGCGGCTCATGCTGGTGGTGGAGAGGTTGTTAATACTTTTCCCCCTGCTCAGGCGGGTCTTGCACACCTTGCAAATCGCCATGGTAACATCCTCAGTGCAGTCTTCAAAGAAAGCCCAGACTTTAACTGGCTGAGGACTCGGACCTCGTGCGTGATGTGCTGGTGCTGCTTAACCCACTGCTGGACGCTTGAGAGGTCATCCAAGTAATTATCTGGTCCTGTTCTTTTGGATCTGTGAGGGTTGTTGTCCTGGACAACATGGGCAGTATTGAGTGGGTTTTCTTGGGTGCTCCCCTGTGGCCTGTACGTGAACCGTCAGGGGAAACACCTCTTCCCTTGCCCCTCCCTCTTTCACCGGATTTCTTCCTCATTTCACTTATTTTTAAAGTACACGCTGACTGGCAGCAGTACAGTGGCAGTACAGAAATGCTATACAGTGGTGGGTGAGCGGTGTACCACTATTGTCAGCAGTGACACAGAGCACAATGCTATACAGTGGCGGGTGAGCGGTGTACTACTGTTCCCAGCAGACACAGAGTGGAAGTAAACACAATGCTATATAGTGTGGCTGAGCCGTGTACACAGAGTGGCATTAAACACAATGCTATATAGTCTGCTATATAGTCACCCCGAACAGGGTGATGTTCTGCAGAACCCGAACAGTGGCAAACACTGTTCGCCCAACACTACTGGGAGGGATCGCAGATTTTAGTACCTAAACACACGATACAACATGTTTTCCGGGGTCGGACTCTGAGGCACATACAGATGGTCCCGATCATCATCCTCATCATACAACTCTTCTCCTGAGTCTGACCCACCCACCACCTCTGCCACCCCAACATCCCCAGACACAGACCCCTCATCGTCCTCAACATTAACTTGGGATGCTGGCCTGAGCCAGACCTCCTCCTCCACATCAGGCCCCATCATCTCCTCAATGGCAGCCCTCATTAATCGCTCTGGCGACGGACTGATGGACACAACGTTCTCCTCCGGGGAGGGCTGCTGCTGACCACTGGCTGCTGGGGTGGATGTTATAGCTTGCGTGGGGCGTTGGCTGTTGCTGTTGTTGGGAGTGCTGCTCACAGCGGAGGTCTCTGGGGAACTCATGTTGAGCTCATATAGTGGTTGACGGTGAGTGGAGTATTACTGATCCCAGCAATATACACACTGACTGGCAGAGTACGCAATGCTATATAGTGTGGCTGAGCGGTGTACACAGAGTGGCAGTAAACACAATGCTATATAGTCTGGCTGAGCGAGCGGTGTACTACTGTTCCCAGCAGAATCAGAGTGGCAGTAAACAATGGTATATAGTCTGGCTGAGCGGTGTACACAGAGTGTCAGTAAACAATGGTATATAGTCTGGCTGAGCGAGCGGTGTACTACTGTTCCCAGCAGAATCAGAGTGGCAGTAAACAATGGTATATAGTCTGGCTGAGCGGTGTACACAGAGTGTCAGTAAACAATGGTATATAGTCTGGCTGAGCGGTGTACACACAATGCTATATAGTCTGCTATATAGTGTCAGTAAACAATGGTATATAGTCTGGCTGAGCGAGCGGTGTACTACTGTTCCCAGCAGAATCAGAGTGGCAGTAAACAATGGTATATAGTCTGGCTGAGCGGTGTACACAGAGTGTCAGTAAACAATGGTATATAGTCTGGCTGAGCGGTGTACACACAATGCTATATAGTCTGCTATATAGTGTCAGTAAACAATGGTATATAGTCTGGCTGAGCGAGCGGTGTACTACTGTTCCCAGCAGAATCAGAGTGGCAGTAAACAATGGTATATAGTCTGGCTGAGCGAGCGGTGTACTACTGTTCCCAGCAGAATCAGAGTGGCAGTAAACAATGGTATATAGTCTGGCTGAGCGGTGTACACAGAGTGTCAGTAAACAATGGTATATAGTCTGGCTGAGCGGTGTACACACAATGCTATATAGTCTGCTATATAGTGTCAGTAAACAATGGTATATAGTCTGGCTGAGCGAGCGGTGTACTACTGTTCCCAGCAGAATCAGAGTGGCAGTAAACAATGGTATATAGTCTGGCTGAGCGAGCGGTGTACTACTGTTCCCAGCAGAATCAGAGTGGCAGTAAACAATGGTATATAGTCTGGCTGAGCGGTGTACACAGAGTGTCAGTAAACAATGGTATATAGTCTGGCTGAGCGGTGTACACACAATGCTATATAGTCTGCTATATAGTGTCAGTAAACAATGGTATATAGTCTGGCTGAGCGAGCGGTGTACTACTGTTCCCAGCAGAATCAGAGTGGCAGTAAACAATGGTATATAGTCTGGCTGAGCGGTGTACACAGAGTGTCAGTAAACAATGGTATATAGTCTGGCTGAGCGGTGTACACACAATGCTATATAGTCTGCTATATAGTGTCAGTAAACAATGGTATATAGTCTGGCTGAGCGAGCGGTGTACTACTGTTCCCAGCAGAATCAGAGTGGCAGTAAACAATGGTATATAGTCTGGCTGAGCGGTGTACACAGAGTGTCAGTAAACAATGGTATATAGTCTGGCTGAGCGGTGTACACACAATGCTATATAGTCTGCTATATAGTGTCAGTAAACAATGCTATATAGTGTGGCTGAACGAGCGGTGTACTACTGTTCCCAGCAGACACAGAACAGTACACAGAATGCTATATAGTGTGGCTGAACGAGCGGTGTACTACTGTTCCCAGCAGACACAGAACAGTACACAGAATGCTATATAGTGTGGCTGAACGAGCGGTGTACCACTGTTCCCAGCAGACACAGAACAGTACACAGAATGCTATATAGTGTGGCTGAACGAGCGGTGTACTACTGTTCCCAGCAGACACAGAACAGTACACAGAATGCTATATAGTGTGGCTGAACGAGCGGTGTACTACTGTTCCCAGCAGACACAGAACAGTACACAGAATGCTATATAGTGTGGCTGAACGAGCGGTGTACTACTGTTCCCAGCAGACACAGAACAGTACACAGAATGCTATATAGTGTGGCTGAACGAGCGGTGTACCACTGTTCCCAGCAGACACAGAACAGTACACAGAATGCTATATAGTGTGGCTGAACGAGCGGTGTACTACTGTTCCCAGCAGACACAGAACAGTACACAGAATGCTATATAGTGTGGCTGAACGAGCGGTGTACTACTGTTCCCAGCAGACACAGAACAGTACACAGAATGCTATATAGTGTGGCTGAACGAGCGGTGTACCACTGTTCCCAGCAGACACAGAACAGTACACAGAATGCTATATAGTGTGGCTGAACGAGCGGTGTACTACTGTTCCCAGCAGACACAGAACAGTACACAGAATGCTATATAGTGTGGCTGAACGAGCGGTGTACTACTGTTCCCAGCAGACACAGAACAGTACACAGAATGCTATATAGTGTGGCTGAACGAGCGGTGTACTACTGTTCCCAGCAGCGACACACAATGACTGGGGGGGACCCTGGCTAGCGTGGCTGGAGCGCGAACTACCCTGCCTGCCTACCCAAAGCTAAACCCACAGACAAATGGCGGAGATATGACGTGGTTCGGGTATTTATTTACCCGAACCACGTGACAGTTCGGCCAATCAGAGCGCGTTCGGGTCCGAACCACGTGACCCGTTCGGCCAATCACAGCGCTAGCCGAACGTTCGGGGAACGTTCGGCCATGCGCTCTTAGTTCGGCCATATGGCCGAACGGTTTGGCCGAGCACCGTCAGGTGTTCGGCCGAACTCGAACATCACCCGAACAGGGTGATGTTCTGCAGAACCCGAACAGTGGCGAACACTGTTCGCCCAACACTAATTGGCATGAGACACAGCTATCATGATCACCCTGGATTATGTAGGCTTCTCTCTGGCCATTATTGCTTTTATTGATTATGGCAGCATTGAGTGTAAGTGAACCTGGCCTAATAGATCATTAATGTGTACAAACGAGAGATGGGATCCTTAGAGACACTGCAATTCCTTATTTGATGACAGCATGTTGGATGTGTTAAAGGATTCACATTCCCAGGAGACCAGATGTCTTCCATCCTTGTTATGTTATATTAGTACCTTCTGCTGAGTGTTTTAGGCAATGTCACTATGTAAGGAGTAGCTTATGACATTATTGTCAGTTAATACTAACTTAATTTGAATAAAGTCATGCTTGCAGAGATGCCTCTTAACATTTCAGGTTCTCAAGTAAGGCAAATTCCTGCCCCCTCCTACCAGTTGTATTGGCATTATCATTTGCTTTGCATGTGTCCCAAATATCTAGCGCCCTCCACAGTTGGGTCTCTGCTTTGAATTATCTAGGGATGGTGGGAAATGCGGATTTCCGATTCTGCAGAAATTCTGATTTCTGCCAATGCCAATGACCGATTCTGCAAATTTCCGATTTTTTACTTCCGATTCCTTTGTTCCAAGTTCTGATTTTTGAGGTTTTTTTGGGGGGTCTTTTTTTTTGCATTCTGTGGTTAGCCAAATACTTCCAAATTAACCAAAAAGTATTGGACCAATTAAAGAATGCAGAATTTTACCACAGTAATTAGAAAACAATGGAAATGTTAAGCCACTCACAGGAATGCACGGTAGTACCCGAGTCTGTCATTGATCTAAAATTACCGTGGTTATCCAATTTTCGCGGAAAAATTCTGCATTCTCTGATTGGTCCAAAATTCTGTGATTGGGCTAAAATTACAGAGTTGCCAGTATTTCCGTATTCTAATTTCTGAGGCCTGATTGGACACTTTAAAGTATCCCTTATTGACTGACTGGACTTGGAACATAGACAACTTCACACTGTTTTTGCGAATTCTCTGTGAAAGTTGAGCTGTTTGTACACAGTAGTGATAGTCAAGTAGATGCAAATAACTTCGAGTTGATGCAAATGCATGCAAATTGCATACAAATTTATGCAGCTTGAAAATGAACACATTAAATTTTACCTCAGCAGGATTTGATTGTTTCATTTTTAAGCTGCATAAATGTACATACAAATTTACATTAACTAGAAGTTATTTGCATCTACTTGCCCTTTACTAGTATACAGTACTTTCCCTGAAATGTTTAGTGATTGGACACTGGGGTTTCTGGAGGCAGGACAGAGGGGAGGGGGAACCCGTGCATAGTTGGGAGTGATGAGGAGAACAAAGCACAGTAGGGGAGTAGTAGCAACAGAGATCAGAGTGGAAGGCCAGATGGCAGACCTCAAGAAAGGGAAAGCATATAGGGTTATGGCTCCTAGCACTGGCGTAACAATAGGGCCTGCAGCCCCTGATCCCGCGGGGGGGGGGGCTGGGGCAGTTTTTGGGGGGGTTGGAGGGGACGCAGCATGAGGGGAAAGCCATGGCCACATTTGGCGGGGAGGGGGGATATTCCCCCACCTCCCTCACCTCGGGGCTCTCCCCTCTGCACTCTCCTCCACTTTAGATTAGAGTCCAGGCAGTGGCGGGCAGCACACAGATACATACCTTCCGTGCGCTCCAGCGTGTGTTCCTCTCACTAGTTTCTGACGCGACTTCCTGTTATGAAGGAAGTCGCATCAGAGACTAGTGAGAGAAACGCATGCTGGAGCGCAAGGAAGGTATGTATCTGTCCGCTGCCCGCCGCTGCCCGGACTCTAATCTAAAGTGGAGGAGAGCGCAGAGGGGAGAGCCCCGAGGTGAGGGAGGGGGGGAACGTCCCCCCTCCCTGCCGAATGTGGCCATGGCTTTCCCCTCATGCTGCGTCCCCTCCAACCCCCACAAAACAGCCCAGAGCGGGCCCCGGGGGGGCCCACTCAGAAATTCTGCAGGGGGGCCTGGTGGGGCCTAGTTACGCCCCTAAACCTAGGCTAGTATCGTGTTCTGTTGCTATGCAAGGGGGTGGTGTGGCGGAGGGCTGATTGAGCAGTGGAGTTTGACGTCATGGAGGAGCAGGGTGAGTGAGGAGAACAATGTTCATGAGCCGCCATGCTAATCAGTGGCCGAGCTGCCGATCAGGTTGAGGACTTGTGCACGCATGATGGTACCTCGACAGAGGCGGTCGTTATTGGCTGCCTCGGCTGAGTTTCATCTAGCACCTGTGTGAGGCTTTACTGATGCAGATGGATGGCAGTTACTGGATGTTACTGGGCAGAATGTGTTTGAAAGAACATCAAAAAGTAATAATATATATATTTTTTAGACTAATGAGCCATTTATAGACCTTTAAAGCTGGCTGCCAATTGAAATGGAACGATCATTTTTAATCACATTAAATTACAAGATGACTGTAGCATTAAACTCTATAGCTGATGAATTATAAAAATGCATTATTTATCCTCACAATAAATCCCCTGCCGTACCTGTTACACCTTTTCCTCTGCCAAAGCCTGGCGCCATGGTAAATACTTTTCTTTAGATTCTTTCTGGTTAAGAGTCTACCTTAAGATCCATAATCACATTAAAATTGCAATTGCAAACTACAAGTATTCCAACATTTCTATTGCACTACATTTCAATTACAAATGCAGGAAAAACACACAAAAAATCGCAATAGCTGAAAAGTTTACTTCCTCCTCTGCTTTTGGAAATAACAGCTCAACTCTGTGATTTATAAGGTAGTGAACAATTTTTAAAATGATTGGCATTTTGAATAAAACATTTTATGGAGTGTTCATTATTTTTTTCAATATTTTTTAAATTAAGTTTTATCCCCCTTAAAGGACATCTAAGACCACCGGAAAAAAAAATGATGTTAAATGGAGTACATAATTCTATTAGTAATGGCACCCTTTGACAGGTTGTGTCATCTGTTTTCCCATGTCCACTTCTTTATCTCCATTAGAAATCCTGTTAGTAGCCCCCGACTAGTACTAGTACTTTTAAACTGGTAGTGGGCCTTGCCCGTGTACTGTAGCCTGTGCAAGGTCCATTGCAGTATCCAGCAAATATTGTTTACAAACTGCTATTAGTTTGTAAACAACAGTTGCAGGATCTAATGAAAATAGTTAAATACATATATTAGTCTAATGAATTTCAGCTTGAATAGCACAAAGCACTTAGTAGTAGAACTGTTCTTTAAAGCAACTGTAACACAAGGAATGCTGATGCTGCCATAGTTATTTCCTTTCAAATAATACCAGATGCCTGGCTATCCTGCTGATCTTCTGCCTCTAATACTTTTAGCCATAGACCTGAACAAGCATGCAGCAGATCAGGTGTTTCTGACATTATTGTCAGATCTGTTAAAAAGATTAGCTGCATGCTTGTTTGAAGTGTCATTCAGACACTACTGCAGCCAAACAGATCAGTAGGGCTGCCAGGCAACTGGTATTGTTTAAAAGGAAATAACTATGGCAGCCTCCATATCTCTCTCGTAACAATTGTTCTTTAAAGAGACTATGAAGCGATCAAAAATATCTCTTTTTATTTCAGAATCCTCTTCAGCAGTATCAGCCAAGATGATTTGCCACATCGCTGCGGCCATACAAGGTCTTTATCCCCCCCCCAATCCCGGGGCAAAATCCTACGACTTTTAAAGTCACAGATTTTGCTGCCTGGGGAAGGCAGAGCTTTGGGCTGTAGCTCTGCCTCCAGTCCATTCAATAAGCGCTGGTCGCCGCCTCTCCCCGCCCCTCATAGGGAAAGAAAACTGAGAGGAACGGGGAGAGGCGGTGAGCAGCGGTGATTGAATGGACTGGAGGCAGAGCTACAGCCCAAAGCTCTGCCTCCTCCAGGAAGTAACAGAGGATTCTGCCTGGGGGATTTCAGGGGGGGGGGGGGATAAAGACCTCGGACGGCCGTGGGGATGCAGCGAATCATCTTGGCTGATACTGCTGAAGAGGATTATGAAATAAAAAGAGGTATTTTTGATAGCTTCAGACTCTCTTTAAATTAGATTTTATTTTGAACAGAATAGCCACCTTACATCTGTTCAGGGAAGGTATTCTATGTACCCAATTCATTGTGATAAATGAAGTACTCTATTTTATTGCAGTCTGCTGACAAAACACTTGTTGTGTGCTTTTCTTCGGTTGCTATAAAACTAAATTGTTTGTTTTCACCATATGGTTTGCAGCAGTCAGTGGCTCCTATCTGTGCATCTTGTGCTTCAGTATATTTATAGCTGAGAGACAATTAAATGTAAAAGGCATCCTACATGCAAAATTGCTGCGAAAATACCAGATACAAAACAACATTTTAAGGAAGATTGCCCTGCAACTCTCTGGCGTGGCTGTTGGGGATCTTCAGAAACAGTGTGCATCTTCTGCCTTCTTCTGGCTCTTCTGTGTATAGCATTCACTCCAGAGAACATTCAAAACCTCAGTTCTGTCTTTCCCTTTTTTTTTATATTAGGATTTAGGACTTGTTCACACTACATGGTTGAGTCATAAAGAGGCAGTGTAACTGATGCGTCCTTTTACCTGCATTTACGTAAGCAACATGATCTGTGTTGCGCACATAGCACCACTTACACTATGGCCAGAATGTGCATTACTTGTATACTGGGTTTATTTGGATCTGCAGTCATACCTCCCGAACGGGAACTCCTACTGGTGCAGAGCCAAGTTTGGCATTTCATACGATATGCAAATTTGAAAGTTAGCCAACACTCAGCAGAGTTTAAAGAAAACCTGTGACCTAAATCAAGGGAAAAGTCAGATACTTACCTTGGTACAGGGAAACCTCTGGATTCTCCAGAGGATTCCCATGTTCTCCTGCAGATCACCAGTCCTTGCGAGGACCCTCTGAAAGTTTGCAGCCACGCTCCTGTCCATGAAATAATAAAGCCATACTGCACAGGCACAGTAGCATTAGGCCACTTGTGCGTGACGGAAAAAGCCGAGCCTGTGCACCTCCATGCTACTGCGCACTTTGCACCTGTGCAGTCTGGCTGTGGTACATCAACAAGCCATTGTTGAAGAAGTTCGGGGAAGCCCAGTGCTGGAAGGGGATGGGGAAGCCTCTGGACTATCCACAGGCTGCCCTCTACCAGGGTAAGTATCTAACAAGTCACAGGTATCCTTTAATCCATTACCAGAAACTCTGGTTTTTTACCAGGATAAAACTCTGAACATTGCTTGTATAACACTTTTCCCCTCCATAAGCTACGCATATCTCTACAATGCCAAATTACATTACATTCCATTTCCAACCTGCAAATATAAAATTTTATTCCCACTCCATGTCCTAGCAGTCACCTGCTAAAGTAATTCCCCTAATATAAAATACTTTTACCCAAACGTGCCCCAACTTAGCCTCTGAACCTAAACTCCTCCTTCAATAAAACACTATTTACCCTCCATGCCCTAGCAATCAGCACAAAACATAAACACCCTCTAAAATAATACTCTATTCCCTTCCCATGTCCTAGTAACCACTTCCAAACACACCCAGTGATAATAAAGCACTCTTTCCACTCCATATCTAAGAACTCACCTCTAAACATACACCATAACTCCCAACTGTCCCTCTTTTAGAGAGACAGTCCCTCTTTGGGAACCCTGCCCCCTCTGTCCCTCTTTCTTCCTCATTCATCCCTCTTTCAGGACTCATGAACAGATCTACGTAAATATATGTAATTTTCTACTGTAAAATGTGTTTAATTAACTCTTAACTCTTTTTCCATCCTTTAAAGAAAATCTATAACATCAAAAATTCCCCTGGGGGGTACTCACCTTGGGAGGGGGAAGCCTCAGGATCCTAATGAGGCTTTCCACGCCGTCCTCCGATCCCTCGGGGGTCTCGCTGCAGCCCTCCGTACAGCGGCAATGTAAATATTTACCTTCCCGGCTCCTACGCAGGCGCTGTGGCGGCTTTCGCCTCTGAAATAGGCAGAAATACCCGATCGCCGTCGGGTCTGCTCTACTGCGCAGGCGCAAGTCTCCGGCACCTGTGCAGTAGAGCGGACCCGACTGAGGTCGAGTATTTCCATCTACTTCAGAGTCGAATGCCGCCACAGCGCCCCCGCTGGAGCCTGCAAAGGTAAATATTGAATTGACAGTCGGGTCTGTCGGCGGCTGTTCGGAGGGCTGAAGCGAGACCCCCGTGGGACAGAGGACGGGTCGGAAGCCTCATTAGGATCCTGAGGCTTCCCCCACCAGAGGTGAGTACCCCCCAGGGGAACTTTTTTCAGTTTACAGTGTCTCCTTAAATTGATATGCCGTATTTCTTATTTTCAAATGGTAATATGAAGGGAAATTAACCAGGATAGAAAGCACCCGTGTGGTTTGAATTATAAAATAAAATATTTTTCTTATAAAATCTTTATGCTATGCATGACTAGGAGTGTGTTGGGGGCATGATTAGAGGTGTGTCAGAGGTGTGGCTTATGTGTCCCTCTTTCTTATCTCAAAATGTTGGGAGGTATGCATAAACACCCACTAGAATAAAACATGTTTTCCCCTCCATGTCCCAGCAATCACCCATTCCATAAACACCAATTAAATTAAAGCACTATTGCGCTCTCCATGAAACTAGCAATTACCCCCAAACACCAAAAAATAAAATACTATTCCCTCTCTCTACGACCTAGCAATCACTGTTAAAGTGGTCTGAAACGCAGAAATAACATTCATTAAAAACGTGTTTTCCTACTTATTATTACTCATACGGTTATCATATTCACTTTTGTGCACAAGTAATAGTCTGTCTACAAATTACACGTTTCCAAAGTGTAGTTTATCTTGCCCTGAAAGCTGCCGTTGCATTTTATTCCAGATGCTTTTTATTATATATTAAAATCTTCTAGTGAGCTGCTCTGAACTGTGTGTATGCCTGAAGCACAGAGAGCTTCTCAGAGAGTGTTTTCAGTTGTTTACACACAAATGTAACAACATTGGAATGTAAACAAAGATACTGTTATCTCCAGTCTGGATGCGGATTTGAAGTTGAATAGCCTTTCCATAGCAGGACAAAGTGTCTTTTTTTTTTTTGCATTTTTTGATTGGCTGAATACTTCTGAGTTGACTCGGAAGTACAGGTGAAACGCTAAAAATTCAAATCGTGCAAAAGTCAATTTATTTCAGTAATTCAGCTTAAAGGGTGAAACTAATAAATGAAATAAACTCATTGCATGCAAAGCGAGATATTTTAAGCCATTATTTGTTATAAGGTTGATGATTATGAATTCCAGCTTATGATAACCCCCAAATCAAAATCTCAAACCATTAGCATATTGTGAAAATGTAATCAGCTAATTAATCCAAAACACCTGTAAAGGGTTCCTATTTCATATATTAGTTTCACCTTGAGTAAGTTGAATTAGTGAAATAATTGGTCTTTTGAACAATATTCAAATTTTTCGAGTTTCACCTTCATTGGACCAATCAGAGAGTGCAAAATTTTACCGCTGTAACCAGAATACCATAGAAATTTTAGGCCAAGCACAACACATAGGAATAAGCGGTAGTATCAGAGTCTTTTGCCCGGTCTAAAATTACCATGGTAATACGATTTTTGCTGAAAAATTCTGCATTCTCTGGTCCAATGCTTCTGAGTTGTGCGATTGGGCTAAAATTACAAAGTTGTGATAATCCGGTATTTCCACAGAAATCCAATTTCTGATTTCCATTTTTCGAAGAAGAATAAGCTGTGCTCTCACCTCTCTGCCAGAGACCAGGACTGTGCTTCCGCCTGTCTGCTCACTGCTCAGCCTAGTGCCCGGCATGTCCTACTGCATGTAGCGTGATTACACATGGTATGAGGAGAGTGAAATGCCAGCACTAGGTAGAGCAGGAGACAGACAGGATGGTCATGCAGGCACAGTGCTGGACTGGGGTTGGGAGGTAAGAGCACAGCTTCTGCTGCGCTATACTATGCACTATATACACTGCGGCTTCCTGTGGCTACACACACGCAGCAGAAGCAAATGATCGAACTCCCATGGGGGGCAGGGCTTTGTTCAGGGTGGGGACTCATTTGGTGTGGGGCTTAATCCAGGGGCGTGTCGCCCCGCCAGGACCAATGGCTCTCCAGTCAATGGCTAATAGGCCCGGCAGAATCCCTAATGCCATATAATTTCAATCATATTAAAGCCAACAAAGTTATGGGCTTGGATAATTGGTGATTCTATACCTTATGTAGAATACCCTAAACGTGTGACTTTCCCGGCATTGTATACTGGGAATATCAATGTTTAATTTGGGTTCCTTTTTCCCTAAATTTGAAGTCCAAGCTTATACCTTGATAGAGAAATAGAGATGGAGTAATAAAATTTCTTAAGTTGGCCACTAACGGTCCAATTTCTAGCAAAAAATCGTTCGAGCGATCAGAAATTCTGAACGGATTGGTTGAAAATAATCTCAGTTGATAGGCACAATTGATTATGAAAGATTATAAAAATAGTAGTCCGATTGGATTTTTGTCAAACCAAAATTTGGATTTTCTTAATTGGTTGTGATAGATAGGAAGCAACAATTGGTTCATTGATGGTGTAGTGAACGATTTTTCTTCCGATCAGAATTTCTGCTCGCTCGAACGATTTTTCACTAGAAATTGGACCATTAGTGGCCACCTTTAGAACAGATTAGGTCAATTTTCCGTATTCCTTTTTTATTTCCAAACTAGATTTTGCTTTGTGATTAAGAGTCTGCAGTAAAGTAAAATGTATGCTACTTTGTGGTTACATATTGGAATAGGAGTACATATAAAGAGAGTAGGGGGGTTAGAGTGAGAGTAGAGTTTAGAAGATCAGTTTGATGCGATCATTACATTTTGAGTAGTATAATATCAGTAATATAGATATTAATATTATGCAGCTCCCAACAACTCATTAGCATCAATAGTAAATGTACACTTATAAAGTTGTATTTGTATAGCACTGACATCTTCCACAATGCTTCATAGAGCATACAGTATAGTTATGTCACTAATTGTCCTTCAAAGGATCTTACAATTTAATCCCGACGACCACAGTTATGGTCACATGGTCTTTTATTAGACTAAATTCACTTTTTGAAAGGGGTAACCAAAAAGCACAGCACAATATTTCATTTCATGCAGTCTGCCTCTGATGAAAGGATTTGCTGAGCCATCAAAGGCACATCAGTTACAGATATACTGCAATAGTTATTGAGCCCTTGACCTAAATTATTAAAGTGGACCTGAACTCAGAACGTCCTCTTTGCTCTAAAAGATACACAACAGCATAACAACCTTTAAACAAAAAAAAAACCTTTCTTTGCTACAGCTGATAGAAATCCTAAACTAAATCTGCACTGTTTCTACTTCCTGATTCATGGAAGCAGACATGTTGTTAACATCCTGTGCTTTCAAATGAGCTTATCTCTGCCATCTCTGCTATGACAGTCATGTGACCCAGGGGAGAGATCAAATTGCAACTTGTGATTAGACACAAATGAGGGGAAAATAGGCTAAACTCTCTAAATACAAACAGGGTGACTCTGTATGTTTTCCTTCTTTCCTGTGCAAGAGTTCAGGTCCACTTTAATATAATGTAAGTGCTGGCTCTGCTGATCTTTTTTACATTTTTTGTGGAAGTAATAATTGGATAAGACCAGCCCCGCCTGTACGCAGCTAGTAAAGTATTGGGACATTTATGCTTGTTTCAGGCCAGTGACCACAAAAGTCTAGTACACACATTTGGCACAATTTTGTTTGGCCAAACATTGGCCAATTTTACCACTACCATGTAGTATAAGGGCTTACCTGCAAAATCTGGTAAGTTAAAATTGGCCATACAAAATTGGATGCCCTGTAACAGGTGTAAGGCCTGGAACCCACTACAAAGCGCTATCGCTAATCGCAATCGCAAGCGTTTTGTATGAGCCGTTTGTAAGCGATTTCATGAGTGTTTTAGGGAGTGATTTTAGAAAGTGTAAACAATTTGCCAGCGGTTGTGTAGCGATTAGCGATTTAAAGTCTGATTGGTCCTTTCATTTATTTTTAATTTTGTTACAGTGTACATTAACTTTAAAACCCTAGCAAAATCGCTCCGTGCAAGTTTTGATGAGCGATTACGCCAGTGATTATATACTTTACATTGAAGCGCTAACGCTAACAAAATTCTGCATATCCTGCGTTTGCGATTTTGGGAATCGCAAACGCTCCAGTGGAATTTGGCACATCCGTTAACATTAGTTGAGCTTTTTTGGAAATCGCTAGCGTTTTCAAGCGCTCCCTAAATGCTCTGAAAAGCGCTCTTGTGGTTTCCAGCCCTCAGAGAGGAAATACAGTGGCAAAGCAATAACAGCCTTTGATCTTTCACCTTTGTAAAATGAACAGAATTGGCAGATCTTCTGCTTCTCCCTGGCAGATTCATGCTACTATATTCCTGTGTCTCACCTGTTAGTCATCATGAAATGCTGCT
This sequence comes from Hyperolius riggenbachi, assembly GCF_040937935.1. Lineage (NCBI taxonomy): Eukaryota > Metazoa > Chordata > Amphibia > Anura > Hyperoliidae > Hyperolius > Hyperolius riggenbachi. The sequence goes on from NC_090656.1 coordinate 95,152,850, forward strand.
GTAGCCTTCTCTTGCAAAGTCCTATAGGGAAGGACATCCCCAGATTGCACGCTCCTGGCTATTAGCGTAAGCCCTGTGCCAGCCATAGCGTTTCTGTCTAAAAGTGAAAGACTATTAAATAGGCTTCAAATTAGAACGGAAAGGCAATTTATTATGCCTCCTAGTGAGCACACGCCAAACATCTCAATGCTGCCTTTTCAGAGCAAACTCCATTTAATTTGCTTCATATTTCATACATTGTGGCACTGCTGCTTTTTCTCCTAACACAGACCTAGATTCCCCTAAGGGTTCATTATCTGCAGGCTGCTGCTGCTGTCATTTGTAACTTCTTTTATCAATAAAAACTGAAATGTTATTCCTCCACCTCCCTCCCCCAAACAAAATGATTAGCCTCAGATCATTAGGGCTCTCTGCGACGTTGGAAGGAAAATGGTGACAGTTTAGCAACCAGCCATCATATTTTGGGAAATGGCAGACAGGACGATTTGTAGCCTTGTTTGTCATCTGGCCGTTCCCTCCACCCCCCCCCCCCCCCTCAGATCCCAAAGGAGAATATTAACCATGTGGCATTTAATTTGGAAGCCTAATACAGGGAGTACCCGAGATCAGTGCTGGTCGTAATGGAAAAAGCTATGCTTACGGATCATTACGCGTAATTTTACGCTATTACGCATTACGAAATTACGCTTACGGCATAGACATTCAATTTCGGTACATGTCTGTAATTACGCATTGCCCTTACGCAATTACGCGTAAGAATACCGTATTTCAGGTTGTTACGTTATAGGCTTACCCACATGTGGGTGACATGTGGGTGACATGTGGCAGAGGCGGGGTGGACAGCGGGAGGTGGCGGGGACTTAGCGTCCCGCACGGACCCGACAGAGCTCTGAGCTATATAGCTCAGAGCTCTCTTAGCATCTTTGTATTTGGGCTCCAAGGAGCCCCATTGGTCCTTAGCAGACCAATGGGGTTCCTTCTGATTTAAAGGAACCCCATTGGTCTGCTAAGGACCAATGGGGCTCCTTGGAGCCCAAATACAAAGATGCTTAGAGAGCTCTGAGCTATATAGCTCAGAGCTCTGTCGGGTGCGTGCGGTGGCGGCGAGTGACGTCGGGTGCGGTGGTGTTACAAAGTAACAAAGTTGTTACATTGTAATAACTTTGTTACATTGTAACTGATTAGTATATTTCCGAGGATATTGCGTGGGAACTGGCTTTTAAAGGGACAGGTAAGTATTAATGGTTAATTAAGAATATTAAAGGACTTTTTTCGTGGTTATGTTTTTTGTTCAATTAAAATACTTTTTCTATGTGTTTGTGTGTTTATTTACTTTTAACTCTTAAAGGAAATGGGTAAGGGGTACTACAAGTACCTCTATACTCATTTCTCCTGGGAGGGGGATGGGCATCTGGGGGACCCCTTTTTAAAGGGGACTCCCAGATGCCACCATGAACCCCTCCCCAGGAAATCGCGGCCTCCACCTCCACCGCCCATCGGAGGTGGAGAAGAGCCCCTTGTCCTTGGATTGGACAAGGGCTCGGAGGGGGAGGGGAAAGCTTGGCTTCCCCTCCCCTTCCGAGACCCCCCAATCCATGGACCATGCGGGCTGGTATAGTCAGGGTGCGGAGCCCCACGCGGCCGGTGCTCCGCATTCTGGCTATCCCAGTCTGCATGGGGGACAAGGGGTTAAAGAGGTCTGGGAGGGGGGACCCCACGTCGTTTTTTTTTAATATTTCCCACACTCAGAACGAAGTAAGTAAAACTCTTCCCACTTGGGGGAATCTATGAAAATAAAACACTATTGTAACCTGTGCAAAAAAAAACTGTCATTTTCTGCATTTAAAAGACATTTTCGCCCTTGAAACTTAAAAATCGATTTTCTCAAAAACTATAAGGTCTTTTTGAAAAAAATTTTTTTCCTCTTATTCCCACTGATCCCCTTAATATACCCTGTGAATTTGGTGTTTCTAAATTTTAAGCAGGCTTTGCTATTAACCGTTAAAGTCGGCGGGTTTTTAAATGTATATATTTTTCCTTTGAAACTTTAACATCGATTTTCTCAAAAACTATAAGGTCTTTTTGAAAAAAAAATTTTTCCTCTTATTCCTTCTGATCTCCTTAATATATTCTCCAAATTTGAGGCTCTTAGCACTTAAGGGGGCTTTGCTATTAACCCTTAAAGTCGGCGGCTTTTTTATATTATACGGGAGCGTAATATTACGCGATTACGGCAGACTGTGTAATTTCAATGGGAGTTTACTGTCTTACGCGTAATTTGTTACGCGTAAAACGTAACCCTACGGTCTACGCGTAATTAATTACGCGTAATACCGTAACCTTACACGTAACGCTTACGGTGCATTTGTAGTGAATTACGATGCGTAATTACGCTAATGCGTAATTTCGGCCCAGCACTGCCCGAGATACAAACAACCCGCTAATCCTGTGGCAACCCCCTTCCCTGCACTCCCCTGACTAAGTGTGTAAATGCAGAGTGTAGCACAGCAGCTGTGCTGTCACCTCTACACTGGAGTCCAGTTCTGTGCTTCTGTCTGCTCACCGTTCAGCTCAGTGCCCGGCATATCCTACGCATGTAGCGTGATTGTATGTGGCGTGAGGTACCAGCACTAGAGGTAGCAGAGGACAGGCAGGACAGGATGGTTGCACAGGAACAGCACTAAACTCCAGCAGGGAGGTGAGAGCACAGTTTCTGCTGCGCTATACTCTGCATTTACACACTGGGCTGGGGGAGTGCAGGAGGAGACTGGGACATATAGTGGTAAAAGGTGACATAAGGAAGCACAAAGGGACAGAAGGAGCTTTGGCATAGTTGGACATAGGGATGCACATGTGACAGAGGTAGCACTAGGGGACAGAAGGAGGCACAAGGGCTAGAAGGAGTCACATAGGGGGACAGAGGAGGCACAAAGGGGGAAAGAATGAGGAACAATAAGGGAACAGAAGGAGGCACAAAGCAAGACATAAGGAAGCACAGGGAGACAGAAGGTGGCACAAAGGGGGATAGAAGGCCTGGAATGCTTTTGCCTAAAAATTGGTAATGTCAGAATCCTATTTAAATGGTAAATTTAAAGCAAAGAGAATGAGCATACTAATGACGATACAAAAATGTAGGCTATCATCACCCCTTGTGAAAAGTGATACTTACCAGCCTTTCAGTATCAAGTCTGCTGCACATGCAAACACATTAGTGGCTTATTTAGCTTGGAAAAAAGATGACTGGGTGGTGATGTGATTAACATGTAAACTACATCAGAGGGCAATATAAAAGCTTGGCAGATGAGTTTTGTACCTAGAGATGTACATGAACAACGGAATGGGGGACATTATCTGTGTATGGAAGAAAAAAGTTTTTGCCACTTACAGTATTTAGATAGGGGTCCTTCACAATTAGAGTAGTTAATATCTAGAATATCTTACTTCAGGAAGTAGTTGTGACAAACTCTATCCAGTATCTGCATTTAAAGAGGGCTTGGATGCTTTCCTTGCATGGTTATAATTACTATGTAATTTCTGGGAATAGTTAACCCAGGGCTTTATCTGGGTGTAGGAAAGGCATTTACCCCTTTTAAGTGGATCCGAGATGAAAAACTAACTATAACAAGTAACTTGTCTATATCAGTGGTGCTCAAATACCCCTTTTTAAAATTCGAGTTTGGTCGAATTCGAATAGTAAATTATTTGAGGTCAGTCGAATATTCGAGTCGAATAAATTTTACTATTCGATTCGACCTCGGACTTCGAGCTCACTATTCGAGTCGGTATTCGAGCTCATTATTCGAGCTGACTATTCGAATTGGCCTTAAATAGCTTCCCAACACTTGTTTTGAGGGTGAATGATGCAAGAAACATATTTTTTTCCAAGTAACAACAGCAAGTGATTATGTGGGGATGTTCCTTTAAAAAAAAAAGGTGAAAAGAGAAGTTGTGTCCAGAATTTTGTTCAGTACTGTATATACTTCTTCTTCTTCTTCTTCTTCTTTATCTTCTATATCTTCTTCTTCTTCTTCTATATCTTCTTCTTCTTCTTCTATATTGTCTTCTTCTTCTTCTTCTTCTTCTTCATCTTCTTCTTCTTCATCTTCTTCATCTTCATCTTCTTCATCTTCTTCTTCATCTTCTTCATCTTCATCTTCTTCATCTTCTTCTTCATCTTCTTCATCTTCATCTTCTTCATCTTCTTCTTCTTCATCTTCTTCATCTTCTTCATCTTCTTCTTCATCTTCTTCATCTTCTTCATCTTCTTCTTCTTCTTCATCTTCTTCTTCTTCTTCTTCTTCTTCTTCATCTTCTTCTTCTTCTTCTTCTTCATCTTCTTCTTCTTCTTCATCTTCTTCTTCTTCATCTTCTTCATCTTCTTCTTCATCTTCTTCTTCATCTTCTTCATCTTCTTCATCTTCTTCTTCTTCTTCTTCTTCTTCTTCTTCTTCTTCTTCATCTTCTTCTTCTTCTTCTTCTTCTTCTTCATCTTCTTCTTCTTCATCTTCTTCTTCTTCATCTTCTCCTATATCGTCTTCTTCTTCTTCACTTATTTCTCTTTTCATTTTTTTTTTAAAGAAATGCAGCTATTTTTGAGCGTAACAACAAATAGCTGGTGGCGCACGCATGTTGGAAGCTCCATTGTATGTGCTCCCTGGCAGTGGAAACACACAGACAGCAGGAGGTAAATTCAGCAGCAGGAGGAGGAGGATGAGTGTGTGGCAGCATGCAGTCAATGAGGCAGGCAGCGTGACATAATAGCCCTGGTACCTAGCGGTGATACCAGGGCTGTAAATAAACACAACAGGAGGTCCCAGACAGCGGTCGTGCAGCCCACATTGTGTCCAATACACAACTGGGACAACACAGTTTTCAACCCGGGCACCTCAGAAAAATTAAACCTTTTTTTGTAATGGTTTTGTAGTTTTGGTTTTACAACCAATTACACAGATATATAGCTATTTTTTGACGTAATAGCTGGTGGCAGAGTGGCAGCAGAAGGTAAATCTGTGTACCCTGGCGGTGGGAAACACAGACAGACAGCAGCAGCAGCAGGAGGAGGAATGGAGGAGTAATTATGTGAGCAGCTATTGTTTGACGTAATAGCTGGTGGCAGTGTGGCAGCAGAAGGTAATTCTGTGTACCCTGGCAGTGGGAAACACAGACAGACAGCAGCAGCAGGAGTAATGGAGGAGTAGTGTGAGTGTGGCAGCAGGTAGACAGCGTGACATAATAGCCCTGGTACCTAGCGGTGATACCAGGGCTGTAAATAAACACAACAGGAGGTCCCAGACAGCGGTCGTGCAGCCCACATTGTGTCCAATACACAACTGGGACAACACAGTTTTCAACCCGGGCACCTCAGAAAAATTAAACCTTTTTTTGTAATGGTTTTGTAGTTTTGGTTTTACAACCAATTACACAGATATATAGCTATTTTTTGACGTAATAGCTGGTGGCAGAGTGGCAGCAGAAGGTAAATCTGTGTACCCTGGCGGTGGGAAACACAGACAGACAGCAGCAGCAGGAGTAATGGAGGAGTAGTGTGAGTGTGGCAGCAGGTAGACAGCGTGACATAATAGCCCTGGTACCTAGCGGTGATACCAGGCCGTAAATAAACACAACAGGAGGTCCCAGACAGCGGTCGTGCAGCCCACATTGTGTCCAATACACAACTGGGACAACACAGTTTTCAACCCGGGCACCTCAGAAAAATTAAACCTTTTTTTGTAATGGTTTTGTAGTTTTGGTTTTACAACCAATTACACAGATATATAGCTATTTTTTGACGTAATAGCTGGTGGCAGAGTGGCAGCAGAAGGTAAATCTGTGTACCCTGGCGGTGGGAAACACAGACAGACAGCAGCAGCAGGAGTAATGGAGGAGTAGTGTGAGTGTGGCAGCAGGTAGACAGCGTGACATAATAGCCCTGGTACCTAGCGGTGATACCAGGCCGTAAATAAACACAACAGGAGGTCCCAGACAGCGGTCGTGCAGCCCACATTGTGTCCAATACACAACTGGGACAACACAGTTTTCAACCCGGGCACCTCAGAAAAATTAAACCTTTTTTTTTTAATGGTTTTTTGGTTTTGTTTGTAAAAGAAATTACACAGATATATAGCTATTGTTTGACGTAATAGCTGGTGGCAGAGTGGCAGCAGAAGGTAAATCTGTGTACCCTGGCGGTGGGAAACACAGACAGACAGCAGCAGCAGCACACAGCAGCCCACTGTAGGTGTAAAATGTGTGGCTGCAGGCGACGTAATAGTCAAAGTGAACCAGGCTGGCTTAGTGAGCAGGAGCCAGGAGGTGGTAAAGGGTGGTAAGGCACATTAACGATGGTTCTTAGCCAGTTCATGTCCCCCTCTCGCCGACAACAGGGGCCAGGAACTCGCCTTCCACCCACGCCTGGTTCATCTTGAGAAACGTCAGTCTGTCCACAGACTTGTGAGACAGACGTGAGCGTTTCTCGGTGACCACGCCACCAGCTGCACTGAAGCAGCGCTCGGACAGCACGCTGGAAGGGGGGCAGGACAGCACTTCCAGGGCGTACTGCGCCAGCTCGCTCCAGATCTCCAGGCGCTTGACCCAATACTCCATGGGATCAACAGGGGCATCGCTGTCAAGCCCGCTGTAGGACCCCATGTAGTCAGCCACCATGCGGGTCAGGCGCTGGCTGTGACCGGAGGAAGATGCTGCTGCTGCATGCACCTCCTCTCTAGTCACTGCTGCCGGAGCCTCTACAGTCCTGTAGAGCTCATGGCTGAGAGACAGCAGGTCTGTGGGGCGCTTGCTGCTGCTGGATGCAGGCACCTGCTGCTGCCTCTGTGCTGGCTGCTGGACAGTGGGGGTGGAAGGCTGGGGGAAGGCTTCCTCCAAGCGCTCAACAAGGGCCTGCTGCAAGCTCCTTATTTGTTGCGCTGGGTCTCCTCCTGCAGGCGGCAGGAACTGGCTCAACTTCCCCTTGAGGCGTGGGTCCAACATCATGCTGATCCAGATGTCCTCCCTCTGCTTCATCTGCACAGAGGCGCCGAGAGGATAAAAAAGGCTAAAACGTTTAAAATGTTTAGGTTGCGGCGGTGGACCGACTAACCACAAACTGACAACAAGGCTGTTGTTTTTTCAAAAATAAATATACATAATTTATTCAATTGCTCCCAATAAATAATTTATTGGGAGCAATTGAATAAATTATGTATATTTATTTTTGAAAAAACAACAGCCTTGTTGTCAGTTTGTGGTTAGTCGGTCCACCGCCGCAACCTAAACATTTTAAACGTTTTAGCCTTTTTTATCCTCTCGGCGCCTCTGTACACCTGCAAGCATTCAGAAGTCCACCCTTGGTGGAAGGGTGACCCACCCTCAAATTCTCTATCCGCAGAGAGCGACGTTTTACTCCTGAGTGGGGCCAGGCTTGTTCTCCCCACCTGCCTTTACAGTGGTTGCTTTCTTGGCAACCCTGGTTTGTGAGTATAATTCTTACGAGTCATTTATACCTCCAATCTTACCTATACATATTACACTATATTGGGCTCTCGGTCTTCTATCTTTTCATTCTCTGCTTCATCTGGATCACCCTGGGGTCCCTGCGCAGGCACGTCAGCATGTGCGCTGCCATTGGGAAGAGGCGGGCCACGTCTGCTGGCACATCGACGGCAGTGCTGCTGTCCTCATCCTCCTCCTCTGCCTCGTCAGCCTCATCCTCTCTCCACCCCCGCACCAACTCAGCTGCACTGTGCTGCTCCCCCTCATCAGCAGCAAGGTCAGGGACCTCCACCAAGTCCTCCTCCTCCTCCTCCCCCTCAGAGGTGGACTGTGCAGCTGCTTGCCGCTCCTGCTGGTCCAAGGCTGCCGCTCCCTGTTCCAGCAAAGCATCGAGGGCCCTGTTCAGCAGACAAACCAGGGGCACCCACTCGCAGACCATAGCATGGTCCCTGCTCACCATGTTAGTGGCCTGCAGAAAGGGAGCCAGCACTAAGCACACCTGCTGCATGTGCCTCCAGTCATCATCGGGGACGATGGACGGGATGTTGCTGGTCTTGTCCCTTCTCTGAGCGGCGGAAACAGTGGCCAGGGCAAGGTACTGGTTGACAGCGTGCTTCTGTTCAACCAGACGCTCCAACATCGCCAGGGTGGAGTTCCAGCGAGTCGGAACGTCAAGGATCAGCCGATGGCGTGGCAGATCCAGCTCCTTTTGCACGTCTTCCAGGCTCGCACAGGCTGCAGCCGAGCGCCGGAAGTGACGCACAACGTTCCTTGCCGTTTCCAGCAGTTCGCCCATCCCCTGGTAGGTGCGCAAGAACTTTTGCACCACCAGGTTCAGCACATGGGCAAGACAGGGGATGTGGGTCAGGTTTCCCCTGTCTATTGCGGCAACCAAATTGGCCCCATTGTCGGCCACCACCTTTCCGACTCTGAGGCCTCTGGGGGTCAGCCAAATCCTCTCCTGCTCCTGGAGTTTGGCCAACACATGGGTTGCCGTCAGCTTGGTCTTCCCAAGGCTGACCAAGTGCAGCAGCGCTTGGCAGTGGCGGGCCTTCACGCTGCTGCTGAGGCGGGGGGTTTGGCCAGGTGTGCCGGAGGATGGCAGAGGATCGGAGGAACCTGCTGCAGTTCCCCTGACCCTGCGGGGTGGCACCACCCACTGTGTTGCTGCTGCTGCTGTGCCCGCTGCTGCTCTCCCATCCTCACCCCCTTCCACCAAGCTGACCCAGTGGACAGTGAAGGACAGGTAGCGGCCTGTCCCGAAGCGGCTGCTCCAGGAGTCCATGGTGACGTTGACCCTTTCACCAACCGCGTGCTCCAGCCCTCTCTCCACATTGGCCATCACAAAGCGGTGCAGTGCAGGAATGGCCTTGCGGGAGAAAAAGTGTCTGCTGGGGAGCTGCCAGTCTGGGGCTGCGCAAGCAAGCAGCGCACGAATGTCGCTCCCCTCCTGCACGAGCGTGTACGGCAGGAGTTGGGAGCACATGGCCCGTGCCAGCAAGCCGTTCAGCTGCCGCACGCGACGGCTGCTGGGAGGCAGAGCCCTAACCACCCCCTGGAAGGACTCGCTCAAAAGGCTCTGGCGTGGCCTTTTGCTGGCACGGGAATCAGCAGACACAGCGGAGGAGGCCACTGAGGACTGGCTGCCAGAACAGGCCTCAGTGTCGGCGGCAGGAGTTGCAGAGGGGGGAGGAGCAGTGCGTTTCCGCACTCCTGCTGGTGCTGCTGGAGGAGCAGGAGGGCGGGTGGCTGCTGTTGCTGCTGCTGCTGCTGCTGAAGGCTGTGCAGTGATGGGTGTGGTGCCACTGCCAGCACCAGATGCCTTCAGCCTCTGGAACTCCTCATGCTGGTGGAAATGTTTCGCAGCAAGGTGGTTGATAAGCGAGCTGGTGCTAAACTTTAAGGGGTCTGCACCTCTGCTCAACTTCCGCTGACAGTGGTTGCAAGTGGCGTACTTGCTGTACACAGTGGGCATGGTGAAATATCGCCAGATTGGTGACAGAAACATCCCCCTACGGCATGGAAGCGCTGCTGCCTGTCTCCCTGTGGTGGTTGGGGGGGGGCTTGGGTGCGGCTGGTGGTGGTACTGGCAGATGCTGCTGCTGCTGCTGCTGAGCCTGAGACACCAGCTGGCTGTGGGACCTGCCTACTGCTGCCAATGCTTGCAATGATGCGCCTCCTTGCAAGGCCCACAAGCGCATCCTCCTCCTCCTCCTCAGAGCTGCTGAGGACGACATCCCCTGGAGGTGGTGGCACCCAGTCTCTGTCTGTCACCGGGTCATCATCATCCTCCCCCTCCTGAAACATGTCCTGCTGGGATGATGACCCCCCAAACTCCTCTCCTGATGCATGGATGGGCTGCTTGACTGTCGCCACAGTCTTGCTGTCCAATCCCTCATCCCCCAAAGTGCCCATCAGCATCTCCTCCTCAAGATCGCCAACAACAGCAGACAATTTACTCATGATGCCTGGGGTCAAAAGACTGCTGAATGACAGGTCGGCGAGTGACGGTGAACTGGCCTCCTCCCCAGACCCTGCTGGGCGGCTGCTGCGAACAGGGGTGGTGGTGGTGGTGGTGAGGGTGGAGGCCTCGGATGCAGAGCTGATGGCGGGCTGCTCATCCTCCGTCATGAGTTGCACCACAGTGTCTGCATGCTTTTCCTCAATGGGACGTTTCCGACCCGGCTGGAGGAAAATCGGAGCAGGTGCTACACGCTGCTGCTGCTGTGTCTCTGCAGCGTGAGTTGCAGATGCTCCTGCTGGGCGGCGCCCAAGGCGTCCACGGCCAGTGGCTATGGGAGGAATGTTAGCCACTGACGCTGCTGCTGCGGAACTGTGCATGGTGGCGCGGCCGCGGCCTGCCACAATGCTGCTCCCTCTCCTCCTGATTCCCTTGCTGCCCTTCCCCTTGCCCAAACCGCGCTGGCTGCCACTTCCAGACATCTTCGATGTTTTGGGCGTATAGACAAAAGTTTTTTAAAAGGGCGGGTGAAAAGTGGGGTACTTTAATGGAGTGGGTTGGTGGGTGAGGTGACTGAGTGAGTGTCCCTAGTACAGTAAGTAAGTAGTAACAGTCAGGAAGTACAACTAACTAATTACAATAAGCAATCAGTTATCAGAAGGAAATAGAGTGTGTGTAGTGTGTGTACACAGACAGTGAGTGCACACACGCAGGAGCTAGTAGCCTATGAACAGTGACTGAGTGTCCTAGACTCCTAGTACAGTAAGAGTAACAAGTAGTAACAGTAAGTAACTAACTAATTACAATAATCAATCAGTAATCAGAAGGAAATAGAGTGTGTGTAGTGTGTACTCAGACAGTGAGTGCACACACGCAGGAGCTAGTAGCCTATGAACAGTGACTGAGTGTCCTAGACTCCTAGTACAGTAAGAGTAACAAGTAGTAACAGTAAGTAACTAACTAATTACAATAATCAATCAGTAATCAGAAGGAAATAGAGTGTGTGTAGTGTGTACTCAGACAGTGAGTGCACACACGCAGGAGCTAGTAGCCTATGAACAGTGACTGAGTGTCCTAGACTCCTAGTACAGTAAGAGTAACAAGTAGTAACAGTAAGTAACTAACTAATTACAATAATCAATCAGTAATCAGAAGGAAATAGAGTGTGTGTAGTGTGTGTACACAGACAGTGAGTGCACACACGCAGGAGCTAGTAGCCTATGAACAGTGACTGAGTGTCCTAGACTCCTAGTACAGTAAGAGTAACAAGTAGTAACAGTAAGTAACTAACTTATTACAATAATCAATCAGTAATCAGAAGGAAATAGAGTGTGTGTAGTGTGTACTCAGACAGTGAGTGCACACACGCAGGAGCTAGTAGCCTATGAACAGTGACTGAGTGTCCTAGACTCCTAGTACAGTAAGAGTAACAAGTAGTAACAGTAAGTAACTAACTAATTACAATAATCAATCAGTAATCAGAAGGAAATAGAGTGTGTGTAGTGTGTACTCAGACAGTGAGTGCACACACGCAGGAGCTAGTAGCCTATGAACAGTGACTGAGTGTCCTAGACTCCTAGTACAGTAAGAGTAACAAGTAGTAACAGTAAGTAACTAACTAATTACAATAATCAATCAGTAATCAGAAGGAAATAGAGTGTGTGTAGTGTGTACTCAGACACTGAGTGCACACACGCAGGAGCTAGTAGCCGATGAACAGTGACTGAGTGTCCTAGACTCCTAGTACAGTAAGAGTAACAAGTAGTAACAGTAAGTAACTAACTAATTACAATAATCAATCACTAATCAGAAGGAAATAGAGTGTGTGTGTACAAGACTGTGAGTGCACACACGCAGGAGCTAGTAGCCTTAGCCTTAGCCTTAGCCTATGAACAGTGACAGTGAGTGTCCTAGGCTAGCCTAACTACAATACTAAATACAGAATCAATCAGTAGTAAAGGACAGCAGCAGAAATACTGGTATAGATGAGAGAAATATACTAACAGAGGACAGGAGAGAACAGCTGCCCACACAGGCAGGCCCTGAGGCCTAAAGCTGTGTAAGCCTGCAGCAGCTGTGTCTCTGTCTATGTAACACAAAAGCTACTAACTAAAATACAATGTCTATCTAACTAACAACAATATAGGTGTATATAGGAGGTGTATGTGAGCAAAAACGCTAGGTAAATGACCACAATAGAGCTCTTGCTAAGCCAAAGCACAAAGGAGCAACTCTCTCTCTGTACAAGTCTCAGGCAAGCACGGAGAAACCTAACATGGCGGCCGCTATTTATAGGGTAGGGGCTGGCCAGGGTCCCCCTCTGTGATTGGCTGCCGTCAGAGGGCCTGGGAGCCCTCTGATTGGCTCTAAGGACATCAATCTGGGCTATGACGCTATTCGAGCTCGGTACCGAGCTCGAATAGCGCCGTTTTGCTCGAATAGCTCGAATAGTGAATGGGCTATTCGAGTGTACTCGAATACCCCATTCGAATAGCTCTAGCTATTCGGAGCTCGAATACCGAGCTCGAATAGCTGAGAAAGAGCTCGAATATTCGAGCTACTCGAATATTCGAGCTCTGCTGAGCACCACTGGTCTATATATCTTATCTAACGTTTAAATAGTTTACACAGCATTAGAGATGGCCCGAACCTCCGATTTTAGGTTCGCAAACTTTCGGGTTTGTGTGAACATGGAGTGGTATATCACACTGCGTGCGCTCACGTAGGTAGGTGGGTGCACTGAACAACAGGTAGGTATATGCAGTGATGGGTATTACAAATATGCACCTGTCACACACACATACCATGAACAGGTACAGTGACTGGTTGTATTAAATATCACACTGCAAGGAAATGAACAGCGCTACTTAAAAACAGATAAGTGCCTACCTGCAAGAGAGTGCAAGCCTCACTTGTGGGATAAAATACACACCTAGCTACCACTGAAGGATGTTGGTTTTCTGTAACAGCTTGCATGCAACTTGTTAAGTACTCATCCCTCCCACTGCGGAGAAGTCATCCATGATGGGAGGGGACCTAACACTTACTAAATCCTAACCTATGTATATGCATAGCCTGGGTGCGGCCAACCAAGTACAATTGAAAATTGCGCAAAAGGTGGATCAGCGCATCACCAGGCCGCCTCCGAATGGCCTCCAATCAGAGGTGCGCTGAGCCCCCCCAGAAACTGCAAACGCACCTTGAACCCAACCATAAGCTCTGCATATACACCAAAAGCAAAACTGACCAAAAATGAATTAAATTAGTACATTGCAAGGAAATGAACAGCGCTACTTAAAAACAGATAAGTGCCTACCTGCAAGAGAGAGCAAGCCGCACTTGTGGGATAAAATACACACCTAGCATACACATGACCTGTCTACCACTGAAGGATGTTGGTTTCCTGTAACAGCTTGCATGCAACTTGTTAAGTACTCATTATTATTAAATATCACACTGTGTGTGCTCACGTAGGTAGGTGGGTGCACTAAACAACAAGTAGGTAGGTATATGCAGTGCTGCTGGGTATTACAAATGTGCACCGGTCACACACACATACCGTGAACAGGTACAGTGACTGGTGGTATTAAATATCACACTGCGTGCGCTCACGTAGGTAGGTGGGTGCACTGAACAACAGGTAGGTATATGCAGTGCTGTTGGGTTTTACAAATGTGCACCTGTCACACACACGTACCGTGAACAGGTACAGTGACTGGTGGTATTAAATATCACACTGCGTGCGATCACGTGGGTAGGTGGGTGCACTGAACAACAGGTAGGTAGGTATATGCAGTGCTGCTGGGTATTACAAATGTGCACCTGTCACACACACACGTACCGTGCACAGGTGCAATGACTGGTGGTATTAACAATGCGTGCGCTCACGTAGGTAGGTAGGTAGGTAGGTGGACTAAACAGTGAACAGGTGCAGTGATTGGGATTACAAATGTGCAGCTGCCTGTCACACACACAGGTAGTCACTGAATGTGCTGGGCATGGTCGTGGCACAGTAGGAATTAAGGGACCAAAGGCCAGCTGCGACTGACTGACAGGGCTGTATATAAATATAATGCAAGTGGGCCACACACACACACACACACACACACACGCACACACAAATAGATTACAAGAACAAGATTAGCTCTCAAAAGAGCTCTTTTTTAGCAATAAGAATCAGCAAGGAGCAAGCTAACAAGCCTACAAGAGCCTAACTAAGCTTTCCCTATGTGAGTCTGCAGCAGCTCTCCCTTCTCTAATTACTGCAGGCACATGCGTGAGTAAAATGCCTGACGCTGCCTGCATATTATAAGGGGGGGCCTCCAGGAAGGAGTGTATCCTGATTGGCTACAATGTGCCTGCTGACTGTGATGTAGAGGGTCAAAGTTGACCCTAATGATGTACTATGGGGCGAATCGAACTTCCGGAAAAGTTCGCGGTTCTCAGGGATCGTGAACCCCGGAAGTTTGCCTGGAACCGTTCACCGGCGAACCGTTCACCGGGCCATCTCTACACAGCATATCTAGCTGCAAACAGCTTCAAAAGTTTATGATTATTTATTCCTGTGATACAATGAGGGCAGCCATGTTCTGTTTGTCACATTGTCACAGGCTGAGGGCTGGAGATGCTACCAGCTTGCCTGTATGTAAATTCAGTCCTCCTCCCTCTGCCTCTGAAATCAATGCCTAGTAACCGCTTTCTCCTCCTGCCCAGACTGAGCTCCCATAAGCCCTTGCTACAGTGCCAAGGCACAAAAGGAGCTGTGGTATTAAAACAAAGCAAAAAAGTATTTGGCTTAGAATGCCCCTAAACTATATGAAAGGAACACAATTATGCAATAAGTAAAAGTTTATCTCGGATCCACTTTAAGGCTAAATGGCCAAACCCTTGTAAAGTTGTTTGCCTTCCCATGGATTAACTGGGATATGTGCACATTCAGGGCCCTTTTCCACCAGCGCGTTTGCGCTGGCTGAATCGCAAAAACGCAAACCGCTAGCGATTTTACAATCGCTACGGTTTGCTTTTTAACATAGGAATCGCGGTAGGTCATTTCCACTACCGCGATTCGCTTTTGACGGGAACGCGAACGCGCGGCGGAGCGATATTTGCCGCGATTTTGCTATGCAGTGCATAGCATAGCAAAATTGCGGCCGCGAACTTTGGGGAATCGCCGGTTTTGCGATTCAGCAATCGCTAGCGTTCAGCGTGAATGCTAGCGACTGCAGGTGGAAAAGGGCCCTAAGGGCAGTGTTTTTTGTTTGTTTCCTGTTGTTTTTTCATTCTAATTGAACTTGATGGACTGATGTCTTTTTTAACCTCCATAGCGGTAAGCCAGATCCGCCTCTACCCGCTGCACCACGCCGCCCCCCCACCCTCCCCCCCCAGACCCCTTGCGCAGCCTGGCCAATCAGTGGCAGGCAGCGCTGAGGGGTGGATCGGGACCCCGTCTGATGTCACGACGTCGATGGCGTCATCGCGATCGTCGGCATGGCGATGGGGGAACCCCATACAGGAAATCCCGTTCAGAACGGGTTTTCCTGTTGGGATTATGCGCCGGAGGGGATCGGAGGGGCTGGGAGGACGCCGCAGGGAGGGGGGAAGCATGTAGCTAGCGCTAGGCTAGCTACATGCTAAAAAAAAAAAAAAAAGGCAAACCCCCCGGCCGTGCGCCACATGAAATCATACCGGCAGGGAGGTTAACCAAACTATGTTATGTGTCCCATGACCTAAGGTGGCTATCTTTGCCATGATCTTTACTGGGACCAATTTCTTCAAATGTATTCAAATGAATGCAGTTGCTAGGGTCATGCTGCATGAAAACAGGTGTTGAGATGATCTAAACATGGCCACATTGCCTCCCTCCCCCCCCCCCCCCCCCACCATACACACACACAGGCCCAGATTTACATCACAGGAGCCTTCAGGCACAGATGTCCTGGCATCCTCCATGAACCTACAAACCCCCGCTGAACCGTACTGCAAGTATGCTGGCTGTCCCAGCTGTCACTTCTCTCTTAATCCCTTGCCTGTCATAGGTAGTTACAGGTGTCTCATAGTAATTAGTAGCCAGAGGTACCCTCACTATTAAGTAACTAGAGGGGCCCCAAGTATTAGGTAGCTAGAGGAACCTCAGTATTAAGTAGCTAGAGGTGCCCCTGACTGAAGAGAGATCTAGTCAGTGGAATACTGAGAGCTGAGTGAGTAACCTCTCATTTACCCTCTCAACAGGACTCTGCTTAGGGATGGAGGGAGGCACTTGGGGAGGGGAGTGAGCCGCCATTCCATCATCAGGCGCCTGTAGGCACGTACCTACAGTGACTTATGGTAAATCTGGCCATGCACACACACAATGGCCTGCCCCAACAAAGATGTGTAATCATTCTCAGCTCTGATCTTCATGCTTCCAAACTCTGCTCCTTGTTGAGAGTATTTTGGAGCATCTATTGCTAGTTGGGGAGAGGCAGCGTAGTCTGCTGTTAATGCTAGAAGGGGGTTATGTTAAGTTTGGAAGGAAAGTATTATTTATCACTGGGAAGGAAAGTAGTTTACAGTAGTTTGAGGGGAGGAATAGGGATAGTATTTGGCCACAGGGCCTTGTGCTGTGTACCAGGAGGGGTGGGGGTAGAGGTGAGAAGCAGTTGTTATAGAAGGTTTAGAAGGTGAATGCTTTATATTATGGTGAATGTAGGAGCATGTTAGGCTTGTAGGAATGGTACACTAGGGTGGTATCAGGAAGAGATAATTACACCGCTTCTGTTTTAGAATTCAGTCCCAGTGTGAGAGGGGCAGGAATTGTAGAAGACAACCGATTGAAAAATCCCGACCAGGTTTGCCTAATCACTGATGTATCAGCAGAAATGCTTACAGATCTTAAAGGGGAACTTCAGCCTAAACAAACATACTGTCATTAAGTTACATTAGTTATGTTAATTAGAATAGATAGGTAATATAATTTTTTACCTACCCTGTTTTAAAAGAACAGGCAAATGTTTGTGATTCATGGGGGCTGCCATCTTTGTCATGGGGGCAGCCATCTTTTTGGTTGAAAGGAGGTGACAAGGAGCAGGAGACACAGTTCCAACTGTCCTGTGTCCTGATAACCCCTCCCAGCTGCACACGCTAGGCTTCAAATGTCAAATTCAAAATGTCAAAAAAAAAGAATTTGCACCAAAACAGCAGAACGAGAGCAACAACATCAGAAATCCCATCATGCTTTGCACAGCATCAGGGGAAAAAAGCCCGGGCAGTTTTCTTCTGTGCAGCTAAAAATGAGGCTTGGATAAGAGAAACAAAGTACTGATGCTGTGAAGCTGTTAAAGAAACACCAGGCCTTTTCAGTGCTGCTGAGTCGATTTTTAGTCCGGAGGTTCACTTTAAGAAATGTCTTGGTAAGTCAGGCCCATAGAGTCACTGAACCAAAACAAGTGTGCACATCAGTTATTTGGGCCCCAAAGTAACTCCACCGGCTTGAAGCATATTGCAGCCAATCGATCAGCCTGACAGCCAGGCAGGGACGGATCTAGGGGGGGGCAAGCAGGTCTCTTGCCCCAGGCGCAGTTTGCTGAATTCTTAAAAAGGCGGCAAAATTTGGATGGGGAATGGCAGTTTAGGCACCAAAACCTGACCTTGCCCCAGGCGCAACTTGGGGCAACTTGGTCTAGATCCGTCCCTGCAGCCAGGCAACTGACCATTCTTAAACTACCACTATCGTGAAAATTGAAAAATTTAAAATTAGAGATGGGACGACGAATCCGGCGAATCCCTCGAATATTGGGAAATATTCAAGATTCGTGGATTCGAATCCCGACGCCATTTTCCACTTTACGAATCCGCCGAATCCCGACGCTGCATCGCCGCGCATCCGCCGCTCGCACTCGTCCTCCTCCGACCCGCGCCTCCTCCGCCCGGCCGCCCGCATACTTTGTATCAACTCACCCGTCCAGTGGAGCGCAGACAGAGCGGCAGACCTCTCGCTGACTTCCTGGTTCCCTCTTGTGACGGCTTTTACAATGACGTCATCAGTAAAAGCCGGTCCGGCCACTAGAGGGAACCGAGAAGTAAGGACGAGGTCTGCCGCTCTGTCTGCGCTCCACTGGACGGGTGAGTTGATACTTATGCAGGGGTGAGCGAGGAGGCACGGGGGACGGAGGAGGCCATGGGGGTGAGCGGAGGAGGCACGGGGGGAGCGACACCTACCTACCTACCACTTTACCTACCTACCTGCCACTATACCTACCTAAAGGCCCCCTATACGTACCTACCTACCTACCGGGCACTATACCTACCTACAGGCCCCTATACCTACCTAAAGGCCCCCTATACTACCTACCTACCTACCTACCGGCCACTATACCTACCTACCTACAGGCCCCTATACCTACCTAAAGGCCCCCTATATGTACCTACCTACCTAAAGGCCCCTATACCTACCTACAGGCCTCTATACCTACCTACCTAAAGGCCCCCTATACATGCCTACCTACCTAAAGGCCCCTATACCTACCTACCTACATACCTACCTATACTTAAGGCCTTATACCCTGCTACCTATACTGAAGGTCCCTTTAACTACCTACCTACCTACAGGACACTATACCTACCTACCTACCGGCCACTATGCCTACCTACAGGCCACTATACCTACCTAAAGGCCCCCTATACGTACCTACCTACCTACCTACCTAAAGGCCCCTATACCTACCTACCTACATACCTACCTATACTTAAGGCCTTATACCCTGCTACCTATACTGAAGGTCCCTTTAACTACCTACCTACCTACAGGACACTATACCTACCGGCCACTATGCCTACCTACCTACCTACAGGCCACTATACCTACCTAAAGGCCCCCTATACGTACCTACCTACCTACCTACCTACCTAAAGGCCCCTATACCTACCTACAGGCCTCTATACCTACCTACCTACTTAAAGGCCCCCTATACGTGCCTACCTACCTAAAGGCCCCTATACCTACCTACCTAAAGGCCCCTATACCTATCTACCTACATACCTACCTATACTTAAGGCCCTATACCCTGCTACATATACTGAAGGTCCCTTTAACTACCTACCTACCTACAGGACACTATACCTACCTACCTACCGGCCACTATACTTACCTACCTACCTACAGGCCACTATACCTACCTAAAGGCCCCCTATACGTACCTACCTACCTACCTACCTAAAGGCCCCTATACCTACCTACATACCTACCTATACTTAAGGCCCTATACCCTGCTACCTATACTGAAGGTCCCTTTACCTACCTAAAGGCCCCTATACCTACCTACATACCTACCTATACTTAAGGCCTCTATATACCCTGTTACCTATACTGCAGGCCCCTATACCTTGCTACCTATACTGAAAGCTACCAATATTGAAGGCACCCATACCTAGCTAGCTATACTGAAGGCACCTTTACCTCGCTACCAATACTGCGGGCAACTATACCACGGATCGCACAATTCGTATGTGCAGGATTCGTTAGATTCGGGATTCGAAAGGTTCGAGATATTCGAGAACCTTTTTAGATTCGGATCCGGATTCGGATTCGAAGAAATTGTGGATTCGTCCCATCCCTATTTAAAATACTTGTAAACACATACAAATAAGTCCATTTCTTCTTGAGTAAAATTAACCCTTTCTCCTATGTTGCCGTGTCACTTACAGTAAGTAGTAGAAATCTGACATTATCAGGGGATTCTCAGGATCATGGGGGATTCTCAGGGGTTTATTTTTAAAAGCACTTAGTGAATGGCAGATGAACCGTCCAACTGTCAAAAAAGTGTACGGTAAGCAGGGAGGCTGGCCAGCATCATTGTATGAATCCTTTTCAGGGAATGCCTTTATCTATATACATATAAAATCGGATGTATGTACAGTGTGTGTGTGTGTGTGTGTGTGTGTGTGTGTGTGTGTGTGTGTGTGTGTGTGTGTGTGTGTGTGTGTGTGTGTGTGTGTGTGTGTGTGTGTGTGTGTGTGTGTGTGTGTGTGTGTGTGTGTGTGTGTGTGTGTGTGTGTGTGTGTGTGTGTGTGTGTGTGTGTGTGTTTATGTATGTATGTGCCGCGATCACTCGAAAACGCTTTGACCGATTTGAACAAAACTTGGTATACAGATCCCTTACTACGTGGGATTATATGTTCTGGGGTTCTCACGTCACGTCCCCACTGCACACCTGGGCAAAGCTACAAGCAGCAAATCAGATTTAACCCATTCATGTCAATGGAATGTAAAAGGCTGCCATTCTCACAGTTATCAAGTCAGAATCCCCACACTTGGCACAGTTGGGCACTTGGTGACCGGGGTTACAAATCCAGGAAAAGTGGGCAGGGCATAAAACAGCCAATCGAATTTCAGCCATTCATTTTAAATGGGGAAATGTAAACTGCAGCCTTTCTTAGACTGTTAATCGCAGGGTTTTCAAACTTGGCATGCTTAGTCACTGGGTGAATGAGATTAAGATTCAGGAAAGTGGGTGGAGCCTGCAACAGACAATCAAATTTCACCTATTGATTTTCAAGAAGAATACTTAAACTGCTGCCATTCTTACACTGTTAATGGCAGAGGTTTCAAACTTGCTAGAGTCGGTCATTGGGTGACTGGGGTCCAAATTCACTAAAGGGGCAGGGCCACAAACAGCCAAACAGATTTCCTTGGTGGATAAACTGCTTCCATTCACACATTTGTGATGCCAGGAACCTGAAAGCTCACAAACTTGGTCATTGAGTGACTGTGTGTCAAGGTTACAAAAAGTGGGTGGAGCCAAAAACAGATTTCCCTGGGAAAATATAAACTGCAGCCATTCTTACACTCTTAATGGCAGGGTTCACAAAATTTGCACAGTTGGTCACTGGGTGACTGGGATTAATATTCAGGAACATGGGTGAAGTCAATCAAAATTCAAAAGTTGATTTTCAAGAGGAATATTTAAATTGCTGCCATTCTTACACTGTTAATAGTAAATGCCTCAAACCTGGTACAGTTGGTTGCTGGGTGACTGGGGTCCACATTCAGAAAGGGGTGGAGCCACAAACAGCCAATCAGATTTGTTAGATTGATTTCGGCCATTCTGTTTTTGGCAGGGTTCTCAAACTTGACACAGTTGGTCACTGGATGACTGGGATTAATATTCAGGAAAGTGAGTGGAGCCTACAACAGACAATCAGAATTCACCTATAGATTTTCAAGGGTATTATTTACATTGCTGCCATTCTTACACTCTTAATGGCAGAGGCCTCAAATCTGGTGCCAAAGACCCCAAAGCTCATAAACCTGGTCATTGAGTAACAGTGTCAAGGTTGGAAAAAGTGGGCAGAGTAAAAAACAACTAACTTTTTACATGGGAAAATATAAACTACAGCCATTCTTATACTGTTAATGGCAGAAGCCTCAAACTTGACACAGTTGGTCACTGGGTGACTGAGATTAATATTCAGGGAAGTGAGTGGGACCTATAATAGCCAATCAAAATGTATTTATTGATTTTCAAGGGTAATAATGAAAATGCTGCTGGCATTCCCCCTCCTCTTCCGAACGGGATTTCCTGTTTGGCTTCCCCGTCGCCATGGCGACAATCGGGATGACGTCATCTACGTCATGGCGTCGGAGGGAGTCCCGATCCACCCCTTAGCGCTGCCTGGCGGTGAATGGCCAGGCTGTGCAAGGGGTCGGGGGGGGCGGCACGGCGGGTAGCGGCAAATCAGCGCGGTAGCGGCGAATTGGCTAGCTGCGTGTAACAAAAAAAAATTGTGCAACTCGGCCCACCAGGGCCTGAGAAATCCTCCGCAGCGGCTTAACACCAGGGAGGTTAATAGCATGGTTCTCAAACTTTGCACAGTTGGATACTGGGTGACTGGGATTAATATTCAGAAAAGTGGGTGGAGTCTAAAAAAGCCAATCAGAATTCACCTGTTGATTTTCAAGGGTAATATTAAAATTGCTGCCATTCTTGCACTGTTAATGGCACAAGCCTCAAACCTGGTACAGTTGGTCATTGGGTCACTGGGGTTCAAATTTAGAAAAGGGGGCAGATCCACAAACAGCCAATCAGATTTGTTTCATTTCACTGGGAAAATACAAATGATTGATGCTAAGGACCCCAAAGCTCACAAACTTGGTCATTGAGTGACTGTGTGTCAAGGTTACAAAAGTGGGCGGAGCCAAAAAAACAAATTTCACTGGGAAAATACTGCAGCCCTTCTCACACTCTCAAACTTTGCCTAGATGGTCACTGGGTGACTGATATTAATATTCAGGGAAGTGGGTGAATCCTATAATAGCCAATCAAAATCCACCTGCTGATTTCAAAGCGGAATAATTAAATTGCTGACATTTTTACACCGTTAATGGCAGAGGCCTCAAACCTGCTACAGTTGGTCATTGGGTGACTGGGGTTCAAATGCTGGAGATGGGTGGAGCCACAAACAGCCAATCTGATTTGTTAATTTCTATGGGAATATACAAATTATTGATACCAAAGACCCCAAAGCTCACAAACTTGGTCACTGAGTGTTTGTGTGGTAGGGTTTGAAAAATTGGGCAGAGCCAACACCAGTCAAATACATACCCGGGCAACGCCTGGTCATCAGCTAATAAAGAATAAAAGCCTTGCTGAGAATTCCCCATGAAGAGATGGACTAGCCCAAAACCTGTGGGTTATGTCAAATTTCTACTACCTACTGTAAGTGACAGCAATATAGGAGAAAAGTAATTTTTGGCTCATTTTACTCTGAAAAAAAATACTTCTTATTTGTATGCGGCTGAGTATCTGATTTGATCCCAAGCTTTGGCTCAGGATCGCTTTAAAGGACATCCGAGGTAAAAATAAACTGATGAGAAAAACAATTGTATGTATCCTCAGTCTCCCCAAAAATGACTTTTTTTAGATATCCCACAGTTTTATGTTATATTTAAATCTAGCTTTTAAGTATTTACTGTTTTATTGTCTCTGCTGAAAGACACCTTCATTGAAATATGCCAGAGCTCAAATCTATGAAATATTGACCCTTTTTATCTATTTCCTGCTCTCAGAAGCCATTCACTGACAGAAAAAATGTTTTATGATCGGAATGAGCAAATGCCGTTCCACCGGAATTGCGGAATTCCGCCAGCGCTAAATTATGTCGCCATAACATTTCCGCGGAATTTTGCAAATTTCCGCTGAATGCCACCTTCCGGCAGAAAAATTAAAGCACATGCAAAATGAAACCTTGTTCATGCTAAATGGTAGCCCATGGGACCTAGTGGCTGTTCCCTCGATCATTTTTTTTATTTTATTTTTTTATTTTTATTTTTTGCGGTTTTTTTTTTTTTTTTTGCAGCAGGAGGTGTCGCTTAAGCAATGGGACCTAACGGTGGTGCCATGGCTGTCATTTTGGTGCCACAGGAGGTGTTGCTTAAGCCATGGGACCTAACGGTGATCCCATGGTGGTCATTTTGGTGCCGCAGGAGGTGTCGCTTAAGCCATGAGACCTAGAGGTGGTCCTATGGTGGTAATTTTGGCGCTGAAGGAGGCGTCGCTTAAGCCATGGGACCTTGCGGTGGTGCCATGGCGGTCATTTTGGCGCTGCAGGAGGTGTCGCGTAAGCTATGGGACCTGGCGGTGGTCACATGGCGGTGGTTTTCGCGCCGCAGGTGTCGCGTAAGCTTTGGGACCTGGCGGTGGTTCTATGGCAGTGGTTTTGGTGCCGCAGGAGGTGTCGCGTAAGCTTTGGAACCTGGCGTTGGTCCCATGGCGGTGATTTTGGCGCCACAGGAGGTGTCCCGTAAGCTTTGGGACCTGGCGGTGGTTCCATGGCAGTGATTTTTGTGCCGCAGGAGGTGTCGTGTAAGCTTTGGGACCTGGCGGTGGTCCCATGGTGGTGTTTTTTGCGCCGCAGGAGCTTATTAGAATGTAAGTATACTTGAATTCTAGCCTCAGGTACTGAAGTCTAGTAAAAGACTTGAGATACAGGTTCTCTTTAAGCAGAGTTTTCGGAGAAGAAGATGTTCCTTGTGTAAGGCCACATACCGCCAGTTACCAGGAACGTGTACCTCTAGAAGGCCACATAATGGGTCAGTTAGACCTTAGACAACTGGAATGGTAAACAAAGCCAATGTTTATAAAACATTGCATTCTTTGTATGTAGGGTATAAAGCAATGGAATATGAAATTATATTAATGATGAGGTGGGTCATATGCTCATGCCAGCCAATGGTAGCCTTAGGGGTATGGCTCGGGTGATGTCAGAATTTAACTCTTTGATGTTCATATAAATTAGGGAGACCGGAGGGAAAACGGTACTATACTTTCCAGCTATCCAGCTCTCTCTATGCTTCCTAGTTAGAATACTAGCTTCCTGTCTGTATGCTGTAAATATATGTAATGTACATAGGAAAGACTATTTATACTCTGAAGAAATCAACCTGTAACACAAGATGCTTAAAGGGACTCCGAGCAGTACAGAAACTATGGAAAGATGCATATCATTTTAAAGCTCTCTTTCTCCTCTTTCCAATGATATATAAACCACCACCCTATACCTTTTAGTTTTCGCTATTTTCGCGATCGAAATTGCCGCGGCCACGACTTTGATCGTGAAAATAGAGAAAACTAAAAGGCGTAGGGCGATGATTTAGGGGTCGCCAGAAAGAGGAGAAAAAGAGATTTAAAATGATATCCATCTTTCCATAGTTATATTGTATTACACAGGGCGACTTTTTCTCAAAGTCAGCAGCTCCACTCAGCAGGAAAAAGTCGCCCTGTGTAATACAATATAACTATGGGAAGATGGATATCAATTTAAAGCTCTTTTTCTCCTCTTTCTGGCGACCCCTAAATCGTCGCCCTACGCCTTTTAGTTTTCTCTATTTTCGCGATCGAAGTCGCGGCCGCGGCAATTTCGATCGCGAAAATAGTGAAAACTAAAAGGCATAGGGCGGTGGTTTATATATCATTGGAAAGAGGAGAAAGAGAGCTTTAAAATGATATGCAGCTTTCCATAATTTCTGTACTGCTCGGAGTCCCTTTAATAAACCCCTTTGTAAGGTGAAGAAGGCTGTCTCCGCTCTATCTCCTGTATGCTGTCGCTGTGAGTTGCAGCTCTGATGAGTTGCTGGTGCCGGAGCAAAAGGTGTGTGGTGCTGTAGCCAATAGCAACCAGCATATAGATTCTTACAGAGCTGTCGCGTAAGCTTTGGGACCTATACAAAATGGTTGGGATAAGTGAGATAGCTAGGGAGCTGGTTGCTAACATAGGATTGATTGTTTTTTGTTAACACTGTAAGTGGTGCTGAAATAATTCCGATTTTCATGCAGAAATCCATTTGGGTGGTTTTTGTAAGCCTCTGATTGGTGCAGAAATTCCGATTTTAATGAAGAAATCCTGTTGTTTTCACTTTAAAATTCTTCTAGGGGCTTCCGTGTGATTGGCTTACAAAATTCTGCATTCCGCGGAATTTACGATATAGCGCTAAGGCAATTCCGTTCCAATGCGACAGAATGGAATCACCAAATTCCGGCCGGAATCACGGAAAAATGAATTCCGCGGAACGCGGTGAGCATCCCTAGTTTCATGGCTTGAATTACTTATCAGTGAGGGTTATGCTATAGTCTGTCCCAGGCTGACCCAGTTCCGACCTGGACAGAAACTGTCACTTGCATACCTGATGTTTTTCAGGCAGAGAAAGAAAGAAAGGAACACAGCCTAGTTATTTGTGTGCTTGGCACTATATATACACGTCTATTTCATCATGTCACTTGTCACCTCAGTTGGCCTTTAAGGCAATGAAACAATTCTATGTTGTTTTAACGCTAACAGATATTGTCGCTATAAATTCTCAGGACAGATTTGAACACCGCCAAAAAATTACAGCCTTATTTTATTAGTTCAGAAGACTGATGTGGAAAAAAATTGCCATATAAAGATAGACCGCTGTAATATAGTTAAGAATCTGCTCAGTGACTGACTGCTGAGAGATTTATGAAGTTATTTTCACATGGGCCTATGCAAATATATAACACAAACTGTCTGCTTCTTGCTGATTTCTAATAAATTGCCTTTGTCTGGAAAGCCATTGTCTTGAGCTATGTTTTAAATTAATGAGTATAATTTTTCTACGTAGATTAGAGCATGAGAAGAGCCTCTGCTTTCCTTCCCCTGTGAGCAAGGCTTAACGTTTTTCAATTATTCTAGCTAAACTTTATGAAGATGATTTCCTACAGGAAGATGAAAGTTGAGATGAGTGTTTCTGTGGAGGACATAAGAAATTACAATGTAAATAAATGAACCGATTGTCATCTATACTCCAGAGCACTCTTCACCCGCCTGTCCCCTTCTCCACAAAATAAACCTAACTCGTCAAAAACACTATCAAATATACTGAGCCACACATACCCAAGTTTGTTTCATCTTAGTTTCAATAGCTAGAATTTACCACCAAGCCTCAGTGGTTTAAATGAGTGGTTCTCAACATTGGATGGTAGCCAGCCTGCCAGCATGGCTATTCAGTACCTGTGCAAAGTGTATTCTCTGTGTTATCATATCTGGGATTTGTAGTTCTATGAAATCAGCTGGGAGCAGAGAAAGAACTGAGAGAGAACTGGCTGGAGGGAGATCTGAGGGATTACACAGTCTTCCACAAACATAACTGAGCTGTATGTGAGCTGAAATCCTTCCTCCACAGTGTCCTGTGACTGCATTCTATCTGAAGGAGTGTGACAGACTACTTAACGTGGCTGCTTTATTCTGCCTTATCTGAAGGAACTATAAGCAAGCTACTTTGTTACTGTAGTGACCGGCTGAAAGTGAATCCAGGTTTATTGATATGTTTATCTGCCTCCGTAACAGCCCTGCAGATTCACAGAGCCAGCTTTGAGTGAGTTATTCCTATTGGAATGGAACTTTTACATGGTCAGGCCTCCCAGGGTCTTGTGCAACGCAAATTCTGGTTGGGACTAGAGAAGAAAACTGTCATATTGGCCTAACACTCTGCTCTAGGCCTATCAGAAGAGGATCATTCATAGATATCTAATAATCCAGCTTGTGTCATCTTCCAGCTGCTGCTCTCCTGAGCAAAGCTCCTTGAGGATTACAAATACTGTTTTATATATGAGCTCCAACTGCCGGCCTACTACTTAGATTAACATTGATCAATGTTCAGGGAAATTAGCCTAAATGTTTAACTGAGTTTGATTATAAAAGACATTTATACATTTGTCGTTTAACCACTTGAGGACCACAGTGTTGAACCCACCTAAAGACCAGGCCAATTTTTGCTAAATTGGCCACTGCAGCTTTAAGGCCTCGCTGCAGGGCCACACAACTCAGCACACAAGTGATCCCCCCCCCCTTTTCTCCCCACCAACAGAGCTTTCTGTTGGTGGGGTTTGATCACCCCCCAGATGTTTTTTTTTTATAAATATTTATGTTATCTTTTTAATAAATTTCCCTATTTATTTATTATTTTTTTCCCTAACTCCTTTCCTCTCCCCAGCCAGCCAATGACGGCGATCGGCTGTCATAGGCTTCGGCCTATGAAAGCTGATCACTCTCCGGTGTCCCACGTGGACAGCCGTGTCACACAGCTGTCCCTAGTACAGCGATGCCTTAGATCGCAGCACTGTACTATGTTAATAGATGGAGTTTTTGCCATCTAACAGTCTCCTAGCAGCGACCGCCACTGGGAGACTGAAGCCAAGCAGGGATGCGCGCACGATCTCCTGCAAGCCAGGCCTGCAGGACCTTATGCCTATTGGCGTTAGTCAGTTCTGGGGCTGACGCCATGGCCACGCCCATCGGCATGATGCAGTCGGCAAGTAGTTAAAGTGGACTTAATGATTTACTGTGATATTTGGGATTTGACATCTCTGGATGATTTTCTGGTGCCTCTTTGGGCCAAACCCTTTCCAGAGAGTTTGGAGGTGTCATTCTCTATTGCATTCCTTTGCAAGCAACTGTTGGTATCCCATTATTGCCATAACTGTGAGTTCAAATGCTATTACCTGTTAGAACATATTGCTAGAAGCAAAATTATTAATTTTATCTGTATTACAGGGTCTCTGGATCCAATAAAATTGCTTAGCATTATATTGCTGGTTCATGTGTATCACTGGAGATTGTAGGTGTCACAGGAGTTAGACAAGAGCAGGACCCATCTAATACAGCTACAGCTATGGGTGCGTTAAACTTATATCATGTACCCATTTATTACCCAGTCAGTGTAAATTGCTCATTCCACATGTCCCCTTCTCCTATAAAGTTATAATTATCTGCCGGGTATACTTCTTGTGAATCTCTCTCAGGGCTCTGTGTCTGCCAGATTCCACGTGTAGCACCTGTTCCCCTGCAGAAAAATGCCACTGTGTTTTTTCTACTCGAGATAGAGAAAACACGATGGCATGTTTTGCAGAGGGGTGGGGCTCTGTGCCAGGAACTGGCGGCCATGGATTGATTCAGAAGAAGAAGACCCAGCAGATAACTATAATGTTATGGGCCTGTTCAGACTATGGTGTTGCGGAAAGCATTTTACCTGTAGCGGCCACTAAGTCAATAAAAGTCTATGTAGACTTTCATACCTATGTGCTATGACGCGCTGCAATGGAAGTAGCGGATTTTCTGCAATCCCATTGCAAAGTCATCCGTGCGTTACAGCATGATCCGTGCCTACCACATGGATTATGCAATAATGCAGCGCAATGCAGTGAGTGGGAATTTGTGAATGATGGGGCGTGGTGCAACAAGATGCGCATGCGTTAACCAACGGGAATCGTGGTGATGCACTTCCTGTCCAGCGGGGAGTATGTCAATGAGCGGGGGGGGGGGGGGGAGTGAGGCCTATTCACATTACCACGTTGGTACTATTTGCTGCAGGGTAATGTGAAAGAGGCTTTGGTGCATTGCGATTCTCCTGTGGCGGACTCTTCTTCCACGGGAGAATCGCACTGCACAAGTTCAAGTACCCCCTGTGTCCAACTAAAATACCCCCAGGGTTATGCATACTATGTGTTGAGAACTGAGGGTTAAAACAACAACAACTAGCTGTCTAACGATCAGTTGAGGTTTTTGTGAATGCAATATATACAGTATCAATCACATAGATAACTATACGGCCATTTCCACCCATCATTACATGCATTAGTTAAATATAACATAATCTGCCTAGCAACAGCGTAGTCATGACTGCTGACAACTTCCTGTAACCATGGATCTAACATGGATTTTCGTGCAAATAACGCAAAAATTAATGTTGCTATACGTTGCCTATACAAAGCATTGTACGCGAATCATACGCGATGTCTGAAAAAATGATACAGGACCTCAGATTTTTTTTCATGCTTATGAACGCATACAAAAATTTGCATTGGTTGGAAACAACCCCATTCCCTACCGTTAGTTAATCAATGTGAATTTTATGAGAAACATCTGACACAAAACGCACAAGTGGAAACCAAGCTTGAGTTAACAAGTGATCAATTTGTAGTTCTCTGATTGGATGGTTGTGATCAGAGAAGGTCATGATCACGTGTGAAGGGTCATGATCAGATGATTGTGATGAGCTGCTCACATGATGGGCTCATGTGATGAGCTGCACATATCTATCATCTGATTAACTAATCATGGGCTTTTCCATGAATTTTTATCATAGCTTCTAAGCACTTATTTATTTATTTAGTATAATAATGTTGTGTTTTGTCTGCTGAATTATTTTTTAAGAGTTTAGATCCACCTATCTGGCTGTGGACACAGTAATGTGGTAAAATGTATTTATAATAAGACCTCCTCATTGAGCTACTGATTTATTTCAGACAGAACTTTGACCTTTTTTTACACATTGACCACAAGCCACCCGATACATCCTGTGGGATCACCAGAGCTTCATACAATGTAAACATTTAGAACTAATTACAAAATCAATACAGAGCTGTTAGCTATCATTCCATGTCTCTTTACAGTGTGTATCTTCCGAGAGGAACCGTTGCTTTTCATTGTGACAGAAGAATAGAATTTCACAGTAGAACAAAAGTTCAGTTTCATCAGTTTGCCTGTTAAGAAGGAACGCGCGAGATCAGTTACATGATAGTCTTACCTGGACGCTTCCAACTGGATGTTCATTAAAAGCAGTGCAAATGGATTATTAGTCAACACAGATCTGATGTCCACTAATGTACACTACTGTGTTGTGCATTCGACTGTATGCAAAATGCATAGCTCCTTCATTAGCTCATGCAGAATAAATGACTTTTAAAGTACCCAGTCAAGAGCAGGGATGAGTCTTTTTGACATGGAAATTTACATTTTCGCTTCACTTGAAATTTTTCATCTTACATACATACAGTACTCCCTTTCAAAATCATCAGCTGAAGACGTTAAACCTCCATACATCAAGAAATATTGAAAAATGCTATAACTTGCTCATAAATCAGTAACTCTGTTCAAGACAAGAGACAGAACATTTATATGGCGCTTTTTTTCCCTGGTGGACTTAAAGCGCCAGAGTTGCAGCCATGAGGGCACACTACATATGCAGTAGCAGTGCTAGAGTCTTTCCCAAGGTCTCTTTACTGAATAGGAGTAGAGATATCGCGAACCTCCGATTTTAGGTTAGGAAAAAGTTCGCGAACCGCAATAGACTTTAATGGGGAGGTGAACTTTGAAAATTTTAAAAAATTCTACCGGCTGGAAAAATGATAGAAAACATGTTTCAAGAGCTCTAATACCTTGAGGCACACCTGATTGAGTGAAATACACATCACTGCTGGAGGACCTGCCCTCCCTCCTCCAAGCAAGGTCCTTATACCATTTGACTCAGTTGTCTGCCTACACTAATTAGTTATGGGACAGCTGCTACACACTCTGCTAGGGAGATTTTAATCAGCCTCTTGTGGGTCCCCTCCTCCCTTCTACCTATTTCCTCCTCCCTCCTACCGGAGGGAGGAGGGTCTCATCTGCCAGGGAATTATACTATTTCAAAAACCAGTTTACATCATACCATGGCTGGGAAAACGAACCCAGACAACCCCCAAAGTTCGCCTGGAACCATTCGCAGGCGAACCGTTCGCGACATCTTTAATAGGAGCTGGCTTCATCATGAACGCCTTCGATTTTTGTTGCCCCCAAAATAACCTTTTGTGAGCCAAGATTCGAACCATGACACTGAAGCACAAAAAAACAAACAAAAAAAACCAAACTTACGATATGATGAATTGTATGTGTAGTACGGATAATTCATAGAACATTACTGGCAAAGATAAAAGTCTTATTTTTATTTTCAGTTATGTAGCTTTATTTTTATAACATTGCATCATTCTCTAATATTTGCAGTTACATATTTGCAAATTACATTCTGCATTTTAAACTATGAAATAGAGCAGAACTAATATCCCTTTAAACTTTCCTGCAGGAAAAACCTTAAAAAAAAACAAGAAACAGTGAGAGACAGGTTGAGATAAGTGCTTCAGAAAACAGAACTGTAGCTGACTTAGTTTGGTTGGAGATCTCAGAGAAGCTCCTTTGCATGGATAACAGGAGTTTCTTAAAGGACCACTATCACGAAAATTGTAAAATTTGAAATACATGTAAACACATACAAATAATAATAATAATAATAAAGTACATTTCTTCCAGAGTAAAATTAACCATATATTACTTTTCTCCTATGTTGCTGTCACTTACAGTAGGTAGTTGAAATCTGACAGAACCGACAGGTTTTGGACTAGCCCATCTCCTCATGGGGGATTCTTAGGATTTTCTTTATTTTTAAAAGCACTTAGCGAATTGCAGTTGCTCCGTCCAACTACTAAATAAGTGTGCAGCGAGCAGGAAGGCTGGCCAGCATCTTTATATAAATCCTTTTCAATGGGTGTCTTTATACAAAATAAAGGCTATGCTGAGAATCCCCCATGAAGAGATAGACTAGACCAAAACCTTTCAGTTCTATCAGATTTCTACTACCTACTGTAAGTGACAGCAAGATGGGAGAAAAGTAATTTATGGCTCATTTTAATGTGGAAGAAATGTACTTCTTACTTGTATTTGTTTACATGTATTTTACATGTTACAATTTTTGGTGATAGTGGCCCTTTAACTCTTCCTGTACTGGAAACAACAATACTCATATCTGTGCTACTAATGTTATATTTCTTAGCTGTACTTCACATACAAATAATAATATCATAAGTTTATTTTCACTTCAGATTCCCTTTAACCACTTCAGCCTACAGGGTTGAAATTTTTTTTGCATCTGAGCAACTTTCACCTCCCATTCACTTGCCAATAACTTTATCACTACTCGGCACAATGAATGGATTTATATCTTGCTTTTTCAGCCACCAATTAGGCTTTTTGTGGGTGATACATTTTGCTGCAAATTAATTTATTCTAAATCAATTTTAACAGGAATATTAACCACTTGCCGACCGCGCACTCATACCGTGCGTCAGCAAAGTGGCAGCTGCAGGACCAGCGATGCAGTTCTGCGTCGCCGGCTGCAGGCTAATTAATCAGGAAACAGCCGCTCGCGCAAGCGGCTGTTTCCTGTCATTTCACGGCGGGGGGCTCCGTGATTAGCCTGCGGGCCGCCGATCGCGGCTCGCAGGCTAAATGTAAACACAAGCGGAAATAATCTGCTTTGTTTACATTTTTACAACGCTGCTACAGTAGCAGTGTTGTAGTAGATCAGCGATCCCCGGCCAATCAGCGGCCGGGGATCGCTGTCACATGACAGCGGGGAGCCTGTTAGAGGCTGCACAGGACAAATCCGTTCCTGTGCAGCCTCCGATCTCTCGGGGAAGGGAGGGAGGAGAGGGAGAGGGGGAATCCTGCGGTGGAGGGGCTTTGAGGTGCCCCCCCCCCCCGCCACCCACAGCATGCAGGAGCGATCAGACCCCACCAGCACATCATCCCCCGAGTGGGGAAAAAAGGGGGGCGGTCTGGTCGCTCTGTCTGTCATTAGATCTGTGCTGGGGGCTGTAGAGCCCACCCAGCACAGATCTGAAAAAGCAGCGCTGGTCCTTAAGGGGGGGTAAAGGCTAGGTCCTCAAGTGGTTAAGAAAAAAATGGAAAAAAATATTATTTCTCAGCTTTAGGCCATTATAGTTTGATATTCATACATGCTACCATAATTAAAACCCATGTACTTTATTTGCCAATTTGTCCTGCTTATTACACCATTTAAATTATGTCCCTATCACAATGTATGGCGCCGATATTTTATTTGGAAGTAAAGGTGCATTTTTCAATTTGGATCCATCACTATTTACAAGCCCATAATTTTTAAAAAATATATTAATACACTGCTTTGACATGCATATTTATAAAGTTCAGACCCTTAGGTAATTATTTATGTTTTTGTTTTTTTTTCATTATTGTAATTTTTTTTCTTTAATTAAAAATTGTATGTGGGTAATTTTTGGTGTGGGAGGTAAACAGTTTTTTTTTAATGTAAGAAAGTGTATTTGTGTAATGTAAATGTATGTGGGTGTAATTTACTATTTGGCCACAAGATGGCCACAGTCAAATAGTCCTGGGAGCGATCGAGCTCGCTCCCAGGAAGAAGATTGAAGCAGGGGAATTTTTTGGAACGCAGAAAAGCTGCAGCGTCTGGAGAGATGCTGTCGGCTTTTCTCCGGGGGGATCCGATCAGTGAAAGGGATCTATAATCCCTTTCACTGTTCGCTGGGCTAACGGCCGGTAGCAGGAGCGTGCACGTGGGGCCCGCGGGAGTGCGCGCGACCCGCGGGAGTGTGCGCAGCCTAACTGTACGAAAAATTTCGTCCAGTTAGGCTGAAGTGGAGGACTTCCAAGGCGAAATGAAAAATCTATTTTTTACTCACCTGGGACTTCTTCCTGCCCCGAGCAGCCGTCTCAATCGCTCGCCGCAGCCCCGGTCCTCTACAGTGTCCCCGCTGGCCACCCACAATAATGGCGACCCGCCGGTGGGGTCGGCTCATCTGCGCCTGCGAGGGCACTCGTGCCCACATCATGTGGCGCATACTGTGTCTACGCACAATTACTGGAAGGTAAGTAAAAGCAAACTTTTGTTTTTCTTAGCATTTAAGTAAGGGGGCTTTTAGGACCATTGTAGTCCTCACACACTCCAATGAGTTCTGGGTCACCATGAGCTTGCTGGTTAGTCTGTACCTCTCGGTGTTACAAGACCTACTCCTTAGAGCCAAATTAACCCATGCCATGCACTGATGAGGATCAAACAATCCGAAACAGTCTGTATGCATGTTGGATTATTATGGCTCTGTACAAATTAACAAGTTAACACATCATTGCAATCCAGCGGCTCTGGAGGTGTGTTTAGCTTCTAAGGGTAATAATGGTTAATTTGCATATATTCAGCAGTGATGCACTGGGAGACATCTCAAGCTCACTCCAACCTGAATTATCGCAAATTCTTTCTGTTTTAAGAAAGCAAACTTTTGTTTTTCTGCAGGTAAGTAAAACAGATTTTTCATTTCGCCTCGACAGTCCTTTAACCAGTACACTTTCCAGCCACTGGGCAGGGGTGTTGCTAGCCCCAAAGATCAGTGGCACATGCCCTGGATCTATTCTGGGGTGCCCCGGGTATCCCCCAGGCAGATTCAAGCAGCAGGTGGCAGTACTCATCTCCAGATTCTGCAGACATCTCTGCTGGGCTTCGCCTCTTACTGTCTGAGAAGGAATAAGTTAGAGCTCCCAGCGTCTCATTCTTGGATGCTAGTGGGAGAATCGCCAGCTACAGAGGATCTCTCCAGACTTGGAGAGTGGATGGAGGTGATGAGTAGGTTCTCCAGCTGAGGGGGGGGGGGGGAGGGGGTTCGGGGGTGGAACAGTGAGGACACACAAATACAGATGCGTGCTCCCCATGGAGGCTCTACAGCTTCCAGCATGCCACCACAACACCCAGCATGCCCCATAAAGGCACCACAGCACCCAGTATGCCCCATAGAGACACCATAGCACCCAGAATTGCACCACACAGCATCCAGTATGCATTTTGTTTTTGCATTAATGAAGAGGGAGGGCTTTATCAAAAATTTTGAAGGGGCAGGTCTACTTAAACCACTGTAACGTTCATGTACATTTGGCTCCACCCATAACCACACCCACATTGCCATGCGTGGCCACACCCACTTTTTGGCTGGAGTGCCCAAAAGTTCCCCCGATCTCTTAGGATCCTAGCAACATCCCTGCCACTGGACCTTCTAAACAACTAAGCATTCTGTTGTGTTTTATGTAGATTAAGGCCTAGTTCACACTAGGTCCGGAAACGTATCAGTGGCTCCGTTTTTCAGCCCGGGTCAAAACCGTCTTCACCCAAAAAAAGCCTGCATCCGTCTGCGTTTGCAGGGACCCGTTTTCAAAACCTGAACGGACGGTCCGGATCTGCTGCATTTTCACAGACCACGGATACATGGAGGGGTAGTGAAAATTAATGGGAAAACTGATCCCCATTTTTACAGGCAGAAATGGACACAGAAACGGATTAGTTTCTGTGTCACAGCCTATGGGTGAGAGGGGGTCGCCATGGTAGAGGGGGAAGCAGCCAGGGCGGCGGTGGTGTTTAAAAGCTTGTTAGTAAAATGTCATATGCAGGGTTGTAATGGCACCCCAGCAAAACTTCTTTGCTGACCCCCCCCCCCCCCCCACACACACACACACACACACACACACACACACAAACCGAATGCACCACCTGCTGGAACTGCCCTTTAATCACTACATATGTCTAG
Organism: Hyperolius riggenbachi; assembly: GCF_040937935.1. Taxonomy (NCBI): domain Eukaryota; kingdom Metazoa; phylum Chordata; class Amphibia; order Anura; family Hyperoliidae; genus Hyperolius; species Hyperolius riggenbachi. The sequence goes on from NC_090656.1 coordinate 95,188,508, forward strand.
TGGCTAGACAGGTCCTCCGTACTCCTCAATCTCTGCATTTTAGCAGTGTACTGTGCAGCCTATCTCATGTGACTCTCAGCTCTGCATATCACGTGAGTGGGCCTCCCTTTGCCCCCATGCAAAAAAACGGGAGTTGTGGGGGTTATTGTTATGCCCCTGGTCAAATGTGTTGTTTGAGGAACGCAGCCAACCTCCAGAAACTGCATGTAGCATCAGTAAAGGCATTATCTACTGCGTCAATTCACAAGATGGTAAGTATTACGATAGTCACTTAGATGAATGCTTCCATTTATTCCAAAAAAGTAGCGGTCAATCTGTTTTTTCTACAGCCTACAACATAAAAAAACGCCTGAAAACCGTATGTCTGAACTGGTCCAAATGGTGCCCACTAATGATACACTCTTGATTGTACAATCTCTGTAGAAGAAAGGTAATAGAAGAGTGGATATACTTTGAATGGGTACTTTAGGTAGCCCTCATATAACATGAAAGATTGTACAATCAAGGTTGTACGGTTAGTGGGCACCTTAAGATTGTTCTTTCCATAATAAAAATGACAACAGTCATAGTTCAAAGATATTTGCGCCTGGAGTTAAGCCTTAAAGTGGACCTGAACTCTTGTGCAGGACAGAAGGATAACAGAGAGAAATGCATCCTGTATGTATTTAGAGAGTTTAGCCTGTCTAATTCCACCTCATCTGTGGCTAATCACAACTGTAATTTGATCTCTCAGCTGTGTCAGCTGGCTGCCTCCACAGAACATCTAATTTGTAAACACAAGATGTTAACCCTATGTCTGCTTCCATGTAAGCAGGAAGTAGACACTCTGCAGATATATTTCAGGATTTGTATCAGCTGTAAGGCCTGGAACCCACTACAAAACGCTATCGCTACTCGCTAGCGCTTTTAATTAGCCGTCTGTAAGCGATTTCATGAGTGAATGCTGGCAATGCTGGCAATTTTGGTAGCGTTTTTAAAAAGTGTCAGCTTTTTACAAGCGATAGTATAGCGATTAGCATTTTTAATTCTGATTGGTCCTTTTAATTAATTTTAATTTTTTTACAGTATGCAGTAATGTAAAAACGCTAGCAAAATCGCTCTGTGTAGGTTTTGACGAGCGATTATGCCAGAGTTTATATACTTCACATTGCAGAAACGCTAAGCGCTAAGCGCTAAAAATGCTGCATGTCCTACGTTTGCGATTTTGGTAATCGCTCCAGTGGAATTTGGCCCATCCATTAACATTAGCCGAGCATTTAGGGAAATCGCTAGCATTTTGAATCGCTTCCTAAACGCTCACAAAATCACTCTAGTGGGTTTGAGCCCTCCCAAAGAAGAGTTTTTCTTTAAAGGTTGTTATGATGTTGCTTATCTTTTAGAGCAGCGAGGAAGTTCTAAGTTCAGGTCCGCTTTAACGGTCATTTTATTTAACAGAGCTTCTGCCTATATTCCACTAACTCCATGAGTAATAAAATAAATTCTCAGTTCTTTCCACACCATTTGCACAGAGATATCAAACCATTTTTTTTTTCCAAAGCAGGTGCATCCGTTGGAACAGTCTGTTTGTGCAATTAATATTCTAAAACAAACAATGTAAACAAACAGACAGAAGAAACACAATGAAATTGAGAATATGTGTTTAAGATTTATTCTTTATTATATTGCGCTGAATGACAAAGGGGAGGCTGCTTGGTAATTGAAGATGCATTGAAAATAAGCGCCATGCTATGGGAGAATGGTTAATAATTGATTGTTTGGTGGAAAGGTTGTGTTACGGAGACAAAAGGTAACGGCAATGAAGGCTGCAGCAGCACAGCTTATGTTTTCATCATTAAATCTACTGTGCAATTGCCTTGTTCTCATTACCCTTCACATTGGGCCTGGATGACCTTACATATCAAGCATCAGATAACCTGCATCCAGCCACAGCGGAGGATTCTCCTACCTGAATGGAAAACAGCTTTCCTCATCAACTCCATTCATATACTTTCATTGTTATTATATTTAAATGGCTTCTAATGTAGCACTAAGTTGTCAGCATAGATGGAAAATGAATTAGGATCTCTATAGGTTTAGCACACTGGTGGGTGTCAGCAGTGTAGATGTGTTGGGATTCACCTGTGGTGTTTGCTTTGGGAGTCCCAAGGATTGGTCACAAAGGTGTCTCACACTCTCCAACAATGACCTTTAGAAACAGCACATTCTTGTGGCAGAACGCCACTTTGTGGGTCATAAAATCAAAGTGCATTGTGGGAGATGCAGTTTATGGGCACTGTGCACTAAACCCTTGCACAGGACAGAAGGAAAGCATAGATAAATGCACCCTGTATGTACTGAGAGAGTTTAGATTGTCTAATAACCACTCATCTGTGACTAATCACCAGTGAATTTGATCTCTCATCTGTGTCAGCTGGCTGCCTTGGCAGAGCAGCTAATTTGTAAACACAGGATGGTAACCCTATGTTTTTCTTCCATGTAAGCAGGAAGTAGACACACTGCAGATTTATTGCAGAATTTGTATCAGCTGTAAGGCCTGGAACCCACTAGAAAGCGCAAAACGCTATTGCAATCACTATTGATTTGTTATAGTGTTTTGCAAGCGATTTTGGGAGCGATTTCCCTGCTCCTATACAATCCATTAGCTCCCAAAATGCTGCATGTCCTGTGATTGCGATTTCCTTAATCGCAATCGCTCTAGTGAAGTCTGTCCCATCCATTTACATTGGCAGAGTGTTTAGGGAAATCATCAGCGCTCCCTAAACTCTCTAAAAAACGTTCCAGGTCTAACAAATGTTTTTCTTTAAATTGTATCTGAGACAATAAAAAAAAAAATACATACCTGTGGCTTTTTCCAGCCCCCTCCAGGCTAATTGGTCCCTCACCATCTTCCCAGGTCAATTGGATCCTCCGCTAGGAGGCACGTTAATACCGCTGGTCGGACCAGTCAGAGCAGGGACAATCCTGTCGCGTACGCTCCCCTGTCACGCTTCCGCGGCCGGCAGCAGAATGCAATGGGGCTCACCTATCGCCGGTCCGCTCATACTCAGTGCGCTCCGATTCAAGGAGTTAATGTGGCATCTAGCGGAGGATCCAGGTGGCCCGGGAGGACAGCAAGGGACTGATTAACCTGAAGGAGGCTGAAGGAAGCACCAGATATGTATTTTTTTTTTTGTATTTTCATCTGTCTCAGGTTTACTTTAACCACTTAAGTATCAGCGGTCTCTGCTCCCTTAAGGACCAGAGACCGCTGGTACAATAACGACGGAATACCGACAAATTACCGCGTATGCCCGCCGCAACCCGCCGTCTTGGCCGCTTGCCGGGATCTTCCTGACATCCACTCTACCGTCTCTATGACGGCAGAGTCATGTGAGCCGGTCAAGAGCTGCTTTCATTGGCTCCTGACTGTGTCTATCAATGTAAGCCAATGGGAGCGGCTTACATTGATAGACACGGGCAGGAGCCAATGAAATAGACTCCTGACCGACTCACATGGCTCTGCCGTCATAGAGACAGGCAGAGCCAGTGAGTTACGGCGAGCGGAGCAGTGCTTTTCAGCGCTGCTAGATTTGGGCGCAGCCTGCGCCGCCATAGACTATAATGGGAATCAGTCTGTAGCGGCGCTCAGTGAGTAACGTCGGCTCCGTCAGAAGACGGAGCTGAAGTTGCTTAACCAGTTCGGCCTATCTTGACGAGTACGTTAGTCCAGATAGGCTCTGCTGCCGCCGCCGTGTGATTTGCGTGATCGGGCATGCTCCCGCCTCCCGCCGCTAGCCCCCTGATCAGTGAATGGGAATATAATTCCCATTCACCGATCTAACTTCCCCGCAGAAAACCCGACACTTTCTAGTGAGAGAGCGCAGTATTTCTGCCCTCCAGGAAACTTCTCCGTGTTCTTTAGTTCCTGGATGCGACATCGTTCACATCCAGGACTTTTTTGACTGTGGCCATCTTGTGGCCAAATAGTAAACTGCACCCACATACATTTTCCAATAAACAATTATCCTATTTTACATTTAAAATTGGCTGTTTCCCTCCCACACCAAAAATTACTCACATACATTTTTTATTAAGAAAAAAAAAACAAAATACAATAAAAAACAAAACAAAAACAACATAAATAGTTACCCAAGGGTCTGAATTTTTTAAATATGCATGTCAAGAGAGTATGTTATTATATTATTTTAAATTATAAGCTTTTAAAGGGAACCAGAGAGGAACGGGGGGGTGAAAAAAGAAAAAGATTTTATACATACCTGGGGGTTCCTCCAGCCCCATAAGCCTGAATCGCTCCCACGCCGCCGTCTTCGGCTTCCTGGATCCGCCGGTACCGGGCCCGTCACTTCCGGCGGACGCGGCCAATTGTCCGCATCACAGGGGCTCCCTCCATACATGTAGGCATGCGGCTGCGCAGTTAGCAGCCACATGCGTATCTGTATGGGGAGAGCACCCTGTGATGCGGAGAATTGGCCGCGTCCGCCGGCCGACTTGCCGACTCGCGGCAATGACGGGACCCGGTGGCGGCGGATCCAGGCAGCGGAGGACGGCGGCGTGGGAGCGATCCGTGCGTATGGGGCTGGAGGAAGCCCCAGTTATGTATATTGCATCCTCTCTGGTTCCCTTTAAGTAGTGATGGACGCAAATTGAAAAAATGCACCTTTATTTCTAAATAAAATATCGGCGCCATAAATTGTGATAGGGACATCATTTAAACGGAGTAATAACCGGGACAGATGGGCAAATAAAATACATGAGTTTTAATTACGGTAGCGTATATATTAATTTCAAACTATAATGGCCAAAAACTGAGAAATAATGAATTTTTTTCATTTCTTTCTTAATCTGCCTGTTAACATGGATTTAGAAAAAAATAATTCTGAGCAAAATGTACTACCCAAAGAAATTAGTGGCGGAAAAAACAAGATATAGATCAATTCATTGTGATAAGTAGCAATAAAGTTATTGGCGAATGAATGGGAGGTGAACGTTGCTCGAATGCATGAGATTTTCAGCACTGCGGTGCTGAACCGGTTAAAAAACACAATCATTCGGCCTCCAGCAATTATTTCATTCCCCCACTATCCATGGCGGCCTGGAGGGGGAATAGTAATTAACACGGCCCGGACTTGTGCAGAAGCAGGATCAGCCATATACCGGCTGTATCCTGCGCCCAAGGCTACCGGCGCCGATTTCAAATGTACGCACCGCGAGAGACATCGGGTTTCAGCAGCAAGATCGGCAGGGAGCGATGGAAACGGTGGATACGCGCTGTGTCGGTGATTGAAATCTACTCCCTGCCAGCAAGGTGACCACCAAAACAGGGCGTTGATTTCAATCACCATGGTCATTAAGTGGTTAAGGCCGGTTTCACACTGCAAACTGACAGCAGTGATGCTGTGTGGTGCGCCCGCCCCACCGTATCACACCGCCAGAAACAGACCTTCAGGAAAAACCACCAGCCAAGCAGGAAGTGACAGTGCTTGCCGTCACTTCCTGCTTCTGGTATGTGGAAGTGCATGGAAGCGTATTGTTAAACTATACTTCCGTGCATGCACACCGCAATGGCGCGACACCAACATTTTTAAAATTCCTGCATCGCCATAGAGTAACATGACTTCCGGTCGGGCGCAGAGCGGTGCAAGTACGCGTGTTAACGTAGTTTTGTCCTAGCGTTGGGGATGCGGCAAAAACGTCACTTTCATCGCATCACACCGTACCATGGCAGCATGAAAGTCTCCATAGACTTCCCTTGCCCTGCGGTGGGGTGCGGTAAAAATACCGCACCGCCCCGATGTGAAAGGGCCCTAAAAGTTATTGTGCTGTTGCTTATCTTTTAGAGCAGAGAGGAAGTTCTGAGTTCAGGTCCACTTTAAATTAGCATAAACCTTATTTGAGGCATTTGAAGATGTCAGGGGCAGGATTCGGCACGCTGGCCTTGAGTTTGACACCTGCGCCTTAGACCTTACATGAGGCAATTCTGAGGCGTACATGTAATAAAAGCGCCAGGAAAAAAAGGGTGCTGGATATTACCGTTGTGCTGCTGCACCCCTCTGACGGCTGGCCAAATGGGCCAGTTGCACACTACAGTGCATGCATGACCCAGGCCAGGAGCATTATCGAGGAGGCGTGCGGCCCAGGCCATGCATGCACAGTAGCGCATGCATGGCGATCTTGTGGGGGGTGGGGTCGGGAAACAAGGAGTGAACCAGGAGGAAACTGAAAAACCTTTAAGGCTACAGGGGGCTGGAAGAAGCCCCAGGTAAGTAAAATAGAACTTGCTTGTTTGCACGCCATTGTCCATCCTTAGTGATTTCTGAAGGCATATATTCCAGCTGATAGTCTACCATGGCTGACACTCCCTAGGAAAGAGGCATGGCTGCAGGTTGATTGAGGTGAGAGGGAGATGTGAGCTGGCAGAAGGATGTTGCTGGTGATCGACTGATCGGTGAAAAGGGTATTACTCATGGGAGTAGCAATAACCCCTGAAACCCCTGCCATAGCAGGGGGGCCCAGAGGATTTGGAGGCCCTTCCTCCTCCCTCTCCCCAACCTCAAGTGCAAGCAATTAGCAAAAACCCTCCCTGTTCTCTCACAAAAACCATATGCAGGAGCATGTGTAATATTTTCCTGCTTCCAGATGCTGCTTTACAGCAAAACACTCTCTGCTGCCATTCGCCAACTGCTGATCATGTGACCCGCATGGGGTTCAGGGACCAGGGGAGCCCCATGCTATCATTTTTGCAGGGGGGCCCTATTAAGTTTAGTTACGCCCCTTGTATTACTTTATATTTTTCAAAAACTGTATTTTCGTTTTACAACACTTCTATGCGCAGTTAATTTAATACAGTTCATTAAATGTAAATACAACTCTAGCCAAACTTTAATAAATCTGAAATAGAACTTAATAGACATTAATGAAATGATGTTAACTGCTGTCTTTTTATGCATATATGAAACAAAACAGCACTGCCTTCAAATTACTGTTTAATGCGCCACCTTGTGGGTGTCTGGGAAACTGTTAATTCTAGCTTACACACACGCTGGCAAGGATTACATTGTGTTGCATTGCTTTGCTGCATTGCTTTGATGCATCTTGAATGTAGAAATAATTATAATGCCTTTAGATTACATTTTTAAATGGATTATCGTTTCCAGTTGTTCCCACAGTATGAATGCCAGGGTACTGCAAATAAAACAGGAAACTGTACAGAGAGCTGTACACCTTCCATACCCTCACCCATGTATATATAAAGTATATAAAAAACATTTGTATTCTAAAAACATCATCATTTGTCTTTTTCAGGCTTTCTTCGTAGAACCATGCGGTCCATGCAGCAATGCAGTATTGTCTCTCTCATTTGAATCTCTGCTGAACACAGAATATACTGCTGGCTGGATAGTGCACTGCCTCTGACATAGGAAACCAGGGTGTGATTCTTGGCTGTTCCTACTCAGTAAGTCAGCACCTATTCAGTGAGGGGTTTTAGGGCAAAACTCATCAAACACTGCTACTGCCTACTAAACACACCCCTTATGGCTGCAGCTCTCAAGCACTTTGAGTCAGACAGGAGAATAGCGCTATACAAATGTTATTGTTATTATATTACTAGGTGGACCAAGCCCATTAAAATAACAGGCTCTAGTCCCTCACAGAACCCCTGCTGTACGGCTGACGCCAACCACCACGCCCGCGCGCCCATGCACCGCGTCCGTGTACCCACGTGCCAGCCAGCATACCCGCGCGCATCAACGGCTACCTGCCTCCCCCCTGGCCCCGTCCTCCTCCTATCCCAAGGCTACACATGCGCAGTAGCCAAAACACACGGGACACAGGGACAGGAGGATGACGCAGGGACAGGTAGGGTTTTATTATGTAGGATTACAGTAGAATTCGTATGTTGTCTTCTAGGAGGAGTTGTGGATGTCCTGCTGTTTGCCATCCTATCTGTAGTTCTCTGGAGGCAGATGGCACAGACTGCCACTCATCTCCTTCCTGCAGGCCATTCTGGGCAGGCTCACAATAATCCTCCTTTCACTAACAATCTATGGAAGCAACATGTGCCCCAAGGTGGGGAGCAGTGGAGCACAGTCCAGACAGCAATACTGACATGAGTGTGGTCGGGCATGTGGCAGTCTGCTCAGAAGGGAAAGCATATTGGAAGTCACATGACCATAAAAATAGAGGTATCTGCATTTTTTTATGTACATTAGTTATAATTTCTATTATTATTTGAGTCTGGTTGTAGTGGCAGTCTATATAACACAGTTACCCTAATCGGAGAGGACTAGTTAGTAAAATTTAACTTTTATTAAGTCTGCATTAAAAATGACCTAGGTTTGTCATATACATAGAAAGTGATGTCTGGGAAGGGTGGTAAGTATCATTGGTTCAAAGGACCATCCACCCCTTTTCCCAGTCCTAACTTAAGTTACTCTACACAAAACTCGACATGTTTCATTTCCTAAATTGGAAATTTCGTCAGGAGTGAAAGTGCTCAGTGCTAGAGTGCCATAGTGCTAAAAAACGAGTTACAAAATATACATTATCACATTTCTAAATGACGAACAGACAGAGTAACGGCCGTATATTCACAGCCTGCTATGGTGCCTCCATTAAGGCTGCCCTTTTATAGTATATTGGTAAGCCCAGTGGTTGCTGGGTAGGGCGGATACCTACTCCTCCTTCCCGGGGGGTGTGGCCCCGGACCGGATTTGTCCACAGAGGGATCCATCACCCATAGTGGCCAATCAAAAGCATTGGCCATACCTACTCATATAATTTAAAACCAGACTGCACTAAGTCAGGACTGGTCAATTATCCCCACATCCTCTACATTTATATATGTAGAACGCACTCACCCCATTAACAGAGCGGCCACAGGGCTCTGCTTGTATCAAAACACCGAGTCCGTGTTTAGGCCATCCTGATTGGTCAGTAGCTGCGGGCTGGGGGCGTGGCTAGAACGAGCGTGCTGGAACCCACGTCAGGGTCGCGCAGCCAATAGGCTTCCGCATCTTCCTCCAGACACCGCTCGTACGACGCCCACCAGACTACGCACATACGCCTGGTGTAAGGGCGGTATGCGTTGTGTGATGACGCAGGTACGCGTTGCCTAGGTGATGACCAGCGCGGCGAAGACCAAGCTTACGCCGTTCGCTTCCTGCATCACCTGTAGTCATGGCAACCTGTATACAATACCAGGCTACTGCCTGAAACAATTATGGGGGACAACCGTGCGTAAGGAGAAGGAGAGGGGGGGGGGGGAAACCCCCCACAGGGGGAGGCGACCAATAACGGGCATACACCTACCCACCCACACAGGCAGGGGTATAAACACATACAAGAAGCTTTATTAGCAGACAGATTTTCAGGAACCCAGGGCAAAGTCACTATGCCCCATATGCTTAAACTAGTAACCCCATAGGGGTATTAACCCGGGGTAAAAGCACTATGCCCCATATGCTTATACTTATTACCCCCTCAGGGGTATCAGCACAGGTCACCCCAGTGATTTATATGAGGGAGGTGCCCCCTCTTCCTAGAAATTAGGGGTAAGCAATGTACAGATAATCACAATTGGGGCATACAGTACAAAATATTCTCAGGGCACTCCTTGGGGGCATACAGTACAAATTATTAACCTGAGGGCACTCCTAAGGGATATTGGAGTGGTGCCAGATTAAAGGCAGTGGGGACACAACTACAAAAAGGGAGAAAAGGTAAAACCCTCATTAAGGCCATGTGGACTGAGAGTGCCCAGTCTATATATCCAGCGAGCCTCCAGCTGTCTCAACTTCTGGTCTAGATTACCCCCTCTGGGCCCCATCCTCCATTTTTGTATCACCCAAAACCTCAAACATGACGAATCGCCACCATGTTTTTCATGGCAATGTCTGGCGACCGAGGTCTTTCGTTTATGATTCACATCTCCCAAATGTTCCAGAATTCTCTCTTTAACCATTCTCGTGGTTTCTCCCACATAAAGTAAAGGGCAAGGGCATTGGATGGCATAAACTACCCCCTCGCTGTTACAATTGAAGAAATCCAAAAGGTCAAAGGTACGACCATCTTTAGGGGCAATAAAACTCTTGCAGGTAAAGACATTTACACACGCTTTACATTTCCCACATTTATACATCCCCTTGGGGGGGTTAGAATTAAGCCAGGTTCTCCTAGATATTGCAGTACCGCTCTTAATAGCTGGGAGAAATGAGTGTGTCAAACTATCCCCCAGATTTTTCCCCCTCCGATACGTAATGAGGGGTGCCCTTGGTAAGTATTCTTTCAATTGTGTATCCAATTTCAAAATGGACCAGTGTCTACCCAGTATTCGTTTAACATTATTCGATTGGCTTGAAAAAGTGCTGATCAGTCTGGCCTGTGACCCCTCTTTTTTATTAGAGTCCCTGTTTTTTGGAACCAGGAGGTCCTTTCGGTCAACTGTCTGTGCCTTCTCACATGCCTCCCTTATCACCTCTCTTGGGTATCCTCGGTCGACAAAACGTTTCTCCAGGGTTACACACTCATCTTTAAAATCCGACTCATTAGTACAGTTCCTGCGAGCCCGCAGGAACTGACCCTTCGGAATCCCCCTTTTTAGGGGTTCCGGATGGAAACTCCGCCATTCCAACAAGGAGTTGGTTGCCGTGGGTTTGCGGAAAATCTTAGTATCCAAACCACCCGCATTATTTTTCCGAATCTGTACATCTAGGAAATTAATGCTTTCCTTATGTATCTCATGAGTAAAGAACATTCCAATGGTGTTGGAGTTCAACTGTTCAACAAAATCCACAAACAAATGTCTGGGGCCGTCCCACAAGATGAAGATATCATCTATGAAACGGCCCCAGAAGATCACATGAGAGGTATAAACCGCCAGATCCTCCCCAAAGACAATCGTATCCTCCCACCATCCCAAGAAGAGGTTTGCATATGAGGGGGCACAAGCCGTCCCCATTGCACAACCTCTCCTCTGCAGGTAATAATTACTTTGAAACAAAAAGTAATTATGATTCAGTATAAATGACAATAAATCGAGGATAAAGGCGGAATGTTCCGCCAGATGGATACTTCTAGATTGTAGGTAGTACCCAATCGCATAGAGGCCCAGTCCATGATCTATATTATTATACAACGCCTCTACATCTAGGCTTGCTAACCAAACTTGGTCACCAACATGTACATCATGCAGTTTATTTAAAAGGTCCATAGTGTCGCGTAAGTACGCTGGAAGGCTTTCAACGAAGGGTCTCATAAATGAGTCGACGTATCTACTAACCTGCTCTGTTAGACAGTTGTTCCCGGACACTATGGGGCGCCCAGGTGGGTTAGATACATTTTTATGGACCTTAGGGAGGGCGTAAAAAGTGGCTACCATTGGGGACTTGTTCAGCATACAGTCAAAATCCATCTTATCAAGAACACCTTTTCTTAGTGCCTCTTTTAGCAAGCTTTCAAGCTCACTATAAAACGTCTGTGTAGGGTTTCTATCTAATTTCTTATACTGTCTTTCATCCGATAGAATCGAGTAACACATATTGACGTAGGCGTCACGAGACTGTAAAACAATATTGCCCCCCTTATCTGATTTCTTGATCACTATATCATCATTAGACGTTAGCTTCTGCAGGGCAACCTGTTCGTTCTTAGTAAGGTTATGCTCAACACGGTGTCTAGATTTTGCCAAGTCCTCCAGATCCCTGACTACCGTGTCAACAAATGTTTGAATGGTCGGGTAGCCACTTATACTGGGGCAAAACTTGCTTTTACTTTTCAAATCACTCTTTGGTGCGCACAGTTGAACATCCCCAGTCCTATTCTCCTCCAAAAGGTCATTTAGGGTCTCTAGTGCAATAGTATCCAATTCCTCTCGTCGTTTAGCCTGCATGGTGGGGGAGTTCATGTACTTATAGACGGCTAATTTCCTGGCGAATAAATTGACGTCTTTTACAGTTTCGAAAAGGTCGAAGTCAGGGGTGGGTACAAAGGTCAAACCTCTGGAGAGGACAGCAATCTCATCTTGGTTTAACGTATAGTCTGTAAGGTTAACAATTCTCATTAGGTCAGTGGTTTCCGGGGTTACCATTCCTCCTCCCTCCGCCTCCAATGGCGGGGCTTGTAGCCCCATTTGTCCCTGTTTCTGAGTTGTCTGGGGGTTTCTGGTGAGGGTGGGCTTCGGCCCTTGGGTCTGCCTCTGCCACGGGGTTTTTTGGGGTTCAAAGGTTGCTCCCCTGATTTTTTACCCTTCTCTGTTTCAGATTCTGACTCAGATTCAGTAGTAGTTTCAGCCCCTGAGGGAGTGGGGGGGGGGCCGAGGGGTCCTTTACTCTGACCTTCCAAGTATACACCTTCCCGTTCTTAAAGTCACGGCAGAGGAGTAGGTATCCGCCCTACCCAGCAACCACTGGGCTTACCAATATACTATAAAAGGGCAGCCTTAATGGAGGCACCTTAGCAGGCTGTGAATATACGGCCGTTACTCTGTCTGTTCGTCATTTAGAAATGTGATAATGTATATTTTGTAACTCGTTTTTTAGCACTATGGCACTCTAGCACTGAGCACTTTCACTCCTGACGAAATTTCCAATTTAGGAAATGAAACATGTCGAGTTTTGTGTAGAGTAACTTAAGTTAGGACTGGGAAAAGGGGTGGATGGTCCTTTGAACCAATGATACTTACCACCCTTCCCAGACATCACTTTCTATGTATATGACAAACCTAGGTCATTTTTAATGCAGACTTAATAAAAGTTAAATTTTACTAACTAGTCCTCTCCGATTAGGGTAACTGTGTTATATATTAAGAATCAGGGGTGTTTTTTGTATAATTGCTAATTGTAGTGGCAGTCTGCCAGGTAATTTCCTACAATTCCTTTTTAATGGGAAATGCTATTTATAGTAGCACAATGTGACATTTGCTACTTTGTACTTTGCATAAATATCCGTGGCACGTTCAGGATGCCAAAGTCAATTCATTTGCAGCTAATCTAGGAAGAGGCGTGTGATTTTGCTCAGTAATATGGAGAAGCTTCCTTACGTTGCTAAGCAACATTGCATTTGTCCAGTGAAACATGTATATGTTGCTAAGCAACAGCACACAAAGCTGATATTCTCACTTTGCTGCACATTACCGACATCTCAAAGAAAACTTTCATGGAGACCTGAAGAGAGAGGAATATAAAGGATGATATGGCTGAATTACTTTTCAAAATCTTGCTTTCCTGGCTGTTGTGCTCATCCTTTGCCTTCTATAGCCTCCGAATCATTGACCCTTGCTGAGAGTGACACAACTGACGGGGAAAAAAAGGAACAAGCCACTGATTAGCAGCTGCCACTATGCCAGCAGCAGTAACAGCCACTGATTAGCAGCTGCCACTATGCCAGCAGCAGTAACAACCACTGATTAGCAGCTGCCACTATGCCAGCAGCAGTAACAGCCACTGATTAGCAGCTGCCACAGCTAATTAACCCTTTTTAAACTTTTTAAATTTTAAACTGCAAATATGGTGTCTGTGGTTTATTTTAGTTAGCCATGTTAGATGTGTATTCTGGTATTATTTATATTTGGGTGTTGTTGTAGCATAAATGCAAAAAGGGCGCCTGGAAAAAAAGGCCGTGGGTTATAGACGAAATTATACGTTTTTATGTAAAACAATATTTTTCATTTTGATATTATAATCTAAAATCAATGGCTAAATATGTTGAATTAACGGTAATGAAACCGCAAAATACTGTCTATAACAAAAATGATATTTATACTTATATTGAGCATAGTAAAACAATTGTAAATGTTACAGATATTTTATATCTAACCATACTCTCACACAGAACCCTCCCTGTACTTATCCCCAGCCCGTAGACCCCCCCCCCCCCCCCCGGTGGTGCCTAACCCTAAAAACCCCACGGTGGTGCCTAAACCTAAAACCCCCCTGGTGGTAATAAGCATAGTAATACAATTGTAGATATTACAGATATTTTACTGCAGCTATACCTAACCTTACTGTCACACAGAACCCTCCCTGTACCTATCCCTAACTCCTAGCCTACCTTAACCCCGGGTGGTGCCTAACCCTATCCACCCACCTGGTGGTGCCTAAACACCCCACCCATGGTGCCTAACCCTCCCTTTGGTGGTGCCAAACCCTAACCACCCCCTGGTGGTGCCTTACCCTAACCACCCCCCCCCCTTCCTGGTGGTGTCTAATCCTAACTACCCCCCTGGTGGTGCCTAACCATCCCCCTGGTGGTGCCTAACCCTAAGCACCCCAACTGCACAAACACACTTACACACATAAAAACATTAATATATTTGATAACGTAAAAAATACTTAACTACAAATAACATGATTTGAAAAATGTACATATTTTTAATAGAATAAATAGCCTTACAATCACGTACCTAATAAAAATATTATGAATTGAAAAAGTTATATATTTGTAATAGAATAAATAGCCTTACAATCATGTACACATTAAAAATCTTAAAATAACAGTAATATTAAAAGCAATATATTAGTAAGATAATAAATCTGAAAATTATAATTTAGGTATTATAATTCTGAAAACAAGGTTAATACCAAAAGCGATATATTTATACAACAAGGAGCTTAAAAACGAAAATGTACGTATTGTACTTATGAAAAAATTTTTTTACAGCAATAAAATAAGTGAAAACGAAAATTTGCTCACTATACTCCTGAAAGCAAAATTTAAAAAATGATAAAATAAGTTAAACCGAAAGTCAAAACTAATTTGTAAACTATATTTGTCATAAACCTTATTTTGTAAAAGAAAAGTTTTGTTATCACGATCCCTACAACCATTATTTGTCGGGCACCCTAATTTCTTCTTTGGCGCCCAATAGCCGATATTTTGCATTGCAGCCTATGGTGCGCCCTTTTTGTCCATTAGTCATATGCCGCCCTTTTTTCCTGTTTCCGTTGGTGAACAGTTACATGCAATACAAATAGACAAATATGAATTTCCAAAGTGAACAGCATACGGAAACATTTGGTCATGGAAGCTGGACTTGAGATTGAGAAACGCTGGCTCTACGTGTCAACTAAGCCCCCCCAAGCAGTAGTGTCCAGGGCCACCATCAGGGGGGGGGGGGGAAACAACACTACAGTGACGGGCTCCCCCTCCAACGTGCGGCACCTGTTGTATGTGTCCCCGGGTCCCGCTCTGGTCTCTCTCCCTGCTTCTCTGCTCCGTAGTTAGAGCAGGGCTACAAGAAAATGGCTACCAATGTCCACAAATGCAGACATCGTTAGCCATTTTTCTGTAGCTTTGCTCTAACTACACTGGAGCACTTCCCGCCCTCAGCTACTGCACCAACATTTATTTATGCCCCGACCTCCTGTGAGCAGCGGCAGCCAGCTTCCGGGCAATGTTTCACATGGGTGCAGCGTGCTAGGCACTCACGTCTCTCCCCTCCGCCCCCTGAAGCTGGCTGGCCAATAGACAGGAGGAAAAGCTCTGCTCCATCCAGTGTTGCCAACTCATCCCTTTAATTACTGACAAATTAAGTTATACAGGTTCTGGGCCTAATCAGTGCCTTAACTGCATCTACCTAGCCACAAAACCTGTATATTTCATATGTGTCAGTAATTAAAGGGATGAGTTGGCAACACTGTTCACAGGAAGCCTTGTTTGTTCCGTTCTCGCCGCTGCTTCCTGGGAGATCTGTCCCCATTAACTTTTCTTTTATCTCTCCCTTATCACCTCTTCAAAGCAAGCGGTATTCTTCGTACCATTACCGCCTGCTCTAATCTTTATGAATTGACATTTACTGACATGTGTTGAGATAATTATGCACAAGGGGGTAATTTACCTCACTTCTCCGGAATTTCAGCTTTTCATGCGTTAACTGCTTTTATGAATTGACATTTTGCTGAGTGCTCGGTAAAGTCAGCCGTTTTCAGCATTACCGCATGCGGGAATGCTTTATGATTCGACCCCATTGTGGTGGCAACTTCTGGTGGGTAGGGAGCAGATGCCCAGTTTCCCCAGTGCCGACCCTGCAGCAGAGGGGTATCCCAGGCACTGGTAACCCCTCTCATCCAAACACATACACCTGCTTCAAAGGGTATACATTTTCTTCTTCTTCTTTCCTATAACTACTATAATGACATTATGTTGATTTCTCCTTACTCTTTCTTTCAAAGAACAGAGCCAATAAAATACATAAAATAATTTCTATTGTGCTAAATACATATAATTAGGGGTGCTCGGATACCAATTTTTAAAATCTGAATTCGGATCCGGATATTCAGATCCGAATCGGATATACGAATCCGAACTTTTGGGTATCCAGAATCGGATATCCGGATTGAAAACTGGAAGTGACCTTAACCCATTCAGGTTCCGTGGTTTTCACGAGAGAAATGTTCACCTCCCATTCATTAGCCTATAACTTTATCACTACTTATCACAATGAACTGATCTATATCTTGTTTTTTCCGCCACCAATTAGGCTTTCTTTGGGGGGTACATTTTGCTAAGAGCCACTTTACTGTAAACGCATTTTAACAGGAAGAATAAGAAAAAAATGGAAAAATTCATTATTTCTCAGTTTTCAGCCATTATAGTTTTAAAATAATACATGCCTCCATAATTAAAACTCACGTATTGTATATGCCCATATGTCCCGGTTATTACACCGTTAAAATTATGTCCCTATCACAATGTATGGCGACAATATTTTATTTGGAAATAAAGGTGCATTTTTTCCATTTTGCATCTATCACTATTAACAAGTTTAAAATAAAAAAAATATAGAAATATTTCATCTTTACATTGATATTTAAAAAGTTTAGACCCTTAGGTAAATATTTACATGTTTTTTTTTTTTTATTGTAATGTTTTTTTTTATTTATAGTAAACATTTTATTTGGGTAGTTTTGGGAGGGTGGGGGGTAAACAATAGATTTATAATGTAAATGTGTGTTGATTTTAATTTATTTTCATTTTCAGGTGTAGTTTTACTTTTTGGCCACAAGATGGCGGCCATGAGTTTGTTTACATGACGTCACTCTAAGCGTAACACACGCTTAGAGTGGTGCATCAGGAAGGGAACGGCCAGAAAAGGCGCAGCTTCCGAGAGAAACTGTCGCTTTTTTAGCGGGGGAGAGGAATCAGTAATCGGGCTTCATAGCTCGATATATTGATTCCCCCTGACTACCGAATCCACGGCCGGGAGTGCGCGTGCACGCGCGCGATCGGCCGCGGGGGCGCGCGGTAGCGCACATGGTTTCTGGACGTAGTTTCTACGTCCAGAAACCAAAATAGGTTAAAATGCTTCCAAACTGTTTTAGAAACTAAAAAACAAAATCTCCTCCTCCTTTTCTAATGCTAGGAATACACAATGAGTTTTTTTCAGCAGATTTACTGGCCGGTTGATTCACTGATCAATTTTCCAATGATTTTCTGATCAATTTCCATTCACTTCTATGAAAAAAATATATTCAGAAAAACGATTGAATCAGATCAGACCTGTTGGAAATTATCAAGCCATTTTTCTGCTAAAAACACTCATGGGGCCTGATTCACAAAGCGGTGCTAACCCAGTTAGCACGCCTAAAAGACTTTAGGCGTGATAACCATTGCACCATGCTGGTGAAAAGCCAGTTTAGGCATGATAAGTTTAGGCATGATAAGTTTAGATGTGATAAGTTTAGGCATGCTAAGTTTAGATAAGTTTAGATCGCACGCAAAGTCCCGCACGCAAAGCAGCGCCATTAAACTTTATGTGAAGTGCACCAGACTTTGCTAGCGCAAAACTTTTGATCAGCTGTGCACTGCGGTGCTAACCCAGTTGGTGCTTAAACTTATCATGCCTAAACTTATCACACCTAAACTTAACATGCCTAAACTTATCACACCTAAACTTGCCTAAACTGAGTTTAGGCATGATAAAGGGCTTTTCACCAGTGTGCTAACTGTTAGCACCGCTTTGTGAATCAGGCCCATGGTGTATTCCCAGCATTATACTCACCCATTCTGTCAGTCTCTCCTGGCTGCCTATTACACAAAGGATACAATCCAAGATCCTAACTATTAACTACAAAGCACTCCAGTCTCATCCTTTGTTACTTAAAGGGACCCTGAGCACTTGTTAAAAATTAAATAGAGAATTACCTGGGCTTCCACCAGCCCACCGTAGGTCCCCTGGCATCCTCCTGATTCCTCCCCCGGACCCGGCTGACAGCTTCGTTATGGGATTACGTTGGCCTGAAGTCGTCAGGCCTGCTTCCCGCATTGCAGATACGCATAATCACGCCAGCCTGCTATGCGTCATCACACCGGCCGGCGTGAGTGTCCTTGCACATGCGTGGTTCAATATTAGAGTACTGTATATGCGCAGGACCCTTACGCCGGCCGGCTGGGTGACTCGTAGCCGGCCTGCCGGGACCGAGAGAGGAGCCAGGAAGACGCAGGGGGACTTTGCAGCCTACGTTGGGCTGGAGGAAGCCCCAGGTAAGTCATTATTTCATTTTTAACAAGTGCTCAGGGTCCCTTTAACTATACTTGTCTCCAGATACCCCCTGCATGTAACCCCCGCTTTACTAACAACGTTCTTCTCCTATCTAGTCACCTCTTCTCATTCTCACTTAAAATACTTTTTCCAAATTTCCCCACTTCACTAGAGCTCCCTTCTGAAATCTGTTCATCATCATTCGCTCACACTTTGAACCCAGGACGCAGTGTGTAGTAGGTATCTGTCTTACCCTCTAGACCATGATGAACCACACTACATGCTAAAGCTGGCCTAGCATAAACCATACTACCATTATGATCAATTCAATAGAAAAAGTAGCATGATTAAGGATTTGTACTTTTTGAAAAGCATGCTTATATACCATAGCTGGGATTTGAACCCAGGACACAGTGTGTAGTAGGTATCTGTCTTACCCTCTAGACCATGAACCACACTACATGCTAAATCTGGCCTAGCATAAACCATACTACCATTATGATCAATTCAATAGAAAAAGTTGCATGATTAAGGATTTGCACTTTTTGAAAAGCATGCTTATATACCATAGCATATCTATTGAATTGATCATAATGGTAGTATGGTACATGCTAGGCCAGCTTTAGCATGTAGAGGTGGGACAAGGTCCTTCAGCACCCAAGGCTGAGACAGCAAAGTGCGCCCCCCCCCCATCCCTCCCACCCCAGCCATCACACACTGATTGCTATTACACTAAGAGGTGCCCCAGGGCCCCCAACCCCTTAATCTCTACTTATCTGGCTTGCAGTCACTGCCATGTATCACCTTTTCTTATTTCTTTCTGCTTCAAACACAATTGGGAATGACAGCTGAATGAATTGTGCACCCCCTCCTACACTGCGCCCTGAGGCTGGAGCCTCTCCAGCCTCTGCCTCGGCCCGGCCCTGAGTGTGGTTGATGGTCTAGGGGGTAAGACAGATACCTACTACCATGTAGTGTGGTTCATGGTCTAGAAGGTAAGACAGATACCTACTACACACTGCATCCTGGGTTCAAATCCCAGCTATGGTATATAAGCATGCTTTTCAAAAAGTACAAATCCTTAATCATGCTACTTTTTCTATTGAATTGATCATAATGGTAGTATGGTTTATGCTAGGCCAGCTTTAGCATGTAGTGTGGTTCATCATGGTCTAGAGGGTAAGACAGATACCTACTACACACTGTGTCCTGGGTTCAAATCCCAGCTATGGTATATAAGCATGCTTTTCAAACAGTACAAATCCTTAATCATGCTACTTTTTCTATTGAATTGATCATAATGGTAGTATGGTTTATGTTAGGCCAGCTTTAGCATGTAGTGTGGTTCATCATGGTCTAGAGGGTAAGACAGATACCTACTACACACTGTGTCCTGGGTTCAAATCCCAGCTATGGTATATAAGCATGCTTTTCAAACAGTACAAATCCTTAATCATGCTACTTTTTCTATTGAATTGATCATAATGGTAGTATGGTTTATGTTAGGCCAGCTTTAGCATGTAGTGTGGTTCATCATGGTCTAGAGGGTAAGACAGATACCTACTACACACTGTGTCCTGGGTTCAAATCCCAGCTATGGTATATAAGCATGCTTTTCAAAAAGTACAAATCCTTAATCATGCTACTTTTTCTATTGAATTGATCATAATGGTAGTATGGTTTATGCTAGGCCAGCTTTAGCATGTAGTGTGGTTCATCATGGTCTAGAGGGTAAGACAGATGGAGCTGGGAAAAAAGGGCGCCGCCATTCACTCCCATAATAAATAACGTTTAATGGGCGCCGAGCAGGAAAAAAGGGCGCCGGAGCTAAATAAATTTACAAACGGCGCCCGGAGCTAAATAAAGTTTACAAACGGCGCCCGGAGATGTTTAATGATTTATAACTGAGCTTGTGGTGATTTACGTTTATAAAATGCACCCGTGCCGAATTAACGTTTATGAAAATACTAAACATATTTATCTTATTTAAATAATTAAAACATTATTTAAAGTTTTATCCCTTACTGTTTTTAAAACATTATTCACAAAATAAAGCGATCAGTACGTAATGTAAATTGCAATATATTTTTTTATTTAAAGTTTTATCCCTTACTGTTTTTAAAACATTACTCACAAAATAAAGCGATCAATACTTAATGTAAATTGGAATATATTTTTTGGAGTCACAATTTGTAAAACATTATTATCCACATAATAAAGCGATGACTAAAGGGGGTGGTTAGGGTTAGGCATCACCAGGGGGGTCTTAGGTTTAGGCACCACCAGGGGAGGCTTAGGTTTAGGCACCACCAGGGGGGTCTTAGGTTTAGGCACCACCAGGGGGGTCTTAGGTTTAGGCACCACCAGGGGGTCTAGGGGTTAGGGATAGGTACAGGGAGGGCTTTGGGGTGGTTAGTTTTAAGCACCACCAGGGGGGTCTTAGGTTTAGGCACCACCAGGGGGGTCTTAGGTTTAGGCACCACCAGGGGGGTCTTAGGTTTAGGCACCACCAGGGGGGTCTTAGGGTTAGGCACCACCTGGGGGGTCTTAGGTTTAGGCACCACCAGGGGGTCTAGGGGTTAGGGATAGGTACAGGGAGGGCTTTGGGGTGGTTAGTTTTAAGCACCACCAGGGGGGTCTTAGGTTTAGGCACCACCAGGGGGGTCTTAGGTTTAGGCACCACCAGGGGGGTCTTAGGTTTAGGCACCACCAGGGGGGTCTTAGGTTTAGGCACCACCAGGGGGGTCTTATGTTTAGGCACCACCAGGGGGGTCTTAGGGTTAGGCACCACCAGGGGGGTCTTAGGTTTAGGCACCACCAGGGGGGTCTAGGGGTTAGGGATAGGTACAGGGAGGGTTCTGTGTGAGAGTAGGCTTAGGTATAGTTTACTACAATTTTTGTAATATTTACTAATGTTTTACAACACTTATTACGAACGTAGTTATATTTATATCATCGTTATAAAGAATATTTTCAGATTTTATTATAAGAACAAACCATAAATGAAGGTTATTCACAATAATATACAATTATAACAATTAATCATATATTATCGTTATTTTAATAAACATAATTATAAGTTTCACTTTGGAAACAGGGAAGATTAAAGTTTTCACAATTGCCGATTTCATAAACATTATTTAATGATTTATAAATTTGTTAAACATTATTTGTAAACGAAATATAACACACTATTTTTATAAACGCTATTAAAGATTAATTGTTAATTAGCGTTTACACCCCACGCCCTTTTTGTCCACGCGCCCTTTTTGTACGTACGCAAGACAGATACCTACTACACACTGTGTCCTGGGTTCAAATCCCACCTATGGTATATAAGCTGTTTTGAAAATCTGCAATTCCCTACTTGATGATATAAGAGGATGGATGGATGGAGGAGGAGGAGGAGAGAGAGATTGAGAGAGAGAGATTTTTTTTCCCGTTCCGACCACCGGAATTAGCTAATTCCGGCCGGAATCACGGAATTAATAATTCCGCGGAATTTTCCGAGCATCCCTGGCGAGAAGCTTATATCAAAACTTTAATACACTTTAGAGCACTCTGCATCTTTTGTTTTTTGCAGTCATTCTGATGCAACCACTGCTTGCTGCTATTTTTTGTGGTCAGTGGACTGGCAGGCTTCTGTTTGCTCCAAGGATGGCCTGCCAATTAAATCTTGTCCACATACACCAAAGTCTGAACCCCCTCCCCATCCTTCCTTTATTAAAGAGGAGTTGAGTGGCAGATCAAAGCTTAGCTGTGCCCCCCTTCAGTGTCCTATTTGGTAGCGGTGGTGTGAGATATCTTTGCCAATCATTCCCCTTCCAGAAATGACTGCTGTTTACCTGTGATAACTAACCAGTTTAGATCGTAATGTGCTAAGTACAATTAAGCTAAATTTCAAGTAGAATGTATGCAATTACAGACAAACATACTTATGATTTGGAAATTTAATTGATTTTGCATAATCCATTCCTAATTTCACGTAATTATGTGAAATTTCATGTACCGTAATTTCATGCATACTTAAGTGGTTAATAATAAAGGCCCCCATACATGCTATCATCGCGTAAGGGAAAGAGTAGGAACAAGTCAAAAACAATTTTTTTTTCAAAAAAGACAAATTTAAACATGCAAAGAAAAAATGGTTTCTAAACTAAAAAAAAAGAAAGTTTAAAAACCATTTTTCCTTTGCATTTTCTCAAAAACTACAAGTTTTTTTTTTTTTTTTTATGAAGATAGCATGCATTTAGGCTTCACTATTAACTGTCAGCACAAAATTACGCAAAACTTATGTAATTTGGGGTAATTTTGTACCGACTTTAGCGGTTGATAACAAACCCCTCATAAAGCTATTGCTACATATGTGAAGGAGAATAGCGGGTATAAGTCAAAAAAGATTTTTTTTTTTTTTACATAAAAGACCTAGGCCTTGATTCACTAACTAGTGTTAAGCTGGTTAGTGGGCCTTAAGAGTTTGTGGGCGCAAATCACGGAGTTAAATGGTTTGCGCACAGCCCAGTGCAGTGCGCACACAGCCGGTAATAGTGCGCCGCTTCAGGGGCACCCGATGTGCTGTTTTCGTCGCATCGGGTTCAACTTTTAGAGGGCAGCGGATGCGACGTTATCGTTGCACCACGCACTATTACCGACTGCGAGCACACTGCACTGGGCTGTGCGCGATGTAGCTTTGCGCGGCAATTAGTGCCCGCAAAGCTACATTTCGGGCACTAAGTGGATTATTTTCACTCCGGCGCTAGTACTTAGCGCTGGTTAGTGAATCAAGCCCCTCGTAGTTCTTGAGAAAATCGATTTTAAAAAGTTTTTCAAAATGCAAAAATGTCATTTTTCTGAGTTTAAAAAAAAAACATTTTTCTTTGCATTTTTAAAATTGATTTTCTCAAAAACTATGTGGTCTTTTTAAAATTTATGTTTTTGACTTATAACCAGTATTCTCCTTAACATATGTAGCAATTTTGGTGGCAAAAGCATATATGGGGGCCTTGCTATTTACCGCTAAAGTCGGCACAAAATTACACAAAAATGTACGCAAAATTACTAATGAGTACAATTACAGATGAATAAATTATTATTTTTCTCGAATTTTTGCATCATAATTGGGAATTTCAATGCGAAATTACATCTATGTGAAATTTTTGCTCATCACTAGCGATAACTGTTAAATGGTGATTTTTTTTTCATTTCATTCTCCGTCTCCATTACCTGGAATTGCATCATGGTTGCTTTAGGATGATGTTGCAGTATTCTGAGCTCCAACCCTTTACATCCACATCTCACCAACAAATATAAGATCACTAGAGTAATGTACATTAAACGCTCTCAGCGCAGTGCCACTTACCATTCTGTACTTATTTAATATATCACATCTATCTAGAAAAAGGTTGTTGCTCAGAAATAGAGTTTCAATTCATCTCAATTACTGTCAGGAAATGGACTGCTCAGACAGACTGAACTTTAACCGTAACGGTGATATAGCTGATTTATTGCAAGCGGAGTACCACTCTTTCTTGTAAAGTATCCAATTCTTTGTAATGACATTGGTTCGATTTCTATATGAATTTATCTACAAAAAAATAACACTATACTTTTGCAGCTTCAGAGAACAATCTGTGAAGTAACAATCTAAAGGTTGTAATGCAAGCAGATCCGGATCATCCACAAGGCAATCCTAGGCAGCTGCCTAGGGCCTGGATGCAAGCCTCCACCAAATCTAACTAGAAAAGTTTAGAAAAACCAGGTGACCATCACAGGTGGAAAAAAAAAAACTATCTTGCCTAGGGCCCCATTTTATCTTTATCCTTTTTCTGAATGCAAGATTCAGCTCTTGTTATTGCAGAACAAAAACTGTGTGGACTCAAGAATATGATACTAATACGTGTCGGCTGAAATGTAATTGTACAATCACCAAGGCCGGATTTATTATTATTATTATTTCTATGTATAGCAGCCTCCTTCAGTTCTGTACAGGTCCATTGGGCAGCAGCTCCCTATTTCCATGTGTTGCTCCTTATTTGAACCTCCACTGTATTCCATTTACAGCCTCGTCTTCCATACACAGCAATCCCTGTTCCATATCCAGCTGACCCTTGGCCAGCTGCCGCCCAAGGCTGTGGCCATGGTGGCCTATGCAAAAATCCGGCACGGACAACCACAGGCAGTAAACAAGAGCTCCAGTCTCCTGGAATCCTCCCACATACATTTTTGATCTTCCTGTTATGGTTGTCACCCAGGTAATGAAAACTCTGTTAGATCATCAGAGAGCTGTGGTGAGCCCACAAGTAATAGCTGACAAGACTGGTGAGGCCAGAACATGTATTGAGTAAAAAAAAAAAATCAGAGTACAGGCAGTTCCCGACTTACAAACACCCACCTTATGAATGACTCAAAAATGGGAAATTTGGTTCTGTGGGAAGTCAAAAAATTGTGCAGAGAGCAGAAAGCTTTTTCTCTCCATGCCCTTAGTTGTCTCTTAGGACAGGGAAAAGAAACTTCTCCCCCCCAGGGGGCCCCCTGCAGCTTCTGGGCCCCCTTACGCCTCTGCTCAGGACTGGCAGGTCCCTCATGCAGAGTACACAGATAGGCTACATCTACACTATGCTAGATTGGCAACATGTACCATCACAGTGGATTTGATGTACAATCCACTATATGCGCCTACTACCGATTCAGTGTCTGTTAGGACTGGGTCGAGATCAAACAGTTCAGCACCCAACAGAGGTGTGTCGCTGTTCTCAACCACAACCACACTATATTCCTATTAAATTATCATCTTTTCTCTGCGCCTTGCTCTACATTATATATATGTGCATTATATGAGCATATTTATTCATGTGTAATGCTCATATGTACAGATACAGAGGAATTTGAACTATGTCACCACCATTTGAACAATGCATTCATAGTGCTTTCCTGAGGCTTTGTGCAGCTTCCATTAGCCAAAAACATGTGGTTTTGGCATCCATTGTAATATATGGCAGAAGTCTGCATGTATGAATGGTCTTATTGCTCTGACAGTCTGTTGTTATGTTTCAGAGGGAAGCCTCAGAATAGAAGAGTTCACATAGTAAGGACCCCACGCATTTCTGTGGTTAGAAGTGTGAACGGACTCTTATTCGACATTTTGATTAGCATGAGCTTGTGGTGTGACCGCAGGTCCAGGGCAGCAGTTTCTCAAGAAATTTACTACTTTGGAGCCTGCATATCATTCCTAGGCTTGGTGAATGCATAATGCACTTACTACGAGATAAAATTACATTGCCCTTTCCTAGAACTGGAAATTGGAAGAAGCTTGTTCAGATCACTGGTTCAAGCAGCACTGACCCTTGAAATATCTTCTCAAGATTTTATGAAAATGCTTTTTCCTTAAGAGTTTGCCGCGTTTGTAACCTATTTAAAGCTGAGCTATGACGTCCATGCAAAAAGGGCACCGGGGAAACTTGGGAGACCTGAAGAGCCAATAGTAGAATATCGTTACATTTACCGATGCCCTACTATTACAGTGGAAATGACGATAAAATATTGGTAATACATACATTTAATACAGCTAAGCAAAATCCTATTCTCACACTGAATCTTGCCACTATTGATGCCTAACCTTAACCACTTCCCCACGGCTAACCTTAACCACCCAACCCGCACAGCTAACCTTAACCACCCCCAATCAGGGCAGGATTTGTACTTTCCAGCACCCTAGGCCGGCTGTCACCAACCCCCCCCCCCTCCCCATTCTGTCCAACTCTGACTAGTTTGAACGGGATCCCCTCTGTTTTGCTGCTTTGCCCCGTTCAACTGCCCCGTTCAACAAAGAATCAGTGCATGCTCTGTCTACTCCTTGTAATTTCGCGCTCCTGTCTGCATGCACAGCAGGCGATAGTGTTCTGGGCTTGCATACTTCAAAAATGATGCTCATGTAGGAGCACTCAGCAGCACTTGTCAAGTACACATACCCATAAGACTCCCTCGGCTCCTGTGCACATGCAAACAAGAGTGCATAATCACAATGAGCCCCAGTGGACAGCACTGCTTCTTTGTCCTCTGTGCTACTTGCTGCCGTCAGAGCCACAAATAGGGGACAGTGTAGCACAATGCAGAGAAGCTCATCCAAAACAGAGAACAGGTAAGTAGGATCCGACACTACATACACTGGCATAGATGTAGTGTAATGCTAGGTACACATAATGCAATTTTCTGACAGATTTACTGCCAGGTCGATTATTTCCATCATGTCTGAACTAATTTCAATTTTTCGATCAATTTGCTGTTCACTTCTATGAAAAATCATTCAGAAAATTGATTGGAAAGCAGGTCGGACATGTTGGAAATAGTCGATCTGACAGTAAAGCTGTCAGAAAATTGCATTGTGTGTACCCAGCATAAGCTCAGGTGTACTTTACACAGTGACAATTTAGCACTTAAGACAGATCTTAACATCAGCCAAAAGAAAAACAGTGAGCCTTTGGTTAATGAGCCGTCTTCAGACTTTGTTACTGTATACAAGATGTTAGGCACACAGCTATATATACAGTCAGCAGGAGATGGATTGATTGTTTTGTAAATATAAATAAATGTAACACAGTTGTCATTCTGTTTCAAAACATCCTGCTTTTACTGATGGTCAACACAGTACTTTGCTGGCAAAAAAATGCCAGGAAAGAGTTAAACTGTAGCACAAAGAATGTTGTTGTCATTCTCTAAAGCCATAAATTAAACAGATCTGAGGTCTTTAACAGCACTGACCTACTAGTAATAAACCAACATCAGTCAGGGAGGGGGAGAGCTGCTAAGAGCTGCTAATTCCTGCCTGTGAATGCGTGCTGAATGAAAAAAACTAATCGGAACTCAAGAGTTCTGCTACTTGAGCCCATATATTTTTCTTCTCACAGCAGATTGTTTGTCCCCTCTCATCATACAGGTGACAGCAGATGCTGACTGCCATAACGCACACTTTGCACAAGTAAGAGAGATGCAGGGATCTCTGGAATTCAGGTAGACCAGAGCAAAGCAGGAGAGGTGATTTACTTTGACATGTGACCTCTAATCTCTCCAAGTCCTGCGCCCTGCTGATTTTTATCGCCCTAGGCCGTGGCCTCTGTGACCTTCCCAGAAATCCGGCCCTGCCCCCAATGGCTAAACTTTACCACCCAACCCGCACAGCTTACCTTGAACACTCCCCCCATGGCTCACTTAACCACCCCCCACGGCTAATCTTAACCATTGGCTAACCTTAACCACCCACCCCGCACAACTAACCTTAACCACACACCCACCCACTCTCCCCACGGCTTACCTTAACCACCACCACCCACACACACCAATTGCAGAAAAACCCCACAATTTTTCAGGCCCTGCCATGGGTGCCCATTCAAATATTGGCATTGAGGGGAAATTTAGATGCTCCATTTAAAATTTCCCCTCAATGCCGATATTTGAAGGGGCGTCTCTGGCAGCGCCCAAACTTCCACTGCTATGGGTATGCAGCAAAATACCTAATATACCTAGATGTTAATTAAATAAAGTTAAGCAGAAAGTCCTATTGTGCCATAAGAGTTTAGATCCTACCAGTCAGATGGTTTGGGATGCAAATAGGCCAGTCCCACAGCACAGCGTGGGCAGTTCTGGGCTCGCACTTCTATCCCTGCTATTGTATATTTCATATCAGGGCTGTCCAATAACAGTCCTCGAAAAAGCCATATTCAAGACAGTGTTTAGGATTGACTGAGAAATGGAGAAATGGTTTGATGAATGACACACCTTTCCTGATTCATTCTCATTCATTAATTTGAAAAAAGCAGAACAAAACAGTCATACCTCAATAAGACGGAGGTAAAGAAGTATTCAATGTATTGGACACAAAAACTCAAAAAGTATTCAATTTATTGGAAACAAAAGAAAATCTAAATAGGCAATCTGAGTCCGTGGGGGCAGTTGCAAAGACACTGTATTTGTTGACCTAAGGAGGTCAATAAGGATTGGAAAACGCGTTGTCTTTTAGTGTGTGATAAATAAGCATGTCATGTTTGCTCCAAAGTAGTAAATGTCTTTGGAATCCACTGCCCTGGCTCTGCGGTCATACCACAATCTCATTCTAACCAAAATGTCGTATTAGAGTCCATTCACATTTCTAACCACAGAAATGTGAGGGATCTTTACTATGTAAACTCTTTTCTTCTGAGACTTCTAAAATATGATGTATTTCCTTGGCCTGTGCCTGCTTAACGCACCTCCCGTAGCCCGGCATCTTTTCAGTTTTCCCATAATCCTCCCGGTTCTTTGGGTCCAGGTCGGCGCGGTCAATGTCGTCTGACTCGGACATACTATGCTGTGCATGCGCAGTGTGTGCGCTAAGTGCTGCAATAGCACTCTCTGGCAACTCTATGATGTGAGGATGCATGCGTGGTCGCAAGGCGTCCAAGCGTACATGCTGCACATGCACAACATAGTATGTCTAGGTCAGAGGGCACCATCCACATCAACCAGGACCCATAGAATGGGGAGAGTTATGGGAAAATGGAGGAAGACACTGCGCCATGTGAAGTGTGGTAAGCCTATGCACAACTCCCCACATGCACACATGGCATCAGTTTGCGGATATTTTTAGAACTAAGGTATTCTTTAATTAGGTTGTTTTAGTGTCCATTGAACTGAATACATTTAGTATCCAATAAATTAAACTGAATACGTCTTAACCTCCTTCTTATTGATGTAAGACGTTAATTAGTAATTTTCGGTTGCCTCTTTCCACCGTGCTAAGTTCCTTTCCCTTTCCTAAGGGCACCCCCTGTGATATAATTTTTTAATTTCCTACCTACCATATTGCAAAGAAGTTTTCTTATCCCTGTGGAGATGGAATTCTCCACAAGCCTGTAAGGGCCCATTAACACTAGAGCGTTTTGCCGGCGATTTCGGCAAAATTCTCAAGCCCTAGCGCTTTTTAAAGCGCTAGTGCAATAATATCCTATGAGCTCATTCTCATTTGGGCGATTTGCATTACTTGCCGGTGATTAACACAAATCGCCAAACGCAAACATGTAGCCTGCACCATTTTCAGACGATTTCCCGGCGATCGCGTTTCAGTGCTATAGAAGCTCTAAACATGATCGCTAAAAAATCGCCAAGTGTGAATGGCGATTTTTTTCAGGTTCAACGCAAAAAAATCGCCAGAGCAAACCGCAAGCAAAAGCGCCAGCGTTTTGTGATTTGCAAGTGTGAATGGGCCCTTACTGTGATTGCTTGTCCTCAACCCAGCTTTGTAAGTAGTATTTGTTGTGACCTTTTATCTCAATATCTGGGACTAGTACTACACTATATTGACACTCCTGCTGTTCTCTGTTCTTTTTTTTCCAGTTCCTGGAGTTCATCCCTTGAATTTTATCCACCGGACACTGTGCACAGGAGACTTATTAGTTCACAGTGCAGGCCTTCCCACTCCTAGTGAGACTGCACAGTGTACATACAATAGGTCATGGGAAATTTATATAAACACAGAAATGTGAAGAAAACTACCTTTACTTTAAAAGTTTAGAATCTTTGATTTTTTTTAATAATATATATGTAAAGTGGAATAAAACTCTGACATAATATTCAATTAAAATGTGTTTTGCTACTTTTTATTACCCATACAGTTATATCTGCTTTTGTACATACATAATATTGTCTCTCTACAAATTACAAATTTCCAAAGTACAGTTTATCTAGTCTGAAAGCTGCCATTGCATTTTATTGCATAGCTGTTGTATTTATATATTAAAATCTATCTAGTGATCACTTCCTGGCTCTTTCTGATTCTCAGCTCGGAACAGCTCAGTTTTGGCAGTTTGCTAATGTTTACTAAAAAGGAATGTAAACAAAAGATGTCATCACCTCTTCAGATGCAGCCAGAAGCTGCCCACTGAAGTAAAGAGCTTCTGCTACATTTTTTGTGGCAGTAGATTGTATTCTGTAAATAATCTTTTAGAGGAAAGAGGAATTTTGAGTTTCATACCACTTTAAAGGACCCTGTACAGAGGAAGAAACAAACTTAGGGAGGTGCATAACAGTAATCCAAACAATGGTATATACAAAATATAGACATTGATACATACAGTAGCTTGCAAAAGTATTCGGCCCCCTTGAAGTTTTCCAAATTTTGTCACATTACTGCTGCAAGCATGAATCAATTTTATTGGAATTCATCGTGAAAGACCAATACAAAGTGGTTTACAAGTGAGAAGTGGAACGAAAATCATACATGATTGCAAACATTTTTTACAAATAAATAACTGCAAAGTGGGGTGTGTGTAATTATTTAACCCCTTTGATCTGAGTGCAGTCAGTTGCCTATAGACATTGCCTGATGAGTGCTAATGACTAAATAGAGTGCACCTGTGTGTAATCTAATGTCAGTACAAATACAGCTGCTCTGTGGCGGCCTCAGAGGTTGTCTAAGAGAATCTTGGGAGCAACAACACCATGAAGACCAAAGAACTCACTAGACAGGTCAGGGAAAAAGTTATTGAGAAATTTAAAGCAGGCTTAGGCTACAAAAAGATTTCCAAAGTCTTGAACATCCCACAGAGCACTGTTCAAGCAATTATTCCGTAATGGAAGGAGTATCGCACAATTGAAAACCTACCAAGACAAGGCCAACCACCTAAACTCACAGGCCTAACAAGGAGAGCGCTGATCAGAAATGCAGTCAAGAGGCCCATGGTGACTCTGGACAAGCTGCAGAGATCTACAGCTCAGCTGGGGGAATCTGTCCATAGGACAACTATTAGCCGTGCACTGCACAAAGTTGGCCTTTATGGAAGAGTGGCAAGAAGAAAGCCATTGTTAACAGAAAAGCATAAGAAGTCCTGTTTGCAGTTTGCCACAAGCCATGTTGGGGACAGAGCAAACATGTGGAAGAAGGTGCTCTGGACAGATGAGACCAAAATTGAACTTTTTGGCCAAAATGCAAAACGCTATGTGTGGTGGAAAACTAACACTGCACATCACTCTGAACACACCATCCCCACTGTCAAATATGGTGGTGGCAGCATCAGGGGGTGCTTCTCTTCAGCAGGGACAAGGAAGCTGGTCAGAGTTGATGGGAAGATGGATGGAGCCAAATACAAGGCAATCTTGGAAGGAAACCTCTCGGAGTCTGGAAAAGACTTGAGACTGGGGCAAAGGTTCACCTTCCAGCAGGACAATGACCCTAAACATAAAGCCAGGGCAACAATGGAATGGTTTAAACCAAAACATATCCATGTGTTAGAATGGCCCAGTCAAAGTCCAGATCTAAATCCAATCGAGAATCTGTGGCAAGATCTGAAAACTGCTGTTCACAAACGCTGTCCCTCTAATCTGACTGAACTGGAGCTGTTTTGCAAAGAAGAATGGGCAAGGATTTCAGTCTCTAGATGTGCAAAGCTGGTAGAGACATACCCTAAAAGAATAGCAGCTGTAATTGCAGCAAAAGGTGGTTCTACAAAGTATTGACTCAGGGGGCTGAATAATTATGCACACCCCACTTTGCAGTTACTGATTTGTAAAAATGTTTGGAATCAATTATGATTTTCGTTCCACTTCTCACGTGTACACCACTTTGTGTTGGTCTTTCACAATACAATTGATTCATGTTTGTGGCAGTAATATGACAAAATGTGGAAAACTTCAAGGGGGCTGAATACTTTTGCAAGCCACTGTAGTACAGAATTGGTAGACGTCATAGTAATTATAAGGGCAAATGTAACATGATGAGAAAAATGTACAGCAGCTTTCAAGACACAAAATGGTGAATGAACCCTGCCCTTGTGAGTTTACAAGCTAAAGGAATAGGGAGACAAGAGGTGGGGGTAATATATAATATGTGTATCTAGAGGGAGTGTGTATTTAGGTTATATTTAGTAATGAGCATAACTTGGCCAGAGGTTGAAGAGAACTGCCCAAGTTAGAATGTATGGTTGTCTGAAAAAGTGCGTTTTGAGGGAACACTTTAAGATATTTAAAAGCTGAAGAGTAAAGGACGTGTTTTGGAAAGAAATTCCAAAGGAGGGGTGAGGCTTGTGAGAGATCGTGTATATTTAAAAAATCCATTTAACGCTATGTAGTGTTGATATTGATGGAGCAGAATGGTCTGTACACACAGATAGGCACCCAGTATAGCAAGTTAGAACTCATTACCATGTATCAAGACTGTTAAACCTCAACTTTCTGTATAAATAGCAACAAACCACAAGCCTAGACTCAGATAGCATTGTTGTATTGGAAATGGTTAGGATGTGTGTTCTATGTTAGTGTTTTAAAATATAGGCATTTTGTATTGACCTGAGGAAGCGGGCCATGACCCGTGAAACGCATTGTCTGGCGAGGTAAGCTATTACATCTCTTTTTTATTTATATTTTAAAACACGAAAACCCATTACCAGTCAGACCTCCTTTAGAGGTAACAGTTTTGTAGTTTTCTGGAAAGTCTATCATACTACAGGAGAGCAACCATCCAGTATCCAGAAGGACCTGGAGTACCGAGCAGGGATGGTTGATTCCCTGCAGGCCTATACGTTGGTTGCAGGAACTGCAACCCACCTCTCTGAGTATAAATCTATATAAGTGTATCCTCTCTATATCTGACAATATTGCACCATTGGACTCCTGGTCTCTCCCTACTTCTCACCTAGGTATTCTTGGTCCCTATAAAAATCACCAAAGAAAACTCCCCCTATTGTATTGGCACTGCCATTTGAAACAATCAAAGCTATAAATAACTAGTATAAGCAATTGGTGTGCGCAGGTAGTGCACAGTAATATTAGCAATTCTTGCGCCAGAGTCTGATATGCTCATTTGCTATCATAAATGCGCCTCTACAGTGATCAGTATGAGCACTATCAGCAGCGTTCACCTGCTGTGTTCCCCTGCTCACTGTTCCTGTCCTTACATCTATAATAGGCACGGCAATGCTTTTCCATTCAACTCTGAACCATCCATGTGGCCTCGCCCCTACTGTTTGCCCCCCTCCCCTTATTTTGCCGGATAAGTGCGTGCTGGTTTGGCTCACAGGTCTTGTAATCACCCAGAGCCTGCTGGTGATTGAAGACATGGAAGAAAGGGATCCTCACCTTGGGCAGCATTGAGTGTTCAGTTAGCACTGGCAGCATCAAAAAGGAACATCAGGACTGAGATCTGAAAACATCTGGTAAGCTGCTGGAGAGTTGGCAGGGGAGGGAGGATCAGCAGCCCAGCTGGAACAGCACAGGCAGGAGTGAGTGCACAAAGTGTCACTTCTGTGTACCTCGTGGTGCTGTGATGGTGCTAATGCACAGATGCACTTCCTCTCATTTATAAGACAAAGCAGATTGGCCTCCAACCAATAGGTGTAGCTAGTTAATGTGACATAATTAGATACTGTCCAATAGTTCTGCTCAAGCCCTCCACCATTCAGAAAAAAAAATGGACATGACCCAATATCTTTTAGGTGGGAGGAGGTTAAGTCAGCCTCGGCTACCATATTAAATATCTGGGAATTCAGATCCCCCCATGTCTCTTTGAACTTTTTTCTTTAAAGGACTTACGGTTTAAAAAAAAAAAAGTTAGATACCTGCATCCGTTTGTAAGGCATGGAGGAAGTCGTCCGCGGCCTCCATGCCGTTTCGCCGGATCCCGGCCGCTCAGTAGCCCCCGAACCGCCAACACACCGCACTGCCCGGGTCGGGCTCTCCAGCCTGCAGAAAGATGGCCGCCGGAGCTGGCCGCGGCTGCGTGGTCCGCATAACCGCGAGTGCGGCTGCGCAGCTCTAAGGCCAACCCCCCGATCCACGCTACAGGAAACAGCCTGTTACGTGGATCGGGGGGTTGGCCCTAGAGCTGCGCAGCCGCACTCACGGCTATGCGGACTGCGCAGCCGCGGCCAGCTCCGGCGGCCATCTTTCTGCAGGCTGGAGAGCCCGACTTGGGCAGTGCGATCGGGGGCGGTTCGAGGGGCTATTGAGCGGCGGGGATCCGGCAAAATGGCACGGAGGGCGTGGACGGACTTTTTTTTTTTTATAAACTGGCCCCGTAAGTCCTTTAAATTATACACCAATGTTACATCAAGTTTCGAGGGACCTGGCATCCCCAGGGGCGTAGCAATAGGGGGTGCAGCGGTAGCGACCGCATCGGGGCCCTTGGGCCAGAGGGGCCCCGAAGGGCCCTCCCTCAACTACAGTATTAGCTCTCTATTGGTCCTGTGCTCATAATAATCACTTCTTTAGATACTTTGAATAGTGGTAATCATTAACAAACAGTTTCCCATCCCCTTCTTGCTCCTCTGACACTGTAGTTGCCATTGGCAGGTTTTGGTGCACCGTATCAATTGCTATGTATAGAGTGCTTAGGGGGGCCCCATTGTAAAACTTGCATCGGGGCCCACAGCTCCTTAGCTACGCCACTGGGCATCCCCTACATATGGCAAGCCTTCTTGGTTGGCACGCATTAATGTGCTTAAAATGGATATTCTTCCTAGGTTTTTACATGTGATGCAGGCAATTTCTCTTGAAATACCTAAGACAATATCTAAATCAATTAGATCAGTGTTTTCTGGATATATGTGGGGTCATAAGAAGGTACCGTGCCTCTGTTACTCTCTGCTTTCAATGGATAAAATGGAGGGTAGGGTGGGCCTCCCAGACATCGAAATATATCGTAGGGCATTAGCATTATCTCATATAGTCGATTGGAATCATAGCCGGGAAACAAAGCAGTGGGTGGAACTGGAATCTCAGATTATGGATCTGGATGTCAGAGCTTTGCCATGCATCCCTGTGTGTCTTAGAAAGTCTCTAACCTGTATTCCTCTGTTGGTTAGGAATGTGTTGGAAGTCTGGGATAGTCTGTTGTCAATCGGGGGATTTGCCTCGTCCATCTCATCTTTCCCAGGTCCCCTCACTCCTATTTTTGATAATTTAGGATTTTTTCCCACAGTTGGAGTTAAAACTTTTCTGGGACTCAATAGAAGTAAGCGACCTCTAATGGGAAAACTTCTGACTAATGGTATCCTCCCTCCCATCACGGATATGCTACTTGAAAGTGGGGGCAGCCCGCAACTTCTAGAATGGCTACAATACCAGCAATTGCATAGTTTTTCCAAATCGCTCTTGCCATCCTCTGAAATAATGAGGAGCTGCACGGCCTTTGAGAACCCGTGCGTCAGTGATCTCAGACCTGCGCGCGGGGTGCGAGGTGCTGTGCACAATGTGCACCATCTAACGCCCTGGTTTGCGCCCAAAAAGTATTAAGGCTCACTAGCCGGCTTAGCGCCGGTTAGTGAATCAAGGCCTTTAAATTATGATTGGCCAATCACTGACTAATTTTACCACAACCCCCTGCCCCCCAAAAAAAACTAAGCCAACCTCCATACTCACCTGGACATAATTTTGCCAGTTAGACTTAGCAACTGCCATTAAGTAAATGCTTTTGGACGTCCTCCGGGCTTTACTGCGCAGGCTCAGAACTACTGAGCCTGCGCAGTAAAGCCCGGAGGACGTCCGATGACGTCAGCGCGCCGCCGTGAGGCGCATTTTGGAACGCGGAAGGAGCCCGACCTGGCCGCCGGCCTGGCCAGGTCGGGTCGGCCAACGGAGACCACCGGCAGCCTGCGGGGCGGCGCCGAGGGCACCTCCTGCCTGCCACGGGCTGGAGGAAGCCCCAGGTAAGTGGATGCGGATTTTTATTTTTTTTAAACAGTCCCTGAACCTTCCCTTTAAGAATAAGTACTTTTAGATCTTGCATGCTGTGTCCTGGTTCACAGAAGTGTTGGCCCACTGGTGTGTCCATTTTACCCTCATTAATTTTAAAGCGGTGATGGTTGATTCTTGTGCACAGTTTTTGTCCTGTTTCACCTATATAGATTCCACTTGAGGGGCATTTCATGCAGCGTATCATGTATATGTTACGGCCAGAACCCGAAGTGCGGCCACTTCTAGTTCTGGCCGGCCACTTCGGGTTCTGGCCGGCCAATGCGCGAAGTGGCCGCAGCGCAGCGGCCAATGTTAGAAATGGAATGTTTCCTTTTAATATGAATGTAGTTTTCCTGGCCGTATGTAGCAAAAAAAACCCAGTTCGTTCATTGAATGAAATGAAGCCGCCCGGCTTCTGCTCCGCCTCCTCTCCTCCGCCCCTGCCCCTCTCTCTCTCTCTCTCTCTCTATCTTCTTCGGGCAGCCGGCGGGGACACGTGTGTCCCCGAGAGTCGTTCGTGGCGCCAGGAAAGCAGAGCGGGGAGGCTGCAGACATTGCTTCTGCCAGCCCCCGCTCTGCAGGGACGAACGACAGGATTGCCTGCCGCTACGAACGACTCTGGAGGGGACACGCATGTCCCCCGCTGCCAGTGTCGGGGAGAAGAGAGAGAGAGAGAGAGGCAGGGGCGGAGGAGAGGAGGCGGAGCAGAAGCCGGGCGGCTTCATTTCATTCAATGAACGAACTGTTTTTTTTGCTACATTTGGCCAGAGACGGCCAGGAAAACTACATTCATATTAAAAGGAAACATTCCATTACTAACATTGGCCGCTGCGCTGCGGCCACTTCGCGCATTGGCCGGCCAGAACCCGAAGAGGCCGGCCAGAACTAGAAGTGGCCACACTTTGGGTTCTGGCCGTAACATATACATAAATCAGGTATATCCATATCAATAGCCCACCCTGTAGTATCCTTTAGTTTTGCAATGTGTAATATTTTATATCTTCCATTGTATGTGTACATGAATGTATGTTGTTTTCTCTTTTTCTGTGTTTTCTCTCTTCTGTTTTCTTACAGATGGCGGTCGACAAGTATTTTTCATGTTGAAGAAGAGTTTGCGATTGGGTTTGTTATAACATGTATTTGTTCTTTCTTTTTGCAACTTTCTTACTCTTTTTGTCTGACTTTTTTTTCTCTTGTTCCGTATGATATGTATGCATATATAAACAATCTTTTTTTACAGGTCACTTTGTGTGCATTTTATGGGTAGTATTTTATATCTGTTATTGTATGTGGTAATGCATGTAAATTGGTATCTCTTTTTTTGTGTTGTCTCTCTTCTGTTTTTTTACAGATGGCGGTCGACAAGTGTTTTCCATGGTAAAGAAGAGTTGTGCATGTGAATTGGTATGGCGGTGGCAGTTGGGCGTATTTATTTCTTCACATTCACTGTGCAGATTTTGCACACTAACTGTTAAAGAAAATAAATCTGGAGAGGAATAGGGTGGATATTTGGGAGGAGGAGGCCACAGTACAGGGTGGGCCATTCATATGAATACACCTTAATTTGGCTATTTATATGGGTACATAATTTTATGTGAATAGTGAAATTATCAAACAAAACCACCACTATTGGTCTGACACTAACCCACATTGGATAGATCCCTCCAAGACTGTTGGAACAAAAAAACTGATGGTATGATGTTGTATATTGGGTGTATATGTTACGGCCAGAACCTGAAGTGCGGCCACTTCTAGTTCTGGCCGGCCACTTCGGGTTCTGGCCGGCCAATGCGCGAAGTGGCCGCAGCGCAGCGGCCAATGTTAGAAATGGAATGTTTCCTTTTAATATGAATGTAGTTCATGTAGTTTTCCTGGCCGTATGTAGCAAAAAAAAAACAGTTCGATTATTGAATGAAATGAAGCCGCCCGGCTTCTGCTCCGCCTCCTCTCCTCCGCCCCTGCCCCTCTCTCTCTCTCTCTCTCTCTCTATCTTCTTCGGGCAGCCGGCGGGGACACGCGTGTCCCCGAGAGTCGTTCGTGGCGCCAGGAAAGCAGAGCGGGGAGGCTGCAGACATTGCTTCTGCCAGCCCCCGCTCTGCAGGGACGAACGACAGGATTGCCTGCCGCTACGAACGACTCTGGAGGGGACACGCATGTCCCCCGCTGCCAGTGTCGGGGAGAAGAGAGAGAGAGAGAGAGAGAGAGGCAGGGGCGGAGGAGAGGAGGCGGAGCAGAAGCCGGGCGGCTTCATTTCATTCAATGAACGAACTGTTTTTTTTGCTACATTTGGCCAGAGACGGCCAGGAAAACTACATTCATATTAAAAGGAAACATTCCATTTCTAACATTGGCCGCTGCGCTGCGGCCACTTCGCGCATTGGCCGGCCAGAACCCGAAGTGGCCGGCCAGAACTAGAAGTGGCCACACTTCGGGTTCTGGCCGTAACATATACAACATTGGATGACTCGCAGGAAAATTGGTCTTGTATTTGATGATATTTCTGTGAGTTTGGTATTTGTATTTGGCTTGTGCACAAAATATAAGGGCAGGTCTCACGGAGCTGGGAAAAAAGGGCGCAGGCAGCTAGTGGACAAAAAGGGCGCCGCCATTCACTCCCATAATAAATAACGTTTAATGGGCGCCGAGCAGGAAAAAAGGGCGCCGGAGCTAAATAAAGTTTACAAACGGCGCCCGGAGCTAAATAAAGTTTACAAACGGCGCCCGGAGCTGTTTAATGATTTATAACTGAGCTTGTGTTGATTTACGTTTATAAAATGCACCCGTGCCGAATAACGTTTATGAAAATACTAAATATATTTATCTTATTTAAATAATTAAAACATTATTTAAAGTTTTATCCCTTACTGTTTTTAAAACATTATTCACAAAATAAAGCGATCAGTACGTAATGTAAATTGCAATATATTTTTTTATTTAAAGTTTTATCCCTTACTGTTTTTAAAACATTATTCACAAAATAAAGCGATCAGTACGTAATGTAAATTGGAATATATTTTTTGGAGTCACAATTTGTAAAACATTATTATCCACATA
This sequence comes from Hyperolius riggenbachi, assembly GCF_040937935.1. Classification (NCBI taxonomy): domain Eukaryota; kingdom Metazoa; phylum Chordata; class Amphibia; order Anura; family Hyperoliidae; genus Hyperolius; species Hyperolius riggenbachi. Next base: position 95,227,731 of record NC_090656.1, read on the forward strand.
ATAAAAAACATTATTATTCACAAAATAAAGCGATCAGTACGTTACGTAAATTGCAAAATATTTTTTGCATCCATAATTAGTAAAACATTATTATCCACATAATAAAGGGGGGTCTAAGGTTTAGGCACCAACAGGGGGGGTCTTAGGTTTAGGCACTAACAGGGGGGTCTTAGGTTTAGGCACCACCAGGGGGGTCTTAGGTTTAGGCACCAACAGGGGGGTCTTAGGTTTAGGCACCAACAGGGGGGTCTTAGGTTTAGGCACCAACAGGGGGGTCTTAGGTTTAGGCACCAACAGGGGGGTCTTAGGTTTAGGCACTAACAGGGGGGTCTTAGGTTTAGGCACCACCAGGGGGGTCTTAGGTTTAGGCACCAACAGGGGGGTCTTAGGTTTAGGCACCAACAGGGGGGTCTTAGGTTTAGGCACCAACAGGGGGGTCTTAGGTTTAGGCACCAACAGGGGGGTCTTAGGTTTAGGCACCAACAGGGGGGTCTTAGGTTTAGGCACCAACAGGGGGGTCTTAGGTTTAGGCACCACCAGGGGGGTCTTAGGTTTAGGCACCAACAGGGTGGTCTTAGGTTTAGGCACCAACAGGGGGGTCTAGGGGTTAGGGGTAGGTACAGGGAGGGTTACTTAGGCACCAACAGGGGGGGTCTTAGGTTTAGGCACCAACAGGGGGGTCTTAGGTTTAGGCACCAACAGGGGGGTCTTAGGTTTAGGCACCAACAGGGGAGTCTAGGGGTTAGGGGTAGGTACAGGGAGGGTTACTTAGGCACCAACAGGGGGGGGGCTTAGGTTTAGGCACCAACAGGGGGGTCTTAGGTTTAGGCACCAACAGGGGGGTCTTAGGTTTAGGCACCAACAGGGGGGTCTAGGGGTTAGGGATAGGTACAGGGAGGGTTCTGTGTAAGAGTAGGCTTAGGTATAGTTTTAGTAAAATTTTAGTAATAATTACTAATGTTTTACAACACTTATTACGAACGTACTTATATTTATATCATCGTTATAAAGAATATTTTCAGATTTTATTATAAGAACAAACCATAAATGAAGGTTATTCACAATAATATACAATTATAACAATTAAACATATATTATTGTTTTTTTAATAAACGTAATTATAAGTTTAACTTTACAAATAGGGAAGATTAACGTTTTCACAATTTCCGATTTTATAAACATTATTTAATGATTTATAATTTTGTCAAACTTTATTTGTAAACGAAATATAGCACACTATTTTTATAAACCCTATTAATGATTAATTATTATTTAGAGTTTACACCCCGCGCCCTTTTTGTCCAGGCGCCCTTTTTGTACGTACGCAGGTCTCACACCTTGTGTTATTGCAGGGTAATGTGCCTGGAGTTTCTGGTGTAGATAATGCACTTCTGATGATCATTTGTCTCAAATTGGGAGGTTGTCTGAAAGCAAGCATTGGTAAATCAGGAAAAACTTCTTTCAGGCGTTTGTCTTTGTGAAGTATCGGTTGGAGGGCTTTCAAGGGCAGCACGGTGGTGTAGTGGTTAGCTCTCCCGCCTTGCAGCGCTGGGTCCCTGGTTCGAATCCCAGCCAGGGCACTACCTGCAAAGAGTTTGTATGTTCTCTCCGTGTCTGCGTGGGTTTCCTCCGGGCACGCCGGTTTCCTCCCACATTCCAAAAAAACATACAGATAAGTTAATTGGCTTCCCCTAAAAAAAATTGGCCCTAGACTATAGTACTTACACTACATAATATAGACATATGGCAATGGTAGGGATTAGATTGTGAGCTCCTTTGAGAGACAGTTAGTTACAAGACAATATATATATACACTGTACAGCGCTGCGTAATATGTCGGCGGCGACTCGGCGCAATATAAATACTAAATAATAATAATAAAATGATTATCAGAAGTGCATTATCTACACCAGAAACTCCAGGCACATTACCCTGCAATAACACAAGGTGTGAGACCTGCCCTTATATCTTGTGCACAAGCCAAATACAAATACCAAACTCACAGAAATATCATCAAATACAAGACCAATTTTCCTGCGAGTCACCCAATGTTGTATACATGATACGCTGCATGAAATGCCACTCAAGTGGAATCTATATAGGAGAAACAGGACAAAAACTGCGCACAAGAATGAACCATTACCGCTTTAAAATTAATGAGGGTAAAATGGACACACCAGTGGGCCAACACTTCTGTGAACCAGGACACAGCATGCAAGATCTAAAAGTACTTATTCTTAAAGAGAACCTGTACTGAGTAAAAATATTTAAAATAAACACATGAGGTATCTTCAAATGAACATTACATAGTTACCTTGCCATCAGTTCCTCTCAGAAGCTCACCATTTTCTTCTGACAATAATCCCTTCCAGTTCTGACAATATTTTGTCAGATCTGAAATATATCAGTTGCTGTCAGTAAAATATCAGTTGCTGTCAGTTATAGCTGAGAGGAAAACTGATGTACCAGGTAATGTCCATGTTTCCCTATGGCTCAAGTGGGTGATGTTACAGTTTAACTGTGTGCTGACCAGAAAGCTGTTATGGGTAAGGCCATTTTCAAAATGGAGGACGGAAAATTCCCTTGATTACAGTGAACAAATAGGACACGGGACAGGAGAAAGACAGTGAGGAGTAGACTACATGTAAGGTAAGTATGACTTGTGTATGCTTATTTTGACTTTTAATGTTCAGTTCAGGTTTTCTTTAAGGGTAACTTCAAAAATGAACAAGCAAGAAAGATTTCTGAGTACAAATTTATGAAAATGTTCAAGACATTAACAGAAGGTTTAAATTGTGGAATAGGATTCATGACTCCTTATGTAACATGATTGACTTGGCTTCACTATCTTCAGAAACCTGCTAGATTTCATGTTTGCTTGCATAAGCTCACTGGCTCCAGCCTGCTGATCACCTGACATCTAACTGCTAAACAGCAACCAGTACAACAGCCATCTTCATCTTTGCTATTTCCCTGCATCAGTGTTTTACTACAGCTAACATCTAGAAATATGCCTGAAGAAGGGGACTAGATCCCAGAAAGCTTGCATTATTTAACTTTATCAGTTATCCATTAAAAGGTATTACTTTTACAAGACTTTGTTTTTTCTACCTACATATATTGTTTGGCTAACACGGTACAGAAACATTTTTACTACTATTATCTATGTGTTCACATATAACATAAAATCTGATGGAAAGTGCCGGAAGGTCCCATCTGCTTCCCCCAGGCCCCTCTGTGAGGTCAGGAAAGTGATGTCATAATAGCTGCATGTGTACCTCTGGTGATGTCATAATAGCAGAATGTTTATATAAACAGGCTGTGACCAGCCACAGGTTCACTTCTGTTTTCAGTAGCGATATTGAAGGTGGTTGACTTTGCTCTTGAGTGATTTACTCATTAGTGAGATTCTCATTGGAGAACTATGTTGCGCTGCTGTAAAAGGCGACGCAATAAGAACCTCAGCCTTGAGGTTCTGCAGCCCTCTGCACAGACTGCCAATGCTGCTTCAGAGCCACAAATATCGGCTAGGAGCAGAGCCCAAGCAGCTATGCGTTCCATCAGGGCTTTCTTGGGCAGACTGTTCCGCTTCTGTAGACCTGCCCCATCTACCGGGCGTTCTGCAGGAGTGCTGGAAAATCTGGTATTGGATGATTCTGGTCATGTGGAGGAGGAAGTAGCTGGGGACCCAGCGCCAGAATATCAGATATCGGATATTTCACCTTATGTGGAGGAAGCGGAAGAAGCTGATAGTTCCAGTCAAGTGGTGGAGGAAGTAGCTGCTGACGCAGTGCTGGAATATCAGACATCGGATGTTTCCTCCTTTGTGGACTTGGACTTCAAAGCTGATGATTCCGGTCAAGTGGTGGAGGAAGTAGCTGCGGATGCAGCACCGGGATATCAGCCATTGGATGTTCCACCTGTTGTGGATGTGGACGTGGACTTCAAACCTGATGATTCTGGTCATGTGGTGGAGGAAGTAGCTGCTGACGCAGCACCAGAATATCAGCCATTGGATGTTCCACCTCTTGTGGACGTGGACTTCAAAGCTGATGATTCCGGTCAAGTGGTGGAGGAAGTAGCTGCGGATGCAGCGCCGAGATATCAGCCATTGGATGTTCCACCGGTTGTGGATGTGGACGTGGACTTCAAAGCTGATGATTCTGGTCATGTGGTGGAGGAAGTAGCTGCTGACGCAGCGCCAGAATATCAGCCATTGGATGTTCCACCTGTTGTGGATGTGGACGTGGACTTCAAAGCTGATGATTCCGGTCAAGTGGTGGAGGAAGTAGCTGCGGATGCAGCGCCGGGATATCAGCCATTGGATGTTCCACCGGTTGTGGATGTGGACGTGGACTTCAAAGCTGATGATTCTGGTCATGTGGTGGAGGAAGTAGCTGCTGACGCAGCGCCAGAATATCAGCCATTGGATGTTCCACCTCTTGTGGACGTGGACTTCAGAGCTGATGATTCCGGTCAAGTGGTGGAGGTAGTAGCTGCTGACGCAGCGCCGGAATATCGGCCTTTGGATGTTCCACCTGTCATAGAGGAGGAAGAAGAGGCTGGCCCGAGTGGAATCCAGACCACCAGGACACCACTGACTGCGGACAGCTTCGAATTCTATAACGTACTTGGAGAGGGAGCATTTGGCAAGGTTTACCTTGCTTCCCGTCGAGCCAGTGACCAACTGCTGGCCTTCAAGATGGTCAAGAAGAGACTATTCTTAGAGAAAGAAGACCCTGAGTTCATCTTCAGCGAGCGTCAGGTCCTAAAGACCCTTAGGAAGGGTCCCTTTATAAGCCAGCTCTTTGCTACATTCCAGTCACCGCATTACCTTTTCTATGCCATGGAGTACTTAAGTGGGGGAACCCTGATGAGTGTGATAAGAAATGCTGACCAGCCCTTTGACGTTTCGACACTGAGACTGTTTGCTGCGCAGATGGTCATCGGCCTGGAGTACATCCATTCCAAGGGTGTCATCCATCGGGACGTGAAGCCAGGAAATATCCTCCTGGATGCAGTCGGCAATATAAAGATTGCGGACTTCGGTTTGGCAGCACAAAACATCTTTGAGAACAACATGACTAGAGGATATGTCGGGACCTTGAACTTTATGGCCCCGGAGGTGTTCCTAGAGATGGACTACGAGCACTCAATAGACTATTTCTCTATCGGTGTCATGCTTTTTAAGATGGCGTGCTCCAAACACCCATTCATAGAGGATGAGACTGACGATGAGGATATCATCATGTATTCCATTGTCTTCAATCCTCCAGAGTACCCCTCGGAGATGGACTCTACACTGAAAAACTTCCTCAGGAAGCTACTGTATAAAAGACAGGAAATACGTAAACATTTGGTGAAGAACCTGAGAGAAGAGCCACTGTTTATCTCCATAGACTGGAATGAGATGGAGTCCGGAAAGGTGCAGCCCCCATTCCGCGTGGAACCACCACGGGAAAAAACAAGGAGGCCCATGACTGCGTTTGAGGTCACATATTCTCAGATGAAGATTAAACCCCGGATTCCACCTGAGAAGCAAGTGTTCTTTAAATCCTTCTCATTTGCCAGTGAGGGGTGGTGAGTTGTTTGGGAGACCTACCAGCTTCCACCATCAGCCATCTACTCACTTGGACAACAACACTTGTTATAATAAAATAAATATGTTGAAAAAAAAATAGCTTTGTGTATCTACGATGGAAACTAAATAAAACATGTTTGAAAAAAAAAATTACCAGATTCTTATAGAGGTTTCCCCTAGGCAACTAAATCATATTTTTTCATGTGGGAAGCTGATCTGGAAAAAAAGGTTCTCATCTAACGATTGGAAAAATGCATTGATCCTGACTCACGGGTCCTCTAGGTCGATTAAAGTACAATAAAGGAATTAGACCCTTTACATCCGATGGTTTCGCACTCCAGCTCAGTTTTCAAGATGACAGGCGGAAGCCTCAGGGGCATGCTGGAGATGTGGGAAAGAGATGGGGGACTATATACATATGTGGTGGGGATGTGATCGCATCTTGAGCCTTTGGAGACTCGCGTTTGAGTGGTTTGAGAAGATTAACTCATGTCAAATAGAGCATACCCCCAATATTGCTTTACTTTCTATGTTTCCAGGCTCAATATAATAAGCAAAGGGGTCTCTCCTTGGTCATTTGATGGCCACTGTGAGGTATTTGATAGCTAAATATTGGAAACTAGATTAGATGCCGCTTAGGGGGCCCTCAATGATACAATGAGGATGGAGGAACTGGTTCTATCGTGCACAAAATAAGTTGGAAACATTTTATGACCAATGGGCAGCATGGTTGGAGTTTCGGGAGAGGCTCTAGTGAGCATTATAGAGACTACCTAGGTGCAATTGGGGACCCATTGATGTTGGGAGATTATTCCCTATAAAAGTTCCAGGAGATGAGTGCGTGTAAATGATGAATCTAATCTGACCTGCATTCCTGTTTTTTCTCTCTCTTTTTCTTTCATCTGATCCTTTTTTTTTTTCTCTTTTTCTTATTTTTTTCTCTTTTCTTTTGTTTCTGTTTTTTGAAATATATTTATATATAAAAGTGGGAGTATTTTATGGATTTTCAGGTCAATTGCTTCCTTGGAGGGTTGGGGTCTTGTCGGTATGTCTTGCAAATGTAAGAGGTGAAGGCTCTTAAGACCTCTGTATTGCTTTTGGTGCTGGCTGTATTTTATTCTAGCAATGATTGTTTATATTCAACTTCGACCTAATAAAAATTTTGGTTGTATACTATCCAGCTACTGTAGGCCATTTCTGAGGGAAAATGTGTATAGATAATGATATTCATAAATTGAGAGCAGATTAGGTGTAATTGTATGTGTGTGTTAAGTAGGATCTTTTGACTACGGATCTACTACAATGTAAACACGCATGTAGATACACCATTATGTATGGCCTAGAGATTAACCACTTCAGCCTAATTGGATAAAAATTTTCGTCTGGTTAGGCTGCGCACACTCCCGCGGGTCGGGCGCGCTCCCGCGGCCCCCCCCCCCCCCCGTGCGTGCCCCCGCTGCTGGCAGTTAGCCCAGCGATCAATGAAAGGGATTATAAATCCCTTTCACTGATCGGATCCCCCCGGATCGCTCCCAAGACTTTTTGACTGTGGTCATCTTGTGGCCAACTAGCAAACTACACCAAAAACACACTTTGTATTAAATAAATACATTTTTAAACATGAAAAATCCCCTGTTTACCTCCCATACCAAAAAATACCCACATACAAGTTTTAATAATAAAAAAAAAAATACAATAATAAAAAAAAAAAACCATAAATAATTACCTAAGGGTCTGAACTTTTTAAATATTCATGTCAACGGAGTATATCAATATGATTTATTAAATTATGGGCTTTTAAATAGTGATGGACGCAAATTGAAAAAATGTACCTTTATTTCCAAATTGAATATCGGCGCCATACATTGTGATACGGACATAATTTAAATGGTGTAATAAGCGGGACAAATTGGTAAATAAAGTACATAGGTTTTAATTATGGTAGCATGTATTAATTTCAAACTATAATGGCCAAAAGCTGAGGAATAATGATTTTTTTCCATTTTTTCTTAATATTCCTGTCAAAATGGATTTACAATAAATTAATTCTCAGCAAAATGTATCACCCACAGAAAGCCTAATTGGTGGCAGAAAAAACAAGATATAGATCCATTCATTGTGCCGAGTAGTGATAAAGTTATTAGCAAATGAATGGGAGGTGAAAGTTGCTCAGATGCAAAAACATTTCAACCCTGTAGACTGAAGTGGTTAATGGGCAATACTACACTATCCGTAAAGGACCACTATCGCGGAAATCATGAAATGTAAAATACATGTAAATACATTCAAATAAGAAATATGTTTCTTCCACAGTAAAATGAGCTATAAATTACCGTTCTCCTATGTTGCTGTCACTTATAGTAAGTCGTAGAAATCTGACATTACTGACAGGTTTTCAACTAGCCCATCTCTTCATAGGGGATTTCATTTATTTTCAAAAGCATTTATTGAGTGGCAGTTGCTCTGTCCAACTGCCAAAAAAGTGTGCAGTAAACAGGGAAGCTGGCCAGCATCATTGTATAAATCTTTTACAGGGATAGTCTCTATAAAAAATAAGAGCCTTGCTGAGAGTCTCCTATGTGGAGATGGGCTAGTCCAAAACCTGTCGGTTCTGTCAGATTTCTACTACCTACTGTAAGTGACAGCAACATAGGAGAAAAGTAATCTATGGCTCATTTTACTCTAGAAGAAAAATACTTATTTGTATATATGTTTACACGCATTTTAAATTTTAAAACATTTTGCGACAGTGGTCCTTTAATTACTGTCATAACAAATTAACTGTCTCATTTTAAACTGATAATATGAAAGCTCAGAGGTGGCCTTAGGGTACGTGGGGCCTGGGGTGAGTGTTTTATATACGGGGCCAAGAGCCATAGGTGTAGGCCACAGGGGCGCCTCTAGCCTTCTAGCCTTCTTGTCACTCCAGGCAAGAAATCCTGTGGCGCCCCCCCCCCCCCATAAAAAAATAAAACAAAAATTATATACATTATAGAACACTTCACACATGATATAAGCCATCAGAGAAGGATAACTATGAATCGGGGCCCTAGGCAAGATAACACTTTGCCCTCCACTGATGGTCACCTGGCTTATTTAGTTAGATTTGGTGGGGGCTAGCAACCACCAGGCCCCTATACTCTCTCTAGACCCTAGGCAGCTGCCTAAGTTTGCCTTGTGGATGATCAGCATTGTATGCCATACAGCACATGCTGCCAGCATGCACCTCAAATAAATACAGCATCCACACTACAAGTTCCAATGGCAGTCACATTGCAAGATTGGATTATCAAGCAAGACAGTCTTACTTTCAAAATAATTTTTCACAAACATTATGAGATATGCAAATATGTTACCACCTGTTAGGGTAGGACTGGAGTGGGTATATCATGACATTGAAGCAGTGGCGGCGCCAGGGGGGTACTTGGGGGTGCTCAAGCACCCCCTAGAATTGTCCAAGCACCCCCAAAGCACCCCCTGGCGTGAACTGACTTCAGGCGTCTAAGAGACGCCGAGTCAGTTCACAGCGGCAGCCTGAAGCAGCAGAGCAGGGCTACGGTAAGATGGCCGCCCGAAGCCCTGCTCTGCAGACTTGGAGTCTGCAGTGCATTGCTTCGGCGGCCATTTTCCCGTAGCCCTGCTCGCCGGGTAATGCAAGCTGAAGGCAGGAAGTCACTGAAGGAAGAGGATCGTGGGAGCTGCGCGCCAGAAGGAGGTCAGGAGAGGAGGAGGTCGGAACAGGAGGTCTTCTGACTAGGTGAGTAAATGCAGTGTTGCCAACTCATCCCTTTAATTACTGACACATGAATTATACAGGTTTTGTGGCTAGGTAGATGCAGTTAAGGCACTGATTATGTGCAATTAGCCCCAGAACCTGTATAACTTAGATGTGTCACTAATTAAAGGGATGAGTTGGCAACACTGAGTAAATGGGTTTTTCTTTTCTTTTTCAGGTGGTGCTGCTGATTGTGGTCAGAACTGATGAGCATTGTGCATATTGGGGTCAGAACTGCTGAGCATTGTGCATATTGGGGTCAGATCTGCTGAGCATTGTGCATATTGGGGTCAGAACTGCTGAGCATTGTGCATATTGGGGTCAGAACTGCTGAGCATTGTGCATATTGGGGTCATATCTGATAACGGTTGTGCATTTTGGGGTTATATCTGATATCGATTGTGCATATTGGGGTCATATCTGATAACGATTGTGCATATTGGGGTCATATCTGATAACGATTGTGAATATTGGAGTCATATCTGATAACAATTGTGCATATTGGAGTCATATCTGATAACGATTGTGCATATTGGAGTCACATCTGATAATGATTGTGTATATTGGGGTCATATCTGATAACGATTATGCATATTGGAGTCATATTTGATAACGATTGTGCATATTGGAGTCATATCTGATAAAGATTGTGCATATTGGGGTCATATCTGATAACGATTGTGCATATTGGGGTCATATCTGATAACGATTGTGCATATTGGGGTTATTGAATGTGTTTTTTGTTCAAATCTGCTCACATTACGTGTATTTTCTTGAGAAAACCTGCACAATTATGTGAATTTTCTGGGGAAAGGGTCACCAAAACTTGGGCCCTCTGTCTTTGCGTTGCACTTTTAAAGGGAACCCGAGGTGAGAATAATATTGAGGCTGCCATATATATCTCCTTTTAAGCAATACCAGCTGCATAGCTGCCGTGTTGGTCCTCTGCCTCTAATTCTTTCAACCATAGACCCTGAACAAGCATGCAGCAGGTCAGGGGTTTCTGACAATATTGTCCGAACTGACAAGATTAGCTGCATGCTTGTTTCTAGTGTAATTCAGTTCACTACTGCAGCCAAATAGATCAGCAGGGCTGCGAGGCATCTAGAATTGTTTAAAAGGAAATAAATATGGCAGCCGCCATATCACTCCCACCCCGGGTTCACTTTAAATTACAGTTAGCCCCGCCCTCATCCGGTCATGACCATGCCCATATTTTCACCGCGGCGCGCTTTGCGCGCCGCAGGTTGTAGCCACACCCATTTTTAGGTCGTTAGCTCCCCCAGAAATTGGACCAGCACCTGCATAGCACCCCGTAAAAAAACTTCTTGGAGCCACCACTGCATTGAAGGGCTGATATGGTAAAATGGTTTAAGGCCCTGTAAACACCGAGCGGTTTTAGCAGCGATCCGCCAACCGCATCTGTCTGTGAAAACGCTTGGCTAATGTATTTCAATGGGATGGTGCACACCAGCGGTTTGATGTTTTTAGCGAACCGCAAACGTGCCTCCTGCTGTACATTTGTGGTTTGCAGAAGCGATTCTGCCTCAATGTAAAGTATAGGAAAAATGCAAACCGCTCTGAAAAACGCTAGATCAGAGCGGTTTTCCAGGCGTTTTTGTTACAGAAGCTGTTCAGTAACAGCTTTTACTGTAACAGTATTTGTAATCTGCTTCACAAAAACGCTCCGCATGTTTAGAAAATGTCTCTAAACATGCTTAGAATCGCTCTGAAATCTGCTCCAAAAACCGCTAGCGTTTTGAGGATCTGCTAGCGGTTTTGGTGTGCACTGGGCCTAACAGTTTGATTCATAATCCATTCTGGAGATAAGCACAGTGTGTTTGTAGTGTAAGTGATACAAGAGAAGAGAAGTAGAATGGAGGGAGGAAGGGTAGTAGAGGGTCAGAATTGATGACATGGATGAGCAGATATCTATGAGTAGAATAGAGGCTCAGTGGGCAGCACTACTGCATTTCAGTGCTGAGTCCTAGGCTTGAACATTGGCCAGGGCAAAATCTGCATGGAGTTTCTGTCTTCAGATGTTTCCTGCATCCTAAAAAACATACTAATAAGTCAACTGGTTTACCCCAAAACAATCCTATATTGAAAATATTAGACTATTACTGTGGTAGGGATTAGATTGTGAGCTCCTCTGAGGACAGTCAGTGACATGACTATGTACTCTGTAAAGTGCTGCAGGTGATGTCAGTGCTATATAAATAAATAATAATAATATGGTAGGAAATTATACTATGACTATGGTAGGGTTAGATTGAGAGCTCCTCTGAGGACAGTCAGTGACATGATTACGTACTCTGTAAAGTGCTGCAGGAGATGTCAGTGCTATATAAATACATAATAATAATATGGTAGGACATTATACTATAACTACGGTAGGGTTAGATTGTGAGCTCCTCTGAGGACAGTCTGACATGACTATGTACTCTGTAAAGTGCTGCAGAATATGTCAGTGCTATATGAATACATAATAATAATATGGAAGGACATTAGACTATGACTATGGTTGGATTAGATTGTGAGCTCCTCTGGGGACAGTCAGTGACATGACTATGTACTCTGTAAAGGACTGCAGAAGATGTCAGTGCTATATAAATACATGATAATAATATGGTCGAACATTACAGTTTGACTATGGTAGGGATTAAATTGTAAGCTCCAGTGAGCAGTCAGTGACATGACTATGTACTCTGTAAAGTGCTGAAGATGTCAGTGCTACATAAATACACAATAATAGTTCCAAATGCTACTGGCTCCCCTGAAGAGTGCTCAGACTAGTGTACATAATTGTGCATATTGTTCCCCAAGTATTAGTTGTTTGGTCAGAGAGACAGTGGGAGAGGGAGCATGAGCAGAGGGTGAGGGCGAGCAAAGTTAAGCTCCACACTCACCACAGTGACTGCAACAACACAGAAAGATGGATCCAGCGAGGTGTCCCCTCATGCAGGGGCGCCTCTAGCCTTCTTGTCACTCCAGGCAAGAAATCCTGTGCCCGCCCCCCCCCCCCCCATAAAAAATAAAACAAAAATCATATACATTATAGAACACTTCACACATGATATAAGCCATCAGAGAGGGATAACTATGAAATGGGGCCCTAGGCAAGATAACACTTTGCCCTCCACTGATGGTCACCTGGCTTATTTAGTTAGATTTGGTGGGGGCTAGCAACCACCAGGCCCCTAAACTCTCTCTAGACCCTAGGCAGCTGCCTAAGTTTGCCTTGTGGATGATCAGCATTGTATGCCATACAGCACATGCTGCCAGTATGCACCTCAAATACAGCATCCACACTACAAGTTCCAATGGCAGTCACATTGCAAGATTGGATTATCAAGCAAGACATTCTTACTTTCAAAATAATTTTTCACAAACATTATGAGATATGCAAATATGTTACCACCTGTTAGGGTAGGACTGGAGTGGGTATATCATGACATTGAAGCAGTGGCGGCGCCAGGGGGGTACTTGGGGGTGCTCAAGCACCCCCTAGAATTGTCCAAGCACCCCCAAAGCACCCCCTGGCGTGAACTGACTTCAGGCGTCTAAGAGACGCCGAGTCAGTTCACAGCGGCAGCCTGAAGCAGCAGAGCAGGGCTACGGTAAGATGGCCGCCCGAAGCCCTGCTCTGCAGACTTGGAGTCTGCAGTGCATTGCTTCGGCGGCCATTTTCCCGTAGCCCTGCTCGCCGGGTAATGCAAGCTGCAGGCAGGAAGTCACTGAAGGAAGAGGATCGTGGGAGCTGCGCGCCAGAAGGAGGTCAGGAGAGGAGGAGGTCGGAACAGGAGGTCTTCTGACTAGGTGAGTAAATGCAGTGTTGACAACTCATCCCTTTAATTACTGACACATGAATTATACAGGTTTTGTGGCTAGGTAGATGCAGTTAAGGCACTGATTATGTGCAATTAGCCCCAGAACCTGTATAACTTAGATGTGTCAGTAATTAAAGGGATGAGTTGGCAACACTGAGTAAATGGGTTTTTCTTTTCTTTTTCAGGTGGTGCTGCTGATTGTGGTCAGAACTGATGAGCATTGTGCATATTGGGGTCAGAACTGCTGAGCATTGTGCATATTGGGGTCAGATCTGCTGAGCATTGTGCATATTGGGGTCAGAACTGCTGAGCATTGTGCATATTGGGGTCAGAACTGCTGAGCATTGTGCATATTGGGGTCATATCTGATAACGGTTGTGCATTTTGGGGTTATATCTGATATCGATTGTGCATATTGGGGTCATATCTGATAACGATTGTGCATATTGGGGTCATATCTGATAACGATTGTGAATATTGGAGTCATATCTGATAACAATTGTGCATATTGGAGTCATATCTGATAACGATTGTGCATATTGGAGTCACATCTGATAATGATTGTGTATATTGGGGTCATATCTGATAACGATTATGCATATTGGAGTCATATTTGATAACGATTGTGCATATTGGAGTCATATCTGATAACGATTGTGCATATTGGGGTCATATCTGATAAAGATTGTGCATATTGGGGTCATATCTGATAACGATTGTGCATATTGGGGTCATATCTGATAACGATTGTGCATATTGGGGTTATTGAATGTGTTTTTTGTTCAAATCTGCTCACATTACGTGTATTTTCTTGAGAAAACCTGCACAATTATGTGAATTTTCTGGGGAAAGGGTCACCAAAACTTGGGCCCTCTGTCTTTGCGTTGCACTTTTAAAGGGAACCCGAGGTGAGAATAATATTGAGGCTGCCATATATATCTCCTTTTAAGCAATACCAGCTGCATAGCTGCCGTGTTGGTCCTCTGCCTCTAATTCTTTCAACCATAGACCCTGAACAAGCATGCAGCAGGTCAGGGGTTTCTGACAATATTGTCCGAACTGACAAGATTAGCTGCATGCTTGTTTCTAGTGTAATTCAGTTCACTACTGCAGCCAAATAGATCAGCAGGGCTGCGAGGCATCTAGAATTGTTTAAAAGGAAATAAATATGGCAGCCGCCATATCACTCCCACCCCGGGTTCACTTTAAATTACAGTTAGCCCCGCCCTCATCCGGTCATGACCATGCCCATATTTTCACCGCGGCGCGCTTTGCGCGCCGCAGGTTGTAGCCACACCCATTTTTAGGTCGTTAGCTCCCCCAGAAATTGGACCAGCACCTGCATAGCACCCCGTAAAAAAACTTCTTGGAGCCACCACTGCATTGAAGGGCTGATATGGTAAAATGGTTTAAGGCCCTGTAAACACCGAGCGGTTTTAGCAGCGATCCGCCAACCGCATCTGTCTGTGAAAACGCTTGGCTAATGTATTTCAATGGGATGGTGCACACCAGCGGTTTGATGTTTTTAGCGAACCGCAAACGTGCCTCCTGCTGTACATTTGTGGTTTGCAGAAGCGATTCTGCCTCAATGTAAAGTATAGGAAAAATGCAAACCGCTCTGAAAAACGCTAGATCAGAGCGGTTTTCCAGGCGTTTTTGTTACAGAAGCTGTTCAGTAACAGCTTTTACTGTAACAGTATTTGTAATCTGCTTCACAAAAACGCTCCGCATGTTTAGAAAATGTCTCTAAACATGCTTAGAATCGCTCTGAAATCTGCTCCAAAAACCGCTAGCGTTTTGAGGATCTGCTAGCGGTTTTGGTGTGCACTGGGCCTAACAGTTTGATTCATAATCCATTCTGGAGATAAGCACAGTGTGTTTGTAGTGTAAGTGATACAAGAGAAGAGAAGTAGAATGGAGGGAGGAAGGGTAGTAGAGGGTCAGAATTGATGACATGGATGAGCAGATATCTATGAGTAGAATAGAGGCTCAGTGGGCAGCACTACTGCATTTCAGTGCTGAGTCCTAGGCTTGAACATTGGCCAGGGCAAAATCTGCATGGAGTTTCTGTCTTCAGATGTTTCCTGCATCCTAAAAAACATACTAATAAGTCAACTGGTTTACCCCAAAACAATCCTATATTGAAAATATTAGACTATTACTGTGGTAGGGATTAGATTGTGAGCTCCTCTGAGGACAGTCAGTGACATGACTATGTACTCTGTAAAGTGCTGCAGGTGATGTCAGTGCTATATAAATAAATAATAATAATATGGTAGGAAATTATACTATGACTATGGTAGGGTTAGATTGAGAGCTCCTCTGAGGACAGTCAGTGACATGATTACGTACTCTGTAAAGTGCTGCAGGAGATGTCAGTGCTATATAAATACATAATAATAATATGGTAGGACATTATACTATAACTACGGTAGGGTTAGATTGTGAGCTCCTCTGAGGACAGTCTGACATGACTATGTACTCTGTAAAGTGCTGCAGAATATGTCAGTGCTATATGAATACATAATAATAATATGGAAGGACATTAGACTATGACTATGGTTGGATTAGATTGTGAGCTCCTCTGGGGACAGTCAGTGACATGACTATGTACTCTGTAAAGGACTGCAGAAGATGTCAGTGCTATATAAATACATGATAATAATATGGTCGAACATTACAGTTTGACTATGGTAGGGATTAAATTGTAAGCTCCAGTGAGCAGTCAGTGACATGACTATGTACTCTGTAAAGTGCTGAAGATGTCAGTGCTACATAAATACACAATAATAGTTCCAAATGCTACTGGCTCCCCTGAAGAGTGCTCAGACTAGTGTACATAATTGTACATATTGTTCCCCAAGTATTAGTTGTTTGGTCAGAGAGACAGTGGGAGAGGGAGCATGAGCAGAGGGTGAGGGCGAGCAAAGTTAAGCTCCACACTCACCACAGTGACTGCAACAACACAGGAAGATGGATCCAGCGAGGTGTCCCCTTATGCAGGGGCGCCTCTAGCCTTCTTGTCACTCAAGGCAAGAAATCCTGTGCCCCCCCCCCCCCATAAAAAATAAAACTTATTTGTATATATGTTTACACGCATTTTAAATTTTAAAAATTTTTGCGACAGTGGTCCTTTAATTACTGTCATAACAAATTAACGGTCATTTTAAACTGATAATATGAAAGCTCAGAGGTGGCCTTAGGGTACGTGGGGCCTGGGGTGAGTGTTTTATATACGGGGCCAAGAGCCATAGGTGTAGGCCACAGGGGCGCCTCTAGCCTTCTAGCCTTCTTGTCACTCCAGGCAAGAAATTACACACATTTTTTATGCCAGCAGGAATATATGTGTAAAATGGCTCCCCAGGTCCCAAACCCAAACTCACTCACTCACTTACATTTCTAGAACCCCAGAGGGCTTTCCTGCAGACAGTGCCTGGTCGGCTCAGGCCGGGCAGACCACGCAATGCCTTCATCGCGTGCACGCTGCTTGGAGCACTCCCCGTACGGTGCATGATGAAGAATACGCACCGTCAGGTCTGAGTGACGTGAAGGTGGAGGCAGAGCCGATCAGGGAATCAGGAAGCAGGAAGAGCTACGTGCCCGATGCACTCAGGGCAAAATCCCATGAGCGACTGGCTGTGGCGCAGAGCCTCGCACGGGGGGCCTGGGGCGATTGCCCCGCCCCCACTTGCAACCCCCAAAGGCCGCCTCTGGAAAGCTCCTGCACAAGTGTGAGCCGTCGACAAGAGCTTGTCAGTGATATTGCGGAGGGGACAGCGCGGAATCATGCCAGATTATCCAGAGGCTTCCCTCTATTGAGGTGAGTACCCTTTAGCAGCACCTTTCTTCCCCTACAGGCAAACTTAAAAGTGAAAAATATTCAGTATGTATCGTAGTTAGTTAGTTAGTTAGTTGTTCATACCACTGTAGGATGAATGATTTATTTTATTTTTTCTTGTGATAATGCTTTTCAAAGTTTTTGTTATATGCAGATCTTAACTGAGAGGATCATTATTTTTTTTATTCACAAAAATAGAAGGTATTCAGGCTCTGTGTGCGCCAAAGAATTTCTGCCAGACATGCCTGCTATAAACAAACCACCCACCAGATGGCAATAGAGACCACTAGAAACAGATTCTGCCGTCCAATAAATATCTATGCTGATCATCCTAAACCCAGAGAAAAGGGAACAAATGGATGTTGCTTCCTATTAAGATGACATAAAACATGATTCTTATTAAAAAGGTTGACAGGACGTACCAGTGTGCAGACAATAGCCACATATAGTTACTTCTTTACAGGCGCTGTCATTTATTAATAGTAGTGGTTTGTAGAGCATTGTGGGTTCCAGTGAATAAGATTCATTGATATATAATTGTGTCATCAGCGCATTGCACTCTTTCAGCCTGTGAGGGTACGTGAGTAACCATAGGGTAATTGTCTGGTATTGTATGTGGTAAGCTTGCGGTTGGACCAGACAATGCTCTATTGAGAGACTTTCACTTGGTACTTCAAGACAGGGTAGGTGATAAAACCCAGCTGTCACAAGCTACACATCATCTGGCCCCCCAAAGTTGTATAAAGCAATTGTGCCCTGAAATGTGGGCTCCATATCACAATGCTGCTCTTCTAATCGGAGTCAAAGCATTTTGTCCCAGAAACTCTTCCTGAAGAACTATCTCATGAAAGAATGCGACATGCATTCTTTGTTATCAGCCACCAAAAAAGTTAAACTACTGAACAAAAATAAAAGATCAATTTTTGGGAGGGTAGGTGCTCAGTGACTGAACTTGTTATATGCTTCTCAATCAGCTAATGTGAAATTAACCACTTTTTCCAAGGCAAACACCCCTGTCCTGTTTCCAGGAGCAAAAACTTTTCAGGGACTTCAGCATATGACTTGCTTCCTTATAGTCTCCAAAGCATGGTGATACTAAATCCAGGGCCGGATTTAAGCTAAGGCCACATGGCCATGGCCTAGGGCACCACAGGATCAAGGGCGGGTGGGCAGCAGGCTATGCTAGGGGAAAGAGAAGGGTCACCTGGCTTCCTATACTGGAGGGAGGGGGGGTCACTCACCAGGCTATCTATACGGAAGGGAAAGAGGGTCATCTGGCTTCTAATACTAGAGGGAAGGGTATATCTAAACTGGAGGAGGGGAGAGGGAAGGCTTATCTGGCTACCTATAATGGAGGTAGCCTGGGTCAGTGTAGCCATATCAATTGCTATGTATAGATTGCTTGGGGGCCCCATTGTAAAACTTGCATCGGGGCCCACAACTCCTTAGCTACGCCACTGCCAGTTGCGTGACAGTCCTGCTAATCCTCTGCTTCTAATGCTGGGTACACATGATGCTATTTCACGTCTGGTCGATGGGAATCAGATGATCAGGGGCGTAACAATAGACCCTGCAAGGGATGCAGCTGCAGGGTGGCCCAGAAGCCACAGGGGGCCCCAAGGGGGAGATGTTTCTTTTCCCTGTCCTGAGAGACTGACAACTAAGCGAGAAAAGAAAAACTTTCTGCTCTCTGCACAACGGTTCTAATTACTGACTCTCCACCCCCTCCCCAAGTGCTGTATACTGTAGTGATGCTGGAGGAATCTGCAGAGCCAATATCTGCATGGGGAAAACACATTCAAGTGTAGCAATTCTATAACATTGGTTCTCAGTTTACCTGTGCAGTGAGCGGGGGTAGGTTTTTTTTTCGGTTGGGGGTTGTTAGGGGGCCCCACCCAAAGTGTAGGGGGGCCCAGTGATTCCTAATTACACCCCTGCTGATGATTATTTCCATCATGTCCGATCTGCTCCTGTTCGATAATGTGATCGATTTTCTGAAAGTTATCACACGAAAATCCTGTTAACGATCGGGAGCAGTTTGGACACATACAGTACACATGATGCAACTTCCTGTCAAGCAGATGGGAAATTGCATCGTGTGCGTCCAGCACAATACTTTTAGCCATAGATCCTGAACAAGCATGCAGGTTTCTGACACAATCTGGCAAGATTGCATGCATGATTGTGTGTGTGATTCAGGCACTACTGCAGCCAAAGACATCAGCAAGACTGCCACGTACCTGGTATTGTTTAAAAGTTAATAAATATGTTAGCCTCAATATATACCTCTCACTTCTTGTTCCCTTTAACACAAACCAGTGTAACGACTTTTTCATATCTAGGGCATTTTCAGCCTTTTTTCAAGTGCAGGCGATTTTCAAAATCACCCACAAAATGCCTGTGCAATGAATCTCTATGAGAAGGTTCATATCGGCACATTTCGTCTTGCCTGTACCGTTTTAGGGTGATTTTGGACTAATGGAAGGTATAGGAAGAACACTAAATGCTCACAAAATTGCTTTGTGCGGTGACTGCGTTCGCAATTTTAAGAATAAATACACTGTATTTATTATTTTCCGGGTCACAGAGTTCACTTGTTGACTTGCGTCAAGGAGTGAATTAAAAAATGGCTCTGCAAAAGCGCGGGAGGTGCTAAAAAAATTGCGCACAAAATCGCAGAATGCTTACGTTTGTGATTTTGATTTTAAATGTGATCAAGGCCTAAAATATGATCCAGCGCACTGTGTAGAACCATGCCATCTTCCGTACAGTGTTGCTCTCCACGGCCCCGCCACTGTATACCTGTTCTGTTTAGTGAACCCGCCACTGCATACCTGTTCTGTTCAGTGGACCCGCCACTGTATACCTGTTCAGTGAACCTGCCACTGTATACCTGTTCTGTTTAGTGAACCCGCCACTGCATACCTGTTCTGTTCAGTGGACCCGCCACTGTATACCTGTTCAGTGAACCCGCCACTGCATACCTGTTGTGTTCAGTGAACCTGCCACTGCATACCTGTTCTGTGAACCCGCCACTGTATACCTGTTCTGTTTAGTGAACCCGCCACTGTATACCTGTTCAGTGAACCCGCCACTGCATACCTGTTCTGTTCAGTGGACCCGCCACTGTATACCTGTTAAGTGAACCCGCCACTGTATACCTGTTCAGTGAACCCGCCACTGCATACCTGTTGTGTTCAGTGAACCTGCCACTGCATACCTGTTCTGTGAACCCGCCACTGCATACCTGTTCTGTTTAGTGAACCTGCCACTGTATACCTGTTCTGTTTAGTGAACCCGCCACTGCATACCTGTTCTGTTCAGTGGACCCGCCACTGCATACCTGTTCTGTGAACCCGCCACTGTATACCTGTTCTGTTCAGTGAACCCACCGCATCAGTGCGCATACCTGTGCAGTTAAGTGAACCCACCTACCTACGTGAGTGCACGCAGTGATATACCACTCCGTGCATACCCGATATGGACAAAACAGGTAGAGGAAGAGGTAGTGCCAGAGCCAGAGGAAGGCCACCCGGCAGGTCTGCACGAGGTCGTGTAAATGTAATTTCGTGTGGACCTGGCCCACAGTACAGTGCTCGGAAGAAGGCACGTCCCATCACCTCCCAAGATTGTCAGGACGTGGTTGAGTATTTAGCGACACAGAACACCTCATCTTGCTCAGCCACCAGCGCTACTACTAGCACCACTTCCGCTGCATTTGACACTTCGCAAGAATTATTTAGTGTTGAAATCACTGATGCACAGCCATTGTTGTTACAGCCAGATGAATTTTCACCAGCTCATATGTCTAAGTTACGCGGCAACACTATGGATGTAACGTGTCAGGAGGATGAAGGACCTACTGATGGTGCAAGTTTGGATTTGTCTGAGGCAAGCGAAGCTGGGCAGGATGACTACGATGATGACGGTAATAGGGATCCTCTGTATGTTCCCAATAGAGGAGATGAAGAGGGGGACAGTTCAGAGGGGGAGTCAGAGAGTAGTAGGAGGAGAGAAGTTGCTGAAAGAAGCTGGGGCAGCTCTTTGTCAGAAACAGCTGGTGGCAGAGTCCGGCACCATGTATCGCCACCTATGTACAGCCAGCCAACTTGCCCTTCAGCATCAGCTGCTTAGGTCCCCATAGTGCCCACATCCCAGGGTGGCTCAGCGGTGTGGACATTTTTTAATGTGTGTGCCTCAGATCGGACCAAAGCCATCTGTTCGCTCTGCCAACAAAAATTGAGCCGTGGAAAGGCCAACACTCACGTAGGGACAAGTGCCTTACGAAGGCACCTGGAGAAAAGGCACAAACAGCAATGGGATGGCCACCTGAGCAAAAGCAGCAGCAGCACACAAAAGCAAAGCCACCCTCCTTCTCCTCTTCCTCCTCCATCAGGTGCATTATCTGCTTCTGCCGCTTTCTCCCTTCCACCTTCACAGGCACCCTCCTCCACTCCGCCTCTGCCCTTGAGCGCTTCCTGCTCCTCTGCCCACAGCAGCAGTCAGGTGTCCGTGAAGGAAATGTTTGAGCGGAAGAAGCCAATTTCGGCCAGTCACCCCCTTGCCCGGCGTCTGACAGCTGGCGTGGCGGAACTGTTAGCTCGGCAGCTGTTACCATACCGGCTGGTGGACTCTGAGGCCTTCCGTAAATTTGTGGCCATCGGAACACCGCAGTGGAAGATGCCAGGCCGCACTTATTTTTCGAGAAAGGCCATACCCCAACTGCACTGAGTGGCTGACCCCGCACCACCTGGAGATTAGTGTTGGGCGAACACCTGGATGTTCGGGTTCGGGCCGAACAGGCCGAACATGGGCCAGATGTTCGGCATGTTCGGCCCGAACGCCGAACTCAATGGGAGTCAATGGGACCCCCGAACATGCCCATTTTGGGGGCCCTATGGGGTCGCAGGCATAAGGGGGGAGCATGCCCCGGTCGCGGGGGGGGTCGGAAATTCCCCCCACCCCCTCCGCTAGCGCTCCCCCCTCTGCCCGCTTCCCCATACAAAAAGTTTAAATCAAGTTCAATAGTACCTGGGCTGGTGGCATTGGCTGGCAGTGGAGTGAGGAGGAGGAGGAGTCCGAATAGCAGAGTGACGTTGAGGCCGGGCAGCGGGCGGTTCAGCGCTAGTACCCTTGTGGTACTTCCGCCCTTTCTCTGACCTCACGTCCTTTGCGTGATGACGCATACGAGGGTACGCGTGATGCGTACCCTCGTATGCAGAGGACGTGAGGTCAGAGAAAGGGCGGAAGTACCACAAGGGTACTAGCGCTGAACCGCCCGCTGCCCGGCCTCAACGTCACTCTGCTACTCGGACTCCTCCTCCTCCTCACTCCACTGCCAGCCAATGCCACCAGCCCAGGTACACTACTATTGAACTTGATTTAAACTTTTTTTATGGGGAAGCGGGCAGAGGGGGGAGCGCTAGCGGAGGGGGTGGGGGGAATTTCCGACCCCCCCGCGATCGGGGCATGCTCCCCCCTTATGCCTGCGACCCCATAGGGGGGCCGTATTGCGGCCTGTTCGGCCGAACAGGGCCCTGTTCGCCCGAACAGGGGCCCTGTTCGGCCCTGTTCGGGGGCATACAGAAGTTCGGGGCGAACCCGAACTTAAAAGGCCGAACACCATCAGGTGTTCGGCCGAACTCGAACATCACCCGAACAGGGTGATGTTCTGCAGAACCCGAACAGTGGCGAACACTGTTCGCCCAACACTACTGGAGATAGGCAACGTGGTGTGCGACAACGGCAGCAATCTGCTTGCCGCTTTGCATATGGGGAAGCTGACACACATACCCTGCATGGCACATGTCATGAATCTAGTGGTTCAAAGATTTGTGGCAAAGTACCCTGGCTTAGCGAATGTCCTGAAGCAGGCCAGGAAGTTCTGTGGGCATTTGAGGCGGTCTTACACAGCCATGGCACGCTTTGCGGAAATTCAGCGCAGAAACAACATGCCGGTGAGACGCCTCATTTGCGATAGCCCGACTCGCTGGAACTCGACCCTGCTCATGTTCTCCCGCCTGCTAGAACAGAAGAAAGCCGTGACCCACTACCTCTACAACTACAGTAGAATGAAACAGTCTGGGAAGATGGGGATGTTCTGGCCCGACAACTGGACACTGATGGAAAATGCATGCAGGCTCATGCGGCCGTTTGAGGAGGTGACCAACCTGGTGAGCCGCAGTGAGGGCACCATCAGCGACTTAATTCCCTACGCTTACTTCTAGGAGCGTGCTGTGCGTAGAGTGGCGGATGAAGCTGTGAATGAGCGTGACCAGGAACCGTTACGGCAGGAACAGGCATGGGACCAATTTTCATCAGACCCAGCTGTTTCCTCAACACCTGCGGCAGCACAGAGGGGGGAGGAGGAGGAAGAAGAGAAGTCGTGTGCAGAAGACGAGTCAGACTCAGAGGATGATGAGCAAGGTGTTTCTTTGGGGGAGGAGGAGGAGGAGGAGGAGGGAACAGCGGCAGGAGAACAACCTCAGCAGGCATCGCAAGGGGCTTGTGCTGCTCAACCTTCCCGTGGTATTGTTCGCGGCTGGGGGGAGGAGGTTTACTTACCTGACGTCACTGAGGAAGAGCAAGAGGAGATGGAGGGTACTGGATCCGACTTTGTGCAGATGTCGTCTTTTATGCTGTCCTGCCTGTTGAGGGACCCCCGTATAAAAAACCTCAAGGGGAATGAGCTGTACTGGGTGGCCACACTACTAGACCCTCGGTACAGGCACCAAGTGGCGGACCTGTTACCAACTCACCGGAAGGTGGAAAGGATGCAGCACATGCAGAACCAGCTGTCTACTATGCTTTACAATGCCTTTAAGGGTGATGTGACGGCACAACGCCAGCAAGGTACCACTGCCACTAATCCTCCTCCCGTGTCCACGCAGTCAAAGACAGGACGCTCCAGCGATCTCATGGTGATGTCGGACATGCGGACGTTCTTTAGTCCAACGCCTCGCCGTAGCCCTTCCGGATCCACCCTCCACCAACGCCTGGAACGGCAGGTAGCCGACTACCTGGCCTTAAGTGTGGATGTAGACACTGCTGTGAACAGCGATGAGGAACCCTTGAACTACTGGGTGCGCAGGCTTGACCTGTGGCCAGAGCTGTCCCAATTTGCCATCCAACTTCTCTCCTGCCCTGCCGCAATCGTCATGTCAGAAAGGACCTTCAGCGCAGCTGGAGGCATTGTCACAGAGAAGAGAAGTCGCCTAAGTCACAAAAGTGTTAAGTACCTCACCTTTATCAAAATGAATGAGGCATGGATCCCGGAGGGCTGCTGCCCGCCCCAAGACTAAGTCAGTCCCCGCACACACAGCATCTCTGCCTGCACGCCGTGTGACTGGCTGCCTGGCCTGCCCCAAGAAGACTAAGTCGCTCCCAGTCCCTCCACACAGCATGTCTGCCTGCAGGCCGCTTGACTACCTTCTCCGCCACCACCAACAGGGTCCGGGACTCCAGGCGGATTGCTGAATTTTTTAGGCCGCTGCTAGCAGCGGCCGCTGTAATAATTTTTCTGGTGCGTGTACATGACTGCCAAATTTTTCTGGCTGCACTGCGGGCAGCTGCAACAACAAAAGAAAAGGCATGTACATGCGCCCATTCCCCTTCGTGATCATTACCTTGCCGTGGTGAAGGGGCTTGCGTATCACAATGAAGCAATGACCGGCGCCTAGATGAGTGTCTCGGGGGGCACACCCACGATAATAAGGTCGTTGCCTCATTGTGGTCAGACCAAATTTGATCAGCTGGACAGTCACTGTTCTGTCATTCAGCTACATCAGCCAGGCGACCATATGGGCTGTAAAGCCACCAAAACCTGCACTCTCGCCATGGTGCGCACCAGTCCAGCACGGCCGTCACTACACAAACAGCTGTTTGCGCTGCGTTACACGGTGAGTTTGGTGTGTCAGTGTGAAGCAGTACCTTAATTACACTACCTGATTGATGTATACACATGCAAGATGTTTGAAAGCACTTTAGGCCTGTCATTTAGCATTCAATGTGATTTCTGCCCTTAAAACGCTGCTTTGCGTCAAATCCAGATTTTTCCCGGGAAATTTTGGCATGTATCCCACTCCGCCATGCCCCCCTCCAGGTGTTAGACCACTTGAAACATCTTTTCCATCACTTTTGTGGCCAGCATAATTATTATTTTTTTTTTCAAAGTTCGCATCCCCATTGAAGTCTATTGCGGTTCGCGAACTTTAACGCGAACCGAACCTTCCGCGGAAGTTCGCGAACCAGGTTCGCGAACCTAAAATCGGAGGTTCGGCCCAACTCTAGTGCAGGCCATAGCGGTTTTCAAGCCCATATGGTCGCCAGGCTGAAGTAGCGAAATGACAGAACAACAGTGATTGTCCAGCTGATCGAATTTGGTCTGTCCACAATGAAGCATAGCCCTTCTTATCTTTGGTGTGCCAGCCCCCGAGACACTCATATAGCCGGCGGTCATTACATCATTGTGATAAGCAAGCCCCTGCACCGCGGCAAGGTAACGATCACAAAGGGGAATTGACACATGTACATTCCTTTTGTTTTGTTGTTGCAGCCGCAGTGCAGCCAGAAAAATTAGGCAGGCATGTACAAGCACCAGAAAAATTATTATAGCGGCCGCTGCTAGCAGCGGCCTTAAAAATTCAGGAATCCGCCTGGAGTCCTGGTGGACCCTGTTGGTGGTGGCGGAGAGGGCAGTCAAGTGGCCTGCAGGTAGAGTTGCTGTGTGGGAACCAACTTAGTCTTGGGGCAGGCAGGCACACGGCGTGCAGGCAGAGATGCTGTGTGTGGGGACTGACTTAGCCTTCGGGCAGGCCTGAGCATGCTTTGCAGACCAGGCATCCGTGGTCAGATGGACCCATGACCCAAAGCTGTGTGCCAGAGATATCACCACTTGCCTTTCAACATCACAATACAGTTTAGGTATTGCCTTTTTTGAGAAAAAATTGCGGCCTGGTATCTTCCACTGCAGTGTGTGGCCTTGCTTTTGTGTGCTGCTTTTCCTCAAGTGGTCATCCCATTGCAGTTTGTGCTTTGTAATCATGTGCCTTCGTAAGGTAGTTGTGCCTGCGTGGGTCTTGCGGGGGGGTAGGAGGCGCCCTATTGGGTACTTTTTGCTCGACACTTCCGTCGGAAATGGTAGACCAAAGGTCGGGTGAATTTGAAATTGATGATAACCAAATTACAGATCGATAATGGTATGTATTTCTAATACAAGGAGTATTGGTATCGATTTGAATGATTTTATACTGATAATGACAACAGATGGAATGATCCTACCTTAATAAGCAGTCATTCCAAAATAGTTGTAAAAGACAATCTTTATTGGAGCACTCAGAAAAATGACTACGCGTTTCGCGGTTAATACCGCTTCATCAGGTCGTGTATCGTGCCTTGAAGGAAAAGAAAAGACATGGCGCTCAATGCAGGGGACAGGCTCCCATCAAAATATAAAAAACATAAAAACATAAACATAACAGTATATAATCCAATTGTAGGAGGCAAATAACCGTTGGATTCCACGATTATACATATATATATACACACATCTGTAGCAAA
The DNA here is from genome assembly GCF_040937935.1 of Hyperolius riggenbachi. Lineage (NCBI taxonomy): Eukaryota > Metazoa > Chordata > Amphibia > Anura > Hyperoliidae > Hyperolius > Hyperolius riggenbachi. The sequence continues at coordinate 95,254,313 of NC_090656.1, forward strand.
AAGAGAGGGAATCAGACCTTTCTGCCACCTTTCACAATGTATATAATAAAAGGATGATTTGATAAAAGGATAATAATAATAATATTATATGGGGAGATATAGGTACCCCTCATACGTGTTATTGGTGACTATATAAATAAAATAAATATCACCAATATGTCTCCCCTATAAGTACAATGTATCAGTAAAGAAGTTGGCACAAATGATAAGGCATGTAGGATACATACACACAAAAAGAATATATATATATAAAATTATACCCTAAATACATTTTTGAGAGAATCCTGAGGGATGTGTGTATAAGAGAGAGAGGGTATACAGATATATCTCTATCGTAGTATGGTGGTGGTGGGTGGGAAAAACACACTCCCCAGGAAGGATCTGTGCTATGTGCAACAGATACTGTGGTCACCGAGTTCTGCCGGTTCAACAGTACTGCCCTTTGAACATTGTAAATGTGGACGAGCTTGTCCGGCTAGAGGATAAAGGAAGGGCTTACCTATACGCAAGATTCCCCTGGGTTCGGGCGCCAGTACGCGCCGTTTATCCCGCATAGATTTTTAAAGGTTAGAGGCATGATTGCGCAGGCCAACAGGGGCGTGGTCTGTGACGGCACCACGCGCTGGATTACGTGCGCGTGGCGTCTGTCGTCACTTCGTTGGTGTGCGAGGCAGCGGTATGGGTTGCGGGAGGCGTAGGTCGGGTTGGACGCGTCTCAAGCTGAGGCGCAGCACGTGACCTGAAGACACGCCGTTCCGCAATGACGTGAGAACGGGTGCCTACTTGGGAGCCGTCTCCTAGGTGACGTTCGGGAAATAAAGAGTTCCCATGATGAGTAAGTCGGGGTAAGGTACTAAGGTACTCGGGTCAATAGAGGCAGTGCAGACCGAGCGATGGGTGGCTCGTTGGTTTTTTAATGTATACCTCTGCTTTTTCTATACACACATTTTTAGACATACGTGTAACTTTTCAAAATGTTCTATTGTTGTTTTTATTTTATTATTATTATTATTATTATTAACATATTGCCTTCTCTATACATTGGTTGGCAACATGTAGTTTTTAAATTTTATTTATTATTTTTTATTTTGTGTATACACACATAGTTTTTATATCCCCCGTCCATCTGGATAGGGCCGACTTACTCATCATGGGAACTCTTTATTTCCCGAACGTCACCTAGGAGACGGCTCCCAAGTAGGCACCCGTTCTCACGTCATTGCGGAACGGCGTGTCTTCAGGTCACGTGCTGCGCCTCAGCTTGAGACGCGTCCAACCCGAACTACGCCTCCCGCAACCCATACCGCTGCCTCGCACACCAACGAAGTGACGACAGACGCCACAGGCACGTAATCCAGCGCGTGGTGCCGTCACAGACCACGCCCCTGTTGGCCTGCGCAATCATGCCTCTAACCTTTAAAAATCTATGCGGGATAAACGGCGCGTACTGGCGCCCGAACCCAGGGGAATCTTGCGTATAGGTAATCCCTTCTTTTATCCTCTAGCCGGACAAGCGCGTCCACATTTACAATGTTCAAAGGGCAGTACTGTTGAACCGGCCGAACTCGGTGACCACAGTATCTGTTGCACATAGCACAGATCCTTCCTGGGGAGTGTGTTTTTCCCACCCACCACCACCATACTACGATAGAGATATATCTGTATACCCTCTCTCTCTTATACACACATCCCTCAGGATTCTCTCAAAAATGTATTTAGCGTATAATTTTATATATATATATATTCTTTTTGTGTGTATGTATCCTACATGCCTTATCATTTGTGCCAACTTCTTTACTGATACATTGTACTTATAGGGGAGACATATTGGTGATATTTATTTTATTTATATAGTCACCAATAACACGTATGAGGGGTACCTATATCTCCCCATATAATATTATTATTATTATCCTTTTATCAAATCATCCTTTTATTATATACATTACATTGTGAAAGGTGGCAGAAAGGTCTGATTCCCTCTCTTTTTGCTACAGATGTGTGTATATATATATGTATAATCGTGGAATCCAACGGTTATTTGCCTCCTACAATTGGATTATATACTGTTATGTTTATGTTTTTATGTTTTTTATATTTTGATGGGAGCCTGTCCCCTGCATTGAGCGCCATGTCTTTTCTTTTCCTTCAAGGCACGATACACGACCTGATGAAGCGGTATTAACCGCGAAACACGTAGTCATTTTTCTGAGTGCTCCAATAAAGATTGTCTTTTACAACTATTTTGGAATGACTGCTTATTAAGGTAGGATCATTCCATCTGTTGTCATTATCAGTATAAAATCATTCAAATCGATACCAATACTCCTTGTATTAGAAATACATACCATTATCGATCTGTAATTTGGTTATCATCAATTTCAAATTCACCCGACCTTTGGTCTACCATTTCCGACGGAAGTGTCGAGCAAAAAGTACCCAATAGGGCGCCTCCTACCCCCCCCGTATTGTCTAAAACCCTTCCTCTAAGGAATAGGGGTCACCACCTGGCAGGTGGTAACGTTTTTTCAGAGGAGCTGCGACCACCGAGAATTCCTCGCAAGGCCGAGTGGGGACGGTACTTCTCCACACGCGCTTCCAGACTGGTTGCACTACACGCAACCCAGCGTTGTGAGTATTTTTCCATCTCTTTCTTACTGAAGTAACCACACGTGAGATACTACACCAGATTGGGCTCCCGTTGTCTCCCCGTCCTTTTTCTACCCTCCTAGCACTGCGTGGGTCTTGGTCTTTCCACAGCTCAACTTTCGGTGGCATAGAGTACAGATGGCATTGCTCGCATCTGAGGCAGACACATAAAAAAATTTCCACACAGCTGAGCCCTGGGGTGATGGCACTTTGGTGGTGGTGGCTGACTGAGTGTTAAGTGGGGTGCCAGAATAAGAGCAGGAGGAGGAAGATATGTCACGCTTCCATGCGGAAGCTGAGAAAGATGAGGTGTTCTGTGTTAAATAGTCAACTCCGCCCTGACAATATTGGGAGTTGATGGTACGTGCCTTCTTCTGAACACTGTACTTTGGTCAAGGGCCGCACAAAATCACGACAGCGCAACCTCGAACAGACCTCCCAGGTGGCCTGCCTCTGCCTTTTGTTTTGTCCATATTGGGAGGGATGAAGTGAAAAGTATGCACTGACTTGACTAATACAATGTGCAGTCAGACAGGTGCAGTTAACAGGTATGCACGGAGTGGTATATCACACTGCGTGCACTCACGTAGGTAGGTGGGTGCACTGAACACAACAGGTAGATATATGCAGTAATGGGTATTACAATGTGCACCTGTCACACACAGACAGGTACCGGACAGGCACAGTGACACTGCATGTGCTCGTAGGTAGGTGGGTGTACTGTGAACAACAGGTAGGTAGGTATATGCAGTGATGGGTATTACAATGTGCACCTGTCACACACAGACAGGTACTGGACAGGCACAGTGACACTGCGTGCACTCACGTAGGTAGGTGGGTGCAATGAACACAACAGGTAGGTAGGTATATGCAGTGATGGGTATTACAATGTGCACCTGTCACACACAGACAGGTACCGGACAGGGACAGTGACACTGCGTGCGCTCACGTAGGTGGGTGGGTGTACTGTGAACAACAGGTAGGTAGGTATATGCAGTAATGGGTATTACAATGTGCACCTGTCACACACAGACAGGTACCGGACAGGCACAGTGACACTGCGTGCGCTCACGTAGGTGGGTGGGTGCACTATAAAAAACAGGTAGGTAGGTATATGCAGTGATGGGTAATACAATGTACACCTGTCACACACACAGGTAGACACTGAATGTGCTGGGCCTGGCAGTGGCACACACAATAGGAATTACCAAGGCTGTCTATGCAACACAAGTGTCAGTGGGACACACACACACACACAAACAAAATTTGGATCACAAGAACAAGATTAGCTATCAAAAGAGCTGTTGAGGAATGCTTTTTAGCAATAAGAATCAACAAGGAGCAAGCTAAGAAGCCTACAAGAGCCTAACTAAGCTTTCCCTATGAGAGTCTGCAGCAGCTTTCCCTTCTCTAATTAATGCAGGCACACGAGTGAGTCCAATGCCTGATGCTGCCTGCCTTTTATAAGGGGGGGAGTGGCTTTAGGAGGGAGTGTAGCCTGATTGGCTACAATGTGCCTGCAGACTGTGATGTAGAGGGTCAAAGTTGACCCTAATGATGTAGTATAGGAGGCGAATCGAACCGCCATAAAGTTTGCGTCCGTGGGCGAACGCAAACCACCGAAATTTGCCAGGAACCGTTCGTGCCATCTCTATTGAGGACATTACAAGGGTTCTAGCCTCAGTTGGTGGGGTGAGAAAGTACCACCTTGGGTCCTCTATAAAAAGAACGACTAAATTGGGGGTCAGCATAATAAGGCGCGCAGTAATAAAAAACAAAACAGTATGATAGTGAGGCAGTATAATGAAGAGCCCTATTATAGGGGAAAAGTATGATAAGAAACACTAACACAGGTGAAGTTGAAAGGCTTTTTTTTCTAGATGTACGAGTCGATCACTACTTGTTGTCAGTCTAGCAAGTGGTATAAACTGTACATTGGCCTGTTCCCAAAACTTAAATGCTGACAAAAAAAAAAGTTTCAGAACACACAGTGGTTCTCCGATTTTGTTTTTCATAGCTTTTACAGATAAAAACAGTTATTTCCCGTGGGCGTCAGACCGTAATTGTCCTGTGTGGAAACCATTCTGGATAACAGAAAGCGTGAACAAACTTTTGTTTATAGCCTGGCTGATAAGAGCTGAGGAAAAAAGACAGCTGTAGACCTGTCTGCCTAATCTCCACCCCTTTTCTTGTGAAATTTCTCAACCTATCATTAAGTGGGAATTATGCTCATTATGATGTGCCTTCTTATAACAGAACATATTTGCAAAAATTCAACTTTAAAGGGAGTCTGAAGCCATACCTAAAAAAAAAAAAAAAAAAGAAAAGACACGCACCTTAGGAGAGGGAAAGATTTGTGTCCTATAAAGCCTTCCTGTTTTTCTTTGGTCCCCGCGCTCTGCAGCTGGCTCCTCCATTAGCAGTCTCCGGCCAATGGGTCTTAAACTGCTCTCTCTTCCACTGCGAGAGGCTTAGGCAGTTTTCTGGAGCCCGAGTGCTCCCTAAGATGTGGGTGAGTGCATGAGAGAGCATGCTGGTGCATGCACAGTATGGAGTGGCCCATCTTCTGGAGCACTCGGGCCCCTGAAGACTGCCAAAGCCTCCCGCAGCGGAAGAGATAACAGTGTCTGACCCATCGGTCGGGAGCTGCTAAAGGGGGAGCCAGCGGTGGAACAGGAAGGCTCTAAAGGACCCACAGCCTTCCCTCTCCTTAGGTGAGTAGAAAAAATAGTTTTGTTTTTTTTTGTTTGTTTTTTAGGTAAGGCTTTAGACTCACTAAGTGAGCGCAACTGTGGTTTCTCATGATGCCTCATTCCCAAATATGCAAATCATCTATTTATGCCACTGAAATCCAGGCATACATCCAGAACTGCTGTTGTATAGTGAGCCCAGTGTTGTAACTAGGCAGGAAGCCGCCCCTCTGAAAACAGGGAGGCCCAGAAGTATGGCAGGTATGGTAGGGCCCCAACGAATAACCTTCCCTTTCTCTGATAATCCAGATCAGGTTTTTTTTGTGGCTACACAAGTTATGGGTGTGAAGATCCTGATGGCCACAATTGTTTTACGACCCTTGTATGATTGACCACCATGTTATGAGGGTCTCATATATCAAGGGAAGGATTGTGAACATAAACTAGTTCACTCCCAAGGGTTTTCAACCTAACGGACCAGAGCAATTTTCACCTGTCAGTGCGCCTCCTTTTTATTCACTAATAACTTTATTACTAATTACAACAAAGTTATATACTGTATACAGTACCTTGTTTTTTTCACCACCAATTAGGCTTTCTGTGGGTAGTACATTTTGCTAAGTATTTTTTTATTCTAAATGCATTCTAACAGGAAAAATAAAAAAAAATTGGAAAAAAAATATTATTTCTCAGTTTTCGGACATTGTAGTTTTAAAATAAAATGTTCTCCTGTGGATTAAACCCACGCGTTTTATTTGCCCATTTGTCCCAAGTGTTAAACCATTTTAATTACGTCCCTATTACAATATATGGTAGCAATATATTATTTGGAAATATAGGTGTTATTTTTCTGTTTATTTCTTTTTTTTTTAGTCCGGTCTATAATTACCAGCCCCTATGTAGTAAAGTAATAGTAATTTACCCTCATAAAATATAGATTAAAGCTCCCTTTTTTTACAAGTGTTTTTTTTGTTTATTTTTTGAGGGGGGGGGGCGCTTTGGAAGTATGTTATTCATCTTATTAATATGTAATTATAAGTGTATGTGTATGTATGTCTGTATGTGTAATTTTATGTTTTGGCCACTAGATGGCGCTAGTGAACACTCCTGTTTTATAGGAAGTGTTAATTTTTATTTTTTTACATTTTACTACCAATGACGGCTTCCTGTGTTATGAATGGACGTGGACGATGATCGCGGTCATGTCCATCTATTCCAGGCATTGCGATTGGGTAGAGGACCGTTCGGTCCTCTTCCCCAATCACGGAACACGGAGTCCTTACGGGTAACACCGAAGGGGGGAACGCACACATGCAGAGCGGCGGCAAAAGCAAGTGACTTATTAAAACGTCTTGTTGCCGTTAACAGGCTCAAACAGGTCGTTTTAATAAGTTAGAATGTCATTAACTGGTTAAGGGAGCCCCATCAAAATATTGCTGGGGGTCCCATGAATTGTAGTTACGTCCCTGAGTGAGCCTAAGTAAAAGGGCCTCTTTAAGCCCCTTATACCTCCCTAGTGGTTCTGGGTCACCTTTAGCTATCTGGGCATTCTGTCTTCTGCGATCTTGAGCTTAAAGAGGCAGAGAACCTCCAAACCCTATACTTACAAGGAGACATAGGGGTGTATGTACTAAACTGCGTCAGGCAGAATAACATGTTACATGAATAAACTTTTGAGTAGAGCATAATGCCTGGCCGCAATAGCAGCATAGGGGGCGATATTGTGGCTGGGAACGCAAAGAATCACTCGCGTTCCCATGCCTGTCGGGTCCTGATGGCGAAACCGGAAGTGGTCGCCGGCAAGGACGGGAGGATCTCCGAGACACGGCGAGGGCTCCGATTGGCTGCAGGGGGCTGAGGGTAGCCCCAGGTGAGTAAATGTCATTTTTTTTTTGTGAGACTTAAGGTTACCTTTAAAAACTGCAAAATTGGAAGAGTCTCCTTATTAAAACAAATTAGTCAACCTCAGAGCAAAAACATAAGGTATCAAAAAATATATAAATGAAGGAGCCATATTCTTTCAGTAAGTCCCATCTAAATGCTTCCTGGTTTCTGCCCCTTTTTTTGGATCCCTAATACAAGACACCATTGCTTGCCTTGCTACCCTCCATGATGGAATAGGACTTTGTGCATACTTATAAAAGAAAATACTTTATGATTAAAGTAAATATTGACACATTAACAGTAGTACATTATCCGATATAAAATTGAAAACATATTATCAAAATATTACAATGATATCAGAAAATAATTAAAATTATTACACAACAAACCTGTACTTAGGTCATGTAGCTTGTAGATATAATAAATAAGATGGCGTCAGGACACAGGACAGCAGAACTTACATCACCTAAGTCCTGGAGCTTCACCAAAGCCTTCTTACAGTGCAGCTATCACAAAGTAATAAAAAAGAATCCAAATTATTAATGAATATATTTTTTTTTTAATTAATAAAACCATGCTACTGCAAACAGGGTCATTTTTAGACACAGACAAACCAGAGAGATGCCTGGAGTGACAGTTGTTTGAAAAGGCACCAAAGAGCTATTCCTAACAGACTGTTCTTTAGGCCCCTTTCACACTAGCACGTTTTAATTGCGATGCGTTTTTTTACCGCAGTGTAATGCTACCTGCAGGGTATTTTACCGCTGGGTAATGCTAAAGCAATGAAAGTCTATAGGACATTTTATGCCTGATGCAGTATGATGTGCTGGAAGCATCCCGTCTGACACAAAAGCATCAGCGTTTTACCGGTCAAAATTCGCAGTGATGTGCAGTGTCTAGAAGTTATGTATGTCAATGTCGATACAGAGATTTTAAGATTTTTGTAATTGCAGTGCGCATGTGTGGAAGCGTATTTTTTCAATACACTTCCATGCAATTTCGTATTTTGGCCCCAGGAAGAGAGCACTACGGAGTTTCACTCATAACTCTGCATGCTGCCAAAAAGTACATTACCTCACATTACCGTGCAGATATCCAAAGCTTATTTTTAACGATACAGTGCAATCATGCGATCATCCGATTGCACCGAAACTGTAATGCTGGTTGCTGGTGTGAAACCGGCCTTCAGAGAATTCTTATGAACAACTGCTAGTTCCATTAAGACAGGGTCCAGGGATAAATTGTAAATGTAACACCTAAATGGATACTACGGATTAATATAACAAAGGTGACCCTAATAGCATAACAGTCTCTATTGATTGTTGCAACTTTTCTGAATTTCCCAGAATACATCCCACCCTGTAAAGACCCAGCCTTCACACAAACAGTATAGTGAACATTTATAAGAAGGATTTGTTATGTGGGTTGAGTGAGTTTGAGCCAATAACTGTATATGGCCTTATAATAATATCCTTTATAGACTTGTTTTGAGAATTTTTTTTAAATCTAACTTATCAATTTGCAATTGCTGTCTGTAAAACCAAGTAAGGTAGATTACAGACTTCGTATTCCTAATTATAGAGGGTGAGGAACATCCAACTTTCATGGGTACATTTTATTTTACTTTACCTAACCCATCCCTAGTGAGGAGAAGAGGACCAATCAATTGCATGAGGAAAAAGCATCCTCTAATGGTCAATTTGCACTATTCTTGTACAGCTGACTTACCAGGAAATCACTTTTACAGAATCCCCCCTGAAGAGATAATTATGGCATGGTAGATAGGCGAGAAGCCTGCAGCCAATGGGCATTCACACATTAACATGCATGCACAGAGCATGCTTAGCAACCGCCTTCCATCGAGAACATCATAACAACGCTGTTCTCCTTATACATATCCTTTTTTTTTTTTTTTTTAGGTGGTCCTTTTATAGATTTGCCTGAGAAATTACTAAGCACTAAGTGTCTGCTGCTTCATCTAACCTAGGCTGTCAGAAAAAATAGATGTATTACAACTTCTTACTCAGAAAGCAATTGGACACAGTCATTAAACTGACCAACAGGAAACCCTTTGCAGGACATTCAGTGGTTTTACTAGGGATATACGCAAATATGCATTTAACTTCACTGTTCCTGTCATAACTTAAATCAGTTTTCTCCACTATTAGGTCTGTGGCTTCCCCGCCTTCCACTACTCTCATTAAAGCGGTATAAAACCCTGACATAATATTCAATAAAAACATGTTTTCCTACTTTTTATATGCCATATGGTTATCATATTTGCTCTTGTGCATAAGTATTATTATTCATTTAGAAATTACAACTTCCTTTTTGCTCCAAGAGCTGACTTTGCATTTTATTCATAACTGGTTTTATTCATTTTCTCCCTTCTCAGAAAGTAATCAGCTAGTGTAATTTGAGCTCCCAGTTGTCTGCCGACTCCGTCAAGTTGAGAGTTAATATGTAAACACAGGAGGTTAACCAGTTCTGCGCTCCCAGCAAACCAGGAAGTAACTTCACTGCGGCATCTCTGAAGGAACTCTATAAGCTATAACACGGAAATGTTTTTCTGTAAAAGTTATTATGCTGTTGCTTATCTTTTAGAGAAAAGAAGGAGACCTGAGTTCAGGTCCTCTTCAACATACCTAGATAATTTGGTGATTATAGCATGTATGTAGCTTTTGCTATTAACCGCTATAGTTGGTGCCATTGACTTCAATGCAATTTGCAAACCACCCAAAATACAAGGAAATTCTCTCAAGACTGCTGAGGCATTCTCGCTCACACCTATTTATAGCTGCAATTTTTCTTGCACCCACAATCCCCTCTTACTTGAGACAGGCCTTGGACAAAATAGAAAGCGCAAATCGCTATCACAATCGCTGGCGATTTGTGTTAGCGCTTTGCAAGCGATTTTGGGAGCGATTTCCCTGCTCCTATACAATTCAATAGAATGGCAATGCTCCCAAAATGCTGCATGTCCTGCAATTGCGATTTCCCTAATCACAATCGCTCTAGTGGAATCTGTCCCATCTATTTACATTGGCAGAGTGTTTAGGGAAATCGCTAGCGATTTAAAGTGCTCACTAAATGGTCAAAAAAAATGCTCCAGTGGGTTTCAGCCCGTATAGTTAATATTAATGTGCTAAGCATTATTTGCTTGTAAATTACTTTTTCCAGTTGGGTTTCAGCTTTTGATCACTTTTTCAAGGTAAAAGTTGGGAGTAGGCTTAAAGTTTACTCGAGGAGACATGTGACATGACATCATGATGAGATAAACATTGTATGTACAATGCAAAACATATTAATAACCGGACTATTTTTCTTGTTTTATTTTGCTGCCTGACGGAGTACATTTTTGGGTATGGAAATGACAGTATCAAACAGTAACAAAGTCAGGGACAGGCCGAGTCATACTCATATATCAGATGGCAGTGGTACAGAAGGGCTAGGCAAGAGCGAGGTCAAGAGGCAGGCAATAGGTTGGTACACAGGTAATATACAATATTACGATATGATAATATTATAAATATATATTACTACAAAATAATAAGATTGACTGACTAGAGTACATATACAGTATATCGTGCTGATGTGCAATATATGAAATTTAGCTCTCAATTTCTCACAAGCTAGGGCCAAGAACCAGCGAATTGATTAGTATCAAGGCCACCGAGCAAGTGAATACTCTGGCCTTAAGTACCCAGGAGGCAGAGCAAAAGCCTAGCCCCCAGAATTGAAAGCACCTCCTGCAAAAAGGTGTCAGCTGATGACATCACAGCTGACAGGGGAACCAGGGATGCCATCATTCTGATTCACGTCTACAGGGGAGCCGGGGATGCGTTTGACCAAAGAGGAAGAGGAAGGTTCCTCCAGTTGCTCCTCACTATCAGAGCAGCCTGCAGAGACCACAACAGGTAAGTTTGTTAGAGACAGCTTTCTCTTGTCAGTACCTTGTCAGGAATATAGTAAACAAGATTAAGAAGCAAATTGCAGCCGTAAAAGTTTTCCTGGCAGAATACAACTCCTGAGAGCAGAGGGAGACAGAAAAAGTCAATAATTCCTTTACTTTCATTTAGGGATACTTAATAGGCTGCCACTGAGCAGAGAGAAGAAAATATTCAATCGACTCTGTAAATGTTTAAATATGATATAAAATACAACCATGGGATATCTTTAAAAAGTAATTTTTAGGAGTAGGAGGATAAATACAATTGTTTATCTGTCTCATCAGTTTATTTTCACCTCGTGTTTACGTTAAAGGAGTACTGTTGGGGGCTAGGGTGAAAAAGAGTTGAACTTACCTGGGGCTTTTTATGGTTCCCCGCAGACGTCCTGTGCCCGCGCAGCCACTCACCAATGCTCCAGTCCCCGCCTCCAGATCACTTTCGGAATTTGCCACTTTAAAGTCGGAAAACCACTGCGCCTGTGCGGCCGTGTCCACACTCCCACTGACGTCAAGGGGAGTGTACCTCGTAGGCCCAGTACTGTCTGCACCTGCGCAGTACGCTCCCGATGATGTCAGTGGGAGTGAGGACGGGGACGTGCAGGCGCAGTGGTTTTCCGACTTTAAAGTTGCAAATTCTGTAAGTGAACCGGTAGCAGGGACGTGAGCATCGGTGAGTGGCTGCACAGGCACAGGACATCTGCGGGGAACCATAAGAAGCCCCAGGTAAGTTCAACTCTTTTCCCCCTAGCCCCCTACTGTAGTCCTTTAGACATGGCTTATGCACAGTCAGATACAGTAAATGGCATAGATTCCAGCTCTTTATTGCAGTTTTCAGTAGGTTGAGTTTTATAAAAGAACTAATAAAAACAGGGTAAACATTTTTCTAAGATGTAAGAAAGGTTGTTATAACAAAATGTCAATAAATAACTCTGTATAGGGAGCTTTTATGTTGTTGAGGTTGTTTGAAGATACAAGTGTAATACATTCTAATCTTGATTTTACACAGCAGTGTTATTTAATGGTTTTGTTTTCTACTCTCTGCTGGCAACAGAGAGCTTTTCATTGTGATGTGAATTGTGCTTGCTTATTGATAATAGTAGGCAGCGTATTCGTCAGGCTCAACTTAGCCCTGTGAGCATAATTTACCAAAATATTGAAATAACATACCTTAGCAGAGGGCAATAATGAGTGGCAGCTGGTGTGCAGTGTTACTGACAATCTGCAAATCTAAAGGTAGCCATACACTGGTCGATTTGCTATTAGATCGACCAACTGACAGATCCCTATCTGATCGAATCTGATCAGAGAGGGATCGTATGGCTGCCTTTACTGCAAACAGATTGTGAATCGGTTTCAGGCTGAAACCGATCACAATCTGTTGAGCTGCTCCTGCCGCCTGTTCCCCCCCCCGTATACATTACCTGAAGCTGGCTCCGGGTCCTCTTCTCCGCGCTGCACCACATCCCGCACCGCATCCCAGCATACACTGTGTTACTCCGTAACCAGGAAGTTCAAATAGAGCGCCCTCTATATGAACTTCCTGGTCACTGGAGTGACACAGGAAGTTCATGTACGCTGGGATGGAAGCAGGAACAGAACGGTGCAGCGCGGAGAAGATGCCCGGGAGCCAGCGTCAGGTAATGTATACTTGATCGGATCGGCCGCCGCTAACGACGCGCTCCCTACCCGCGGGCGATCAACGGTAATCTCCCGCACGGCGCGATTGACGGACCGATCTGATTTTGGGAGAAAATCGGATCGGCGGGTGCGTTTAGCGCAAACGATTGGCAGCAGATTCGATCCCGGTGATCGAATCTGCTGTCGAAACGGGCGCAAATGGGGCCAGTGTATGGCCAGCTTAAAGGAAAACTTAAGTCAACTATAAAAAATGAGATTTACTCACCTGGGGCTCCCCTCAGCCCCCAGCAGCCGATTGGCGCCCTTGCAGCCCCGCTCAGATGCTCCTGCACCTGCCGGCGAACACTTCCGGTTTGGCCGTCACCGGCCGACAGGCATGGGAACGCGAGTGATTCTTCGCGTTCCCAGCCTGTATATCGCCCCCTATGCTGCTATTGCGGCCAGCTGGCTGCGAGGGCACCGATCGGCTGCTGGGGGCTGAGGGGAGCCCCAGGTGAGTAAATCTCATTTTTTATAGTTGACTTAAGTTTTCCTTTAAGAAGGTAAAAGTACAAACAACAAACTTTAAAATAATGACGGGACACTGCCTGCAGAGCACCTCTGGTTTTTATCATTTTGATTCTGTTCAGCGGGCCATCCTATAATGCCAAACACAATGCATGCTGAAGCCTCAGTGCCGCGCTTATATGCACTTAAAAAGGAACTGTAACCAAGGATTGAACTTCATCCCAATCAGTAGCCGATATCGCCTTTCCCATGAGAAATCTTTAGCTGTTCTCCAACTGATCATCAGAAAAAGTCTCTGTATGGCTGATATTGTAGTGAAACCCCTCCCACAGTGTGATGTCAGAACCTAGGTACTGACATCACACTGTGGGAGCCTTGTTGCATTGTGGGAAATAACAGCTGTTTCCAACTGCGAAGAAAGCATCATCTCTTTCCAAAGACATCACCTGCCATCAGTAAACATGTCGCCATGTGATAAATTTCAGAATGTAAATCAGGGAGAGGAAAGAGTTTTACAATGGGCAAACACTGACTAAATCATTTATACATAATTATTTTAAAAATTAACCACTTTTTTCATTACATTATTTTCACTGCAGATCTTCTTTAAAGAGGAACTCCAGTGAAAATAATGTATAAAAAAGTGCTTAATTTTTACAATAATTATGTATAAATGATTTAGTCAGTAAAATCTTTTAAACCCCTGATTTACATTCTGACATTTTTTGCATGGTGACGTTTTTACTGTTGGCAGGTGATGTAGCTGCTGCATGCTTTTTTAGCAGTTGGAAACAGCTGTAAACAGCTATTTCCCACAATGCAACAAGGTTCACAGACAGGAAACTGCCGGGAGTACCACAGTCCTCAGAGTTTCTTGTGGGAGGGGTTTCACCACAATATCAGTGATACAGCGCCCCCTGATGGTCTGTTTGTGAAAAGGAGTAGATTCCTCATGTAAAAGGGGGTATCAGCTACTGATTGGGATAAAGTTCAATTCTTGGTCGAAGTTTCTCTTTAAATGGATTCTGTAGGGGGAACCTGAGGATAAAAACCGCCACTTACCTGGGGCTTCTATCTGCCCCATGTAGCAGTAATGTCCCACGGCGTCCTCTGCTGATCCGCCGTTCCCCGCCACCAGCACCAGGCAATTATTCATCTGACATAGCCGAATAATGCGCGCTGCCGTTCGTGTCCTCGAGAGGTTACTGCGCAGATGCAGTACGAAGTTTTCTTGTACTGCGCCTGTGCAGTAAGCTTCCGATGACGAGGGCGGGAGCAAGCAGGCCGCGGCCACGGGCGCGCAGCCGTAGTTGGACGGCGTGCCACGCTAGACCGGGGCCGGCGGTGGGGAACGGCGGATCGGAGGAGGACGGCGTGGGACATTACTGCTACAGGGGGCTGATAAAAGCCCCAGGTAAGTGGCGGTTTTTATCCTCAGACCCCCTTTCCCCCTACAGAACACCTTTAAAGCAAACCTGTGTCATGCTGCAGCTTGTCACACTGGTGTGTAATCATAAAAGTATGGTGAAGTTGCCGTGTGCAGGGAGTGCACAACAGTGGTGCTCACCGCCAGGTCGTGATCACGCTTACGCGTGGATTCACGACCATTTTGACGCATTCCGCCTCGGACACGCTAAGCCGTGAATAGATTTTCAACCACGAAAATCTACTTCGGCTTCGCGTGAATGCGGACAGAAATCCGCATTCACGCTCGTGAAACCCGGTGCTGAAGTCGTGGTTTGCGGAAATGCGTCAAACTATGCGGAAGTGACACATTGCAGGCCAATCAGAGTGCCCCAGCCAGGCCCTAGCAACCAATCACAGGAGGGGAGCTATGCCCTCCCCTCCTGAATATAAAGCGGCGGCCATGATGGAAAAGTTCTGTCCTTGCTAGACTGTGGTGCTGAGAGGATTATCTCCAGGCCATTGTTGTTTGAGCAAGTGCATTTATTGTGTTAAAAACAAAGCGGTTTTTTTGCTAACACTGCTCTTATACTGTACACAGTTAGCTAGTCAGTGAGTGATTGCTGTAGTTAGTTGTAGTCAGTGTAGTGTAGTGGGAGTGTGGGAGTCTAGTGATTATTTAACTGTGTGTAGTGCAGGCAGGTTCAGTGCTGCAGTGTAGTCAGTGTAGTGGGAGTGGGGATTATCTGTGTGTAGTGCAGGCAGGCAGTTTAGTGCAGCTGCAGTGTTCACTTGTATATTCCAGTGACAGTTATACACTTGTACTATTTGCAGGCAGCCAGTCACACCGCCGGCGCCGCCACTCTCTGCCAGCGCTGTTCATTCATTCTGTCAGTGACCTTGTGCCGTGCCCAGTGCCCACTGCTCGCTCGCTTGCATATGAGCATCTCATTACACAGTGTGACATCCTTGTGTGCCCACTGCATCCTTCAGTGACCTAGTTGTATATCCAGTGCCCACTGCTGTGCCCACTGCATCCTTCAGTGACCTAGTTGTATAGCCAGTGCCCACTGCTGTGCCCACTGCATCCTTCAGTGACCTTGTACTGTGCCCACTGCATCCTTCAGTGACCTAGTTGTATATCCAGTGCCCACTGCTGTGCCCACTGCATCCTTCAGTGACCTTGTACTGTGACCACTGCATCCTTCAGTGACCTAGTTGTATATCCAGTGCCCACTGCTGTGCCCACTGCATCCTTCAGTGACCTTGTACTGTGCCCACTGCATCCTTCAGTGACCTAGTTGTATATCCAGTGCCCACTGCTGTGCCCACTGCATCCTTCAGTGACCTTGTACTGTGCCCACTGCATCCTTCAGTGACCTTGTACTGTGCTCACTGCATCCTTCAGTGACCTAGTTGTATATCCAGTGCCCACTGCTGTGCCCACTGCATCCTTCAGTGACCTTGTACTGTGACCACTGCATCCTTCAGTGACCTAGTTGTATATCCAGTGCCCACTGCTGTGCCCACTGCATCCTTCAGTGACCTTGTACTGTGCCCACTGCATCCTTCAGTGACCTAGTTGTATATCCAGTGCCCACTGCTGTGCCCACTGCATCCTTCAGTGACCTTGTACTGTGCCCACTGCATCCTTCAGTGACCTAGTTGTATATCCAGTGCCCACTGCTGTGCCCACTGCATCCTTCAGTGACCTTGTACTGTGCCCACTGCATCCTTCAGTGCCGTTGTACTGTGCCTGGTGCATCCTTCAGTGACCTTGTACTGTGCCCACTGCATCCAGTGATTCATTACTAGCAACATGTCTGGCAGGGTTTCGCGGGGTGAGAGGAAAGGGAGTTCAATTGCCTCAGCCACTTCTGGGACTGCTCCACGTCCAGGGAGAGGACGCCCAGCTGTACGTGGTCGTGATGCAGCAGAAAGGGGGGCAGCAAAGCCTGGGCCGAGTCAGCGGACGCCATTGTCCAAATATTTTAAAGTTTCTGGTCCCCGTGTGGTGGTTGAGCAAATGGAACCTGACGTACTCATGGACATCATGACTTCCTCCCAGACCTCTACTGTGAGCACCACTCCAAGCAGCAGCAGCAGCAGCAGCAGCCAACGTCCCACGCTTGTTGTGACATCCACCCCAGCACCCACTGGTCAGCAGCCCTCCCAGGATGACAGCGTTCTGTCCCTCAGTCCGGCTTCTGGGAACCTGCTGATGCAAGAAGCTCAGGACTTACTGGGGACTGATGTGGCAGAGATTGAGATCGGGCCACAATCACAAGCGTTGTTGAGTTCTGGTGATGAAGAAGAGGGGTCTGTGTCTGGGGATGTAGGGACAGAAGAGGAGGCGGGGGAGTCAGAGGAAGAGCTGGATAATGATGATGCTGCTGATGATGACGACGTTGTGGACCCTAACTATGTGCAGCCTGCTGAGTCCGTGGAAGAATGGTCAGAGGCAGAGCAGGATGACGAGTCACCTCGGCCTAGGCAAGGATATCGCCATATGTCAGGCAGGGGCAGGGGCATCGGCAGCAGTGGGCGTGGAGGAAGTAGACAGGACACTGCTTCAGCCGGCACCACCACCATGCAACCCCCGGCAACTACTACCACACATTGTTCCGCTGCACCCTCTGCTAGTGGGGGCCGCAGTAAATTAAAGTCACCAGTGTGGGATTGCTTTGAGGAATGTACTGATGACAAAAGGTATGCGGTGTGCAGGTTATGCAGCAAAAGATTGAGCCGTGGGAAAAGTCTGAGCAAGATGGGTACCTCATCCCTCCAGGGCCACCTGAGAAGCCGCCACTGCCGCGAGTATGCGGACTTTAAGAGGAAGCAGGCACTGCTGGCAGGGGTTCCTGAGAGCAGAAGGCCCACCAGCGCAGCAGCATCATCCCTCCCTCAGGGTCGTGAATCCCCCACAGCAGCAGCATTAGTAGCACGCAAGCGCTCTTCCACCTCGGCTACTCAGGACACAGACATTGAGGCTGGCAGCCAGTGTTCGTCTCTCTCCTCTGTCTCCCCTGCATCCCAGCGTCGTCAGACCCTGCTGAGCGACACCTTTCAGGGTCTGACCAAGCCTCTGCCTCCAAGCCACAGGCGGATCCGCAAACTAAATGGCTTGCTGGCCCGGGCCATGGCATCACAGCTGCTTCCCTACTCCCTGGTGCACGAGGGGAGCGCCATGCGGACGCTGCTCCAATTTGGCATCCCCGAGTGGCAAGTGCCCAGTCGCCACTATTTCAGCAGGAGCGCGATCCCAGCACTCCACAAGTTTTCGGTGGAAAACGTGGCCCGTTCCCTGGACTACTCTGTGGGCAAGCGGGTCCATGTGACCATGGACTCGTGGAGTAGCAGATTTGGGACAGGTCGCTACCTGTCCTTTACGGCCCACTGGG
Source organism: Hyperolius riggenbachi (assembly GCF_040937935.1). NCBI lineage: Eukaryota > Metazoa > Chordata > Amphibia > Anura > Hyperoliidae > Hyperolius > Hyperolius riggenbachi. The sequence continues at coordinate 95,272,435 of NC_090656.1, forward strand.
TGACACTGATGGAAGGGAGGGAGGACAAGAGCGCATCAGCCCAGCTAGTGGTGCCACCACGCGGGATCAGGGGGGATGCAGAAGGGTCCTGTCACGACACTCCCTCTGCACCCGGAAAGCAAGCCCGCCTCGGCAGCAGCAGCGCCAAGCCTCGGCACTGCCAAGCCCTTTTAAAATTGGTGACCCTGGGGAAGGAGAGGCTTACGGCCACCAACGTCCTGGCCGCCCTCAGGAAGCAGGAGCGGAGGTGGCTGACCCCCAGAGGCCTGGAAGTGGGGTATGTGGAAGCCGATAACGGGGCCAACCTGGTGGCAGCAGTGCAGCAGGGAAACCTCCAGCACATCCCCTGCTTGGCCCACGTGCTCAATCTTGTGGTGCAGCGCTTCTTGCGCACCTACCAGGGGATGAGCGAGCTGCTGCAGGATGCGCGGGCGGTGGTACGCTTTTTCCGCCTGTCAGCCACTGCCTCTGCACTCTTGTCCACCTTACAGCAGCAGTATGGAAGGCCACAACACCGGATGATCATCGACATGCCAGTTCGCTGGAATTCGACTCTGGCCATGTTGGAGCGGCTGTGTCAGCACAGGCTGGCTCTTAGGGCCTACATGCTAGACCTAAGTGTCCCCAGCAACCAGCAAGTCCCCATGATTACTGCCACTCAGTGGACACTGATGCAGCAAGTATGCCTGGTGCTGAGTCCCTTCCTGGAGGCAACCAAGATGGTCAGTGAGGAGCGGGCCTCTGTGTGCCAGTGGGTGCCCTTGGTTTGTCTACTGGAGCAGGCAATGGACAATTTAATTGAGCGTGGGGATGAAGCCCTGAGGCAGTTGGAAGAACAGGAGCAGATGGCAGCACAGTCCAGCTCAGAGGAGGGTTCACAGCAGGTAGTGGAAGAGTTGGAGGTCCCTAACCTGAATGAGGAGGAGGAGGAGGAGCAGAGTGCAGCAGGCGTTGTACGTGGATGGCGGTTTGAGGAGGACAACGACATGGCACAGGAAGAGGACAGGCATGCGTTATGGGACAATGGCGAGGACGAGGAAGATCTTGCTGGCAAGGCCCACTTGTTTCCCATGGCTGTGCACATGTTGCGCTGCCTTCGCAGGGACCCCCGGGTGATCCAGATGCGTTCAAGGGAGGACATCTGGATTACCTTGATGCTTGATCCCCATCTGAAGGGGAAGCTGGGAGACTTAATGACGCCATCCACCACCGAGCAACGCACAAGGGAGTTGAAGGAGGCCCTTGTGTGCAGACTACTGGAAGCATTCCCCCAGCCTTCCACCCCCACTGTAACTGCTTTGCCAAGCCAGCAAGAGGTGCCTGCCATTGCCACTAGCAGCACAACAACAACCACCAGCAGCAGCAACTGGCGCCCCGGAGACCTGAAGAGCCTAAGCAAGAGCCTGTATGCAGTGCAGCAGCCCAGAACAGAGGTGCTCGCCACAGCATCCACCACCAACCAGCACAAGCAACGACTGACCACCATGGTGTCTGACTATATGGGGTCATCCAGCGGGCTCAATGACACCGACAGCCCCGTGGACCCCTTGGAGTACTGGGTCAAGAGACTGGACATCTGGAGCGAGCTTTCCCAGTACGCCCTGGAACTCCTATCCTGCCCTCCTTCCAGTGTCCTCTCAGAGAGATGCTTTAGTGCGGCCGGTGGCGTGGTCACAGAGAAGCGCTCTCGGCTCTCCCACGCCTCTGTGGACAAACTCACCTTCCTGAAAATCAACCAGGCTTGGGTGGAAGGTGAGTTCCTGGCCCCTATTGTCGGACACAGGGGGACATGAAGTGGCTGCTGCATGTGCTGTTGTTAACTATGCCTGCCTTTATAAAGACAGTTACTACCTGCCTAGTGCCTACCTTGGTTAATTTTTTGGTGTTATGGTACTACTACCAGTAAGTTGCCATGGTCCTCCTTCTGAGCTGCTGAACTGACCGCCCACTTTGTCCTCCTGACTCAGTCGCTACTACACTCTGCGTTCACACTGCCCGGGTCACTGGGTGCATTTAATTTTTTGGCCAGCACTATGACGCTGTGCTGCTACTACTACCACCAGTATGTTGCCATGGTCCTTCTGTGCTGCTGCTGCTGCTGAACTGAACGCCCACTTTGTCCTCCTCCTCCTCCTGACTCAGTCGCTACCAGGGTACCACCAATGTACTCTGTCTGCGTTATCACTGCCCGGGTCACCGGGTGGATTTAATTTTTTGGCCAGCACTATGACGCTGTGCTGCTACTACTACCACCACCACCAGTATGTTGGCATGGTCCTTCTGTGCTGCTGCTGCTGAACTGACCGCCCGCATTGTCCTCCTCCTCCTGACTCAGTCGCTTCCCGCTGCTGCACTCTGCGTTCACACTGCCCGGGTCACCGGGTGCATTTAATTTTTTGGCCAGCACTATGACGCTGTGCTGCTACTACTACCACCAGTATGTTGCCATGGTCCTTCTGTGCTGCTGCTGCTGAACTGACCGCCCGCATTGTCCTCCTCCTCCTGACTCAGTCGCTTCCCACTGCTGCACTCTGCGTTCACACTGCCCGGGTCACCTGGTGCATTTAATTTTTTGGCCAGCACTATGACGCTGTGCTGCTACTACTACCACCAGTATGTTGGCATGGTCCTTCTGTGCTGCTGCTGCTGCTGAACTGAACGTCCGCTTTGTCCTCCTCCTCCTCCTGACTCAGTCGCTTCCACCAATGTACTCTGTCTGCGTTATCACTGCCCGGGTCAGAGGGTGCATTTAATTTTTTGGCCAGCACTATGACGCTGTGCTGCTACTACTACCACCAGTATGTTGCCATGGTCCTTCTGTGCTGCTGCTGCTGAACTGACCGCCCGCATTGTCCTCCTCCTCCTGACTCAGTCGCTTCCCGCTGCTGCACTCTGCGTTCACACTGCCCGGGTCACCTGGTGCATTTAATTTTTTGGCCAGCACTATGACGCTCTGCTGCTACTACTACCACCAGTATGTTGCCATGGTCCTTCTGTGCTGCTGCTGCTGCTGAACTGAACGCCCGCTTTGTCCTCCTCCTCCTCCTGACTCAGTCGCTACCACGGTACCACCAATGCACTCTGTCTGCGTTATCACTGCCCGGGTCACCGGGTGCATTTAATTTTTTGGCCAGCACTATGACACTGTGCTACTACTACTACCACCAGTATGTTGCCATGGTCCTTCTGTGCTGCTGCTGCTGAACTGACCGCCCGCATTGTCCTCTTCCATTCTGACTCAGTCGCTTCCACCAATGTACTCTGTCTGCGTTCACACTCCCCGGGTCACCGGGTGCATTTAATTTTTTGGCCAGCACTATGATGTTGTGCTGCTACTACTACCACCAGTATGTTGCCATGGTCCTTCTGTGCTGCTGAATTGACCGCCGGCATTGTCCTCCTCCTCCTGACTCACTCGCTTCCACCAATGTACTCTATCTGCGTTCACACTGCCCAGGTCACCGGGTGCATTTAATTTTTTGGCCAGCACTATGACGCTGTGCTGCTACTACTACTACCAGTATGTTGCCGTGGTCCTTCTGTGCTGCTGAACTGACCGCCCGCATAGTCCTTCTCCTGACTCAGTCGCTACCACCACTGCACTCTGCGTTCACACTTCCCATGTCCACTGACAACTCTGCTGCAATGTCATTGCTCATTGCTGCAAAAAAAACAAAAACAAAATTACAAAAACCTCTCTGGGGCCTTTTTGGCGTCAGCCACTGATCCTCCTCCAGCGGTACCTTCGCCGCCAAGTGCCATTGGAACTCGCCTTCACCTCTTTGACTGCTTAACGCGTATATCCCTTTTTATAACCACTTATTACCAATTAATAGCCCCATTTAAAGTGTTGATTTCACTTTAACCACTTCAGGACCACAGTCTTTTCGCCCCTTAAGGACCAGAGCCTTTTTCTCCATTCAGACCACTGCAGCTTTCACGGTTTATTGCTCGCTCATACAACCTACCACCTAAATGAATTTTACCTCCTTTTCTTGTCACTAATACAGCTTTCTTTTGGTGCTATTTGATTACTTCTGCGATTTTTACTTTTTATTATATTCAGCAAAAAAGACTTGAATTTTGGCAAAAAAATGATTTTTTTTAACTTTCTGTGCTGACATTTTTCAAATAAAGTAAAATTTCCTATACATTTGAGCGCGAAAGTTATTCTGCTACATGTCTTTGATAAAAAAAAACCCATTCAGTGTATATTTATTGGATTGGGTAAAAGTTATAGCGTTTACAAACTATGGTGCCAAAAGTGAATTTTCCCATTTTCAAGCATCTCTGACTTTTCTGCGCACCTTCTGCGCGGTTTCATGAGGGGCTAAAATTCCAGGAAAGTACAAATACCCCCCAAATGACCCCATTTTGGAAAGAAGACATCCCAAAGTATTCAGTGAGAGGCATGGTGCGTTCATAGAAGATTTTAATTTTTGTCACAAGTTAGCGGAAAATGACACTTTCTGACAAAAAAGAAAAAAAAAAAAAGTTTCCATTTCTTCTAACTTGTGACAAAAAAAAATGAAATCTGCCACGGACTCACTATGCTCCTCTCTGAATACCTTGAAGTGTCTACTTTCCAAAATGGGGTCATTTGTGGGGTGTGTTCACTGTCCTGGCATTTTGGGGGGTGCCTAATTGTAAGCACCCCTGTAAAGCCTAAAGATGCTCATTGGACTTTGGGCCCCTTAGCGCAGTTAGGCTTCAAAAAAGTGCCACACATGTGGTATTGCCGTACTCAGGAGAAGTAGTATAATGTGTTTTGGGGTGTATTTTTACACATACCCATGCTGGGTGGGAGAAATATCTCCGTAAATGACAATTTTTTTTTTTTTTACACACAATTGTCTATTTATAGAGATATTTCTCCCACTCAGCATGGGTATGTGGAAAAATACACCCCAAAACACATTATACTACTTCTCCTGAGTACGGCGATACCACATGTGTGGCACTTTTTTGCACCCTAACTGCGCTAAGGGGCCCAAAGTCCAATGAGTACCTTTAGGATTTCACAGGTCATTTTGAGAAATTTGGTTTCAAGACTACTCCTCACGGTTTAGGGCCCCTAAAATGCCAGGACAGTATAGGAACCCCACAAATTACCCCATTTTAGAAAGAAGACACCCCAAGGTATTCCGTTAGGAGTATGGTGAGTTCATAGAAGATTTTTTTTTTTGTCACAAGTTAGCAGAAATTGATTTTAATTTTTTTTTTCACAAAGTGTCATTTTCCGCTAACTTGTGACAAAAAATAAAATCTTCTATGAACTCACCGTACTCCTAACGGAATACCTTGGGGTGTCTTCTTTCTAAAATGGGGTCATTTGTGGGATTCCTATACTGCCCTGGCATTTTAGGGGCCCTAAACCGTGAGGAGTAGTCTTGAAACCAAATGTCGCAAAATGACCTGTGAAATCCTAAAGGTACTCATTGGACTTTGGGCCCCTTAGCGCAGTTAGGGTGCAAAAAAGTGCCACACATGTGGTATCGCCGTACTCGGGAGAAGTATTATAATGTGTTTTGGGGTGTATTTTTACACATACCCATGCTGGGTGGGAGAAATATCTCTGTAAATGACAATTATTTGATTTTTTTTACACACAATTGTCCATTTACAGAGAGATTTCTCCCACCCAGCATGGGTATGTATAAAAATACACCCCAAAACACATTATACTACTTCTTCTGAGTACGGCGATACCACATGTGTGACACTTTTTTGCAGCCTAGGTGCGCTAAGGGGCCCAACGTCCTATTCACAGGTCATTTTGAGGCATTTGTTTTCTAGACTACTTCTCACGGTTTAGGGCCCCTAAAATGCCAGGGCAGTATAGGAACCCCACAAGTGACCCCATTTTAGAAAGAAGACACCCCAAGGTATTCCGTTAGGGGTATGGTGAGTTCGTAGAAGATTTTATTTTTTGTCACAAGTTAGTGAAAAATGACACTTTGTGAAAAAAACAATAAAAATCCAATTTCCGCTAACTTTTGACAAAAAATAAAATCTTCTATGAACTCATCATACACCTAACAGAATACCTTCGGGTGTCTTCTTTCTAAAATGGGGTCACTTGTGGGGTTCCTATACTGCCCTGGCATTTTAGGGGCCCTAAACCGCGAGGAGTAGTCTAGAAAACAAATGCCTCAAAATGACTGTTCAGGGGTATAAGCATCTGCAAATTTTGATGACAGGTGGTCTATGAGGGGGCAAATTTTGTGGAACCGGTCATAAGCAGGGTGGCCTCTTAGATGACAGGATGTATTGGGCCTGTTCTGATGGATAGGAGTGCTAGGGGGGTGACAGGAGGTGATTGATGGGTGTCTCAGGGGGCATAGCCACTCCCGCAGCCGCCCCCGCCGATGGGCGTATTGCGGTCGTTTGGGCCCGGACTTTGCCGCCGCCCATCGGCTGGGGGCGGTCCTTAAGTGGTTAAAATCCATTTTCTCTAGAAAAAAAAATGTTTGGGAATTTTTTATGTTGAAATTATGTTGCCCCTTATCACCTCGATAATCCATGCAATTTGGGGGATTGTAGCATGTATGGGGGCTTTGTTATTAACGTTAAAAGAAAATCCGCCTCCGGGCGGGAATCCACGCGTCCTTACGCCATTCACGGCAGAAAATCCGCGTGGTTGCGTGGACGCGGACGAAAATCCGCATGCGGCGGGGCCGTATGCGGATTTTTTTTTGCAACCACGCGGATTGCCGAATTCGTGGATGAGGCACATCCGAGCATCCCTGGTGCACAACAATTTTGCCAGTACTCCCGACAGTAATGTAGTGCACATTGCGCTGTTGGCATTATCCGGATTGCCTAGGAACATACATTTTGCCATGGTAATGTGCGCTGCGCTACTTGATCCCTATGCAAAGCCACCTTACTGCAGTGTCTGCTAAGGCTATGGATGAATTGTATACATCCCTAGCACCACTTTGAATTATCCTCCTGTACTTCTTGATACAGGAGTGAGCCAGGCAGCCACCCACCCATATGACTATAAAGGCAGCTTGATGGTGTAGTGGTTAGCACTCTCACCTTGCATCACTGGGTCCCAGCCAGGGTACTATCTGCACAGAGTTTGTATGTTCTCCCAGTGTCTGCGTGGGTTTCCTCCAGTCACTCTGGTTTCCTCTCATATCCCAAAAACATACAGATACATTAATTGACTAGCCCCTAAATTGGCCCTAGACTACGATACATACACTACATAATACATACAGTACATAAACATCTGGCTATGATAGGGATTAGATTGTGCGAGTCCCTCTGAGGGACAGTTAAGTGACAATATACTCTGAACAGTGCTGTGAAAGATGTAGACACTATTTAAATATTAAACAACAATAATAATATCCCAGACCTGCACTACAGCACTGACCGGGTTATGGTCTCAAGCATGGAAAAGGATTGGGGACTGCCAACCTGCACAAAGTATCTCAGGGTCAGGTGAGCTTAGGGTCTAATAGTACATGCCTGATGTTTGATAATGTGAGCAAGTGGGACATCTCTGAGATTTTTCGACTGCTGCCCTATCCAAATTAAAGTGTGTGTGTGGGGGGGGGGGGGGGGGGGGGGGCGTTGGGGCAGAGAGTTTAACTTACTTGGGGTTCCTACCGGCCCTTACTGAAAATGGAGTACCAGGGAAAACAGAACAATCACTTTTGTCTAAACTACATGCCCTATAGGTACATAAACAAGTGGTATATACTTTATTATAGCAAAAATAAAATTAAAATAGACGCCACTATATATGGTTACGTCTATGGTGAATACCCTGTATAGTGATTACAACTCTTAACTATGGGGGTCCTGGCTGATCCCCCTCCACTTTCAAATGTAGTAACAAAAGTGGGGTGTAGCTATCCCATAGATAAGTTGTTTAATTCACTTAGGGAGATGGGTGGGGCCAGAGTGTGACTGCACAGGTATCAGGAATCAAATCTCAGCTGTTGTGAAACATTCCTTCTTTCACCTAAGGAATATTGCAAGGATTAAACACCTAATTCCTTCAGAGGATCTTCCAACCCTAGTTCATGCCTTCGTCACATCAAGGTTAGACTACTGCAACGTCCTCTACACAGGCCTGCATAAGAAAGACTTACGCCGCCTGCAATTAGTACAGAATGCCGCTGCAAGGCTGTTAACGAGCCAACCCCGCCATTGCCACATAACACCAACCCTGAGCTCACTCCACTGGCTACCGATAAAATGGAGAATTCTGTTTAAGATTGGCTTACTGACATTCAAATCCTTGCACAATCTGGGCCCTGGATACCTGAAGGACTTGTTGCAACTACATCACACCCCCCACAATCTTAGATCAAAAGGATGTAACACCTTGGTCACCCCCAGAGTCCACCTCAAAACCTTTGGAGACAGAGCCTTTTGTCATGCTGCCCCTACACTTTGGAACTCCCTGCCACACCCAATCAGGACAGCCCCATCCCTGGAAGCATTTAAGTCTAAACTGAAAACCTACCTTTTCAGTCTGGCATTCATGAACATCTGACTATCTCCTCTGTAACACAACCCAGCCTGAAACCCTGTATTAATCTGAGACACAGCTATGCGCTTTGAGTCCTATGGGAGAAAAGCGCTTTACAAATGTTATTGTATTGTATTGTATCATGTATTAGATGCTAATTGCAGACAACTCAATAGTATTGGTCCCATACATCTCCAAAAGGAGGGAGGCTATTTACAATAGTGCTACAAACCGTGCATGGTGATGTACATAGACCTTAATGAGATCACATTTCCCCTAAACGGCTTCATCAGAAAGTGCTATACATATATACAAAGTGCTATACAACATACACATTCTACCATATATACAACAAATTACAAATTGCCCCCCATATAAAAGCCCAAGTCAGAGCTAAATGCACCATGTTCGGCGTGCTCTATATATACCAAGGAGGTACAGGAAGGGGTTGGAAAAGTACATCCCTTGACATGCCCCCTTTGAAAAAATCTTATCTGGTCAAAACGTAATGTATATGAAATATATCGGTATCTGACCAAAATGCCTTTTTGTGTCACCATATTGTCTATAAAATTCAGGTGAATTCAGGGCTAGAAACTCACTACCTGTGAAGAAAGCAAGTCGGGAACACTTTGTGCGCTCCACAAGTGTCGGGGTGGACGGGGCATGCGTTCCAGTGACGTCACTTCCCTTGACCAGTCGGCCAATCAGACGCATAGTATGCGTCCTAGGCAATGGGGCGGATGCAACGATAACGGCGCATCCTACCCCATAGGTCACTATGACCTATGAAGGGGGCGGATGCGACCAATTGGGTGCATCCCTCCAAACATGGGCAAGCCTGTCCCCCATTGTCATAGTTACCCTATGTCACGCCGAGGAAACCGGACGGACTCGTGGGTGCATACAGGGCGATGGGACGTCTTTCGCACAGAAAGGATCAGAAGAGGCAATGGACACATATGCATTAAAGGGGACCAAGGAGGGAAATAAATAAATAAGGAAACAAGGAAATAATGGGAATACATGAGGAAAATCAAAACATGAATTAAACATGATAGATCACTAATAATTTGTAGGTGGTACATAATTGATCGGTATACTTCCATTCAAATACATGCCAACAGGTAAGGTGATCACATAGTCGTCCAAACAGAGGTGCCCCAAAACGGGGATATATTACGGGGACACACATGAACGCATAACTGGATAAAAGGAGAGGGAGCAATACGACTCACATACATATGACCATGAAAGGGTGAGAATTACCCCACATATTATCGCATCCTGAATGTGTAGTCTATGCTAGAAAGTATCATAGAAAACATGCCAAATTAAAATCTTCATTTAGCCCCTTAGGGGTGATGGTATCCAACCGGTATATCCACTGAGATTCGATCTGGGTCAATTTCTGATTGAAGTTCCCCCCTATAAAATCTCTTCTCCAACATTGTATCCCCCAGAACATGATGTTAAACCGATGGGTTTCATGCAACTCATTCATGTGTCGGGCGATCGGTGTGTCTCTTCTGTGTTTTATGTCACCTATATGTTCTAAAATGCGGTCTTTGAGTTGTCTGGTGGTCTTCTCTTGTCCACATACCCTAAATTACATGGACATTTTGCCTCAAAGACCACACCTTTGGTATCACAATTAATACATGATTTCACACTAAAGGTCCTATTGCAAGCTTGCAAATGCTGTACCAATTTAGCCTGCTGCTTTGGTGCACTGTGCCTGTGGTGCCCTAGGCCTTGGCCTAATTCCGGCCCTGCCGGTCCCCCCCAAGCGAGCTAGTTTCATTTCTAGCCAGTTAGTTGCCACTGCGCATGTCCTTGGTCATACTCCTGCAAGATGGCGACGGGAGCATGATCGAGGATACGCGTGGCCAAGGACGCACAGGGACAGTGGCCCACCAACTGGCCTCACTACGGAGGACCAGAGGATTGGTTTGTCCCAGCATGGGCACAGGACGTCTACAGAGGGCCGGTAGAAACCCCAGGTAAGTTAAACTTTTTTTACCCCCCTCAGTTAGGGTTCCCTTTAAAAAAGGCAGTTAGAATATGTATGAGATAAAAAAAGACAGATCCACATTCTATTCTGGTTCTCCAAAATGTGTCTCAACTGTAGCAGGAAAATAGGGCGCCGGCTGAGGGTGGATGAAAAGGGCATCGCCATAGACTTTAATGCAATTATCGTTAATACAGCAAAAAAACCTGAAAAAAAGGCGCCGCAATAAATATAGTTAACAACATTAGAACATTAGAGTTTTTTAAGTATGTTATCGTTTTAGAAGCTTGCATCGTTATAGTTTTTATCATATTATTTCGTTTGTGTGTACAGATTTTATGTTTTCAAAGATATTATCGTTTTTATGTGTAAAAGGGTGTTTCTGCAGAGGGAGTGGTTAGGGTTAGGCACCAACAGGGGAAGTAGTTAGAGCTAGGCACCACTCGGGCGGCAGTTAGTTTTGGGCAACACCAGGGGGGGTGGTTAGGCACTATCAGGGGGCTGTTTAGGATTAGGCACCACCAGGGGAGTGGTTAGTTTTAGGCACGACCAGAGGAGGGTTCTGTGTAGGGTTGGGCTAAGCTGTATTGTTGAATAACGTAATGATATTTATCGTTAATATATTTTCGTTATTATTTCTCGTCTGTTTTTACAACGGTATTTATCATTTACCAAGTTTGACAACAATTTTATAGTTATCAGATTTCGTTATCCACTGGCGATATTTCGTTATCCAGCCGGGCCCTTTTTTCATGCATGCGTCTCAACTCTCAAGATCACCATTTCAAACCTCCAAACATTTTGCTATAAGAGAGAATGACACTTAAATACTCACCAATGTCACACCTCTAACCGAGCCCCACCACACCCCTCATCATGCATATCGCAAATAATACAGAATCAAAATATGTAGTTTTATCATTCAAACTACATTATGTAAGGCTTGGTGGTGTATTCTCCACAGTCAGCATGCAACGCATGAGCTGGCGTGGAGGAGGTACACACACTAGCACCAGGAAACAGGCTATCCCTAGTATAGTGGAGGGGAGGACTGACTCCAATAGGAGATTGTGGCGCACAGAGCCGGTGCAGATCTGACAGCCACAAACAATGCTTTCGTTATAACGTCTCAGCGCAAAGTAGCGCTGAGCGCATAAACCAGAACTGAGGAGATCAGGACAGGTAGACAGAATAAACGCTTGCTAGCTAGCGGCTACTTAGCGACAGCAAGCGTCCAAAACCAGACAGACTGGAATGAGGCAGCCAATGCGATGCGGCGATGGCGTGCCTCACAAAGACAGGACAGGATAGTCAGAAAATAGCAGGATTAAGATAGATGAACGTAACACAGATAAATATACAATAAGTATGTTTTCCTAGCGCATTACAATTACAGCTATCAATGAAACTATTTGTAACGTCTGACTAACATATGTATATATCGGCAATGAACCGATATATGACATAAGCTGGAACACTGACTTAGACTGGAGCAATACAGGGAACAGGACTCAGAAGGATTCGCTATCTCTTCGCAGAGATGAACGCAATCCACAAACGGTAACAGAACAGGATTCAGAAGGATTCGTTATCTCTTCGCAGAGATGAACGCAATCCACAAACAGTAACAGAACAGGATTCAGAAGGATCCGTTATCTCTTCGCAGAGATGAACGCAATCCACAAACGGTAACAGAACAGGATTCAGAAGGATTCGTTATCTCTTCGCAGAGATGAACGCAATCCACAAACAGTAACAGAACAGGATTCAGAAGGATTCGTTATCTCTTCGCAGAGATGAACGCAATCCACAAGCAGAACCAGGAGCAGGGTAACTACCTCAGCACGGGTGGTCACGGTACGCGCAACCTACCAAAACGTGCTGGAAAGCTGACTAACTGCACACAGGATATAAACAGTTCGTGTACGTATACATCAGCGACACTGATGTATTAACGTAACACAAATACAAGGAAAATAATAAACGTGCTGGTATGCATATATATTGGCAATGAACCAATATATGATGCAAAGACCAGCAAAGTATCTTTATAACAAGAAACACAATCGGGGGCTAAAGCGACAGCAAGGCAGGCTTAAGCTGAAGCTATGAAAACCCAAGGAAACCCTGCAGGAAGCAGATCTTTATACTGAGGTCATCCAATGGGAGCAGACATGCAGATTCCCACACAGGTGAATGATAATCAGTCACAAGCTGACAGCAGGGAAAGACAGACAAAGCTATGCAACTTGCATGGAAATAGATCAGAACTGCCTGAGCTGCAGCACTACTACTTCCAGTAATAGCTGCTGCAGCAGCGATCATTACACATTAGTCCTCTCTATGATGATTTGTTTTCCTTCATTTTAACATTTGTAAATAAGAAACGGATCAATTTAATAAATGGGAATACAGTTTAGACTGTTCAACAAGAGATGATTACATAGAAAAAGACATATTTTTGCATAGATTTTTACATCAGTCCTGAAAGGGGGACTAATGAGGAACAAAGAGGACAGAGGGATTTGGTTTTCAAAGTGGGACAGTTAGGAGCTACACCATTACAGGCATGTAATGCCAGGCACACTGAATAAAAGGGGGATCTTGCAGCTCGCTTGAGAATTATTTAGAAATATATGTATTTAAAGATATATAAGTTATTGCATATACTTTGTATTCAAGATAGAGTTTTAATATAATAATAATAATAATAATAATAATAATAGTAATAATTTGTACAGAAATTACTTTTCTTATGCCCATTGACTTGAATGCAGTTGGTGAAAATGTATTTTAACCTGCCTATATATTTTCATGCGTATACCCATCTGTGCAAAAACATGTTTTCCAAATGTTTTCGTGTACATTCTCACTGTGAAAAAATGTATAATGTTCACAAAATGGCAAAAAGAAAATGGCCATGTTCACTCCCCACTAGACTTAAGCAGGCCATACACTGGCTCGATTCACGGCCGTTTCGACAGCAGATCCGATCCTGGGATCGAATCTGCTGCCAATCGCTTGCGCTAAACGCACCCGCCGATCCGATTCCCTCCCGAAATCGGATCGGTCCGTCGATCGCGCCGTGCGGGAAATTACCCTCGATCGCCCGGCGGTAGGAGCGCGTCGCTTGCGGCGTACGATTCGGGCCCGATCCGAGCATGTATACATTACCTGAAGCTGGCTCCGGGGTCCTCTTCTCCTCGCTGCACCGCATTTCCGCATGTCCCAGTGTACGCTTATACTTCCTGTGTCACTCCGGTGACCAGGAAGTTGAAATAGAGGGCGCTCTATTTGAACTTCCTGGTCACGGAGTAACACAGGAAGCGCCGGGATGGAGCAAGAACAGCGGTGCGGTGCAGTGCGGAGAAGACGCCCGGGAGCCAGCCTCAGGTAATGTATACGGGGGGGGGGGGGGACAGGCGGCAGGAGCAGCTGAACAGATTGTGATCGGTTTCAGGCTGAAATCGATTCACAATCTGTTTGCAGTAAAGGCAGCCATACGATCCCTATCTGATCAGATTCGATCAGATAGGGATCTGTCAGCTGGTCGATCTAATGGCACATCGACCAGTGTATGGCCACCTTAATGCTGAAAGCCCACCATACTGCCTATGTAAGTTATATGTTAAGCCCCATCTACACGATACGATTCTTTATACGATTCGATATTCGATTCTATTTACGATCCAATTAAATCCAACATGTCCGATCAGGATTCGATTCGATTCAATTCGATTTACCATTGTTTAGCAATGGCAAATCAAATTGAATCGAATCGAATCCTGATCGGACATGTTGGATTTAATCGGATCGTAAATAGAATCGTAATTGAATCGTATAAAGAATCGTATCGTGTAGATGGGGCTTTAGATGCTAACGTGGGCTTTCCAATCAGCAGACTTGGAGAGGGGCTTTGTACAGAGCAGATTACGCTGACTGGTAGGAGATTATTGATAAAAACTGGGGAGGTAAAACATTCCACATTTTCTGGCTTGGTTCACTCTAACCTTTCCTTCAACCCACAATTCCAACAGGAACCTTTACTAGATGTCTCCTGAGTTACTTCTTCAAAAACAAACTTCCCTTATGCAGAGCCAGCACTGAAAATAATCCTCCTCACAGGACGTGGAACGGCTTTACGTTGCACTTGCAAGAGCTGAAATAAATGCTTTGATTTTCTGAGAGTGAACATTTTTTGGACGTACATCAGCTGTGCCATGCATTCATGCTAATGATATGATATGGGTTAAAAGAAAAAAAAAAACTAAGACTAGTCTCAGCAGCTCTGACTATGGCACTGATGACTCAAACATGATATGCTGCATTTTGAAGCAGAACTCGTTTTTAAGAAATAATTTCAGCCACAGTTTGTGCCTCAGAGGACAAAGGAGATTGAGAGAAACTAACATTCAGCTCTAATAAATGGAGTCCTTTCTCGTTCTGTTCTCTCTTTTCAATACACTCTCCTGAAAGTAATTTTACCTCATTTCCTATTATTGCATCAAGACTATTTGGCTTTATGAAAATCTTAAATCACACAATGGCTTTTATAGTTAAAAACTATCAAAGGGTTTCTTCCAAGTGCGGAATGTAAAACTTTCCTAGCCTGTCAAAAGATGCCCACGAGAGGTGTTGTAGAAGCCTTAAAACAAGCTGTGAGAGAAGAAACTGGAAAGTCCTCAGTCTAATGTTGGGATGCAACGTCTTGGAATTAAGTCAAGGTGAACAAACTGGGAGGGAAACACAACCCAAAAAATAAAATGATTGAGGGTCCTTTTACACTCCACCACAGCTGAAAAGTTGCGCTGCACATTTTAGCAGTGGTGCGACCAAAGAAAAGAAAAAAACATGCGACTTTCGGTGCACTTCCAGTAATCGCAGGGTAAGTTACGTCTGTGGTGCCCAGAGTACTTCAATCGCGCTGCACCGCAGGCACGTTACTTTAATGGCCACTGTGTCAAGCTGTGGCGCATCCATCTGAAAATGGCGCCTGCGAATAATGGCGCACGGTGTTGTCGCTAATCCGTTTGCCGCTTATCGCTATTTAACGTTAAAGCCTTATTGTTATTTAACGTTAAAGCCTTATTGTTATTTACCGTTAACACACAGAACCCTCTCTGTACCTATCCCTAACCCCTAAACCCCCCTGATGGTGCCTAACCATAAGACCCCCCTGGTGTTGCCTAACCCTAAGACCCCCCTGGTGTTGCCTAACCCTAAGACCCCCCTGGTGTTGCCTAACCCTAAGACCCCCCTGGTGGTGCCTAACCCTAAGACCCCCCTGGTGGTGCCTAACCCTAACCACCCCCCCTGGTGGTGCCTAACCCTAAGACCCCCCTGGTGGTGCCTAACCCTAAGACCCCCCTGGTGGTGCCTAACCCTAAGACCCCCCCTAGTGGTGCCTAACCCTAAGACCCACCTGGTGGTGCGTAACCCTAAGACCCCCATGGTGGTGCCTAATCCTAACCACCCCCCTGGTGGTGCCTAACCCTAAGACCCCCCCTGGTGGTGCCTAACCCTAAGACCCCCCTGATGGTGCTAACCCTAAGACCCCCCCAGTGGTGCCTAACCTTGACAGTGTTACATTAATCCCCGTTTTGCAGTTAAATAACGTCTGCAGTTTGGCTTATGTAGGGCGCTATTGATAAATAACGTTAGTGTGTGCCACTATTGATAAATAACGTTACTGTGTGCCACTATTGATAAATAACGTTAGTGTGTGCTATTTTTCTTCTTTTTTCCCTGTGCGCCATTATTATGCAGTACTAACGATAAATAGCGATAAGCGTATCTTTTTAATGCGGCGCCATTTTTATGCATAGGCGCTGTGCGCCATTATTCACTGATCCCAGCTGTGGCGGGGAGTGTGCTGCGGCGCAATAAGTATAAAAGGGCTTAAAACTGTTTATGAGGTAAATTGAACATATCTCAAGAATGAGTGTGTTAGTTCAACAAGCAAGGAGTTTAGCAAAACACAAAAATGATGATGCATTTTGCTAGAAATAAACAATGGAGTTGATTCATTAAGCTCTGCTGCTAAAGAAGCGCACCTTAATGACAGCAGCGCGAGGTATAACTCTCTAGCATATGCTATGCTGCCATAGCGTGCACTGCTAACTTATGCATGCTTTATTAGTTTAAAAAGCACTCTATTAACTTCATGGGTTCTCCACTGAACCCATTCTGAGCCCCGACCGGTCCATTGGCTTCAAAGGATGATATTCTTGCACTTTGATTGGCTGCCTGTCAATTGGCTGCCTGTCACTTGACATAGGCTTTAGCAACACAGCTTAATGAATCAACCCCAATGTCTTGGAGTATGTCAGACACAGCTCAGAGCAAAATGCATCATCATTTTTGTGTCTTAATTAACTATTTGCTTGTTGAACTGACACTCTCTTAAAGAGGAACTCCAGTGAAAATACGGTAATAAAAAAGTGCTTAATTTTTATAATAATTATGTATAAATGATTTAGTCAGTGTTGCCCATTGTAAAATCTTTCCCCTCCCTGATTTACATTCTGACATTTATCACATGGTGACATTTTTACTGCTGGAAGGTAATGTTAGTGGAAGGAGATGCTGCTTGCTTTTTTGGCAGTTGGAAAAAGCTATAAACAGCTGTTATTTCCCACAATGCAACAAGGCTCCCAAAGTGTGATGTCAAGACCTCAGTGCTGTGAGGCGTTGACATCATTTGTGGGAGGAGTTTCACCACAAGATTAGATGATCCGTGTGGGGAAAGGAATAGCTTTCTCATGGGAAAGGGGATATCAGCTACTGATTGGGATGAAGTTCAATTCTTGGTCACGGTTTCTCTTTATGGTAAGTCCATCTTACTTTTTTTTCAATATTTTATTGAAATGTTCAATTAACAAGAAGAGCTTAGTAAAGATCAGATCAGATACATGTAATTGTGAACCCTTAACGTAGCAGGGCTGTTTATGGAACGAAGAAACTAAAATAGCTGTATATATAACCATACATACTGTATATACATGGTAATAAGCATTTATATGCAACGCCTACATACACATATCAACTAATTGACGAGAGTCCAAGAAAAGCGATTCTGCCACTTTTGTATTGTAGACTGAGTTTCTCAGCTCTGTTCAAAAGGGAGCACAGGGTACTCCGTATAGATAACAAATAATTAAAAAAGAGTTAAATTCAACATTTAACTAGAACGTATTAACAGGATAATAGTCTCATATCACCCAGCTACTATTCTACTGAAGATGAACCTTCTGAGAGAGGGAAGTTGAGTAGTAACGTGTCAGAGCAGTGGGTAGAACAGGAAAGGAGACATTAGGGGTACATTTCCTGGATTATTTGGATTTGGTCTACTTGAAGTTTCTAGTTATCTCAATGGGTAGGTACTAGGAGCAGACGCGTATCTGGAAAGGTGCAGGTATGGCACGTGCCCCAGGCGCCCTACCTCTTCAAACAGGGGGGGGGTGCAGTGCTGCTGACAGCATTCCTGAGTCTAAGGGAGTAGCAATCATCCGGCAGCCTGGCCTTATCAGTCTTTGTCATATACTGTATCTACATTAGAACTATTGAGAGGTGAGCTCTGAACTTTTCCCTCTCTCCCTACCACAGTTCATGTCTCAGTCCCCTGAGATAGCAGCAGATACTTTTGGTCTGGATGTTACATGATCTCCCATTCATTCCCATCTCTGGCATTCACACATTCCTCAGCCTTATCTCAATGTGCTGTTTGCTGTTTACTTACTTTTATTTATGACACTCTCTGCACTTTCACCATTATCCTGCTAGCATCTCTGTGGCTAGTCTTAACAACTTCTCTCTTGTACAGTCTACCTCAATAGTTAAAATGCATTATATCTCTAGCTCAGTATCTATTTACTGATATTTAATAGGTTGTCAGGCTTTTATTATGTTATTATAATCGCCACTGCAAATGTTTCATTGCTTTCATTCATATGAGAGTGGTGGCTGCCATCTTTATTTCCTTTCAAACAATACCAGTTGCATGGAAATCCTGCTGATCTTTCTGGTCATCAGGGTCTGAATCACACACCACCTGAAACAAGCATGCAGCTAATCTTGTCAGATGTGTCAGACATTTGATCTGCATGCTTGTTCAGGGTCTATGGCTAAGGCAGGGATCACACTTGTTTTTCAGTTTTCAGCTTGCCTTTTGCTGCATACGTTTTCTGCACAAGTGTGTTACTACGTAGAAAAACACGCACACATTTTTTCTTCACAGCAGGTAATGTAATTGATACAGAAAACTGACAAAATGTGCAGAACTATCATGCAGAATGTCCATTTTTTTTTCTGCGCGAGAAAAACACATTAAGTGTGAAGTAACCCTTTGATTAACATGAGTTCTTAGTTTTTCTGTGCAGAAAATGCGTATGAAAACAGTCAAGTGTGTTCCCTGCCTTAATATTAGATGCAGAGGTTCAGAAGGATAGCCTAATTTATTTCATAGTGACGTGTGTGTGTGTGTGTGTTTGTGTTTGTTTGTGTGTGTGTGTGTGTGTGTGTGTGTGTG
This sequence comes from Hyperolius riggenbachi, assembly GCF_040937935.1. Taxonomy (NCBI): domain Eukaryota; kingdom Metazoa; phylum Chordata; class Amphibia; order Anura; family Hyperoliidae; genus Hyperolius; species Hyperolius riggenbachi. The sequence goes on from NC_090656.1 coordinate 95,291,467, forward strand.
TGTGTGTGTGTGTAAGATGACTCAAGGGGAGGGCCCACAGATACACGATGCCACACAGACACACATACCTCCCAACATTTTAAGTGTCGAAAGCGGGACACTTAGGCCACGCCCCTGGCCATGCCCCAACCCCCTAGTCACGCCCACTAATTTATTTTATTTTTTTTAAATTTATTTTTTACTAAAAAATTTTAATTAATTACTCCCGAAAGGGAGGGTGCCAGTGGGAGGGGGAGGAGGGTGGCCGAGGGGGGGAAAAGAAAACCCGATCGAGACACCAGCCCGGGGATGCGTATGCGGCATGGATGCCGCATGGACGCTATTAAGCTTCTCCCTACCTCCCTCCTAATGTGCCCCCAGTGTCCCCTTATGTGATTAATTAGGGGGGTTGTCAGTGGAGGGGGGGGAGAATGCCCGTCACCGTGGGTGGGGAGGAGGGTGCCACTTTTAGGTGGGGGGGGGGCGCCTGGGCAGAGAATGGAGGCGGAAAAACTGATCGAGGCTCCAGCCGCGGTAATGAGGGATGCGGGAGCCCGGCTTCAATACTTCCTCCCTCCCTCCCTCCCTCTGTGAATGCCCCCAAATGTATGTCCGTGTGCCCCCCTCTCCTCCCCTCCCTATAGGCAGAGTGAGCGCAGCGGAGCGGGCAGTCGGGTCCTCTTACCGCTGATGCACGCATACTGTCTCTGGGGACTGGCATTGGACCTCCATGTGCTTCCTGTTTACTATGACGTCACAGGAAGCACATGGAAGTCCGATACCAGAGACAGTATGCTTGCATCAGCGGTAAGAGGGTCTGACTGCCCGTTCCGCTGCGCTCACTCTGCCTATAGGGAGGGGAGGAGAGGGGGGCACACGGACATACATTTGGGGGCATTCACAGACAATGGTTCTTACCCAGCAGTAATGTTTACTGAATAGTAATAAAGAATAAATAGCTGGGCATTTATAAACTGTCAGATAACAAAAGAATAAATCATACAGTAACAGTAATACTATCAAACCTAAAACAACTAGCTCTTACTAAATATCATCCCCTAGGCCACGAAGCAGCCTGGCTGCACCTGACTGTTCCTGCGTAGTCTTCGGGGTGCACCCTTAACCACTTTACCCCCGCGCGTACGTATTTCTCCGCCCCTTTTTCCATCCTTTAAAAACCAGGGACGGAGAAACACGTACTTTCCGCGTTCCCGACGCTGCCCGCGCTCCCGCTCGTAAACACGCCGCCCGGCGCTAGTAAAACCGCCGCCGCCCGCTCGCCCAGAGATCAATGAACGGGAAAATCCATTCCCGTTCGTTGATCTAAGCCCCGCAATGATCAGCTGCTCTCCTATGGGCAGCGCGATCATTGTGAGAAAAAACTCACGTGTCCAGCCTCCTTATTCTTCCTCCAAGCTTCCGGAAGGAAGCTTGGAGGTCGCATTAAAACAAAAAGTTACTGTGGCCATCTTGTGGCCAAATAGTAAACTACACCCTACACATTTTTCACATACAAATAAATGACTTTTACACATAAAATTAACTCATTACCTCCCACACTCCCCATTTATTTTTTTTTGTAATTAAAAAAAAATTAAAAAATTTACAATTAAAAAAAAGACATAAATAGTTACCTTAGGGACTGAACTTTTTAAATATTTATATCAAGAGGGTATAACACTGTTACTTTATAAACTATGGGCTTGTAATTAGGGATGGACGCAAAACTGAAAAAAATGCACCTTTATTTCCAAATAAAATATTGGCGCCAAACATTGTGATAGGGACATAATTTAAATGGTTTTATAACCGGGACAAAAGGGCAAATATGTTTCATGGGTTTTAATTACAGTAGCATGCATTATTTAAAAACTATAATGGCCGAAAACTGAAAAATAATTATTTTTTTCCCCACATTTTTCCTATTTTCCCATTAAAACACATTTAGAAAAAAATAATTCTTGGCATAATGTCCCACCTAAAGAAAGCCTAATTGGTGTCGAAAAAAACAAGATATAGTTCATTTCATTGCGATAAGTAATAATAAAGTTATAGACGAATGAATGGAAGGAGCGCTGAAAGGTGAAAATTGCTCTGGTGCTCAGGGGGTAAAACCCCTCAGTGGTGAAGTGGTTAAGTATTGCGCAATACTATTTGTAATCCACAGGTAATATGTCCGTCTTGTAATCCACAGGTAATATGTCTGTCTCTTTACACAAGGCTTCCCTATTTGTAGTTCCAAGCCAAGCAAAGCATGTCTCTGGCAATGTACTGTAATATATAAAATGTCACTGGTATGCACTATGACGCAGCGAAGATGCACTTACAGTTCCTTAGGTACTTTGAGCAGACTTCCAGTGCTTCCTTCTGGATCCACAGGTCTCAACAGCCACACCACACAGACAGGATACCCCCGGATAATTCACTGCAAAAATGTCCTTAGGTGCTGTAGTAAAGTCCCCTCTGTGTGCCACAAGTTCCTCTCAGGCTCCTCAGAGATGTATTCTGCAATCCAATCACAAGGCCACCAGATTCTCCAGCTCTTCACAGCAACCACTGGCAAACACAGCTCTCACTTCCTGTTGCCCCTGGCAACCCCTCCTATTTAAATAATCTGTGATGCACTAATCTAATTTGTTCATGCAGCCACAAACCTGTAATTACACTTCACTAGCACAACTGTGGGGTTCAGATTACTCCCCTAAATTAGCCTTAATCACATTTTGAAAGGTGAAAGAATATACGTTTTCATTACTCTACACTGCATTGTAACTTATTCCTTATCCTTTGCTTCCATATACTAATTGATGTGAATAGTGCAGGTACATTCATACAGATACATTGTAGAACATGGCTCCATACCCTTACTAGTGTTGGGCGAACACCTAGATGTTCGGGTTCGCGAACGTTCGCCGAACATCGCCGCGATGTTCGGGTGTTCGCGCCGAACTCCGAACATAATGGAAGTCAATGGGGACCCGAACTTTCGTGCTTTGTAAAGCTTCCTTACATGCTACATACCCCAAATTAGCAGGGTATGTGCACCTTAAGAGTGGGTACAAGAGGAAAAAAATATTTGAAAAAGAGCTTATAGTTTTTGAGAAAATTGATTGTAAAGTTTCAAAGGAAAAACTGTCTTTTAAATGTGGAAAATGTCATGTTTCTTTGCACAGGTAACATGCTTTTTTTCGCCATGCAGTCATAAATGTAATACAGAGAAGAGGTTCCAGGAAAAGGGACCGGTAACACTAACCCAGCACCAGCAGCAGCACACGTGATGGAACAGGAGGAGGCGCAGGAGGAGAAGGCCACGCTTTGAGACACAACAACCCAGGCCTTGCATGAGGACAAGAAGCGTGCGGATAGCATGCTTTGTACCGCCATGCAGTCATAAATGTAATAAAGATAAGTGATTCAATAAACAGGGACCACGCGGCAACGCTAACCCAGCAGCAGCAGACGTGATGGAACAGGAGCAGGCGCAGGAGGAGAAGGCCACGCTTTGTGAGACACAACAACCCAGGCCTTGCATGAGGACAAGAAGCGTGCGGATAGCATGCTTTGTACCGCCATGCAGTCATAAATGTAATAAAGATAAGAGGTTCCATAAACAGGGACCGGCAACGCTAACCCAGCAGCAGCAGCAGCAGACGTGATGGAACAGGAGCAGGCGCAGGAGGAGAAGGCCATGCTTTTTGAGACACAACAACCCAGGCCTTGCATGAGGACAAAAAGCGTGCGGATATAGCAGCAATGCTTTTTGCCGCCATGCAGTCATAAATGTAATACAGATGAGAGGTTCAATAAACAGGGACCGGAAACGCTAAACCATCCCAGATGTTCATTGGTCATGTTACTTGGTTGGGGTCCTGGAGTGTTGCGTAGTCGTTTCCAATCCAGGATTGATTCATTTTAATTTGAGTCAGACGGTCTGCATTTTCTGTGGCGAGGCGGATACGCCGATCTGTGACGATGCCTCCGGCAGCACTGAAACAGCGTTCCGACATAACGCTGGCTGCCGGGCAAGCCAGCACCTCTATTGCGTACATTGCCAGTTCATGCCAGGTGTCTAGCTTCATGCCCGGTTTCAGGTCCAGCGGTGCCAGCCACAAATCCGTCTGTTCCTTTATTCCCCTCCAAATTTCCTCCCCTGTGTGCTGCTTATCCCCAAGGCAGATCAGCTTCAGCAACGCTTGCTGACGCATGCCAACAGCTGTGCTGCACTGCTTCCACGATCCTACTGCTGCTGGTGCTGGGTTAGCGTTTCCGGATGAGGTACAGCTTTGAGATGCGTTGGAGGAGAAGGAGTCAGAGAGGTAGGTGCTGCTGTTGTTATCCAGTGGGAGGGACGGCGGTGCAGCTGTTTGCGGCGTGGGCAACACCCGCGCCATAGCAGGTGAGGAATCGCTGCCAGGCTCCACAAGGTTCACCCAGTGCGCGGTAAGGGAGATGTATCGACCCTGGCCGAACGCACTCGTCCAGGTGTCAGTGGTGAGGTGAACCTTGCAGGCAACGGCATTCTTCAAGCTTCGGGTTATTTTGCTGACCACGTGCTCATGCAACTCAGGCACTGCAGAGCACGCAAAGTGGTAGCGGCTGGGAACCACGTAACGTGGGATGGCCACTGACATCATGCCCTTGAAGCTGTTTGTCTCCACCACTCGATATGGCAGCATTTCGCAGGCCAGAAGCTTGGCTATGCTGGCTGTTACTGCCACGGCCCGGGGGTCATTTGCTGGCAATTTCCTCTTGCGCTCAAACATCTCCGAGACAGACAACTGAACCGTAGGGCTGCACACCGAAGGGCTGTTGGTTGTTGTGTTTGATGAACACTGGGAGACCTCAAGAGCACTACTCCGGAAAGTGACAGTGTCAGCGTCGTCTGATGTTTGTGAATGTTGTGAACCACGCAATGGCTGGGCTACTGCTGCTGCTGAGGCGGGTCTGGTGGTGAGTCTGGTGAACCCAAGGGAGGCAGTGTTGCTGGTGGTACCCTGTCCTGCCGCGTTTGCCCACAGAGTGGGATGTTTGGATAGCATGTGGCGGCTCATGCTGGTGGTGGAGAGGTTGTTAATACTTTTCCCCCTGCTCAGGCGGGTCTTGCACACCTTGCAAATCGCCATGGTAACATCCTCAGTGCAGTCTTCAAAGAAAGCCCAGACTTTGGAGCACCTGCCTTGCTGGCGATTTCTGTTTGCGCCTCTTTTGCCTCTCACTTGAACTTCCACGCTTGTGGTGCCTGAAATTGCGCGCCGCCTACCTTGTGGAACAAGGCGAACTCGTGCAGCAGTGGGTTCTTCAACAGACTCATCTGTGCTGCTGCTACGACAGCGATGTTCTCGTTCACAAACAAAATCTGGGTCTATGTCCACATTGTCCATACCCTCCTCTTCCATCTCCTCAAACTCGTCATATGTCATTGTGGGGGGCCGCCGCCGTGGAGTAGAGCTCCCCAGAACAACCTCTGTGCAGCTCACTCCAACGTCGTCTGGTTATCTGGCAGTTGTGTGCGTGGTGTCGCTGCCGGTTGTGTCAGCTTTGTGCCCACTGGCTCCTTGTAACTGGCTGAGGACTCGGACCTCGTGCGTGATGTGCTGGTGCTGCTTAACCCACTGCTGGACACTTGAGAGGTCATCCAAGTAATTATCTGGTCCTGTTCTTTTGGATCTGTGAGGGTGGTTGTCCTGGACAACATGGGCGGTATTGAGTGGGTTTTCTTCGGTGCTCCCCTGTGGCCTGTACGTGAACCGTCAGGGGAAACACCTCTTCCCTTGCCCCTCCCTCTTTCACCGGATTTCTTCCTCATTTCATTTATCCTTAAAGTACACGCTGACTGGCAGCAGTACAGTGGCAGTACAGAAATGCTATACAGTGGTGGGTGAGCGGTGTACCACTATTGCCAGCAGCGACACAGAGCACAATGCTATACAGTGGCGGGTGATCGGTGTACTACTGTTCCCAGCAGACACAGAGTGGCAGTAAACACAATGCTATATAGTGTGGCTGAGCCGTGTACACAGAGTGGCAGTAAATACAATGCTATATAGTCTGCTATATAGTCACCCCGAACGGGGTGATGTTCTGCAGAACCCGAACAGTGGCGAACACTGTTCGCCCAACACTACTGGGAACGCAGATTTTAGTACATAAACACACGATACAACATGTTTTCCAGGGTCGGACTCTGAGACACATACAGATGGTCCCGATCATCATCCTCATCATACAACTCTTCTCCTGAGTCTGACCCACCCACCACCTCTGCCACCCCAACATCCCCAGACACAGACCCCTCATCGTCCTCAACATTAACTTGGGATGCTGGCCTGAGCCAGACCTCCTCCTCCACATCAGGCCCCATCATCTCCTGAATGGCAGCCCTCATTAATCACTCTGGCGACGGACCGATGGACACAACGTTCTCCTCCGGGGAGGGCTGCTGCTGACCACTGGCTGCTGGGGTGGATGTTATAGCTTGTGTGGGGCATTGGCTGTTGCTGTTGTTGGGAGTGCTGCTCACAGCGGAGGTCTCTGAGGAACTCATGGTGAGCTCATATAGTGGTTGGCGGTGAGTGGAGTATTACTGATCCCAGCAATATACACACTGACTGGCAGAGTACGCAATGCTATATAGTGTGGCTGAGCGGTGTACACAGAGTGGCAGTAAACACAATGCTATATAGTCTGGCTGAGCGGTGTACACAGAGTGGCAGTACACACAATGCTATATAGTCTGGCTGAGCGGTGTACACAGAGTGGCAGTACACACAATGCTATATAGTCTGGCTGAGCGGTGTACACAGAGTGGCAGTACACACAATGCTATATAGTCTGGCTGAGCGGTGTACACAGAGTGGCAGTAAACAATGCTATATAGTGTGGCTGAGCCGTGTACACAGAGTGGCAGTAAACAATGCTATATAGTCTGGCTGAGCGGTGTACACAGAGTGGCAGTACACACAATGCTATATAGTCTGGCTGAGCGGTGTACACAGAGTGGCAGTAAACAATGCTATATAGTGTGGCTGAGCCGTGTACACAGAGTGGCAGTAAACAATGCTATATAGTCTGGCTGAGCAGTGTACACAGAGTGGCAGTACACAAAATGCTATATAGTCTGGCTGAGCGGTGCACACAGAGTGGCAGTAAACAATGCTATATAGTGTGGCTGAGCCGTGTACACAGAGTGGCAGTAAACAATGCTATATAGTCTGGCTGAGCCGTGTACACAGAGTGGCAGTAAACAATGCTATATAGTGTGGCTGAGCAGTGCACACAGAGTGGCAGTAAACAATGCTATATAGTGTGGCTGAGCCGTGTACACAGAGTGGCAGTAAACAATGCTATATAGTCTGGCTGAGCAGTGTACACAGAGTGGCAGTACGCACAATGCTATATAGTCTGGCTGAGCCATGTACACAGAGTGGCAGTACAGACAATGCTATATAGTGTGGCTGAGCGGTGTACACAGAGTGGCAGTAAACAATGCTATATAGTGTGGCTGAGCGGTGTACACAGAGTGGCAGTAAACAATGCTATATAGTGTGGCTGAGCGGTGTACACAGAGTGGCAGTAAACAATGCTATATAGTCTGGCTGAGCGGTGTACACAGAGTGGCAGTACACACAATGCTATATAGTCTGGCTGAGCGGTGTACACAGAGTGGCAGCAAACAATGCTATATAGTGTGGCTGAGCCGTGTACACAGAGTGGCAGTAAACAATGCTATATAGTCTGGCTGAGCAGTGTACACAGAGTGGCAGTACACACAATGCTATATTGTCTGGCTGAGCCGTGTACACAGAGTGGCAGTACACACAATGCTATATAGTGTGGCTGAGCGGTGTACACAGAGTGGCAGTTAACAATGCTATATAGTGTGGCTGAGCGGTGTACACAGAGTGGTAGTAAACAATGCTATATAGTCTGGCTGAGCGGTGTACACAGAGTGGCAGTACACACAATGCTATATAGTCTGGCTGAGCGGTGTACACAGAGTGGCAGTAAACAATGCTATATAGTCTGGCTGAGCCGTGTACACAGAGTGGCAGTACACACAATGCTATATATCTGCACGAACTCACCAGCACACCACCACTTAAAGCACACCTTTATTGTGCATCCACAATTTTCCAACAATTGTTTCGGAGGCCACGCAGGGTCCCCCTTTATCAAGGCATGTGGTTACACTACACATAAAACAATTCACTCTAAATAGTCTTCTAATCCCCAATACCCCACCCGTGAAATGACCTCATGAATGACATCATGCTAATTAACCTAGGTAAACATGCTCAAACTTTGCTTGTCATAAATCATCATAACACTGTATGTGATGGTTACACTTATGCAAATACATACCATGTAATTCAGCCTTCTACCTACCGTCCCATATGCCCCCAGATTGCCTCTGCTATACCTCTGTGCCAATCGCCGATATTTCAAATTCTAATGCCATCCCCTCCAGCCGTTACTCCCGCACACGGATAGACTCTCCGAGTCCACTTCCGCGATCTGATGGGCGTTCCGGTGGGCGTGGTCTCCACACGCACACTGGAGCATCTGCCTGGGCGTAATGGTGCATCTGCGTCATTGACGTCACATGCCCATGTCCTGCCCGATCGCGCTGACGGCGCTCCCTGTCATAAGGGCGTGTCTATAAACCACCATCCCCATCCAATCTCCCATCACCTTACAGCAGTCATCTGGTTCATGCCACGTGATGCAAGCACGCTATCCAGCGTGCCTCCTCACCACGGCAACCAGGACTGCTGGTCCACTCCGTCATAGTCACCTGGTACAAACCACGTGATATACACATACCGTCCAGCGTACCTACTCACCATGGCAACCAGTATTACCTGGTTAGCTCTCCCCGCCGCCGCAAGACTGTCCACAGGACTAGTCCTCTATAAGTGGCACTAGACAGTGAAGTGCACGAGAATGTTCTTCCCCGCATCCACCGCCTATAGCCCACATGTTCGCTTAAGGAGGGGATAGACATAAGATAAATTTATGCTGTTAAAACCACAGCTCAATGGGAGGTCTGGTACTCACTGCTCAGCAGTCTAGGGGCATCGTGTGACGCAGGTTCCAATCACAATAAGTAAGGGATATGGCAAGAATGGCTTGGGTGGGATAAAAGGAAGACAAAACTGACATTGAAGGGAAGCAAGGTTGGGGGAAGCGGAAGACCAGTGTTGATTCCACCCTGCAAAGAGACCATGAGACATATTATTACCCATGTGACCAAACATGATGATAACAGTGTATTAAAACTTTTAAAATACATGGACCCCCCGCATGACAGTAACCTCCTTACATATATCTCGACATAATGACCTCTATCAATCTACTATCTTTCTCCCAGGAAACATGTCAGTGGATTATTTTTGTTTAGGCCCCTTGGGGCCACAGTTCCCATTTCGAATATCCAAAAGGCTTCTCGCTGTAGAAGCTTTTTCTCCCAATCCCCTCCCCGTCTTGGTTTCCTGACTTGTTCTAGGATCACCCCTCGTATCTGGTGGGCTCTGTGGTTGTTCTCCACACAGTGTATTGCAACGGGTTTTGTGTAATCCAGATTATCACCCTTCTCTTTAGCTGCCCAGGCCACCCTTATATCACTCCGATGTCGTTGGAATCGTTTTTTAAAGGGATTAGTGGTCTGCCCTACATAGGCCAGACCACATGGGCATTTTAACATGTACACACAGTGATCCGTATTACAGTTGAAATATCCTTTCATCTTGTATTTTTTACCACTATTGGGGTTCAGGAATTCTGTGCCCGTTATGATTGAATCACAGACATTACAATTATAGCATCTATAGCAGCCTTTCTTAGTCGAAAAGACAAACTCTTTCTTGTATTTCGGTTGTGGGTCCGCCTGAACCAGCAGACTCCTGAGATTGGCACTGGACCTATATGCAAACATGGGTCTGTCTTTTATTTCAGGGGCAAGTGTTCGATCTGCCTGAAGAATATCCAGGTTTTTTATCGTGGCTTTTTTGACCAGTCCTGCATTATCATTAAATGTTTGTACAAAGGGTATACCTTTTTTCTCATTATTTCTTGGAGTTTTGCCTCCTGCAATTTCAAGTGCCCTCCTTTTAGCTCTCCCCAACACTTCCATGGGGTATCCCCTTTCTAGGAACCTCTTTTCCATTTCCACCATGTTGGTTTCACACATCTCCTCATCTTTACATATCCTCAAGACCCTGAGGAATTGGGATATGGGTAATCCTTCTTTCAGATGTTTTGGGTGTGAGCTTGAGAAGTGCAATAGGGTATTTCTGTCCGTGGGTTTACGGTACAATGTTGTAGTTAGGATGCCTCCATTATTGATAACCATCACATCTAGGAAGGGGATCTGTACTTCCGAGACTTCAGGATTAAACACGATGCCTGAGAATATGCCATTTAGATAATCTACAAACTCAAAGAACTCCTGTTTGGGGCCCCTCCAAAGTACGAAAATATCGTCTATAAATCTGGCCCACCAGACTACATGTGTGCTGTATAGGGCAGACGTATACACGAACCTCTCCTCCAACCACCCCATAAACAGATTAGCCAGGGCTGGTGCAGCCGAACTTCCCATTGCTGTACCCCTATGTTGTTTATACCATTGCAGCTCAAAGCGAAAGTAATTAGATGTCAGAATAAGTTCCAAACCTTCTAGTACAAACTCAACGGGAATTCTTGGATGTTCAGAATGAGTTAGAAAATGACGTACCGCCTCTAGTCCAGCCATATTAGGTATGGAGGTGTACAGCGCCCCAATGTCCATTGTGCACAACAAAGTTCCTTCTGTCACTTCTCTTATATTTCTCAATTTGGACAAAAAATCATTGGTGTCCTTTAGGTATGCCGGCAAATTTCTGACCAATGGCTGAAGAACAAAATCGATGAACTGTGCCAAAGGCTGCGTCACCGACTCTGTTCCTGACACAATCGGTCGAAATTTCAGTGGATTTGTTCCCTTATGGACTTTGGGGAGGGGAAGGGAACAGAAAATCACACCCAAATCTAACTAGAGCAGAAAGGGATGCAATTAAACGTTTGAGGGAAGATGAGGGAAGATGACACTATAATCATCAAACCCGCTGACAAAGGGGGAGCAATAGTGATCATGGACTATGAGAAATATAGAGAAGGTATGCTTAATATGCTGGGTGACAGTAACACCTATGAGGGTCTGAGCAGTGACCCAACTAATGAAATCAAAAGTAAATTGGAAAGATTGCTAGATCTAGGCCTGAAAAGTGATTGGTTAACAGAAAATGAATATGATTACATGTGCATCTCATTTCCTCAAAGGCCAGTAATATATGGGCTCCCCAAAGTCCATAAGGGAACAAATCCACTGAAATTTCGACCGATTGTGTCAGGAACAGAGTCGGTGACGCAGCCTTTGGCACAGTTCATCGATTTTGTTCTTCAGCCATTGGTCAGAAATTTGCCGGCATACCTAAAGGACACCAATGATTTTTTGTCCAAATTGAGAAATATAAGAGAAGTGACAGAAGGAACTTTGTTGTGCACAATGGACATTGGGGCGCTGTACACCTCCATACCTAATATGGCTGGACTAGAGGCGGTACATCATTTTCTAACTCATTCTGAACATCCAAGAATTCCCGTTGAGTTTGTACTAGAAGGTTTGGAACTTATTCTGACATCTAATTACTTTCGCTTTGAGCTGCAATGGTATAAACAACATAGGGGTACAGCAATGGGAAGTTCGGCTGCACCAGCCCTGGCTAATCTGTTTATGGGGTGGTTGGAGGAGAGGTTCGTGTATACGTCTGCCCTATACAGCACACATGTAGTCTGGTGGGCCAGATTTATAGACGATATTTTCGTACTTTGGAGGGGCCCCAAACAGGAGTTCTTTGAGTTTGTAGATTATCTAAATGGCATATTCTCAGGCATCGTGTTTAATCCTGAAGTCTCGGAAGTACAGATCCCCTTCCTAGATGTGATGGTTATCAATAATGGAGGCATCCTAACTACAACATTGTACCGTAAACCCACGGACAGAAATACCCTATTGCACTTCTCAAGCTCACACCCAAAACATCTGAAAGAAGGATTACCCATATCCCAATTCCTCAGGGTCTTGAGGATATGTAAAGATGAGGAGATGTGTGAAACCAACATGGTGGAAATGGAAAAGAGGTTCCTAGAAAGGGGATACCCCATGGAAGTGTTGGGGAGAGCTAAAAGGAGGGCACTTGAAATTGCAGGAGGCAAAACTCCAAGAAATAATGAGAAAAAAGGTATACCCTTTGTACAAACATTTAATGATAATGCAGGACTGGTCAAAAAAGCCACGATAAAAAACCTGGATATTCTTCAGGCAGATCGAACACTTGCCCCTGAAATAAAAGACAGACCCATGTTTGCATATAGGTCCAGTGCCAATCTCAGGAGTCTGCTGGTTCAGGCGGACCCACAACCGAAATACAAGAAAGAGTTCGTCTTTTCGACTAAGAAAGGCTGCTATAGATGCTATAATTGTAATGTCTGTGATTCAATCATAACGGGCACAGAATTCCTGAACCCCAATAGTGGTAAAAAATACAAGATGAAAGGATATTTCAACTGTAATACGGATCACTGTGTGTACATGTTAAAATGCCCATGTGGTCTGGCCTATGTAGGGCAGACCACTAATCCCTTTAAAAAACGATTCCAACGACATCGGAGTGATATAAGGGTGGCCTGGGCAGCTAAAGAGAAGGGTGATAATCTGGATTACACAAAACCCGTTGCAATACACTGTGTGAAGAACAACCACAGAGCCCACCAGATACGAGGGGTGATCCTAGAACAAGTCAGGAAACCAAGACGGGGAGGGGATTGGGAGAAAAAGCTTCTACAGCGAGAAGCCTTTTGGATATTCGAAATGGGAACTGTGGCCCCAAGGGGCCTAAACAAAAATAATCCACTGACATGTTTCCTGGGAGAAAGATAGTAGATTGATAGAGGTCATTATGTCGAGATATATGTAAGGAGGTTACTGTCATGCGGGGGGTCCATGTATTTTAAAAGTTTTAATACACTGTTACCATCATGTTTGGTCACATGGGTAATAATATGTCTCATGGTCTCTTTGCAGGGTGGAATCAACACTGGTCTTCCGCTTCCCCCAACCTTGCTTCCCTTCAATGTCAGTTTTGTCTTCCTTTTATCCCACCCAAGCCATTCTTGCCATATCCCTTACTTATTGTGATTGGAACCTGCGTCACACGATGTCCCTAGACTGCTGAGCGGTGAGTACCAGACCTCCCATTGAGCTGTGGTTTTAACAGCATAAATGTATCTTATGTCTATCCCCTCCTTAAGCGAACATGTGGGCTATAGGCGGTGGATGCGGGGAAGAACATTCTCGTGCACTTCACTGTCTAGTGCCACTTATAGAGGACTAGTCCTGTGGACAGTCTTGCGGCGGCGGGGAGAGCTAACCAGTTAATACTGGTTGCCATGGTGAGTAGGTACGCTGGACGGTATGTGTATATCACGTGGTTTGTACCAGGTGACTATGACGGAGTGGACCAGCAGTCCTGGTTGCCGTGGTGAGGGGGCACGCTGGATAGCGTGCTTGCATCACGTGGCATGAACCAGATGACTGCTGTAAGGTGATGGGAGATTGGATGGGGATGGTGGTTTATAGACACGCCCTTATGACAGGGAGCGCCGTCAGCGCGATCGGGCAGGACATGGGCATGTGACGTCAATGACGCAGATGCACCATTACGCCCAGGCAGATGCTCCAGTGTGCGTGTGGAGACCACGCCCACCGGAACGCCCATCAGATCGCGGAAGTGGACTCGGAGAGTCTATCCGTGTGCGGGAGTAACGGCTGGAGGGGATGGCATTAGAATTTGAAATATCGGCGATTGGCACGGAGGTATAGCAGAGGCAATCTGGGGGCATATGGGACGGTAGGTAGAAGGCTGAATTACATGGTATGTATTTGCATAAGTGTAACCATCACATACAGTGTTATGATGATTTATGACAAGCAAAGTTTGAGCATGTTTACCTAGGTTAATTAGCATGATGTCATTCATGAGGTCATTTCACGGGTGGGGTATTGGGGATTAGAAGACTATTTAGAGTGAATTGTTTTATGTGTAGTGTAACCACATGCCTTGATAAAGGGGGACCCTGCGTGGCCTCCGAAACAATTGTTGGAAAATTGTGGATGCACAATAAAGGTGTGCTTTAAGTGGTGGTGTGCTGGTGAGTTCGTGCAGATATATTGGAAACGTGGTACTGCCTATACCACTTCACCAAGCACCCCAAGAATTGGAGATTGGATGGTGTGCCTGCTTCATTTGGAGAGACAATGCTATATAGTCTGGCTGAGCGGTGTACACAGAGTGGCAGTAAACAATGCTATATAGTCTGGCTGAGCGAGGTACACAGTGGCAGTACACACAATGCTATATAGTCTGGCTGAGCGGTGTACACAGAGTGGCAGTAAACAATGCTATATAGTCTGGCTGAGCGAGGTACACAGTGGCAGTACACACAATGCTATATAGTCTGGCTGAGCGGTGTACACAGAGTGGCAGTAAACAATGCTATATAGTGTGGCTGAGCGGTGTACACAGAGTGGCAGTAAACAATGCTATATAGTCTGGCTGAGCGGTGTACACAGAGTGGCAGTACACACAATGCTATATAGTCTGGCTGAGCGGTGTACACAGAGTGGCAGTAAACACAATGCTATATATAGCGTGGCTGAGCGAGGTACACAGTGGCAGTACACACAATGCTATATAGTCTGGCTGAGCGGTGTACACAGAGTGGCAGTAAACAATGCTATATAGTCTGGCTGAGCCGTGTACACAGAGTGGCAGTACACACAATGCTATATAGTCTGGCTGAGCGGTGTACACAGAGTGGCAGTAAACAATGCTATATAGTCTGGCTGAGCGAGGTACACAGTGGCAGTACACACAATGCTATATAGTCTGGCTGAGCGGTGTACACAGAGTGGCAGTAAACAATGCTATATAGTCTGGCTGAGCGAGGTACACAGTGGCAGTACACACAATGCTATATAGTCTGGCTGAGCGGTGTACACAGAGTGGCAGTAAACAATGCTATATAGTGTGGCTGAGCGGTGTACACAGAGTGGCAGTAAACAATGCTATATAGTCTGGCTGAGCGGTGTACACAGAGTGGCAGTACACACAATGCTATATAGTCTGGCTGAGCGGTGTACACAGAGTGGCAGTAAACACAATGCTATATATAGCGTGGCTGAGCGAGGTACACAGTGGCAGTACACACAATGCTATATAGTCTGGCTGAGTGGTGTACACAGAGTGGCAGTAAACAATGCTATATAGTCTGGCTGAGCCGTGTACACAGAGTGGCAGTACACACAATGCTATATAGTCTGGCTGAGCGGTGTACACAGAGTGGCAGTAAACAATGCTATATAGTCTGGCTGAGCGAGGTACACAGTGGCAGTACACACAATGCTATATAGTCTGGCTGAGCGGTGTACACAGAGTGGCAGTAAACAATGCTATATAGTCTGGCTGAGCGAGGTACACAGTGGCAGTACACACAATGCTATATTGTCTGGCTGAGCGGTGTACACAGAGTGGCAGCAAACAATGCTATATATAGTGTGGCTGAGCGAGGTACACAGTGGCAGTAAACAATGCTATATATAGTGTGGCTGAGCGAGCGGTGTACTACTGTTCCCAGCAGCGACACACAATGACTGGGGGGGACCCTGGCTAGCGTGGCTGGAGAGCGAACTACCCTGCCTGCCTACCCAAAGCTAAACCCACAGAGAAATGGCGGAGATATGACGTGGTTCGGGTATTTATTTACCCGAACCACGTGACCGTTCGGCCAATCAGAGCGCGTTCGGGTCCGAATCACGTGACCTGTTTGGCCAATCACAGCGCTAGCCGAACGTTCGGGGAACGTTTGGCCATGCGCTCTTAGTTCGGCCATGTGGCCGAACGGTTTGGCCGAGCACCATCAGGTGTTCGGCCGAACTCGAACATCACCCGAACAGGGTGATGTTCTGCAGAACCCAAACAGTGGCGAACACTGTTCGCCCAACACTAACCCTTACACGTGTGTGTTCTTTTTGCATGAAGGGATTAACCGGTCCAAAAAGGTTAGATGCTGTTGATTGTACGTGTGTGTCTGTGTGTGGTGGTGGTGGTGGGGGGGGGGGGGGGGGGCGCAATTTTAGTATTTGCTATGGGCGCTGTCTTACCTAGATACGCCACTGACTAGGAGTCATAGGCTGAACTCCTATGGTCTAGAACAGCGGTGCCCACAATTTTTTGGGCTTGTGAGCGGCTTTAAAAAATTAGCAAGTCAATATGATCTACGTATGTACAATTTTAGGAGCACAATTGTATATACAGAATGGAAAATTTAGTGCGGTCGGGATCTACCATGAATTCCTTGTGATCTACCAGTAGATTGCGATCCACTTAATGGGCAGCTCTGGTCTAGAACCTGTTGCCAATCTATTTGGGGGATGGGGGAGCTCTTAAAGAGACTCTGTACCAAAAATTACAACGTTTTTTCTACCATCCTACAAGTTCCTAAAGCTGTTCTAATGTGCTCTGCCTTGCTGCAGCACTTTCTACTATCACTGTCTCTGTAATAAATCAATGTATCTTTCCCCTGTCAGACTTGTCGGCCTGTGTCTGGAAGGCTGCCAACTCTTCCGTGCTGGTCTGTTTATGCACAGTCTCCAGGCCCCTCTATGCACACTCCAGTGTGTGTGTATTTACATAAGCCAGCAGTGTCTCTGCTATCTTATCAGTAATAGAAGAGAGCTGGATAAAAATCCTCCTCTGTTAGGCTGTGAAAGTAGCTGGCTGACACATACTGAGGAATTACAAACACAGGCACAGGCAGAGCTGTCTGCAGGAAGCCTGTTACTTTTCCGTGCATGAGAGAAGCAGGGGACAGAAGGTAAACACACAAATGATCTTTTGAGATTCAAAAGGAAAGCTGTATACAGCCTGCTTGTGTATGGATGTATTTTCTATGTGTGGACATACTGGACATCATTCTACTTCCTGTTTTGGTGGCCATTTTGTTTGTTTACAAACAAGCTTTTAAAAACTGTTTTTGACTACTTTTAATGCGGCGGGGAGCGGCGAAATTGTGACAGAGGGTAATAGGAGATGTCCCCTAACGCACTGGTATGTTTACTTTTGTGCGATTTTAACAATACAGATTCTCTTTAAAGCTGATGATAAAGTAGTCAAGCATGCTTCCATCTCTAGATAATAACGCACTGTATATATTAGCTGGGTTAGGGAGGGAAGCTCCTTGTTTCTCCAATTTGCAAGGGTTAATTGGCGGGCTGAGCAAATGATATGGCTTGCGTTCTTCCGATGTGTTAGGGGAATATGTTGGATGTCAATTAGGAAGAGAGCCATTTGAGGATATAGTGAGAACCTAGTTTGTAAAATTCTTGATATTAAATTAGAATATGTAATAGATCTGGAGTATTGTATCAGTAAGAAGTCTGCATGGATAAATTGTGTGTTCAGTATTTCACATATTTTTCTAGAGGAGATCTTTGGACTTGGGAAAAGGCTTGGTACCATATTGAGATTCCTCCTGAAGGGATAAAGGTGCTTCTGAGCTGATTGTATGTATATATATGGGATGGGATTCTTAGCATTTTCACTTGTTTGTGTTTAAGTCAATGTTTTCATCTTACTTTTTTTTTACGTTTTCTGTTTTAAATAAGTTTATTTTTGCAGGGTACTTCCCTGATAGTTTGTTACTTTGCATTTCTCCCTGAAGAGACAGCTTTGTCAGGTTTTTATTCTTTTCATTACCTAAGGGCCCGTTCACACTTAAAACCGCAGAACGCCGGCGATTACCGCCGGCGTTCTGCGGGAGTGATTTTCCCGCGATCAGCGCGGAAAAATCACTGGACACTGCGGCGGGTTTGGAGCGATCGCGATTAGCATGCTATGCACGCTAATCACAATCGCAAATCGCGGAACGCTCGTCGCCGGCAAACCGCTGCATGCAGCGCGGTTGCGATTATCGCTAACCGCAACCGCGGCAGTGAGAACACTGCCACTCGCTACATTGTGTAGCGGTTCTTGCAGAACCGCTAGCGGTTTGCCGTGAGCGGGAATCGTGCGATTCCCGCTCAGGTGTGAATGGGCCCTAAGTGTAATTTCGGAGAGCGAGCAGACCATCCCCAGTGTGAACATTCCAGACCTGTACAAGGATCAGATTATTGTGACACACATGGTCGTAATTGACGCTACCCAGCTTTGCGAGTATCCCTTCTATAAAGCTAAAAAACTGAGAGTGAGAGCTTAGGAAAATAGGGGTTATATAATTGCATATGTGGGCATGCACCCACAGTGAGAAGCCTTTAACCACATTTCTGCACTGCAGCACCTACCTCATACTACAGGTAAGTAGATTGTTTATTATTTATAATTTTTATTTAACAAAGAGGAATTGTACAAAACAGTAAAAATAACTTCTGTCATTTTACAGGTGTTATGTGAATGTCTCTTCAACATCAAAGTTTCCTTATAAATCTTGGATATATAATTATATAACAGAGGGTGTTCTGAATAAAGCATTTTTGAAATAGACAACGATCTTTGGAACCCGTCTTATAACCTGTGTTTGCTTATTTATTTTTTTTGCTTTGATTTTACATTTACCCTGGTCTTCTATCAGGTATCTTCCCATTTCATGTTTTAAAGAAAAGGAGATAATATCTGATACCTGGGAGGCTTTTTTTTATACACCTCATATAACCAAAAATATAAAGAAAAAAAAAAGGGAACAGAAAAGAGAATAATAGAGAAGAAAAATATGATATACAAAAAAAAAAAAAAAACATATAATAACCAAACACAACAACTGTCTATCTGGTGCATCAGTACTGTAACAATTATTTTGGTAGATCGAGTGTAAACCTCTTTATGTGCTTAAATGACATATATGTGTCCATGGGTAAATTATTTCACCTCTATCTATCTGTGGGTTAGTCCTTCATTATGTCTTGGTATTGATCTGTGGTCTGATACAGGATCCAAGGCATCCATGTTAATTTATACTTGTCTAGTTTATCTCTCCCTGATGATAATATGGATTCCTCTGCCTCCTGGAGTCTGTCAATATATTGGAACCATTTTTTTGTAGTGGGGACTGAGCTTGATCTCCAATAAACAGGTACCAAACCCTTGGCAGCTTTTAGCATATGTGGTATAATTAACCACTTCCCGACCGCCGTATTGACAATTGGCGGCCGGGAAGTGGACCCCGCAAGGACCGCCGTATTGACAAATGGCGGCGGTCCTTGTAGGGGCATGGGCGGAGCGATCGCGTCATCCGTGACGCGATCCTCCGCCGGCGTCTGTCTCCGCTCACCCGCCGCAACATCCCGCCGGCCATACGGAAGCGCCGGCGGGATGTTAACCTGACGATCGCCGCATACAAAGTGTATAATACACTTTGTAATGTTTACAAAGTATATTATACAGGCTGCCTCCTGCCCTGGTGGTCCCAGTGTCCGAGGGACCACCAGGGCAGGCTGCAGCCACCCTATGTCGCACCCAAGCACACATATTTCTCCCCCCCCCCCTGCCCCAGATCGTCCACAACACCCCTCCGACCTCCCCTGGCCCTGCCCACCCCCCAGACCCCTGTTTGCACCCAAGCACCCCCCTAATCACCCATCAATCACTCCCTGTCACTATCTGTCGACGCTATTTTTTTTAACCCCCCGCCCCCTGCCCCCTCCTGATCACCCCCCCACCCCTCAGATTCTCCCCAGACCCCCCCCAGACCCCCCCCCCCCCCCCTGTGTACTGTATGCATCTATCCCCCCTGATCACCTGCCAATCACCTGTCAATCACCTGTCAATCACCCCCTGTCACTGCCACCCATCAATCAGCCCCTAACCTGCCCCTTGCGGGCAATCTGATCACCCACCCACACCGATAGATCGCCCGCAGATCCGACATCAGATCACCACCCAATCGCAGTGTTTACATCTATTCTCTCCTCTAAACACCCACTAATTACCCATCAATCACCCATCAATCACCCCCTATCACCACCTGTCACTGTTACCCATCAGATCAGACCCTAATCTGCCCCTTGCGGGCACCCAATCACCCGCCTACACGCTCAGATTGCCCGCAGACCCCCCCTTATCAATTCGCCAGGGCATTATTTACATCTGTCCTTCCCTGTAATAACCCACTGATCACCTGTCAATCACCTGTCAATCACCCATCAATCACCCCCTGTCACTGCCACCCATCAATCACCCCCTGTCACTGCCACCCATCAATCAGCCCCATAACCTGCCCCTTGCGGGCAATCTGATCACCCACCCACACCAATAGATTGCCCGCAGATCCGACATCAGATCACCACCCAAGCGCAGTGTTTACATCTATTCTCTCCTCTAAACACCCACTAATTACCCATCAATCACCCATCAATCACCCATCAATCACCCCCTATCACCACCTGTCACTGTTACCCATCAGATCAGACCCTAATCTGCCCCTTGCAGGCACCCAATCACCCGCCTACACGCTCAGATTGCCCTCAGACCCCCCCTTATCAATTTGCCAGGGCATTATTTACATCTGTCCTTCCCTGTAATAACCCACTGATCACCCATCAATCACCCCCTGTCACTGCCACCCATCAATCAGCCCCTAACCTGCCCCTTGCGGGCAATCTGATCACCCACCCACACCAATAGATCGCCCGCAGATCCGACATCAGAGCACCTCCCAAGTGCAGTGTTTACATCTGTTCTCTCCTCCAAACACCCACTAATTACCCATCAATCACCCCCTGTCACTGCTACCCATCAGATTAGACCCCTATCTGCCCCTAGGGCACTCAATCACCCGCCCATACCCTCAGAACGCCCTCAGACCCCAGCCCTGATCACCTCGCCAGTGCATTGCTTGCATCTATTCCCCCCTCTAATCACACCTTGAGACACCCATCAATCACCTCCTGTCACCCCCTAGCACACCTACCCATCAGATAAGGCCCAATACAACCTTTCATCTAAAAGGCCACCCTGCTTATGACCGGTTCCACAAAATTCGCCCCCTCATAGACCACCTGTCATCAAAATTTTCAGATGCTTATACCCCTGAACAGTCATTTTGAGACATTTGGTTTCCAGACTACTCACGGTTTTGGGCCCGTAAAATGCCAGGGCGGTATAGGAACCCCACAAACTGACCCCATTTTAGAAAAAAGACACCCCAATGTATTCTGTTAGGTGTATGACGAGTTCATAGAAGATTTTATTTTTTGTCAAAAGTTAGCGGAAATTAATTTTTGTTTTCTTTTCACAAAGTGTCATTTTTCACTAACTTGTGACAAAAAATAAAATCTTCTATGAACTCGCCATACACCTAACGGAATACCTTGGGGTGTCTTCTTTCTAAAATGGGGTCACTTGTGGGGTTCCTATACTGCCCTGGCATTTTAGGGGCCCTAAACCGTGAGGAGTAGCCTAGAAAACAAATGCCTCAAAATGACCTGTGATTAGGACGTTGGGCCCCTTAGCGCACCTAGGCTGTAAAAAAGTGTCACACATGTGGTATCGCCAGACTCAGGAGAAGTAGTATAATGTGTTTTGGGGTGTATTTTTACACATACCCATGCTGGGTGGGAGAAATCTCTTTGTAAATGGACAATTGTGTGTAAAAAAAAATCAAACAATTGTCATTTACAGAGAGATTTCTCCCACCCAGCATGGGTATTTGTAAAAATACACCCCAAAACACATTATACTACTTCTCCTGAGTACAGCGGTACCACATATGTGGCACTTTTTTACACCCTAAGTACGCTAAGCGTCCCAAAGTCCAATGAGTACCTTTAGGACTTCACATGTCATTTTGCGACATTGTTGGTTTCAAGACTACTCCTCACGGTTTAGGGCCCCTAAAATGCCAGGGCAGTATAGGAACCCCACAAATGACCCCATTCTAGAAAGAAGGCACCCAAAGGTATTCCGTTAGGAGTATGGTGAGTTCATAGAAAATTTTATTTTTTGTCACAAGTTAGCGGAAAATGACACTTTGTGAAAAAAAAACAATTAAAATCAATTTCCGCTAACTTGTGACAAAAAAATAAAAAAACTTCTATGAACTCACCATACTCCTAACGGAATACCTTGGGGTGTCTTCTTTCTAAAATGGGGTCATTAGTGGGGTTCCTATACTGCCCTGGCATTTTAGGGGCCCTAAACCGTGAGGAGTAGTCTTGAAACAAAAATGACCTGTGAAATCCTAAAGGTACTCATTGGACTTTGGGCCCCTTAGCGCAGTTAGGCTGCAAAAAAGTGCCAATCATGTGGTATCGCCGTACTCGGGAGAAGTAGTATAATGTGTTTTGGGGTGTACTTTTACACATACCCATGCTGGGTGGGAGAAATACCTCTGTAAATGACAATCTTTTGATTTTTTTACACACAATTGTCCATTTACAGAGTTATTTCTCCCACCCAGCATGGGTATGTGTAAAAATACACCCCAAAACACATTGTACTACTTCTCCCGAGTACGGCGATACCACATGTGTGGCACTTTTTTGCACCCTAACTGCGCTAAGGGGCCCAAAGTCCAATGAGTACCTTTAGGATTTCACAGGTCATTTTGAGAAATTTTGTTTCAAGACTACTCCTCACGGTTTAGGGCCCCTAAAATGCCAGGACAGTATAAGGACCCCACAAATGACTCCATTTTAGAAAGAAGACACCCCAAGGTATTCTGTTAGTAGTACGGTGAGTTCATAGAAGATTTTATTTTTTGTCACAAGTTAGCGGAAATTGATTTTTACTGTTTTTTTTCACAAAGTGTCATTTTCCGCTAACTTGTGACAAAAAATAAAATCTTCTATGAACTCACCGTACTACTAGCGGAATACCTTGGGGTGTCTTCTTTCTAAAATGGGGTCATTTGTGGGGTTCCTATACTGTCCTGGCATTTTAGGGGCCCTAAACCGTGAGGAGTAGTCTTGAAACGACATTTCTCAAAATGACCTGTGAAATCCTAAAGGTACTCATTGGACTTTGGGCCCCTTAGCGCAGTTAGGGTGCAAAAAAGTGCCACACATGTGTTATCTCCGTACTCAGGAGAAGTAGTATATAGTGTTTGGGGGTGTATTTTTACACATACCCATGCTGAGTGAGAGAGAGATCTCTGTAGATGGACAATTGTGTGTAAAAAAAATTAAAAAATTGTCATTTACAGAGATATTTCTCCCACCCAGCATTGGTATGTGTAAAAATACACCCCAAAACACATTATACTACTTCTCCTGAGTACGGCAATACCACATGTGTGGCACTTTTTTGCAGCCTAACTGCGCTAAGGGGCCCAAAGTCCAATGAGCACCTTTAGGCTTTACAGGGGTGCTTACAAATTAGCACCCCCCAAAATGCGAGGACAGTAAACACACCCCACAAATGACCCCATTTTGGAAAGTAGACACTTCAAGGTATTCAGAGAGGGGCATGGTGAGTCCGTGGCAGATTTCATTTTTTTGTCGCAAGTTAGAAGAAATGGAAACTTTTTTTTTGTCACAAAGTGTCATTTTCCGCTTACTTGTGACAAAAATTAATATCTTCTATGAACTCACTATGCCCCTCAGTGAATACTTTGGGATGTCTTCTTTCCAAAATGGGGTCATTTGGGGGGTATTTATACTATCCTGGAATTCTAGCCCCTCATGAAACATAACAGGGGGTCAGAAAAGTCATAGATGCTTGAAAATGGGAAAATTCACTTTTTGCACCATAGTTTGTAAACGCTATAACTTTTACCCAAACCAATAAATATACACTGAATGGTTTTTTTTTAAATCAAAAACATGTTTGTCCACATTTTTCGCGCTGCATGTATACAGAAATTTTACTTTATTTGAAAAATGTCAGCACAGAAAGTTAAAAAAATATTTTTTTTGCCAAAATTCATGTCTTTTTTGATGAATATAATAAAAAGTAAAAATTGCAGGAGCAATCAAATAGCACCAAAAGAAAGCTTTATTAGTGACAAGAAAAGGAGCCAAAATTCATTTAGGTGGTAGGTTGTATGAGCGAGCAATAAACCGTGAAAGCTGCTGTGGTCTGAATGGAAAAAAAGTGGCCGGTCCTTAAGGGGGGTAAAGCCCACGGTCCTCAAGTGGTTAAAGCCCTATATTTCTTTGAGGATATGGGTAGAGTTGAGCTGAAATTTTCGTAATTTCGCATTACTATAATTACGCATGCGAAATTTGCGATTACGATGCGAAATTAGCGTAGCGAAATTGCCATTAAAATCGTAATTGAAAATACCGTAAGCGTAATTTTCAACGCGAAATTTCGCGTTTCGTTCATGCCGTAATTTCGCATTAAACGCTACCGTAATTTCGCGTTAAACCGTAACGCTACGTATAATATAAAAAAGCCGCCGACTTTAAGGGTTAATAGCAAAGCCCCCTTAAATGCTAAGAGCCTCAAATTTGGAGAATATATTAAGGAGATCAGGAGGAATAAGAGGAAAAATTTTTTTTTCAAAAAGACCTTATAGTTTTTGAGAAAATCGATGTTAAAGTTTCAAAGTAAAAATGTATACATTTAAAAACCCGCCGACTTTAACGGTTAATAGCAAAGCCTGCTTAAAGTTTAGGAACACCAAATTCCTAGGGTATATTAAGGGGATCAGTGGGAATAAGAGGAAAAAAATTTTTTTTCAAAAACACCTTATAGTTTTTGAGAAAATCGATTTTTAAGTTTCAAGGGCAAAAATGTCTTTTAAATGCGGAAAATGTCAGTTTTTTTTGCACAGGTAACAATAGTGTATTATTTTCATAGATTCCCCCAAGTGGGAAGAGTTTTACTTACTTCGTTCTGAGTGTGGGAAATATAAAAAAAAAACGACGTGGGGTCCCCCCTCCCAGACCTCTTTAACCCCTTGTCCCCCATGCAGGCTGGGATAGCCAGAATGCGGAGCACCGGCCGCGTGGGGCTCCGCACCCTGACTATACCAGCCCGCATGGTCCATGGATTGGGGGGTCTCGGAAGGGGAGGGGCAGCCAAGCTTTCCCCTCCCCCTCCGAGCCCTTGTCCAATCCAAGGACAAGGGGCTCTTCTCCACCTCCGATGGGCGGTGGAGGTGGAGGCCGCGATTTCCTGGGTGGGGGGGGGTCCCCCAGATGCCCACCCCCCTCCCAGGAGAAATGAGTATAGAGGTATTTGTAGTACCCCTTACCCATTTCCTTTAAGAGTTAAAAGTAAATAAACACACAAACACATAGAAAAAGTATTTTAATTGAACAAAAAACATAACCACGAAAAAAGTCCTTTAATATTCTTAATTAACCATTAATACTTACCTGTCCCTTTAAATAAATGATCCCACGCAATATCCTCGGAAATGTTCTATCAGTTACAATGTAACAAAGTTATTACAATATAACAACTTTGTTACATTGTAACTACGCCGCACCCGACGTCACTCACCGCCGCCACCGCCGCCGCCGCGTCTGCGCTGCAGGACCCGACAGAGCTCTGAGCTATAGCTCAGAGCTCTCGAAAGCATCTTTGTATTTGGGCTCCAAGGAGCCCCATTGGTCCTTAGCAGACCAATGGGGTTCCTTCTGATTTGAAGGAACCCCATTGGTCTGCTAAGGACCAATGGGGCTCCTTGGAGCCCAAATACAAAGATGCTTCTCAGAGCTCTGAGCTATATAGCTCAGAGCTCTGTCGGGTCGTGCAGGACGCTAAGTCCCCGCCGGCTCCGCTGCCCTCCCCGCCTCTCCCACATGTCACCCACATGTCACCCACATGTGGGTGACATGTGGGTGACAGATGTGGGCGGGGTGGACAGCGGGAGCTGCGGGGACTTAGCGTCCTGCACGGACGCGTATGCGGCGGCTGAGCGGCGAGTGGCGTCGGGTGCGGCGTAGTTACAATGTAACAAAGTTGTTACATAATAACTTTGTTACATTGTAACTGATAGAACATTTCCGAGGATATTGCGTGGGATCATTTATTTAAAGGGACAGGTAAGTATTAATGGTTAATTAAGAATATTAAAGGACTTTTTTCGTGGTTATGTTTTTTGTTCAATTAAAATACTTTTTCTATGTGTTTGTGTGTTTATTTACTTTTAACTCTTAAAGGAAATGGGTAAGGGGTACTACAAGTACCTCTATACTCATTTCTCCTGGGAGGGGGGTGGGCATCTGGGGGACCCCTTTTTAAAGGGGACTCCCAGATTCCACCATGAACCCCCCACCCAGGAAATCGCGGCCTCCACCTCCACCGCCCATCGGAGGTGGAGAAGAGCCCCTTGTCCTTGGATTGGACAAGGACTCGGAGGGGGAGGGGAAAGCTTGGCTGCCCCTCCCCTTCCGAGACCCCCCAATCCATGGACCATGCGGGCTGGTATAGTCAGGGTGCGGAGCCCCACGCGGCCGGTGCTCCGCATTCTGGCTATCCCAGCCTGCATGGGGGACAAGGGGTTAAAGAGGTCTGGGAGGGGGGACCCCACGTCGTTTTTTTTTTATATTTCCCACACTCAGAACGAAGTAAGTAAAACTCTTCCCACTTGGGGGAATCTATGAAAATAATACACTATTGTTACCTGTGCAAAAAAAACTGACATTTTCCGCATTTAAAAGACATTTTCGCCCTTGAAACTTAAAAATCTATTTTCTCAAAAACTAGAAGGTCTTTTTGAAAAAAATTTTTTTCCTCTTATTCTCACTGATCCCCTTAATATACCCTGGGAATTTGGTGTTCCTAAACTTTAAGCAGGCTTTGCTATTAACCGTTAAAGTCGGCGGGTTTTTAAATGTTTACATTTTTCCTTTGAAACTTTAACATCGATTTTCTCAAAAACTATAAGGTCTTTTTGAAAAAAAAAATTTTCTTCTTATTCCTCCTGATCTCCTTAATATATTCTTCAAATTTGAGGCTCTTAGCATTTAAGGGGGCTTTGCTATTAACCCTTAAAGTTGGCGGCTTTTTTATATTATACGGAGCGTTACGGTTTAACGCGAAATTACGGTAGCGTTTAATGCGAAATTACGGCATGATACGACTGTAATGCGAAAATTACGCGAAAATTACGCTTACGCGAAATTTCGCGAAATCCTTCTTCATTACGATTATGTACTTACGGCCATAATCGTAATTACACTAATTACGCGAAATTTCGCAAAATCGTAATTAGGTCATTACGCTCATCTCTAGATATGGGGGCAAGATGGAATAGAAACTGCCAAGGGTTCCACTCTAGCTTAAACCCGGAGACCTCTTCAGTAATCTCCCCAACCATCTTCCAGAAAAAGATGAGAACTGGACATTCCCAGAATATGTGGAGAATCGTCCCCCTTCCTCAACACCCTCTCTAACAATCCACTCCCTGTGTATTGTATATTCTAGAGAAGAATAACAGAGTTCTGTACCAACGTGTCAGTAATTTATAGCAACTCTCCTTAATATGTGTACTTATTGAGGATATATGGGCTAAAGATATTATTCTAGTCCCCTAAGCTTCAGTCAGAATATAATCTAAATCCCTTTTCCATTCTCTCAAAAACTTTGTTGTTTTGCCTTTGCCTAATTCCTCTATAATAGTCTTGTATATGAGGGATATTGTATGTGCAGGTTTTGAATCCTGTATAAATAATTTCTCCCAGTCTTTCCATAAGAACCCCTTTTCCAACCCGGGTGGGAAGATGGGAAAGCCCTCTAGTGGTGTCAGTGGGGAAAGGCCTGGGGCCCAATTTTTTTTTTTTCTCCATAATGTCCCATTGATGTAATGTACGTCTAACCCACTTAGGGGTTCCCTCCGAAAGCCCCGTCAGCTGGGTTTACCCATAATGCTCCCACCAAATTTCTTCCAGCTAGTATTTTTTCTATTTGGAACCACCCGTTCTGTCCCCCATTATGTTGCCAATCCAAAGTTCTATATTAACCTCCTGCCAACCGCGTCACGCCGATGGGCGTGGCCGCAGCGGCAGCCCCAGGGCCGCCTAACGCCGATCGGCATAAAGTCCTGGGGCCAGCTAATGCAGGAGATCGTGCGCAGGCTGCACGCACATCTCCTGCTTGGGGGGCGGCCCTCCACCCCGCCTTCAGTCTCCGAGCGGCTATTGCCTGAGACTGTTAGACAGCGTGATCGCCATCTATTTACATGTACAGCGCTGCGATCGGCAGCAGCACTGTACTGGGGACAGCCATGTCACACGGCTGTCCCCCTGGGGGACAAGAGAGCGATTGGCTCTCATAGGCAGAAGCCTATGACAGCCGATCGCCATAATTGGCTTGCTGTGGGGAGGGAGGGAAGATATTTAAAGAAACTGTTTTTTTAATTAAAAAACAGTAACAATAATATTTATACAAAAAAAAAAAACATGGGGGGAGCGATCAGACCCCACCAACAGAGAGCTCTGTTGGTGGGTGGGAATCACTTGTGTGCTGTGTTGTGCGGCCCTGCAGCTTAGCCTTAAAGCTGCAATGGCCTATTTTACTAAAAATGGCCTGGTCACTAGGGGGGTTTAGCACCTCAAGAGGTTAAGAGTGACCGCCCTGTGATATATCTTAAAGTCTGGGAGGCCAAGACCTCCTCTTTGCTTTGATCTCATCATTAAATTATAGGATAATCAGGTAAGTTGATTTACTGAATTACACAATAGAAGTGAAGGTGCAAAAATGCCAATAATCAATGCTGCCAAGGAAGTATTAGGTCTGTCCCAAAGTCAACTGTAGCAATGAACTCCCGGGGCAACACAATAAAGTTATAAGCCCTTCCGACAGTTTGGCATTAACTTAACTGATCTCTATCTGATATTACTGTCGCAGTCACCCCATGCATTGTCCTGGCCATAAGCGCCTCCTCAATCGTGCTTCCACGGGCGAGCAAGAGCAGAATGCTCCCAGCTATGGAAGCGTGATCGAGGGGGAGCAGTGGTTCATGAGTGAGCAAGTCGCAGACTTTACCATGGAAGATGGGGAGGACAGCGAGTAACCTGATAAACTATGGGGGCTTTAAACCACAGGTAAGTAAATGTCAACTTGTTTTGCTTACTTAAGTTTCCTCTTAAGAAGCAATAAATACTACTGTATTTCCTTTAGGGTGGAGTCACACTGTGTTGCATAAGGCAGACATTTTAATGTGTGTAAGATGCAATAAAAACTGGGCATACTCTCTGGTCATACTTATTATGGATTTCTTTCACATCACAAGCAAATCAGTATGTGTTAGAGGGTCCTTTCATATTACATCACTAGCATTGTAACGGATCATGTAAATTACAGCATGCAGGCTTTGAATTAAGGCCCTTTCACACTGAGTTGTCCTGTGATCATATTGCAGCACAATGTAGCCAAAACTTCACACCATGCGGTTGCGTTGCAGTGCGACCATATAATGAGGCATACAATACAATGGAAGTATAAACTGTAAATACGCGTGTTGCCCAGGCCCCTAATCTGTATGTCCAGTGTCCATTGCAGAAGGGAAATTTTTAGGCATTGGCAGACAAGGCAGATGCCTGGGGTGACAGCTGTACGACGGGCATCACAGAGATAGTCTTGGCACACTGTACTTTATGGAATTCTTATAGCCATTTTCTAATTT
Source organism: Hyperolius riggenbachi (assembly GCF_040937935.1). Classification (NCBI taxonomy): domain Eukaryota; kingdom Metazoa; phylum Chordata; class Amphibia; order Anura; family Hyperoliidae; genus Hyperolius; species Hyperolius riggenbachi. The sequence continues at coordinate 95,321,116 of NC_090656.1, forward strand.
CATTAAAAAAATATAGATGTGAAAGTGGAATAAAACTCTGGCATAACATTCAACAAAAATGTGTGTTCCTACTTTTTATTACCTATACAGTTATCATATTTGCTTTTGTACACAAGTAATATTGCCTGTTCACAACAAATTACAAGTTCCCAAAGTACAGTTTATCTGCTCTGAAACCTGGCATCGCATTTTATAAATACATTTTAATATATAAATATATCTAGTGATGATTTCTCACATGTTCCTGCTTCTCAGTTCCCCAGCAGTTCCTTCTGCACATGGCTAGCCGTGTAACTAATTGTAACAAGTGAGGAATGTAAACACAAGATAATGTTATCTCCACTTTGGATAGGATCCTAAGCTGAAGGGGCTTTCCATGGCAGGACAAAGTGCTGTGTTTAACTGTTTGAATGCTGTTCTGCTATTTTTTTCTGGTAGTAGGTTTAAGGCTGTAAGTATTCTTTTAGACCAAAGAAGAAATAATGAGTTTCAGGCCACTTTAATGTTAAAACCTAATTGGGCACAGCTGTGTTGATTGTTGCAACTCTGATTGGATTATTATGACAATATTCTAACCTGTGAATACCCAGGCTGTACATAGACAGTATAATATTTATAAAGTGGATCAACACACCTCAAAACCGTCATTGGAAGGGTTTTTATATGGGATCAGTGAGTTTGGGCCAGTGAGATGTATATCGCCTGGTAATAATTTGTGTATTTGTTACAAACTTATTTTGAGAAACAACATTACTTCTATGCAAACCATCAATATCTTATAGGTGCCCTAAAAACTAATTGATGTTGATTATAATCTTCCTGTTCACGAAATTGAGGTAGGGAGACAAAAGGTGTCTTGCCTGGAGTGTTAACATGGCCAGAAACAGCCCTGCATTGGGCATGAGTCACAAAAGCTTTTTCACCTGTTTTCCTCTGTTTTCACCTTATCTATGTTACTTGTTTAAGCTCACAAAGAGCAAAAAAAAAACAGTATTATATTATTAACGTACGAAAAGTAATATTGAAATTAAGTTAATCAGGAACAACTTACTTTGAGTGATTAGTTTGCTTGTAAATGTGCTGAAAGGTTATTTTTATCAATCCGGTATAAATAAGTCATTTATGAGAAGTTTTGTGAATAGAGCCCATTGCAGTTCACACACATTCTAATGTGTGCATTATGTGAATCCAACCTAATACAGTGAAACTACAATAGTAATTAGTGCTTCTTAAAGAGGAACTGTAACCAAACATTGAACTTCTTCCGAATCAGTAGCTTATACTCCCTTTTCCCATGAGAAATCTTTTCTCAATTTGATTATCAGGGGACTCTGTATAGCTGATATTTTGGTTAAACCCCTCCCATAGTCTGATGCCAGCACCTAGGTACTGACATCACACCTTGGGGGCCTTTTTGCATTGTGGGAAAAACCAGCTGCCAAAAAGCAGCATCTCCTTCCAAAGACATCACCTGCCTGCAGTAAAGATGTCACCATGTGATACATTTCAGAATGTAAACAGAGCTGGCTCTAGACTTTTAGCTACCTGAGAACTTGTGAGGATGAACCC